>NC_143397.1:76934251-77559251 GCF_052110815.1 Crocodylus siamensis | reverse complement strand
AATTCATTTCCAAATGCAGGAAGGTGCCAAGCTGCTTCCACCAGAGCATCAAGGGGGGCAAGTGCAATGGGACAAACAGACAGAGCTGAACATCCCACAGCACAAAATCATGCAGGAAGTGGAGACTCGGTGGAACTCCATATACCTGATGCTCAAGAGGCTGGTGGAGCAACAGAAGGCCATCCATGAGATGGCCTTGCTCGGGGAGACTGGGATCAGCGGCCCCCTTAACAGAGCTGAGTGGGATACTATCTCCCAGATCTTGGCATTCCTCAAGCCATTCCTCAAGGTCACCAAGAGCCTTGGCAGTGGTGATGCACTCCTTAGCCAGGTGCTTCCTGTAGTGCAGGAATTTCAGAACCAAATGGAGAAGTTCCAGGGAATCATTGTTTCTGGCTGGGCAAGACACTGTCATCAGACATGCATGTACTGGTGAAGCAGCTGAAGGAGGACATCAGGAAATGGCTTGATCTCTTGCAGTCCAGTATGGTCCATGTGCTGGCCGCCATGTGTGACCCAAGGGCGAAGGGGAGCATATGCAGCAGCCAAACCCTGAATCAGTGGACAGAGGTGCTGGTGAAGACAGTCAGAGAGACAGAATAGCGGAGGTGTGGGGATGAGGAAGAGATGGATCCACTATCTTGTGCCAACACACCATCCACCAGCCAGTGTCCTTCTCCACCACAGGTGCTGCCAATGCTGGCCAAGGGCATAGCTTCCATGGTGGGGTCCAGAGGCACCAGACCCCACCATCAGGCAGGTATCACTCAGGCTTTGGTGGCTACCTACCTTGCCGAGGACATGGAGCCACTGCTATGTGACCCCTTGGCCTACTGGGCAAGCCACAGCCAGATGTGGCTGGATGTGGCCATGGTTGCCCAGGAACACCTGTCCTGTCTGAAAAGTGTGCCAAGTGAGAGGGTATTCAGTAGTGCTGGTGATGTAGTGACACCCAGCCGCACCTCCTTGGATCCTGGTTTGGTGGAGCAGCTGGTGCTCCTCAAGGTGAGCCTCCCGTTGCTGGGGTTCCCCAGCCTCTAGGTGCAGATGGAGTGAATGCCACTCTCCTCACTCCATCCACAACTAGTTCCTTTTTTCATTTTTTTTAAAACCACTTTTAATGCCCCACTCTCTGAGCTGGAGGTGGAACTCACTGCATCACCAGCCACTAGGGCAAGAAGGTGTCTCTGCTAGCTCCCATGCCAGGATGAACTTGGAGGCATGGTCTGGAGCTATGGGGAAGGAGGAGAACCCAGGTCCTGGGCATGACGACTAAAACTGCACTCTGCCAGGGTCAGGAGACCTGGTGGGACTGCCAGCAGTGTGGCAGCCCCAGGAAATGCCAGGACCGAGGATCTCCCTGCTAAAAAGGTGGGTAGGACGTGCCATAACCTCCAGCCACCATACACATGCACATAGTCCTGATTGGGAAAAGACCAGACCTGTCACATCTTTGACAGCCCTGAGGCTTGCTGGTTGCAGTGGAGTTGTGAGGCTTCAGGTGACCTCAGCTTAGCTGCCTGGGATGCTAGCTTTCAGGTTGAAAAAGCCTTCTTCAGACTGAGGAAGCATATGCAGTTGGTGTTTGTGTGTGCTGTTCCTGGATGGAAGCAATAGGAAAGAAGCCAGAGGCTGGCATGCAATGCAGGCAAGAAAGCCAGTCAGTGAAAATGGAAATGGAAGCATCAGGGGGTGAGGGACAGCCTGGGCTGTGAGGGAGGGAGATATAGCAGCTCAGGTAAAAGTGAAGATGTAACTGGGGAGCCAGATGTCTGGCAGGTTGTAGCAGGGGCGATGCATAGGGGGTGAACATGGGTGTACATGCACCCCCTGTGCATGGCGGTGCACCCCCTGCAGAAAGGCACCACCAACACTGTTCCTGCTCACCACCCCGCTGCCAGTGCCACCAATGGCATCTGCAGGCAGTCCATGATCACCCCTTGCCACCGATGACACTGCCGGCCCATGGTCAGTACTCCCCACCCCACCCCACCCCCCGCCACTGACAGTGCCAGCAGCATCTTTGGGAGTTCCCTGCGCTGCCGCTGCTCCTGCCACCCCCAGCACAACTGTGCCCCCCCAGCTGCCAAGGGCACACACCATTCATGGGGTGTAGTGTGTCAGAATTCCAATGTCTATATTGAGTCCATGAGTTTCTGTACCTAGGAGGTTGATGAAGTGAAGTGCAGCTTGTCTGTGAAAAGTTGTTTGTAAATTCTCTTTGAGGAACAGGCCTGAGAGATTGGAGACAGGTGGTGTTCTGTTCTGTTCGTGTCTTTGATAGATTTTTGGTGTGTGCTCATTCTGGTGCACAGTTGTTGCTTGGTATCTCCTACATATTTTTCATCAAGGCACTTGGTGCCCTGATGGAGATATGGATTGTATTCTGAAGATATCTCCATACTAGAGATACTGTTGGCAAGGTTTGCATGTCTTGTCATGGCATGGCCTGGATCTATTCAGTGCATTTTGGGTTGTAGGAAGTTGGTTTCTGGTGATAAGGTTAGCGAGGTTCAGTGCTTGTTTGAAATTACAAACCGCTTTTCACAGACGAGCCTATGAACTACACTTCATCAACCCCCTAGGTACAGAAACTCATAGATTCACTATAGACGTTGGAATTCTGACACACTACAACCTGCCAGACATCTGACTCCCCAGGTACCTCTCCACTTTTACCTGAGCTGCTACGTCCCCCTACCCCCCACCTAGCCTGTCCCTCACCCCCTGATGCCTCCATTTCCATTTTCACTGACTGACTTTTTCACATGCACTGCATGCCAGCCTCTGGCTTCTTTATTATTCCTTCCATCCAGGAACAGCACACCCACCAAAGGGTTTTTCAACCCCAAACTTTGCTAAGATATATTTCTTTAACTATTCAGTTGGTCTACTAAAAGATACCAGATTAGATTGACCCACAGAATCTTGTCTACCAGTGCCATGTCCTTAGACCAACACCCTAGCACCTGTCCCCAGTCAGCTGACCAGAAGGATTTGGGCTCTGGGCACATCTAAGCCCAAGGGTTGGGGCTGGCAGGGAGAGTTATCTGGCAGCTGCTGGAGAAGAAGATCCTGCAGGAAAGGAAAGAAAGGCTCTGTCACAATTTGGTTGCTTGATGTGCTAGTGCTACTGTGCTGCTTACTTACCTGTTGTTATTTAAAGTGGTGGACTGGGATGAGGCTGTAGGGAAGAAGACTACATTGGGGCACACTACTGTGTCATGTAGAGGCCCCAGCACCAGTAAGGGCATGCCTTAACACACACTCACAGTCACCCATGTCACGAGCTGTGCTCGTCAGTGGCTTGAGGTGCAGTTTCCCAGAAACCCCTGTACCTATCTCCTTGAAGCCTGGCAGGCTTCATGGTCTCAGAAGGAACTACCATGCCTGCAGTTTTTATTTGAATCATGCAAAAAATAACAAAATTATAGGCGGTGTCATGATTCCCCATTATAGCCTATGGGCAAAATGTTGAAACAGCATCAAAACAGCAAAATAGTTTTGACCAAATGAAACAGAACAGTGCTTCGAAATGACATGAAACTCAAAATGATACACTGCCCCATCAAAACAATGAAATGGAAGTGAAAATTAAATGCTGCTGTTTCACACAGCCCTAGTTCTTACACCCTTTGTAAGGATTTTGAGATCTACTAATGGGAAAGTGCTACATAGGACAACCATAAGGAGGACTTTGCTCAGAGGGGTAATCAGCACAATTGTCCTATAGTTCTTACAGTTTCTCAGGTTTTTGGGGATTGTCACCAGGATTGACTTTCCTCACTCTTCAGGTATCTGTCCTTTCTGCTGTTCATAGTCCAGCCAACTGCCCAATTAGATCATATTCTGCCAGTTCAGGCAGCTCAATCAACCACTCCTGGGTTCTTGGTTTTCTTCCGCCTCCTGACCACTCTTTTAACCTCTTCAAAATAGCTGCCATTCTTGCTATTTTCCAGCACAGGCAGAGCTATATTTTCAGGTCTGAGTATCACCTTGTTATGCAAACCATTGTCCATGAGAGGACCCTTGCAATATTCAACCATCTCTTCAGATATGTCCTCCTTTCCTAAGAGCACTCAGCCACTTTTGTCCTTGATGATGCAAGGACTATTACTTCTTCCCAATCTACTTCTAGGTTGTTACTTCACCCTTATCATCCTTACTATTGTGAATATCTTTCTCTGCTTAGACACTCTTAGGAAATTCTTGATATTAAAGTACTGTTTTTTGACTTAGGCCTTCTTGTCCATTTAATCTGCCTTGTTGACTTTTCTGATATACCTGCACATGATAGTTCAATAATGATCTCTTGCCCCTGGTTTTCCACGTTTCATTGGTCAAGTGCAGAATATATTCTGATATCCAGGGTTTCCTATATGCTTTCTTGCTCCCCAGTGTGTCTGATACAGCTGAACTAAGAGCTTGCTTAAGCCCCTTGAATCATTCTTCAGCATTCTGTTTCAGCACCTCCACATTGTTTCTGACTGTCCTACAGAGATTGCACTTATCATTTTGAATAGAAGCTGATGTTGCAGAAGAAGTAATTGCTCCAGGGAAATTCCAGGAGTGAGATTCTGCACTTGGCCATTGCTCATTTATCAGGGTAAACCTCATCATGTTCACGTCAGTGCCATTCAGAGCTATCCAGGTTTGTTTCCTAGTCTGAAACTCATTGCA
The DNA here is from genome assembly GCF_052110815.1 of Crocodylus siamensis. NCBI lineage: Eukaryota > Metazoa > Chordata > Crocodylia > Crocodylidae > Crocodylus > Crocodylus siamensis. The sequence continues at coordinate 77,554,571 of NC_143397.1, read as the reverse complement.
CATATAGGGGTCCTGGCTCATGAAGTGTACCTCATTTTTTGTGTAACTGAACAATACTTATGCATGACATTTTCAGTTCTGATATTATCATCACTGATCTTGGTACTCCAATCACTGATAGATCACCCCGATAACTGTCTTTGAGATGTCCTTTAGATCTGGTCATAGAATTGCTGGATTTTTCTCTTCCACAGTACCCTTTGTTGGATCCAAGACCTTAATCACCATGAGCTCTAAAGGGATGATTTCTGATGTAGGCTATGCTGATCCTCAAGTTAACTGAATTCTAGCTAACCAGCCCTTTTCAAGCTTTGTTGCTGAGGATTACACCATGAATCTTTCTTGCTTCATGACATCAACTTAGAATAGATCCTGCTATCCAGCTGTCTCCCCAGACTGCGAACCTGATTTCTACAAGGCCTATAATATCATGCTGGTACATGCCTTAATCAGCAGGAACTCCGTACCTGTCTGCCAAACCAATTTCATATTTCAGGTTCCAATTGTTAACATTTCCTTATAACAGATGCTGGCCTTCCAGTTATAAGGAATGGGACAGCATTGTCAGGACTAGGAAGATTGCAAAGAGCAAAGTTGCCTTCATTACTAGCATACCTTATGGCAGACACAGCCCTGAAGGACTTGACAGGGGCTGCCTAGTTCAACGTCTTTCTGAGAGCACTTTTTTATACTTGGATTCTTCAGCTTAAGAAATGACAACAATCTTCTCTCCACTATTTTGCTCCTATTTTGGAACCATCACCTAGCAAAACCTAGAAGTAGAGCTATTACATGTACTACCTATCTGTAATTCTACCATGATTTCTTTTCCAGACAGAAATAAACTTGCTTACATGAGAACAAAAGCGAAGGGTTCTCAAAGGTGGTATAGCAGAAGTATAACTCAGCATGGGGTGGCTGGGGCAGCAGTCCCAGGTGACACTTTTGTGGGGGGACACAAAAAATGCTACTGCTACAGCAGCAGGTGATGGTGCCACTGCAGTCAAAATGGAAGGAGCTGGCACTGCTCCAGGCACTAGCATGCTATACCTTTTTGGTACGGTATGTGACCCACCCCAAGAAAGCTCAATGTGTATTGTCCCCTACCCCTGAAATCATTATCATTAACAGCAACATATTAACACTTCTGACTGGTTTTAAAAGAACGGCATGCTGGCTAATTGAATTAACAAGGAATACTTTGGCATTTCTCTGATTAGTGGCAAGTTTTATATAAAACAAAACCAGGCAGTTTGTTGATGCTGCTAGCATGTTAAGAATCATGAAGGTAAAGTGAGGTGAGCATCACCGTATGATTTCTAAGTGAGATACAACTGGGATTAGAGCACATATCATTGAAGTAACAGACAGGGTGAGAATGCACATGCCTGTGCACAAAAATTCACAATTTAGTGTTATGATGAGACAAGTTGAAGTTCATTAGCAGATGGTGTACCTAATTAACAACAAGAACAAGAGAGAAGTGTTGAAAGGAGGATTTTCAGTGCTGTCAAGATATTCCTCAAAGCAATTATTCTCTATTGTGCTGCAGAACAGAGTTTGGGCCAAATCATAAAGTCCTTACTCAGTCAAAACTTAATCAAAAGTTTAAGTCAAGTTTTTACTAAGAACTACAGAAACCTGTCTTTTCAACCTGGGAGCTCTCCAATACAATGGCAAAAAAAATGGCAAATGAAATCTTCTTAACCTTTCTTTGAAACAGTTCTAAAGTCAGTGAAATTACACAGGGATTAATTTGCCTTTCTATTTTAGCTCTGGCTGGATCTGATATAAAATATGCAATCTATAGAAGATAATCATATTTCAGAAGTAGAAATGAGTGCTGTTCGTCTGCATCCTTTTACACCAAGGAATCCAAAATCTACCCCGCTTCCCCCAGGTCATGCCCATTAAAATCTCATGGATCCCATTGCACAGAATATGAGTCAAAGCAGAACTTGATTCTTGTTATGTTATAAGTGAAGGAAAGATACCTGTCCAAACTAGCATGAAAAATATGATGAGATGATAGGAACAGCCTTCTCTCCTGTCTTTAGTTAACACTGTATATACTGTGCCATAGTACACATAGCTATGCAATAGAAGACCACAAAGAGAATTCCTTCCTCACCCGAGCTGATGATCCCCCCAGAAAGACAAAGATAATCCTTTTAAACTCCTGCACTTGTTATTAACATTTATTTAAAAGTGCTCATTGCAAACTCTGGTCACTTTTGCAATAATTAAAATTCCACATTATCAAAATATGCAAATATATGCATTAGACTGTTCAATTAGCTTTCTACAAAATCAAACAAATGCACAGCAGACATCTCAATTACTGCACTTACCCTCCCACCAGTGAATCTTAAACCTCTACCCTTTGCAAATGCCTGAGAAAATAATGAGCTTTACATGATTTGGACTCTGGAGGACAGTGAATTTCAGGGTTGAGAAGCACTCTCCAAGAACTCCTGATCAACTGTTCCTTCTGTCCAGCACAAGTACCTATACCCCTACATACTGGGAAAAAACTGGTATCTCAAAAAGGACTGTACAAAATCATTAAGATTTCAAATTCCATAAAGCCCACCAGCAACAAGTACAATTTCATGGACTACCAAATTATGAGCCATCAACATGAGGCTATACTTTATAAGTAGCTGTTGTGTTACATTCAAGGGTAGTTAAGCGGTCTCAGGATGTAGTCTTACATACAGCAGAATGCTAATCTTAAAACATTATGGCTCTTAACCTGGGGGTTGGCTGAGGCTTTGATTTAATTCAGAGAGAAACCTGGAAAGTTAGCAAACAGTTCAAGGAACTGGCAGAACTCATATCTGCACCTCGAACTGGGGGATACAAATGGAAGTAACTGTTTGGGGTAAGAAAAACAGTCCACTTGCTTATAATCATGAGCTGTCTCTGGACAGTCAAGTAACATCTAGAATCAAGAGGTGGCTATCTATGTAATTTTAAGTCAGGAAGGAAGTAGGGCAGGGTGCTGCTTTAGAAACAAAATGGTTCAGAGAGGCATGAGCCCCCTTAGGCAACAACCTACTTCATCAGATGCCAGCAATGAACTTCTATCTATAGGCAGGTGAAGTCTATCTGTAGGTAAGAATCCTTTTTTGGATTTGTTTTGTCTTTTCCCTCCTATTTTCTGGACTAAAGTCCATTAAAGTAAGAGGAAAGGCTGCTATTTACTCCAAAAGACTGAAGCAAACCCCTCATGCAGATCTTGCCAAAATTAGTTATGTCTGAATTCCGTATAAAAAGTTTGTTTTAAGGTAGTTTGATATTTGATCACTTCTCTTCTCATGACACACTGTTACTGAAATCAACAGAAAACATAAGATGCAGCCTCTGGAAATATAAGCAAAGGTGTAAGGTAAGGTGTTCTTTGTTAAAAGCCCTCAGTGTTACAGTTCGCGCTCCTCCATGGTTGCTCTGGATTAGTTAGCCTAGAAACTAAATCAATTAACTTAAGAATACAACAAAGTCCATCTTTTTTTCTCCAGAGAGTAAGGGGAGTACAGGTGTGCTATAGGCATTAGAGGCTTGGTGGAAATGTATTTGTCTAGCCAGTTCTCAAGGTTGTATTTGGCATTTTAATTTATGGGATAGCTGCATAGAGAATACAGAGGGCAAACTATAGAGAATATTATCAGTTTGAATAAACAAACACAGACCAACGCACAGGTGTAAGAAACAGGCCTATAATTCGGACCATGTGGAAGTGGAGACAAGTGCTCTCAGCTAGTATTCCTACCCGAACAGCTGGCAGCAGACCCCTCAACAGCGGGCAGACCAGACCCCTCAACTGCAAATCTCCATCAGAGTCAGGAGAATCTTTCCTGCCACTTACAGTGAGCCATAAAAAAAATTATATATCCTACTGTTCTAGGGTGCATCCATTAGGGATTTTTAATATATTGAGACATTTAATTATTTATAGCCAGAGCTTGTAAATGCACAATGGAGGTGCCATTTAGAATATAAGGCAAGATGGGGTGGACTGGGAACCATATTGAAAGGTACCTACAAAATAGATGTTACAAAATATGTAACATGTACCTACAAAACAAATGTTACAAAAGGACAAATAAGTGCTCTAATTCCCTATAGAATGCATTTTCCCCAGCTTGAGCAACAAAAGCATCAAATTGTCTCTTTCAATCAATTGCTCTCGAGTCCAGTATAATAATGAAATGAAGCGTACACATGCTATGCAACAAAAGCTACTCAAGTTATCACAGTTAAATGCTGCTGCTGCTACTGCCTCACAGTTAAATGCTGCTGCTGCTACTGCCTCACAACCAGCAGTGACCTCCATGACATGAGCTATGAAAATATAGAGCGTGAGTTTTCTTGAATGACAGTTGGGTACATGATACTGCAGATAAATACTTCCCCGTTCTATTTTCTTATCAAGAATTTCATTACCAGCTAATTAAAACAGTCTTTCTTGATATGCCTTCTGTAACTCATCATGAGGATGCTGCCAATATTAGCACTATATTGGACAAATCTTTAAAAGCAGTGAACCTTAGCCTGGCCAAATGTTCAACATTTATATAAGACAATGCATCAGCAATGCGTGGGAAAGCAGCATGACCATGTTCTTAAAAGACCATATGTTTATAAAATAGACCATGCCTGTCATTTTTCTCCTTTTACTAATGTGAAAACGTGGCAAAATAGCACTAGTACACTCAGAGTCAGAGAAAAAGCCAAAGATCTGGTTTGCCATTTTTCTAAGGCTACCACTACAAAAGTAAAATAAAATAAAAACAACAACCACCACCACTCTCTAGCATTTTACATTGTTCTGAAATGTAGAGCTAAAATGTAAGCTAGGTGATAGAAGCACTTTAAACAGACTCACAACTGTGGGATGTTCTGGCATCATGCATTCTTATATAACTGACAAAAGGTATAAAAATACCATGGTGTACAATAAAAGAGGCTGATTGAAAATAAATAATAAAAGAGGCTTGCTTTTATACATGCCAAAGTAAGGAAGTACAGTAGGATGGGGTGCAGAGAGGAGAGGGGAGTAAAATAATTTTTAGGTATGAAAGAAAGGCAAGACATGTGACAAGTTCTCATCTCCACCAAATAATAATGGAACTGTAATCACCAAGGCTAGGGAAAGAAATTACACATAAACTGGTATAAGTGATTGGAAACCAGTTCAAATCTGTAACACAACAGAAATTCAGTGCACATAAACTGCTTTCAAAATGGCCAAAACTGGCTTAAGATAAATCTGGATGGAAGTAGTATCAGACTTCACTGATTTAAGTTAAATCAGTTTATTGAACTTCTGTCCCAGATCCCCCCTAGATTCAAGTTCACTCACAGTTTCCCCGCACCCCAGGATGCTTTGCCCCTCCCCCACAAACCTCCCCCGCACCACAGGGTGGGTGGGCTAGCCTTGACCCAAGCTGTCTGCTCCAGCTAAGCAGGGAGGCGTGCTCTAGCACACCCTGGCTTCTGGCCTGGGCCACTGCAGATATGTGGCTGCATTTCCAGAATTAAAAGTGAATGTCTGTTCATTTGCTTATTGGTTCAATCTACACAGCTTAGACTAACCTGCAAAGATTGAATCCATTCAGCCTTGGGCATTGTGCCTGTCTATACTTAGCCCAGAAGACTAGATTCTGCATAAAATTCACATGCTATGGAAGATATGAACCTCAGAAGAAATGTTAATGTGACTGACTTTGTCCTTCAGGAATTCTTCTCAATAATACAATTATGTGTTGATGTTAAGCTTGTCTGCACAAGAGAGAGAAAAAAATTATTGCTGGCTAAGAACTGTGATTTTTTTCTTTTCCCACAGAAAAATAATTGAAGTGATCTTCCTTCACCACTTCCAGGAGGCTAATTCAGATCTCCTCAGTACTGTTATAAGAACCACATTAAGCAAACTGCTCACTTTAAAGTCAGATCCAAATGCCTTTGGATAAGGTATCTTTCTTTTTTTATGGAAGTGATAGATCTTTGTGTAAAACCTAGTTCTGCTACCAACAGCCTCCACGTGAAGCCTAAACAAAGGACATAGAGTTGAAATTTAAAAAATTAAGGCCAGCCTCTCCTTTATCCTTCACCAGTGAAAATCAGCTATACTTCAACTGAAGTCAAATTGAGTTACAACCTTGTGAAATCTATGGGAGAGGTGAATCAGACCCTTGATATTTCAAGTCAGATAAAGATGTCTAGTAACAAAACTTCTGAGTGATAACAATGTTCCCACAAGAGCCAAATGATTGAAAATCTCATTAATGTCCAAGAAAGAGTTGGTTACCGGAGTAACCTGGCTTTTGTACTTGAAGAAATTAAATCTTTAAAAACCGATTATGAATTCCTCAGCAAGTGAAATAGAAGGAAGATTGGCAAAACTGAGGTCAGATCTGAATGCATTTTGTTCCAAGCCTTTCTTAAGTGGAAGAAAATAAAAAATTTGAGAGATAATCTGACTTAGTTACTGAGAGGGAGCAAATGCCAGAACACTATAGGAAAAGAGAAGTGAATGATCCAGAGAACAGAAACAAGATGTACAGTATTAAAACTAAAAAAAGTATGCTGAAAAAGTCATTCAAGGCAACATCTGTTCTTTTTTGACTCCACAGGAGAGATGAAAGAAATACTCTTCCCTTGGGCAGAAGGGAACCCATCATTGCAGCATCACTCTTTCCTTACCCCCTTCACTATGCAGAAGCTTCTTAAAACATGTCTACACCTATTTCCTAGTACTGTTAAGGCTGCTGCCAAAGTGCAGGCCCTATCTATATATTCACACTCGCCCTTCTGATGTGATAAACCTGGAAATTAAGCTGCAAAACCATGGTGGGGATACCCCTCCACAACCACTCTATAGAACTGTTTCCAACATGCTTGAGAGCATTGGCAGGATACACTGTCAGTATGGTTTCACTGCCTCACTTCCACATTTAATATAAGCAGAACTGAAGTATTGTGGGGATTAAATATTCTTTAGTGGCAGCCTCTGGAGTGCCAGGAGACTAGGGCAAACCTGCTGTGTACACACCAATCATTCAGGACCTCCACACAGTGTGGGAGACGGGTCAAGTGAGACTGGGTAAGTAGTGGGAATGACTAGCATTCACATCCCAACAGTTTGCTTTGGCACAATGATGAGGAAATCCTCAGTGAACTAATGCTGAACTTTTGCATCTGCACCAGACCTAATGCTAAAACTCCCTAAAACCAAAAGGCATGTTTGAAGATGAAGCGAGTTAGCCCAGGCAAAGCCAGATAAAAAATAGCAGTATGGCTGCTGCAGAAATCATTATCCAGGTAGAAAACAGTTCATAAGGTGCTATCTGTTCAGTACTCTGTGGGCAGGTGTAGCAGAGTCTGGGACTCCCTATTCCTTTATGACAGAAGTAGCCCAGCCAGGGAGCTATGCAAGCTAAGCAAAAGGAGTGTGCAAAGCAGGCAGTACTCAATTTGGATTCATATTCAGCCCGATAAGGGGGACAGTGATTCAATTTGCTGATTCAGATCGCTATCCCAATTTGATTCAGCTGATAAGCCATGGGGGGACCCCAGGTGCCCCCCCACCAGACCCAGAAGGCACAAGTCGCTGAGCCAGGTGGTGGAGGGATCTGCCATTGAGCATGAGGGGGACCACCCCCCACACTCCCATGGGACGCTCCATCTGCCCCACCATCTCAGCATTCACAAGCCATGTCTAGTACCTTGAGACACAAAGGAAAAAATATATTATAAAGCTGTGTCTATGGCCAAATCATCGAAACTCTGAGAGTCAAATCGGAGGCTTCCAATTTGATTTGGAGAAATTAATGGGTCTCCTGATGCGATTCAGATTTGGAGATTTGTCTGCCAAATTGGGCCGTATCTCCTCTGAATCAAATCAGCGACCAAAGCTTTGCACAGCCCTACTAAGCAGGGTGCAGCAGCTGCAGGTTGCTGGGGCAACCTGGCAAATGAGGCAATTAGCAGGCACCCAGAGCCCTGGCAGCATGTAACCCTGAGACTTGGGCTAGCAGGGTAGCCTCTCCCTGGCAGCTGCAGAAGGAGCTCCTGCCCAAGAGAGTTACCCAGGGATTCTAGACTGTCTGCTTTTCTGTCTGCAGAAACACTGAGGCTTGGGGAACTCACAAGGATCCCAGGCTGGGAGCTATGCCAACACAAGGAGGTAAGGGAAGGTTTTTGCTCTTAAAGGGGCTGCTTTCACTGCTGTTCTTTATGTTATAGCCCAGGGGCTTATGTTTATGTTACACTTAGACTGATGGTTTTGGTTGGGATTATAAGAGCAGTATATGGAGGTCCCATTGGTGCCCGTGGGGCGCACGATCACTTTGAGCCCTGCCAGGGGCAGGCTCAAGGAACAAGCAGCTGTTGAGCCCAGAGAGGGGCAAAGTGTAAGGCCACAGAGCCAGCCAGGGGCTGGGGGCCCAAGAGGGATGCAGCCAGACAGGGGCCAGTGGCCTGGTGCCCAGGAGGGACACAGCCAAACAGGGCCCAGGGGCCCAGCAGACAGGGGCCAGGTGACCAGAAGGGATGAACCAGAACTAATGTCTCAAAGCCAGGTCTGACACAGTGGGCCCGGGCTAGAAGACCTAGCCAAGAGTAAAGGGGTGGCAGCTGACAAGGACAGAGCCCCAAGAGGAGAACAACACCCATGAGTCTTGGGGCATGGTGTAGGGAAGGATTGGAGCCATGCATCCAGCCCCTAAGTGCTGTGCAGGGTACAGTTGACCAGAGACACCTAGCGAGGAGCCTGGGGAATAGTACAGATCAGTAGGATGCCAGGGAATCCTAGTGGGAGTTCTGTTGAACTGGGGCCACACAAGAGCCCATGGGCAGCCACCCCATTATTATCATTACACCATCAAGGTGTGGTGGACAAGAAGGGAAAACACCCTAAGGGCAGAGCAGGGCACAGTCACACAGGCACCGGGGGGAGCATCTACAAGTGCAATTAGTGCACATGAATAAACTCTGGTGCAATTTGTGCCAGAGTCAACTGCTCCTGGGCATGCCATTTGCACATGCACCTGGCACTGCAGCATGTTGAGCTGGTGCAGTTTAGCATGACAGGCAGGGGACCCTGGGGGTCAGCCTGTCAATCCAGGGCTGTTCCAACCAGGCTCAACGTGCTTTGGAGGGGCTGACTGGGGCATGAGACTATTTCAGTGCTGGGCTAGCCAGCAGGAAGCCACCATACTAAAGCACCCTCGTGCCTCAGTCAGCCCTGTCAAAGTCTACGCGTGCATTGAGACTGAGTAAATAACTCAGTAAATAACCAATCATTCAGGATGTAGGATAGTACTTGTGTCTGGCAGTACTATCCTATGGTGGAATTAATTAGTATACTCCGCCCTAATAGCACCACATGTGTAGATGCTGACATTTTACTGCAGTGCTAATTAGGCATCTCTCCAGTAAATATTTCATTTAGATGTGCCCTGTGCATCAGGAAACCGAACACATTCCCTGGCTACATAGTGTGGCAAAAACTATTTGATTTGTGCCCCGCTTCTTAATGTTAAGGTATTATATAAATAACTGCTCAAAAATTCCAAATTCTAATTATTATTTTTTTAAACAAAGACATGGTCTTTTTGTTTTTCCATCCAGCTCTACTGCTAAGATACCTAAAGGTATCTGAAATAATTAGAGAAACACATGCTCATGTCTGCCTTCCTTACCTGGGAGGAACCAAACATCATTACAATGTCAGACCTTGCCACTTACCGAATGCATAATTAGGAAGCAGTACTTTGTTCTCAGAGAAAAAATTAAAAGCTCTGTGTACCAGATACAGGATTTTTCACCTTGCGATACTCAAGGTCTCTCTTAATGAAGTCACTAAAGTCTTCACTGATCCAGAATCAGTATGGGCATTAATTTTGTTAATGAAAATGTAGAAACAGAAGTGTCAGCCTCATGTAGCAATGGAGAAAGGAAGAAGAAATGTGACAGCATAGAAACTGAGTTTTATATATAAACTGAAAAAGATTTTAATTTGTATGCCTCTTCCTTTCTTAAATTTCATCTAGAGACAAAAGATCCAAAAATTATTTTGTCAGTCAAAAGACATAGGCAATGCTAGGGTACACTGCCATTTAGTAAGATTATCCAACATGCCATACAGTAAGACACTTTTTCAGTTCTCTATAACTCTGAGGGCTGAACATGCTGAGTGCCTGTTTTCGGCTGATTTTTTTTCAACATTTGCCATCCCCTCAGAGTGACTAAGCATGCTTTAACCCTGGGTTGTGGAGGCTCAGAAGACCTTTATCATCTTCCCAGCTACCCCAGCTTGAATGGAGCTTTCTCCCTGATCTCTACAGTAGTATTTGTATGTCTTGTGCTCTCAACAGTCCCTTGGAGATGACCAGATCGTGCTGAGGAAGAAACCCTCTATTTTGAATGCAGAGAGGACAAAAACTGGACCAGAGAATAGAAATAAGAATCAAAAGATTCCAACCAATATAATGAAGCATGTGGTGTCAACATGATGCCATGAGGTATCCTCTGTTATTTCCATTTGCTGTTTTTATTTTATCAGCATTTAATGTGTGTCTAGTTCTTTTTTGCTTCAAGCTGTTACAATTTCTCTGTAGACAGATGTATTGATTTTTCTCACAGGCAGTTTTGTTGCACACATCAGCATAGTAGCTGAGTGCTTCATAAACATTTAATTAGTCTGTTGTCACAAAATACCTCTGAGATAAGAAGGTGGTATTATCCCCATTTTACAGACTGGGAGCTAAGCCATAAAGAAGTTCGAGTCAAAAGTACCTTCTAATCTCAGATGCCCCATTTGAAATGCTTAGGACTAGGTATTTCAGCATATTTAGCATGATACAGCATTTTGCATATTCAAGAAACATTCTCACTGTCACCAACGGCAACTCTGAGTGCTCAGCACTTCTGCTTATCAGGCTCCTGGCTTGGAAGTTGCATGTCCAGAATACGTAGCATAAAATTAGCAATTACCTGTCAAAAGTTTGGTTGAAGCGATTCAGCTGCCATCCCACAGAGACTGGGCACTAGCTACAAGACCACTAGTAGCAGGGATGAAGACAATATTTAACTCTCTTAACTGTACAAATAGAAAGGAACTGTTCATTCTCTTCCCACAATACCTAGCCTCATTCACTACATACCTGCTGGCTTCTGCAGCAAATGAGGTAGGGATCTTACTGATAACAGCCTCTTTCACTACACAACCCTGATTCACTCCAAGAGTAGGTCCTTCCTAACTTTCAAATGCTTGACTTTGCAACCTTCAATATGTTTTAATTCATTTTTGTATGTGTCCGGGACTGACCACACACACCAGCCTGGGCCAAGTACTTCAGCAGCCACATCTGCAGCAAACCTCTGCTAATGAACTCTAGCACCAGCTGAGCCCTGGGTTTGCAGTCCAGGCAACAGTTCTGTTGTGTGTGGCAAGCTTTATTGTTCCTGGTTTGGGCTCATTTGTGGATTTTGGCTTTGGACATCCTCTTCAGTCTATTTCCTGGCTCCTGAGCCTGGTTTAACTCTGCTCTTGGACTTTGTCCCGTGCATTATCCCTTGGATTGGTATGCAGCATCTGAGCCCCAGATCCTGACCCAGACTGTGTTGAGGATTCTGTGGCTGGATTTCCCTCTGGTTTCAGTAATATGGCTCCTGCCCTTTGACCCAGCTCCAGACCCCTGTTTTCCCTCAGTGGTCTGGCCATTAGGCAAGACCACTTACAGCCCAGTGCCTTACGGTAATCACCTACATTTCTTTAAAAAGCAAACTTCATGTGACATCATAAGGACACCCCCACAGTTCATGAGCAGGGTTAAAAACTGTCAAATACACCACACAGATCTCTGACATATGAACTAATGCAATGGTATCCAATGCATGTGACCCCACGGGCCAGATCCATCACATGGAGCCATTCTATGGGCTGAATTCAGTGCACAGGGCTGTACCATCTGGCCCTCGAGGCTGCTCACAGGTCTGGAAATATGGCAACAAGATAAGCAGCAACAACATTCATTGTCATGGCTCTGGGATCCATAGGAAGTAATACTGCCACTATTCCCCAGTCCAAATTTCTAGGCCTATGGGGATTCCCAGGAACCACATTCAGGGGGCCACATCCACAGGCTGCATCTTGGTCACCCCTGAATTAATGGAAGGATTTAGCAGTAATAGGTTATCCTGTATTATGTCCACCAGTACCATTACTAGTAGGTGACAACACTTTGCAAATGGGGTTCACAGATCATTGCTATGGAATAACGACACTTAGGAATCTGGGGCTTTACACCAGGTTCCAAAGGGAACTGTAGCAGACATAAGCTTTCTTCCTATTTGCCTCCTAAATGTTACTCTTTTTAGCTCTTCCCCTCCAAAGGTGGCTTCTCTCAGTCCTGTGTTTTCCTTGCCTCTTCATCCCATACCTGTTCTCCTCACCTAGCTAATCCCAGTTTCTGCTGCTTATTTTTGTAGTAGACTTCATTTTCATCCCCAGCGATTTCTAGCTTCTCACCTCTGTTCTACTTTATATTCCCAGTACCTGTCTCCTTACCCAGCTATTCCAAGGTCCATCTTCCAGTTTTTCATTTTCTCCTTTCCAGGCTCCTTACAGAGTCATTCTCATATCTCTTTCACAGCCTCTGAGCTGATCTCTAGTTCCGTGTTTTGGCCTCCAGTCACCCCTCCTTTCCTGCCACATTCCCTAACCTCAAGCTCCCTCTCTAGGTCTTGTCCCTCCACTGCAGTCGCTTATCCCAATTTCTTTGCCAAGAAGATGCCACATATCCTGTTACTGCCCTGCTCCCTTTCAGATTCATCTCCTTTCTGCCTTTCAGAGCCTTTCTTTGATCCACTCTTTCAGTTTTTTGAGTGTGGTGCAGATTTATTTTTGTTATGCATTAGTCATAATGAGATTATCCATCTCCTCTTGCCTCTGAAAATGTACCTACTATATTTTACTAAGGGCCCAGTTCTGCATTACTTGTGATCACAAAAAAACCCCTTTGAAATCAAAAGATATTTTAAATGAGAAAGGAATTCAGAGGCTTGAGAAGTCAATAGGATTCTAGGCACAAGAAGTCAGTGGGACTTGAGAATATCCTACCCCTCACAAGAGATGCTCAGGATTTGGGGGTTTTTTTAATATTAAATCCTTTATTTGTAAGTAAGCAGAAGTGTAACTTTAAAATATTGCATTTTAAATTGAATGTGCAAACAAGTGTGGATGCAAAAAAAAAGATGTCAAAGTAAAGGCCACATTGAAATTTGGCCCAATATGATTTGAATGGTTGAAATACAAGGACCCAAAAAATCTTTAATGTTATGGATAAGATCCAGTTACATTTTTTAAGTCATAAAGGAAGTAAACTTAAATGTAGAACAAGTCAATAAACACATAAAAACCTAACAAAATGCATTAAAAATGTATTTGCTCAACAAGCTCAGAAAATAAATGCCATCAATAACTCAACCAGCTGGACCAAAAAGAAGAAAAAAAGTCATTCAGTTTCATTGATTAACAAATTCCAGGAAAAGGATATGAAAACCAGAAACCAGAAAAGAGCCTTGGAGAAGCCTAGCAAATTGGCTTAGGTATCAGTAAAGAGACATACGTTGACTTGCTAGAATTGTGAGCTTATTTGGCCCTGCTGGATTCATCCCAAGTCAGTTCAAAGCCCACTGGAATCAGCAGGAGTCTTTCCACTAATTCCAGCATGCTTTGAATCAGGTCCTCACTCTCCTCCCATGTGCCTTCCTCCCACCTACTTCCTCTCATCAATAAACCCAACGGGGATCCAATTTAAACACGCACAAACAGATATTAAGCAAAGGTTTAAGCTCAGATGCTGTTGATGTGGACTTGTCAAGAGGATGGTATCATAGGATCATGGAAAAGTACGACTGGAAGGGACCTCATATTGTCGTCAAGTCCAGATCCCTGCTCCAAGAGGCAAGATCATCCCTGACTAAATCACCCCACCCAAGTGTCTGCTCTTGCAATTCTCCAGGGATGGAGATTCCACATCTCTAGCCAGACCCTCATAGCCAGACTATCCATCACACTATATATTATCCTTCATGTGTCCTGCTCAAACAATTTTGACTCAGAAATAAGTACTTTATTTTATTTTGAAATATCCTGTTTCCTTTTCCCCCTCTCAGTTGCTTATCTTGGGGAGCAATTATGTGCTAGACTGTGAATTTAGATCTGAGAAGAAAAAAACAGTTGTCAACACTTTATTTGCAATTGGTCTCAAGGTGATTTTAAATAACTGAAAGGGCATAACTCAAATTTTATAAGATGCATGATTAAACTTGGTAATCAGCACTTATAAATGTGGAAAGCCTGCTGCCTCTAGGGATCAAACACTTCATAATTTCAAAAAAAAATCTGGTCCCTTATTAATTGTCGCTCAAAAACATAAGACAAATAATGTGTATCCACATGCATCTGTATTTGCAAAGATACATTCTAAAGCTATACAGTGTTCCATTTATTTTCCTAGCGATACTTTTAAGCTACAAAAGCACAGCTGAGAATTCAAGAGTCAGGAAATGCCAAAATTAAGGTATTAAGTCCAACTTAATAACTCAGTCCCTTTTGTAGATATTCATTACAGGGATCTTTACATACTTGAGTGCTTGCTGTTTTTCAGATAACAAATTATAATATCACATGCTCAGTTTTTAATCTTAGGTACACAAATCAGGCATTTTGCAGTGCCCTATGCTGAGCTGTACATATCATAAGAAGTCTGGGATTATACAGAGAGTGGAAGGGGTAATATCTGAGCATTTTAGGTTTTTAAATTGAAAATGACTAATGGTACCTAAAAGCTGAGTTCCTTGGTAACCATGAAGCAAACTGTCATGGTTTAAATGAAGTCAGTCAATCCATGGAATATTACACCCACTGGGGATCTCAAAAATTTGGTTGGAGACACCTCAGAGTGAGAAAAAAATGTAATATGCATGCATGAGCGCACAAGGAAACTTTGATTATCCAGAAATTAAGGGATACCTGCACAATACCAAGAACCTGAGATTCCTATGGGGTTTCTACGCTTTGGAGGAATAAACAGGGCTTCCAAGGCAAGAGAAGGTGCTGACCAAGGCTCATGTCGGGAAAGGAGGCAGAAAAGCAAATGTTAGGCAGAAAGAAACTTAGGTCAGAGACAAAACTGAGCAGTTCTTCTTGCCTTGCAAACTGGAACCTCAGAAGTGCTTTTATTTCTGTCGAGCCTCACCTAACCTTCACTGTGGGTAAAATCTTTGTTAACGTGAAGCTAAAAAGCTCAGCAGGGGCGTGATTACTGTGGGGGAAAAAATAAGATTGCTTCACTTAACCTCATCTACCTCTCCTATCTTGCCTCATTCCTTCCCACTCTGTATCCTTACTTTCCCTGTAGCTATTCATGTGGGTTCTATAAAATACACGCATGTTTATCTGACAAAGCTATCTATGTATACAGACAGGAAGATGAGATGTGTTTATGAGAAACAAAGAAAATAGGTATCTATTTGCATTTCTGGTTTTTCTCATTTGAGGCATTTAATTCTATGGAATGATCAGTGTAACTAGATTTTTTATTATCTGAGTTCTTATTGTATTATGCTATACTCATCTGTTTCGGCACTTCTGAAAAAATACAGTAGAGTTTTTTACATGAATCTCTCACTGAAAGTCCATGTATTTAGAGATGTATTTTTACATTTTTTAAAAGCTGCTCCCCTGTATGCATTTCAGAAATGATATCACGTTGCTTTGGTATTCTGGACCTAATCTTGCTTGCCATAATGACACAGATACTCTTTGTGAAGTCAGTGGGGCTTATTACCTAACTAACTAATAAAGGTATGCAGGATTTGGTCCTGTGAGTCTGACAGTACTTAGAGAGCTAAATCTCTGTGAAATGTAATTGAGTCACTACTGGCATGGGAGAACAATTGCTGCTTTAGCAAAAATGGCGGTGAATTTGTTTTGGAAGCTGCAGCAATCTCTCTCCACTTCCGAATATGTGTTTGTCTGTATCCTGTTAGAAAATGGAGCATAGAATCAGAATGCTTTCAGAAACAATGTAGACAGCACATGCAAGGTAAGTGATTAGAGATGGCACCCTCACAAATGCAGGAATAATCACTGGACTGATTCCATGTTTCAGCAGCCTGGGCTTTGACAAATGGGCTTATACCAGCCAAAAAAATGACTGTTTTGCATTCGTAGTTCTGTTCAGTTTTACAATGCATCCAAATGACAAAGTAACCATTCAGCTTCTTCAATCATGTCCTTAGGAATCCTAGTCCCTAGTTCCAAGAAGCTGTTCATCCAGCTCCACTTGCTGAGGCAGGTTTTCCCCCACAGCAATTTATTGTACCTCTTAGAACACACCTTTCTCTCTTGAATGTAGTGAATTTGGTATTTCTAAGATAATGAAGGTGAGCTGGTGTTCAGAGTTCTTCTACTTAAACCTGAATAGAGCAGGCAGTGAGACTTGATTCTTTCCTATATCTCTTTATAAGATATATTGTATTCAGGACTGAACATTTATAAAAATGTAAAAGCTTTCTGATGAAACACTGAATATTGTTGTGCCCAGAACTCAGCCTACCACCTTATTGTTCATGTTTGCAGTGATAGTGCTACATATTTCTCCTATGCAACAAGTCCATTACTAACATCAAAAGTCCCTCCCAAGGCTAGAGGTGCCATTTCTGCACCCAATGACAAACAAAGGAGTAACATGCCTGGTATCACACCTAGCCACCTTTGACACTCCAGAACAAATGACCAGTTGGACTCTCCTCCCCCCCAAGCCTCCCCCAAAGGACCCAATTACAAGTGAATTGATTAGGAGCATCCTTGAGTTTACATCCTTGCTGGACTCAGCCTGCCCTATGGATCTGCAGCCAGCCTTAAGAGCTAATCAATCCACTACTAAAGTGCAAAGATACAGCACCAAAAAGACAGGTTAAATCTTGCATAGGTAGACAGCTGTAAACAACATTTCACTGTCAGCATAGTATCAAGAGGGAAAGGGGTTGAACCAAGGGAAAACAGAAAGCATTGCCATTATTTGGCTCACTCTGTTATGGCAAGGAAGCAAACTTAATTTCCACTTGGGGGGGCACAATATAGGACTCCCAACAGAAGCTGCTCTTAAAAAAAAAAAACAACACTCCTCTGTCAGTACCACCCAGCGTCTGAAATTCCTCATATATTCTTGTTAAAAAGGAGGCAATGCCTGTTTTTCACCACTGCCACCTCTCGCCTGGCTAACATTCTGCTGTAAGCACTCTAAGTTGCTAGATTTCAAACTTACTTCTCCAGATACCATCTCACCTCTTTTCAATGTTCATATCTCAACTCATTGAATACACCACCCTCTACAGTGACTCCCCTGAGGTTTTTCTCACGTAGTCATTCATTTCTCTGAAACTGCTGTCACTGATATATCTAATTCACTCTAAAGATAGACTGGCCTCATCACTTCATCACCAAAATAATATTTTCCATTCAAAACATGCAAAACCATCTGAGCTTTCATTTTAAATGAATTTTTACCACACTGGAGACTGAAGGCCGCTAGAAATGGGTTCCCCTTTGTTTAGGCCCAGTTCAACAGCAAAACTCCCACTGACTGCAATGGGGAATTGCCTGTTAATTAAGTTAACAGGCAATAAGTTAGGCCTGTTGTACCCAACCAGGGTTAGATTGATCTATACGTGCCCACTTATGCAGCCATTCACAGGGTTTAAATCAGCCAGAAGTGGTGCACCTGATCCAAGTTAGCTCACCTGGGGAGCTGAACTTAGAGAAAAGGTTAACCCAATCTACAAAAAGGTTAACTGGATTCTAGACTAAGTATACATGTTCAAGAAGCCCATGATGAAAGCACTCTAACTTTTGAGCTTCACTCTAAGTGCTCACGATTAGGTCAGGACCAAGCAGAACACACATTAGCCATGTGGGGTGGGTGTTTGGAGTCTGTGTGCACAACCAAAGCCCAGAAGGTAAGGGGGCTTCTTGCATACCTCCCAGCATGCCCTGCAAGCTCCCTAAGCTGCTGAAGACTCTGAAACAGAGGCAAATGGCTGAGCTGCCCCGATCAGCTAGCGGGGACATAAAGGCTGCCCACCTGGACCTGATAGTGTGTGTGTGTGTGTGTGTGTGTGTGTGTGTGTGTGCGCGCGTGCGCGTTCCAAATGCTTATATCCCCCACTCTGCCCCCCCACCACTATTGGTGGCCTTGTCTCACAGTGGCAGGCTGTCCAGATCTGCAAAGCCCTGGCCAAGTAGCTCCTCACCTGTGTGGACCAGGAGTCCTCCCTGGATAAGTAGGGCCAGGGGGCTTTGAATGCCCTTGCCCTGCCACTGGATGGGTCTCTAGCCCTTGGCTTCTCTGCCCCTGCATCCTGGGCACCACTTCCAACAACCCACACTATCCCCTTTCCCTCCCAGGGGTACACACTGGGGTGCAGAAGAACACAGTGTAAGGGAGCAATGTGCCTTGCATTAATCAAATGATGAAGCTGCCAAACTTTTAGTGTGTCTATTAAACAAACACCACACAACGTTGCCCCCTCTGGAACTTGGAAACTTCTCAGTCAACACTGAGAGAGTGGGGAAAGGCCCTGGTTGCACAGAGTGCTTATGGTGTCAAAGGGGTGAAGGGGTTTGGCAGCCATGGGGCTCAACTTAAACACAAAACCTTGGCACTGCAGAGGGAATGCCATGCACGAAGCTGCCTCCCTTTGATTTATATAAATGTTGCAGCTGCCATACTTTTTGTGTGTATAATAAAGAAAAACTCCATAATTTGGACCAGAGTCCAGGGGACTGCCTATCTTCACAGAGGCTATGCCGTTCCCCTGCAGTGGGACTCAGGCCTGCATTAGCCTGGCCCAATGGGCTACCCTCCCCATTCTGAACACTCCCACTCCCTTCCAGAACTGCCTTGGAACCTCTTTGGGACCCTGCACCTAAGCCAACAACCACCAGCAGCCAGGAGTAAAAAATTGGCCCTTGAAGCTGGGCAGAATCAATGCTTTAATGCTGACCCTGGCATGCAGTCTCAGGCATCTTGATTCCTCTCCACTCTGAGGAGCAGCATTGGAGGAGTGAGCTCCACCAGATACCTTCCTGACTTGTTGGACCATGGGTCAGTGGCACCCATGTATCAGATCTCCTGTTCCAGGACTCCCCTACACACTAGCATTTCCCAATCAATGCACGGTGTGGAGTGTTCCCCTATGGCTACTGTCCAAAGTCCGCCCCCCCACCACATTGGGCTCTTGGTCATGTTGCCCTTATTTTCAGAAGGTTTTTTTGACCCCTGGATATCCCCTGTTCTTGACCCCGGTTCTTGCAGTACAGAGGACAACTGAATGTGTGGTATGTGGCATGGCAGACATACCTTATGGCTGCACTCATCTGGATGCAACTTAGGGCATTACACGAAGTGATATAGCACAGACCCTAACCATTCTCCTGCTGCTAGGTTTCTGGGCCCCTGGAGAGCTTAGCAAGCCAGGTATATGACCTTGTATGTCATGCTAAATTTAAATAAGGGGTGTGGTAAATGGAAATGAAATAATTGTGCAAAGTAATCCAGTCTGAAATCTATTCCTACAGTGTTTTCTACCAGCACCAAACAGGTCCCCCCATGGGCACAAACTTGACAGAGAATGGGTGAAGCTGAACAGACTGAGATCTCTATATAGACGCTTCAAAACAACACTCTACAAGGTGAACATTGTTGACAGCCCCCTGCATGAATGCGGTGTTCAGCAAATAACACAGCACTTAATGAAAAGCTGCAATATTTATAAATGCCTAGATGGGGTAGATGGAATATGCACACTGAGCAATAATACCAGACACATAGCCGGCCAGACAGAACAAGGGGATGGGGCGGGCTTCCTTGTCTTGGATCATTGAGAGCCTGGGAGCAGGGCCAGACTAGCACTTGGGCTGGCTGAAGCTAGACCACTGCTCTGGGAAGAGTGGTGGGCAGGGTGCCACAATGCTCCATGGGAAGTTGACAGAATGTGACCTACCAGGAGTCATAATGGGATGTAGTACAGATGTATGTTATGGCACTCTAACCTACAGTAATGAAGTCTGATACAACATCCATATAGGGATCTCTTAGAATGGGATCCACCATTTTTACAGTGCTCTATGTGCCCTGACCATCTGTTCAGTTATGGCCGCTGAGAGCTTTTTGTGCACTTACTGCGCAATAAGTATAGCTTCTGTACCTGACTCTAGTAAACACCAGCACGTCTTTTGCAGCACAGCACCAGGCCTGAGAAAAACCAGCAGCTTGCCCCAGGGCTGTGCTGTTCCTATACCGCCCCTCCCACCCCACTTACAGCCCTGGTTAGGTCAATCTAAATGAAATGCTGGTATGTACCTATAGAAACAGTAATCCAAGAAAGTTAAAACTACTTTAGTTATTTATTTTGGCTGGGAGAAGAACCCAGAAATCTGTCCCATCAGCTATGTCTAGAGGATCATGTCATACCAGGGTAATGTTGCCAAACTGGCAACAGAAATCATGGCTGTACACAGAAAAGTTCAGCAGAAGGGGACGTGTGGCACAAATTTTTGTTCCACCTGCATCATTTCCCCAAACCTTTCAAGGAAAGTTATTGTAGCTGAGACAAGGATCTAGAAATCTCTTCACACAAGCATAAACTGCAACAAATTTTAAAAGATGAGGAGAGGAAGGTGAACAGGCAATGGACCATGCAAGAGCTGCTCTAAAACGTGCAGTTCAACAAGAACATTGCCATATTGAGCTGATGAATCTGACAGAGGCATTTGTCTCAGCAAATATTTCTCTTCATAGCCTGGATCATCCAGCCATGAAAAAACATACACACACTGCAATCTAAAGAATATTGGACTAATCTGTGTAGTTCACCTACTGAAAAAATTCAACCTGCCTGTCCTTTGTGAAGTGGAACAAGAAGAAATCAGGGACAATATGTCTGTGCCCTGCACTGTCTGTTGGTGGTGATGAGACTACCAAGATGGGAGACTGAGATTGTGCATCCTAAATCTTCATGTTCAGCTCTGTTTGAAGCCTTGATAGTAACCCATGAAACATAACAGCCAGAAGCCAGCACAGCAGGGTACCTCTGACACTGGTAACTTCAAAGAATCCCATAATCATAGCATGAAAGGCAAACTAACCACAGATAGCCAACAATGCTGCTGGAAATTTTAAAACATCTCTCTCAAAGAGCTTCATTTACATTTTTCTTACTCAGCAACTCAGAGCAACATTCAGAAAGAAAGAAATTACAATGAAACTTAGCATGTCATATTTTTCACTGGGGATCTCAGCGTGCTGGTCATAGGCAGGTAAGTTATGATCAGTCGCATATTACTGATTCATTCAGGCACAGCATGGGTCAATAGCACAGTTTGGAACAGACCTCAGACCTCCCAACTCTAGCCAGCCACTATACCACACTACATCTGTACTGTACTGTGCCTCCATCGTTTCCCAGTGCCTGCCTGTGAATGTAGCAGCTGTTTAGCTGTTTGATCAGAATCACCTCCTGAAATGCATGGTTTCTGCCAATGAGTAAAAAGAAAGAGAGAGAGAGATGGAGTCCAAAAGAAGAAAATTAAGAGAGCTAATGCAGCTTCACAAAATCCAAGTCCCAAACAATATTATGGAAATGCCATGCAGGCACTTACATAGCTCCCATCACCATAGTATCCCAATGATTTAGATAATTATACACTGATTCCTCATCCTACTTTACCTCAAAAAATTAAGGGATCTCTTGACTTGGATAAATCCTTGCAGCATGCTGCTGAAGTACCACATTAACTTCTCAAGCAGACATTTGTAAATGTCTTATTTTATTTCTGTATAACTGCCACACGGCGCTGTCACATTTATGTAACCTTGTAGTTTTGGCTTCTAATCAAAATGAAAGCTTTATATTTTCCCACGCGTGTATTAAGCTGCACATACGTATTTTGTAAGTTTCAGTTCTTATCTATAAGTGTCATTCCTGCAGAAACGAAACTTATGTAGAAAATCTACCTAGTAACTATTATGTAAAAGAAAACTATCCTATCCCTGTATGCTTAGCTTATATCATAGTTAGTGTCACAGAGGCAGTCCAACCAACATCTATAAAGAAGAATAGAGGCAAGAAGTAGCAGAGACGACGACTGGACAACCCTTCAGGCTTGATTACCCTGTAGCCAGTCCTCAGCCTCCCCGCCTGGGCGTATCCCAGCGAAAACCAAGGCCTCGAAAATCCGACAATCGACAACAATTCACCGTGTTACAGTTTTGTCATCCATCATCCCGTTCATGAGCTGTTGACCAGCCCTAGGACTAACTAGTGAGTAGCCGCACCTATCCCGCAAGGGGTGGAAAGCAAGGGCTCGCTAGTGAACCCTGTGGGCCGACAGACCCCCTTTGTATCCGGCATACTGTAACTGAAGAAACATCGGAGACTCCACCTCTTAACTGCCTCTCTTCATAGTTTAAACAGCATATCTACGCTTTCTATACTTGTATTTACTGCAACTTTGTTCCAGCCGGTCTCCCCTCTTATTCGTAAGAGGGTGAGGCCAGGTGAGTGAATAAAACAAATTTTTACTTTACCTTATATTTACTCCGTAATAACTTCTACCACTAACACCCTATCTCAATGAGCTGTTGACCAGTTCTGGGACTTAAGGAGTTGGCAGCCGCACCTAGCCCGTCGGGTTAGAACGCAAGGGCTTACTCCGGAACCCCATGAACCAACAGACATCCTACAAACTTATTATAGAAAACTAACAACTTACTCTAAGTCGTCTACTTGCACCAACTCGGCGAACCTCGAAGGCGGTCATAAAGCTACCTCCAATCCCGCCCCACAAGCCGCGCGCTCGCCCACTCCGTAAAGCCCGCGGCTCCCCAAGCAGTGCCGGAATCGCTAGCCCGGCATTCCGCCACAACATTATGGGGTGGACCGTGTGGTGCATCACAATTCTCAGTCTGGTGGGATGGTTTGATGAGCCAGTGTTTTCTTCAGCACAAACCAACAACAGTCTTCTTGACAGCATACTGTATATACAACCCCTTCAAAGTGAAGAGGCTGGAAATCCAAAACAAAGGTAAACAAGGACATTATTTTGGAGGTCAGAAACAGGGAACAAAGAGTTTGCAAAGTCAACCAGATCTTCTATGCGCTGCAGACCGCACGCAGCTTTGGCATGCAAAGTGTTGGTTGCAGCACTTGTATCAGTAGCACTGCACTGATGCCTGTACCTGTGAACAGCATCTCTACAGAGCCTTCATTAGCAGTGTACAAAGGCATCTTGAGGAAAAAAGAAATCAGTCAGGGGATGTGCATGATGTTAATCCAAAACAAGGGGAGCTAACCCACAGTTTTCATGCATAATGTGTCTTGTTTGTTTTTGGATGCAAAGGAAAAAAGTGTTCAAATCACACTATGCCATGTTCAATTAAGATGCTTTTATCATCACCTACAGCTAAGGCTTTCTAGGATTTCTGTTATGAATGCTTTGACTTTCCCCATTTCAGCATAACATTTTACTAAATGTGTAACCCCATGAACGATGGACACCAATCCCCTAGCTCAGCAGCTAGTCAGAGCAACATTACCTAGCAGACATATGCTAACAGGGTACATGGGCCTGGCTTTTAACACACCCTGTTAGCAGGTGCTGGAAGACCTTGCATGCAGCTGCTGCTGATTTCTGCTGACTATCTGCACCTTAGCCACTCCTAAGTGGTTTATGTCTATCTGGGCAAAGTCAACTGGGTCTGGAATACAGAGGCCGCTGTTAAAACCAAACTCCAGGGAAACTAGCACAGAGAATGAGTTTAGCTGCATACTAAAATAGGAATTGCATTTTTTATGGCACAATGATAGAGCACTCTATATGTTGTCTAGTATCTGACTTGCCTTCTTCCATTCCCATCAGTTTTAAAGGCACAGTTATTTAAGATTTTGACAGAGTAAGTGCTCTTAGGCAGAGATGCATATTTAAGCAGTCTGTGTAATCCTATATAAATGACATCTGTCTTCCTCTTTGACAGCGCTGATGCCATAATTTTGTTTTCACTTGATCACGCACGCTCTCTGGCACTTCTGTGCACCCACAAAAATATCAGCATTTCTGAATCCCGGTCAGAAGTCTTTGTCATCCAGGCACAAGGTACTGAAGCACCAGAGAGACACAGCAAGATCCAAAGTGATATCAACATTTGTACTGAACCACCATTCATGGGCAGGAGTCAATTTTTATCACAGGCAGTGGATCAGGGACAGCAACTGAACCAAAAATGGTGATCACTACTGAGTCTTTGGTAAATCTGAGCATGTGAACCACTGGCAACTAACTTGCATGGTGTAAATATCAAATTGTTACCATTGGCCCAAAACATAATAGCCTCTAACACAGGTAAGGGTAAATTCTCCAATGTACTAAAGGTTCACAGATGTTACACTAGAGTCCTTAGCTATCTTACAGGCTTTGGAGGAAGAACAGAGAGTGCCAGCTGCTGTCATTTAGCAAGTGCTGCTCCTTTAAAAATGTGTCAAGTTTATTTTGACCTCTAGAGCTGTATGCAGACTTGCACAACAGACCACCTTTCCCCATTGTGGAGTACAGAAATTTGATCTGTAATCTTCTCAAGCAGTCTGAATGATCTGGACTGTATTTCCATGGGTTCTCCAAAAGTCTGCAACAACCTGTGCCCTGAATTCCACAAGCTAGCCTGGCAACGGCTGACAGGCAAGCCATAAAGAAATGGATTCAGTGGAAGGAGAAGCAGACCTTGAGTTCTTTTCCAGTAACATCATTTTAAATTCATACTAGCATCACAGAAGAAAACTGCTAAAACAGAGCTTGCTATTGCTTCAGCTGCTTCTGCTGGAACAGTAGCTAATTTCCTGGAGGTGACACCAGATTGTTCTTTCTTCTCTGCTGCCATTTCTGCATCTTAAAGCAGCCTGTCAGTGAAATTAGTGCATTGTCTTTGTATGCCAAGAAAATGAAATGCAATTTCAGATAAATTAGATGAATAATAAAGAGTGAAGTGCTGGTGCAAAAGGCCATCAAACCTTATTAATGCTTTGTCTGAACTTAGTGCTCTGAGGGTGGATCCAGCTGAGAAACACTAACTCTGAAACACAATCTGCTGCTTGTTAATACCCACCATGTAGAACATAGGGTTGCCATATTAAATGTCAGATTTTCCACATGTAGTAAGCACTAGGGAAACGTTTTTAGTGAATAGTAAGCAGAGAGCAAATAGAATATTCTTTCAGATGTCAGTGTGGCTGACAAATTCTGAAAAAGCCTCTATACCGCTACGTTTTCTTCAGGCTTCAACATTTCCGGATCTTGGATCTTCATTATTTTATTTGCATGCTCTCAAAAAAAAGCCATTAGGTAATATCACCTCAAAGTCATGAAACCTATAGAGTTAGAGATCACCTTACCTCAGCTCTGGTCCAACAGAACACAAGCATATGTTCTCTGATTTGACAAATAAGAGGAATGTGCCCTAGAATCCAAACGATTGCATGTTATAATTTGTAATAAGGTTGAAAATAACGCTTCACCCACAACTCCTCATTTAAAATATCTTGGACTAAATTCAGAAAGGGGCTTAAGCCCTGTGTACAGTTCCTAGGGAGAGAGAGGTAGTTAGTAGGGCTGGACAAAGCAGGCCCTATTTGATTCGGATTTGGCCTGAATCAGGGACAGTGATTCAATCCGTTGATTTGGATTACCGTCCCTGATTTGATTCAGCCAAATCCAAATCTGAAGATTCGATTCCGATTCAGCAAATCAGTGATTCGGACACAGGCACAGCTTTAAAAGTTTTTTTCTACATAGCTTGAGGTAGCAATGTGGCTCGTGATCGCTGCAGTGCTGGGGTAGATGGAGCATCCCATAGGAGCCCGGGAGGCTCTCCAGCATGCTCAGCAGCAAACCCCGAAGTGTACCAGAAGTACACTGCTGGGGAAAGCGCTGCCCCCCCACCCTGTGCCCCTCTAACTCAGCAGTCAGCCATGAGGGGACCCTGGGTGATCCCCCCACCAGACCCAGGAAGCACCAGTCACTGAGCCAGAGGGGTGCGGTGGAGGGGCCCCCAGCACACTCCCTGGTGGACCAGGAAGAGGACCAGAAGTGCTTCTGGCCCACTTCTGGGTCTGCTGCTGAGCACACTGGGAAGCTCCCCATGTTTCTGTGGGACACTGCATCTGCCCCAGCACGACAACATTCAGAGCCCCTGCTACCTAGAGGTATATAGAGAAAAATATTTAAAGCCATATCTACATCCGAATCCCTGAATCTGTCCAAATCTATTTGGAGAAATTAAAGGGTCCTCTGATTTGATTTGGATTCAGAGAGTCAGCCACCGAATCGGGCCAAATCTCTGCCAAATCAAATCAGGGACCAAAGCTTCACACACCCCTAGTAGTTAGGTGTGTTAGTCTGAAGTCAGGCAAAAGACAGGATAGACTTGCACCTCGTAGACCAATTCAGGGCTACATAAGCTTTCATAAGCAACAGCTCACTTCACTGGTGTTTAACTCAGGTCTGAGGATTCTGCTACGGTAGCCAGATACTGGTGGGTGTGGGTCTCATTCAGATGTATGTTGGGTAGAGAACTCCTAAACTATCCCTTATGAAAGACAGAATGGGTATCTTAAATATCACCTCTCTCTGAAGCAGGTGTTTTATTTGGCACTGCAGAGGCACCTCCCTTCTCAGCCCTGAAACTTTTGGGGTCAGTAGGCATCTAAAACTCTTTCCTTCAAAAACCAACCAGGGGTTAATGCTGTCCTTCAAACCAGACACAAAGAAGAGGACAACTACCCTCTTGTATCCATATCCAATAGCTCACTGATTAAAATATTCATGCAGGATAAAGAAGACCTGGCTTTAGTGCTTTCCTCTGAGGGGATTTAAACACACATCTTCAGCTTCACAGGAGAAGGTCATAACCACCAAGCTGCAGAGAAACCTGGGAGTGGGATAAGAGGCCCCCTTAATCTCTCCTTTTGAAGCTGTTCTTCTTTGCAGGTCAGAAAGTAAATATGGTCAAGCATGGTGCTCTCGCACAGTAGTTGGACTCTCTCTTGGAAAGGGAAGGTCAGTTATATGTCAGGAAAAGAGCTATATGGGTCAAATCCCAGAACTCAAAGCTTTAAATACAATGCAGAACCTAGCCTCGAGCAGGAGTTTCAAAACTGCAAACTTGACCGAATGAATGCTGCTTTTAAAGGTTAATTGGTACAATGAGTGTTCATAGGTGAATGACAATCTGGGATTTTTTACTTAAACTTTTCAAGCTCTTGATATTAAAATAATATGTCACTTAGTGCAGCTTGTTCATAGTGATCATGTCTTTTTCAGCTAGAAACAGAGATGATTTCATAGGTCACCACAAAAGAAGGGATGGGGATGGATGGATGGGCAGCAAAGTGCTCAAAAACAGCTGGCTTAAGGGAAAAAAACCTACGGTATATAAGTAACTAGAAGCAATCTCTATAGTCAGTATTTATACCAGTTTAGTTTAGGCGGTTTAGAAACCAAGGATTTTACCTACGTGTATGAACAAGGAGTACCCCACAACTGAATTTTACCTAAGAGTGTAATAATTATGATTCCATAATCCTAGATAAAAAGCTACCAAAGACAAAGAGAAAAATCACTTGTCCTAGCTCATTCATACCCTTTACAGGATGTTGTGTAGTATGAGCCACACACACAAAAGGGCACGTACTCACCAGAGACTGAAAAAGGACAAAGGACATTTGCAAAATATTAGCACATCTGTTCACAGAAAACTGTCTCCAATACTCATAAAACCCTGAGCAGCTGTAGCACACTACCAAGTCCCAATCTCCATTTCTCAACAAATTAAAAGCATTGTCAAACTTACTTGTAGACAGCATTACCTGTAGTACCATTCACTTACACCTTAAAATATTCATAGTCACCTTTCCAGGAGAGACTTGTTCATTCATTTTGACAAACAGTACATAAAACTTTATAGCAAAATGTTTTGGGGATGTTTGGATAACCAAGGTTCTTCCTCCCCATCCCTGGCCTTTTTTGTTTCTTTGTTTTGGCTTTACCAACTTATATTTAAAGATCAGTCATGGTTTACTTGGTAAATCATAGTTTTTCTCCTGTTTTAACCTGGGTATATTACATATCATCAGGCATGTCAGTCCAATTGAACATAAGCCATGTTAAGCTGATTTTGCATGGGCTGCATTTCAATAATAGATTGCTCTGATCCAGATTGAAAAAAAAAAAAGAATTTTATTTTTACAAAATAACCTCCACTGCAACTCACAAAAGCATTTTGTCAGAGCATACCTAGGGAATGTCAGTTGAAAAATAACACAGGAACTAGCAAGTCCTCCAAGTGATCCACTATCAAGGTTTTTAAACAATAGGTAACACCACACCTTTGGATTAAAATGATTTCTTATCCACTCCTAAAAACTGACCTCTATTAAAATTCTTCCAGAACAATAACTTTCCTGATATCATAAATTGAAGGGGGAGATGATCAAGAAAGGATGTTAAAAATATAATAATAAAAATACTTTTGAAAATAAAAACAATTAAGCAGCTTGATAGGACAGAACCATTTAGAATTTGGATAGAGCTTTTCCTGAACAGACACTGGTCTAAAGATAGGTCTCAACAGCAAGGATTTCTCTGGATTTCAAGACCTAATGGTCATCCATGTTAGTGGAACAGCTTTGTTAATCCTCATTGAGCAAAAAGATCAAACTAACTTTCAGAAGAGAAAATCTTGGGAGGAAAAATAAAAGAGCAATAGTCTTCCAAAAGCCATGGCTGAAGACCAACTCTTCAGTCAGACAACAATTTTACCATTTCAAAGCATCTGATAAACTGTGATTTAAAAAGCAAACACTTATTTGTGTTCTTAATAACAAGCAAAGATGTCCAAGGCAAAATAGAATCTGCATATTATAGCCACCAAGCAGACAGCAAGTGAAATGCTACTACAAGTCCAGGAACTCTCCTCTCCTTCATTCTGAAGAGTATTAAAAATACCCTTAATCTCTTCCAACAGCTCCATAAAAAGGTGCAGAAATCTTGATTTGCCTATGTCTGAAAACTTAACTATTAAAAAGCAAAATTTGTTGTCCCGGAGAGAGCTCACATAAGAGCCAAAAATACCTCTGCAAAGAGACCTTAAAAAAGCAGTGTCAGTTAACAAAAGTACACATATGCTTTCAATTATTTGTCTACGTGATCAAAGCTAAAGATGTCTGCACTTGTAAGGAAGAACCATTCTGTGTCCGATGCCTTCCTCTGAATCTAAATTTGAAAGTTTCAGGAAAGGTTGAGTTAAGGACACATATTATTCACTTATCTTTCTCCCCCTTGCATTTCCCTGCATCAACATAATCTAGTTCCTTATGTTCAAAATCTCATCTTCCCACATGTCATGCTAACAACAAATAAGAACAGGAAGTGTAAGTTAACTTACCTATTAGAAAAGTACAAAGATAGCACTGGGTAGTACTTTCCTGAATACTGGGTGTGTCTACAAACTCATTTACACTGGCTTAAATTTACTGCACAGCAAATTACTGCACAGTAAGTGGGAATAGGTTGGCATCTACACTTGCAGGTGTTAAAGTACATTCATGTTGTGTGTGGTCTGACTTGAGAATAAAGTTAGTTCAGTAAGTCATCTACATGTGTATTATTGCATGGTAACTAATCGGGCGTAAATTTGATACCTGCATCATGCCCATATCAAATTTAAACTCAAGTCAGCATAAGTCACCATATTTACTGTGTAGTAAGGGTGTGAACATGCAGACACATGCCCATACTGCACAGTAGTTTTGGTTACTGTGTAGTAAATGTGCACATGTAGACACACACACTAAGCCCAGTCCATTGCATGGCCAGGCAACCATTTACCTGAAACAATACCAAAAGCACCCTGAACACCCTATACAATGTGACATGGGTAACAATAAGCAGGGGAGATGAGGGCACTGCAAATCTCCTGCCACTGAAGTGACAAAGAAGTAATTGTCTAATATATGCTCGAAGGATTCTAGGAAGAGGCTATATGCCCATATTACAAAGAAAGGCAAAAAGCCCACAGTGATTTCCAAAGTGCTTAGAAACTACAAGGGCTATTTATGATAGAGAGAATATATTTATCCTAAATTAAAATTTGGTCAAGGTGCTACAATTTGCAAAGCTGCTCTGGTAAAAAGCATTTATCAGGCCTTTAGTTCTCAGAAGTGGTCAAAACCTTTTTTACGTGTGATCTCTGGGTGCTTCTACACATGCACTTTACTTCACATTAGACTAATTGAATGTGTAGTAAAGCGTCACTGTCTACACATGCACTGTAATTAGTGTGCAGTAGATTAATTTACTCCAGTGTAGGATAGTCCCACCAGCATAGATTACTAGGTACTATCCTACACTACAGCAAATTACTGTGCTTAAAAGTACATGTAGACAGTGACATCAGAATTAGTTTACTCCAGTTCAAATTGAGCCAAAATATATTCAGTCACATTTAACTGTACACGTAGACATGCCCTCTATATATTAGCTTTAGGCAGCATTTTCAATGGACAATAAAATGGCTCTTTTGAGTAAGCCAGGCTTAAAGGTCAGAAATATGAGGCCTTAATTCACTCTCTCTCAGTGTACTCTTAATGTACATTTGTTCTACAAGGCACGCAGCACTAGAAGAAAAAATCAAAATCAGCAATAGTAGTACTTAATCATAACAAACCATGCTGGGGGGATTGACAGTATAAGACACTGATGTGTTTTCAGTTGGCAAACATTGTTCTGTGTTATACAACAAAACAGTAGGGAAGTGGTTACATGCTGGTGTTATTCATCTCAGTCACTATGTGCATGCACTTTGTATTCAAGGGTTTTTACATGAATGGCCGTTTTGATGTACTATAACACTCTTCTCACAGAGCAGGGAATACCACATGGATTCTGTTATGACAAAATATCTCATTATTTCAAATTTGAAATGATTGAAATAATTGACCACGAAAGTCATCACAGTAACTTGCAAGGTAGGAGCATCTGTATCTTCAGCCCACGTAGATTATTTGTAGAAAGTGTGATCCAACTGTTATAGCATTTCTTCCAAATTTGTGTAATCCCTTTCTACTGACTCCAGCAATGTGGTGTCAAGAAACTGTTGCCACTATTTATACTCTCATAAATAATCTTTCAGTAGAGAGAAGCCATATTACTATTTCTTATCATGCTCCGTTTAATCAGCGTGCCTAAATTACTAAGTCAGAGATAACATTTTTCTCTCATGGTGACCTCTTCCCATACCATAATTATTACTAAATATGGAATTTTGCTCAGCTATTCATTTAGATAATATAAAAAAATAATGATCTGTTCTCTATTCACATTCAGCTGAAATTGATGCAGAAACATACTAATATTTATTTGTGATCTTCATTTCCTTTTACAAGAGGTCCGCCCAGAGGCAAAGCAGTTCCACACCTGGGGCAGTTGCTGACACATGGGGAAGCACTAACTCCTGCCATGCTGATTGAAGCTATGCAGTCAGCCTTCAACAAACAGGGGCTGCTTTTGCATCCCCTTACAAAGGTGGCATTAGGGACTGCTGCCCTAGTCTCCCCCTGCTTAGTTATGTTACTGATTCTTCCACCAGGAAAGTCCTGAACACTAAGAAAAAGAGGAAAAAAGGCAAAGTTATCCAGCTGACCCAGACATATCATGCTAGGGAAAAAAAGAATTCTTCCTAAACCAAAAGGACACATTTCCCCCTCATTTGCACTACTGCAACCCCATTGATTTCAACCAAGAGATGAATTTGAGGTCCATCTTTTGATCATATGGATAAAATTCTTCCAAAAGGACAGAATTTGAGTCTTCAAAGACAAGTGCTTTGAAACATAGAAAGAGGAGTCTGAAAACAAAAGCTTAAAGAAATTGTCTATCATAAACTAATGACTCTTCATTAAAAAACAAATATGAATGTTTCCTAAATACAAAGTTCTTTCCTAAATAATTTCCTATTGATGAAGAAATATATTTTAATATAAAAGGTGTTGCATAGAATATCCAGCACTTTGAAACAAAAAAATATGTCTTAGAACAAAATCCTTTGAGTTTTTCTTTCCCCTACAGCACTGCCTTAGCAAGATAACTGAACTTTACATTTCTTTTGATTAAACAAGGCATTTGTTAGTTGTTTCTTTTTGTTAACTTTCAGTTTATTGATTTTTAAATAAAAGTACAATGTAATTTTTGATGCGCAACAGCGTAACACCCCACAAGAGAATATTCTTTAAAGAATTTAACAATACACACCAATTCTGACAAGTGAAGTCATAGTAAAGCTATGCTGATGGAAAACATCTTCCACTGGGTAACAAAGACACCTGTCAAAACCAGTACTGTAAGCAGAGTTGAAAGTGTGTTTCCTCATGGAACAACAAAGAAACAACGGCATACACAGGAGGGGATGAAAGTAAAAGATCCTGTAAAACAACTTTCTTTGGAACAAATTATTCAGTATCATTAATAAGTCAGTAAAACTGATGATTTATTTAGCAAAAATACACATTATCCAGCTACACATCTCTTCTGTCCTCTCTAATTATAGTGTCCTCCAGACAGAAAGAAATCCCAATCTCAGCTATCGTAATTTTTTGCCCTTTCACTTTGCCTCCCTCCCTTTTATTGCCCTAACATGAAAAATAATCATCACCCTTTTACTATCAATTGTTTTTATTATTGGCACTGTTTATTCTGTGCCATGGGCATGCATGGCAAGTTACAGACATCTTCTCCAAAGTATGGAAGACAAATTAATTTAACCTCTTCTCAATTATTTCCTTAGTCACTTGTGTTTGTATCATAGCTCAGTTATCATCATGACTACATGATGCATTTATGTTTCTCTGCCCATTGTTTTTCAGGAGCTATGCTTACCAAAAGATCAAATTCATCTTCACTGAACAAAAATAAATGGGAAATTGTTGTATTCTCTCAGGGATCTAGACTTGTTCCTATGGCTTATGCTCATTTTCTTCATCAGGCCACCATATCTTTGCACTGTGACACCTGGACTACTTAGTTGAGTTTGTCTTTCCTATTACAGAGCATCATAATTAGGGGTGGGAATGGTTATCACCAGCAGATATATATCCTATTCTGCATCATTCCCAGTGCTTGTCTCCTTTTCTGGGGTTGAATCCCTACAGCCCTGTTTTCTGAACATTACTGCACAACTATAATATCTTTGCCACATACTCTGGAAGCAGTTGTGTTTCTGAAGCCCTAAACTTTTCTACATTTACATGAATCTCTGAAAGACAGAGAGAGAAACAGAATTTTTCATACAAGTACTGAAGCATTTCCCTTCTTTCTTTCTTATTTTCAACATCTTTTGAATTCCATTGCTCTTGTGTAAAAGTTACTTGAGAGGAGTTCAAGTGTTTCAGAGCTCATTGTTCAGTGATAGCTCTGATAATTGTCACATTCCCTCCTCCAAATACATATAGCTCTCAAGGGAAAGAAAAAAAACGTCATAGGGTGCGTCTCCATGGGCACTTAACCGTGCCTAAATTTAATGTGTATTAGCCTAGGGCACATTAAGTGGCAGGCATCTACACATGCAGACATTAAAGGGCATTAATGCTGTGTGTGGACTGACTTGGGAATAATATTAGTCCCAAATCAGTCCACATACACAGCATTAATGTGTTTTAATGCATCTACACATGCGTTAATGTGCTTTAACTATTTGCACCTAAATTTGATACATACACTTGCAGGTATCAAATGTAGGCGTGAACAGCCTAAATTCACCATATTTAATGCTCATTAAGGGCATGCACGTGGAGACGCACAGCCTTAATGTGCACTAACTTAGGCTAATGCACATTAAAGTGTCACATGTAGATGTGCCCATAGAGCACAAGTCACTTGGTAAATTAGTTTTAGCCATATTGATCCTCAGGAGTTGCCCCATTTTGCTTATATTCTTAGCCTTGCTACTATCCATGCTGAGCTCAGCTTCTCTAACATTGCTATTTTTAATTCCTCCTTCCCTTTTAACCTGCTCAGCAGGTCAGTATTATTTCTAGAATGGAGACATGCTCAGCATTAGCTGTGACTAGATAAAGAGGATTTTCTTTGTCATATTATCCATTTGACTTTCCTAATTTATAACATTGCACAAAAAAATCCTTACTTTTGACATCTACATTCCTCGCTAACAAATGCATAGGTCAAGAACTATTTATGTAAGATTAAAAACTACTGAGACCGAAAATCTTGTGTTTATGGAGACCAAAAAAAAAAACATCCACAGTCCCCTAAATCCAAATGCTTAAGAATTGGGGTTCCATGATCCATTTCAGCACTTTGACACTCATCATATTCTCCCAAGAAGGAATTCCTGGAAAAAAATCAGTCAGTGATATCTACTCCTCTTCTTTCCCTAGGAAGAAGAATAAAAGTTTCTGTTGCTTGTGACAGAGGGTCACAGACAGCAGCCAAAAGTTGTTCTTCCCTTGACATCCCCTCAGGTACTTTGATGTTCTGCAGATATTGCACATCATACAGAGATATGCTAGCATGGACATTTGGACTGAATCCCAGAGCCTTCATCTTCAGCACACATCTAAAACCATAGACTGGATGAAATCTATTAAATTAAAATAGATACAGAAAGATGCAGGAGCCTTGGCAGAGACCTGCTTTGAAGATCAGCAGCAACAGGAAACTAACTTGTGCAGGTCCTTGAACTTAGGTCTGCTGACACCACCCTTGGTAAGGGAAGAACATATGTCTGCACAGAGAAACTAATGGGCAAAGTTTAATATAACACACATATGAAAGTAAATTCTTAATAAGAGAGATAACCTTTATAAAAAACACAAAAAGTTGGTTTTGTCCTGCAAAGTCACCAATATTATGCTTTAAAACTATAAAATAGCCTCATTAATAGTTTTAGAAAATGTCATGAAAAGGTATTTTCAATGAAGGCTGAAAATCCAATGTCCTCAACTTGCCTCCAGTCATACCTGTTTATGATATGCAATTTCAGTTTCACATATCTTACATACTACAGAAAATAAAATAATAAGTAATGCTGCATGTTTGAATCATCATTTTTATAACAAAAATCATGACGTTTAATGGAGTTTTTCATCCCAGCTTGCTTGCTACCAACAAGAAAATTTTGTGACTATGTATACGCATAACTCAAACTCTCTTATTTATATATTTATATAATTTTTTAATTAATAGTGGCAGTTACAGGATAATTATCTTGAAAAATAAAATGGCACATGCATGACAACTAAATTGATGATTATGTCTTCTGTCATGACAAACAACTAGTAAATTATAAATAGTAATTAGTTATGTTTATGTTTTCCATCTTCAGAGCAGTTTATGACCACTAGTTAATTAATCTATAAGCAATTTGTAACCTTATCCGAAATTTTGAAATTGAGTTACTAAATTCTGGTATTTATACCCATATGTAGGCCCCCTAATAAACAGTGTGATTTTGAGAGGATCCAAGCAATTTATAGCATCCCTGGTATATGTATATTTAGATGCCAAGGTGTTGGAAAGTTTGAAAATGTCAGCTTTAACCATTTATTTTTCCTCCTCCCCACCTATAAATCAGGACTTACTCAAATTGTGATCTCTCAGATTTTGCAGAAAATCATGAAATCAAGCAGTCTACATGAAATCTGCTGAATACTGCCCTCCCCACTATAAAAACTTATTAAAAATAAAATGCTGGCTCCTCAGTAGCAGCCAGTGGTCCTCCTAGCAATGCAGCCCAGCATACAGGTATGTGCCAGCAGTAAGGCAAGCAGACAAGATGGCTGCCACCTCTGCCCATCACTGCTGACTGGCTGAGAGGGCTGCCAGTTGTGCAGCCATGCCCCTCCACCAATCAGCAGTGATGGGCGAGGTTGCATGATGTCCTCTCAGCCAATTAGCAACAAGAGGTGGGACCGTATGACCAACAGCCCTCTCCATCAATCAGCAGCAGAGGGCTGGGCCACCAAGGCCCCTCAGCCAATGAGAAGCATGGGGGGGAGCACCACAACAAGTCCATGAAAATGGTGGCTGGCCCCTCAATCTGCCTATGAAATCAGCCGGCCACTGCTTCAAGTTGGGTGGACCCTTGCCTATAAATGTAGAAGCACCATCGCTTATCTGTCTCCCAGCCCTCATGTATTGGAAGTATTTTGAGATCAGATGGAAGGCAAAAAGGTATCACAAAACTGTAGTATTCTACAGGGTCGGGGTGACGCATTTTTTAAAATGTTATTGTATAAATATGAATTATAAATAATCAGTGTCAGATTCTCTTCATGTCCCTATTCATAATATGGTTGGCCATCTAGAGATGCAGATGCTGAGGTCTGGAAGATCCAGTTTCAAAAAAAAGACATCTGGCTTTTTGGCAGACTTCAGAAGCACCATTCGCAACAATTCAGCAGTTGCCTCTGGCTATGTCACCTGCTCAGACTGTTGTTCATTCTAATAGCTTGTACCATGTCCCATTATTACGTTCTTTCTAATTCACTTTCCATTATTGGGAATGTGGATATTTATGCTGCATGTATTTGATGAGCACATTTTAAGATATCTGCATCTAAAGATTTTGGGAATTTTAAATAGATGCAGCTGCTCATTTCTGTACAGGCTGGGTTGTGCACATAATGCACATTTGTGATGTTTTCTCCCATTAGCTCCTTAATGTATCATGGATCCATGTATGGTGCCAAAATGTTCATGACATTTTTGGTCTTGTATGATGACTGTATCACAAAGCCATCAATCTTAGTATTTTAAAAGCATAAATGGCTCCCTAGCCTAGAAAAATGTCTGCTGTGAAACAAAGACAACTACCAATGTATTCAAGTTATTCAAATAATTAGATTAATTCATTCCAATTCAACAGTATTACACACCTTCTGATTTACTTCATATCTTATCATATGCCAAAAGAAAATCATCACGTCTGTAACAATTTTTATCATAGCTGGCCACTCAATACAGCCTATTACTTATTTCATAGGGTAGTAAATGACCTTCCCTGACACCTGGATTTAAAGAATGTAACTGCCTTGTCAAAATGAATTTGTCAGATGAAAACAGTTCATAAAATCATCAAAATGCGAAACCATTTTGTCAATTTTTTTTTAAACACAAGTTAATTTCTGAGTGACCTCTGAAATATTCCGCAAAATGTCAAGACTTAGGTGGAGAGCTGAATACAAATTTCTTTGTAAAATATCCTACCGAGTCTTGCATTTCATGATGCAAACGAATCACTGTAAGGTTGGGGGGAAATGGTTATTTGCAATGGCCAGGTACAGATATTACATTTTTACTGGTATAAGTGATTGGAAACCAGTCTATAACTATAACAGAACAAATGTTCAGCACACACAACAGGTCTACCTATAACAGAACAGAAGTTTGGTGCACACTGACTGGTTTAAAAATGGCAGAACCCCATCTAAGATTTGCACCTCCCTCACCCAAAGGGTTGTTTGCTCTTGATTTTCTCTGAAGTAGCAAAGGTATGACTTGAGTATAAATAGCATTCAGCATACTCTTGGAAAAAATGCAAGCACCAGAGAAGTTACTTGTTCTTTGCACTTTTGGGGAGTTTTTTGTTTGTTTGATTTTGTTTTTAATTCTTTCATTCATCCTATTGTCTTCATGTTATTGTGTAAAAAAAAAATTCTCCCACAAAAAGATGCTTTTTAAAGACTATTCCAAACTCCTTTTCCTTCTGTTTGAGAGAATATACCTGCCATGCAGCAAACACTGTGAGATTTGGAATTGGCACAAGATATTTTTAAGTTATAAACTGGCAGAGGATGTTTTTAAGGTATGAGCTGACCCAGATTCAGCTAGTAGAAGGATAGCCCTTTTTGATATTCATTTGATATTGAGCAAAAGATTATTACAATCAATATCTAAACACTAAGTGCTCTGCCAGTGTTATTTTGATGTAATTTTCTACGTTGGATAGAAAGACAAGGTGATAAACTGATAGGTTCCATAAAAAATGGCAGACACAAACAAAACGTCCTGCATGTAGGTTTTTTTCATGAACCCTCTCTCCTCTGGTGTTGCTTATGACAAAGTCATTTTGACAAGACTGTGAGACTTTGTCTCACCTAATTTTCTTTGGCAGACCGAGGCAGCCTTTTCGAACAATGATTGATCTCTGGGTTATCTGGATATTCTCATTTTAAGCTGCTATTGGAAAGACTTGAATAATTTACAGTTCCTGCCATGAACTTGGCAGCTCTTTTCAATAGTTGCTGATTTATTGCACCTAACAAACTATTGCTGTAGTGTGACAGCTAGTTCTCTAGTCTGTACAAAGGCAACACATAGTTACTGAGAATATATAGACTGGCGAATTAAAAACTTCACACTGCCATGTAGCATTCCCTTTGAGGAGTTGGTAAGGGATAAACTAAAAACATACACGAACTCAAACTAAACTCATTTTCTTTGATTGATTGTTTTTAAGAGATATTCCCATCTCCTTTTCTTCCCAGTACAAGCAAATGTATCAGTGGGAAGATGAAGATGGCGGGACTCTGGGAAGAATGAATGATAAAGATCCTCCAACTTCAACTGTTCACAAAATCCAGATCCAGATTTTTAACAGCCCAAAATACAGATATGCTAGAAATTAAGATCTGCATCCAAACTTGGCAGTTTAAGCCCGTCATTTTGCTGGTTCCAACTCAGATTTTTATGCTTGATCTGTGCTTTGAGAAAGATCAAGCCCTTTAGTTTTGAAGAGCTAGCTTGCAGAGGAGAAGAGACAGGTGGTATTAGGCTGGCTGGAGTGACTGGGCTTGGCAGCAAAGAGTGCAGATGGTTTATCCTTTGTCCTATGAAACTTGGTCAAAATAGTGCTTGACCCTAGGCTTCGCCTTTCTGAGGTGTGCTTCTCCCAACACCTACATTCCTAGTTAGAAAGTCCTTACAGTAAACAAGGAAACTGCATTAAACTCTTATAGGTCTGTTGCAAGTCACAGAAGTCAAAAATCGATAGAATATTTATTATACTATTAGTTCTACTGAAATATACATTTCAGTAGCAATATCACCCCTTTCTGGTTGAGATTATTGAGACCCCACCTTCAGAGCACAAGTACTCTGACTCTGATCACCATTAAGGAGGTTTCTGCTAAGATAGCTCAGGGTAGTAGAGAGAGACAGAATGAACTATTTTCTATTATATGTCATTCAGCAGACCATGCCACTCATTTTATTCAATGTGCCCAAATTCCACAGCAACAAATGCATTAAAAATTGAGAATAATTAGTTGGTTCTCTAATTCTAAACAAGGTGGCATAAGCATTTGACTATTAAATTAAAATTATTTTATCTCTAACTGCTTTTCTCTTCATTCTTAATTCATAAACTATGTTTTGGTGCTTTTTCTTTCACAATGGGAACATGGT
This sequence comes from Crocodylus siamensis, assembly GCF_052110815.1. NCBI lineage: Eukaryota > Metazoa > Chordata > Crocodylia > Crocodylidae > Crocodylus > Crocodylus siamensis. Next base: position 77,514,967 of record NC_143397.1, on the reverse strand, counting down.
TGAGCATAATTGGACAAACATAATAGTTCCAGCTACTTATGTATATTATACACAAAAACAACTGTAAGGACTTTCTATATAGTGGTAAGCTGCCATCAAGTCTCCTCTCAACCTTCTCTTCTCTAGGCTAAATAAGGCTAGGACCCTCAGCCATTCCTTGCATGGCATGCCTTGCAAGTCCCTGATCATATGAGTTGCTCTCTTCTGGATGCTCTCAAGCTTTTCCACGGCCTTACCGAAGTGTGGCACCCAGAACTGGACACAGTACTCCAACTGCAATCTCACCAGAGCTGGGTATAGCAGTAGTATCATTTCCTTAGTTTTACATGAGATCCATTGGTTGATGCATACCAGCATGTTATTTGCCCTGCTGACTACTGCTTTGCACTGACAGCTCATATTCATGCGATGGTCAATCATTACCCCTAGGTCCTTTTCGGCCGTGGTGCAAGTCAAGCTGTCACCACTGAGCCTGTATGTATGTTGAGGGTCATTTGCCCCCAGATGGAGCACCTTAGACTTGGAAGTATTAAACTTCATCTGGTTCAGGTCTGCCCAACTGTTAAGCCTGTCTAGGTCTGCCTGTATCTGCAACCTATCTTCTGACATGACCACACTGCCCCATAACTTGATGTCATCCATGAACTTAGCCAGTGAGCTTTTCACTCCCCCATCCAAATCATTGATAAAGATGTTGAAAAGCACTGGTCCAAGCACGGACCCCTGAGGGACACCACTGGCCACTTTGTACCAAGACACCCATGGATCTATTCACAAGAACTCTCTGGGTCCTACCTTGTAGCCAGTTTCCCACCCACTGAACCTTCAAGCAGCTGAGCCCGCAATCTTACAGTTTTCCCAAAGATATCATGGGATACTAGAACAAAAGCCCTTTGGAAGTTAAGGTATATAATGTCTACCCCATCTCGCATGTTCAGGTGGCAAGAGACCTGGTTATAGGAGATGAGATTAGTAAGACAAGATCTACTTGCAACAAAGCCATGCTGGATGTCATGCAGAATCTTACCTTCCATGAGTATATCACACATAGATTATTTAATGAGCTTTTCCAAGATTTTCCCTGGGATAGAGGTTAGGCTGATTGGCCTATAGTAGCCTGGGTCCTCCCTCTTCCAAAGATGGGCACAACATTGGCCCTCTTTTAATCTTCAGGGATTTCCCCTGCATGCCATGAATTCTGAAAGAGCTTTGCCAAGGGTTCTGTGATAACCTCAGCCAGCTCCTTCAGCATTCTTGGATAAAGTCCATCCGGTCCTGCTGACTTATAAATGTCTAGCTGTTCTAGTTGGTATTGCACTCACTCAGCATCCTCAGTGGGGAGGCTATCATTCTCAGCATGCCCCCAGTGAGCCTTATCTTGCTTGTCTTTCCCCTTGGTCTGGTGAAATACCAAAGCAAAGTGGGCATTCAGGAGTTTTGTCCTGAATGTCGGTTACCAGATGTCCCGAGGTGTTAAGCAGGGGTCCCACACTTCCAACTGTTTTCCTTCTACTGCCTACGTTCCTAAAGAAGCATTTCTTATTGTCCTTGACTCCCATGGCTAACCTAAAGTCAGTCACCACCTTGGCTTTCCTGATCATTTCCCTATAAGTGCTGGCCACTATTATATAGTCCACCTTGAGGACCATCCCTAGTTTCCACTGCGTACACACCTCTTTTTTTCTTTTTTAAGAGGACTGCAATGTCCTTATTAAGCCAAGAGGGTTCGCCAGCCCTTCTGCTACCTTTCCTTTTTCCAGGAATAATTTTTTTGTGCTTCGGGGATCGCATCCTTGAGCAACGACCACTCTTTGTGCCCCCTATTCACCTTCCCTTCCCAGTCCTGCATTGCCTCCCCTATTAATACTCTGAGTTTGTTGAAGTCAGCATTTTTGAAGTCCAGGACTTCAATCCTGCTGGTTGATTTGCCAGTTTTGCAATGGACGGTGAACCTGATTATTTCATTAACTGCACACTGGCTTCATTTCTTAAAAAAACAAACAAACAGCTGGATTAAAATATATTATTAATAGTGGACTGGCTGATTAAAGACAATTTAGGGTTTTTATCCTGCTCAAAAAATCATAGAATCATAGAATTAGGGTCGGAAGGGACCTTGTAGATCTTCAAGTCCGACCCCCTGCCTGGGCTCGAGAAAAAAACTGGACTCAAATGAGTCCAGCCAGGTAGGCATCAAGCCTCTTCTTAAAGATCCCCAGGGTAGGAGTCAGCACCACTTCCCTTGGAAGTTGGTTCCAGCTCCTAGCCGCCCTAACTGCTGCCTTGCAGAAAAAGCTGCCTTGCATTTAATGTCTGTTTTTTTAGAAGATATATGTTTGTAAAATGTTAAATTCATTTAAATCTGCTGTTTTTCCTAATGTTCTCCTAGAATTGTCTAATCTTTTCTATCTTTCCCTGAACTATCTTTTTTCTCAATTCTTTTTAGAGATGACTCTCTTTTGTCTCTAGTGTTCTGGCACAGTAATGGGGGGGGGAGGAGGGGAAAGAGTCATACTTTCAACCCTTACCATTTCATGACTGCAGTGACATAAATTAATTGAGTTTTCTTTTCCGAGAAATACATTTATTGCTTGCATGACATGGTGTATAAGCATGGAACAGAAACTGTTCCGAACAGCTTCAAGTCCAAGTATAAGATAAGGAACATCTGGATACAGATATGATACATAAGGAAAACATGGCCCACATGGAAGACATTATTCATGGTTCATCAATAACCCAACTCAGGTCAAGCTTTTTAGAGGTATCGCTGCAAAAGAGAGTTTCAAGGAGGATAATGAGGCAGTCTCAGAATGTTTAAAGGGAACTGCTTCAAAACAAAGGCCAACATAAAAAGAGCACAGAGCTATTTATTTCCAAATCTTGAAAGTGGGTGATAGAGACTACATCATGGACAATTGGAGTTAAAAGTCAACTTCTTGATACTGCATGAGGTTTTGTGGATAGGGTGATGATAGGCCATGAAGGCCTTGAAAATGAAGACATGTAGCTTATGTTGGATACCATACAAAGAGGATCCAGTGAAGGTATACAAAGAAAGAAGTGACATGATCCAAAAAATTGTCTGAGGAAGATGATTTTTGTAGAAATATTGCATAGATACCAGTGGAACAATACTGCATTCGCCAATGACAGAGAAAATGACATAGTAGTAATTAAGTTGTGAGAGGACAAAAACCTGCAGTGTGGATGGTTAGGAAAGGCTGCATATCAGCATGAAAACAAAAAAAAATCTATAAAGCATAAACTTGGATTAGAGAGCCTAGAGAAAGACCCATGCTAAAGACAACATCCAGGTTGCAAAACTTGAATGATAAGTTGGGTGGTGATGTTTCTTTGAGATCAAGAAGGAAAAACAGCAAGGAAGGGTGGAGGAGGTCATGTTGCTATTAAGGTAATTGCTAACCATCCATGGAAGTGTCAGAGACGCAAGAAAATACTTTAACCTATACAGAACATGACGGTTCTAGAAGTATAAGGTAGACACATGAATCATCCCCATAGAGATGCTGGTTGAATTTATGTTTGTGGATGAGGTTACCCAGAGAGGAAAGCAAAGAAAAATACCAAAGATAGAATGATTTACCACTGAAAGGCTGAATCAAATGTTTTACTAAAATCTAGGCATCTTACATTTACTGTATGTGCTTTGTCATCTAATTGTACAATTTAAAAAAAAAATCATATTTATCTAGGTTAATCAGATTTTTAGAAAGCAATGCTTTTCTTTCTTAAAAATCGTTATCTTCTAGGTACATAGAGATTCAATATTTGTTGAGTATTACTGGGGGAGAGAAGCAGGCTTGATATTTGATAATCATGAGGAACATCCCTTTTCCTTTTCTTAGAGTGCTAAGATATGTGCTCCAATATCATTTCAATCTCCATAACATTTAAAAAATAATTGCCAGTGGTTCAATCATTAGGTCTTTTCCTAACTATTTCATATATCATCTAGTCCTGCTGATTCATCCATATATAATTTTCCTTTGTCTGCATTTTATCAATACATTGACAAAGTTTTCATTGCTTCCTAATTATCCTCACACTTTTCCTCTTTCTCCTTCTAAAACTTATTTTAAAAGAGCAATTATGTAGCTCAAATATTTCAGAATCACCAGCTTCTTTGTTTGCTCTCCCTTGCATATTAATAGATTAGCTCTTTCTAGCCCTTCTTCTCTCATCTTATCTATTTATATTCATCCCCCAGCCTGTGTATATTTGCAAGAGCCTTCAAATATACATGGGCACACTCAAGGTTCACTTGTAATAAATATGTCAAAATGCCTACACCTGTCCAAAATTAAGGCAGTACCAATTCCTTCCCATCTTCCCATTTAATAAAGGTTTAGATAATGTAGTAAACAACCCACTTTTCCAAAAGGCTTCCATTAAATTAGTGGCAGCTCCTGGGTACTCATACTTTTGCAAATATGCCTGGTCAGTTAGACATCTAAATATGAACTTAAACTAACCTTGGGCACATTTAAAATTTGGCTTTAAACACTGCTGCAGTCCATAGCCAGTACCAGATATTTATTTGTAGGAGGGCAAAAACACTGATATGCTAATTAATTTTGAAAAGTTATATTACGATACAAGGCAGAGATTTCAACCCAATAAAAACTGATTAGTTTATAGTCTGAAGTATAAGAATTAATAGTTTTTTCACCATAGCAAGCATAATTGCTGATGCTATTCTTAGTCATAGAAGCAATTATATTTTTTTAAGATCCTGACAATCTAATTTGTGCTGTCTGATTTGCCCAATTCTAGTAAATCCACTGCTGGAAAATGTCACAGAGTTAAAAAAAATAGTTTTCTTGTAAACTCTGCATGTATTTCTTCTAGTAATTCAACCTGTCTTCATGAAAACATCCATATAATTCATCAGCTTTCCTAGTAACATGCAAGAACTGAGTAGATGAGTCATGTGGGAGCTGATAACTAAAAGAAAAAGAAAGCAATTGAAGGAAGAAGTTACATAATGGTTGAACAGCCTTTTTTCATTCATTTAAATCATGAGAGGTCACCAGAAATTCTCTCTCCTTCATTTAAGTACTATAAAGTAGCTGACTCATGACCTTGCGATCTGTAATGCTCAGTATGTTTTGAAATATGCCTAACTACTGGGAAAAAAACCCATCATTATTTGATGTTCTCTAATACTGTGCACCAATGTTTTTAATATAGACCATTGTAAGTTTATAGTCTTTATACTGACTGAAAATTACACTCAAATAAAATACTGTTTTCAATTTAGATTAAAAATAATTTGTTAAAATATGTTGCCATGAAACCCAACCTCTTTCCAATTCTGTTTCCAAATACAGTGAGTGTGGAAACTCCCTTGACTTGTTTTCAGTAAAGGAGAGTATATTCTACTGAAGATTTTTATCCATCAAGATGTAATGCTTGGATATGTCCAGGAAATCTGGAACACTAAGAGGATAATTTTTTTATGGCACAAGGAAGCTAATGTCCCCTCTTATATCCGAACATTTTAAATGCAGTGAAAGCATACCAGGATTCAGATTTCTAGTTCACATCATTTTTTTTCAAAAAGGAAAAATTTAGAATGGTGTTCTGAAAAATATCACCTTGCAGGTGCATCTATATATTCATTCTTGCACTTTTGCTACCGCGCATTAAATTTAGTACCTCTTGGTGTCTATACATGTGCTCGGGGGGTGAGGGGAGCACTTTAATTATAGTGGCTATGAATAGAGCAGTCAGAGCATCTCCTGTATCAGTGTCCCTGCACTTCAAAATGGAAATCAGAGTGCTTTACCTAAAGCTCATTTGACAAGTCTGTAATTACAGTCTCTAACTACGTGTTGAAGTGGCCTCTGCACTCATGTAAAGGTATCCCCTAATGCACGTTAGGCTACTCTAGTACACAGTAGTAAAAGTTCATGCTTTTTTTTAGTGACACTTAATGTGCAGTAGCCTAATTTTACTGCATATTAGCGTATTAACACAGTTTTTGCTCTGACACTCTGATGCAGAGTAAAATAGGCTACTTCACATTAAAGTACATGTATAGACACACCCAGTAGTGTCGGGGAACGGGGCCCCAAGGTCACGGTCGGCCGACTATGGATCGAACAGGAGGGAGTAGCAGCGAGGAGTCAGAGCGGTTCGAGACACATACGGTTTCAAAATAGAATAGATTTTATTTTACTTACGCCACTGATGGTGATGTAGCGTAGGCAGAAGGAGCTTGCTTGTTCGGTTACAGTGCACAAACAGAAATAACTAAAAGGGGTCTGTTGGTTCACGGGGTTCTCGAGCCGAGCCCTTGCTTTCTAGCCCTGGAGGCTAGGTGCGGCTGCCCGACTCAATAGTCCCAGAACTGGTCAACAGCTCATATAGGGGAAAACCATTATGCACTTCCAGCCGGTGAAGAACAGATGAACTGATGAGGAATGAGGTATGATGAACAGTCAATGAAGAGAACGGAGAAGAAACGTAGATGAGGCCGAGTTGGTAACGGTGTTGACGAGACGTGAACCGGGTTGTGTAGAACGAGTCGTAGTCAATGCCGGAACAGAGTTCAGTAACGGGTGATCAATACGAAGACGAGTGCTGATTAAGGCAGAAGTATGCCGTGAGGCTACAGCGGCGGTGAGACCAGTGGAGCCCTAGTAGGCGAACCAGGGGCTCTGGGCCTAGGAGGCTCTCCTGAGGCAGCATCTGCGGTAGCAGTCTCTGCTCTCAGGTCGGGTCTGGTCTCCCCCCCTTGGACTCTCACAAGCCTTTTATGTTAAGCAGGTGGCCAATCAGGTAACCTTTTCTGTGGAATTTTCTAGTTTGATTATGTCATGCTCGAAGCAAGACTGGGCATGCATACGGTGTCAGTTAAGATTACAATCATAGCAGAGCCATGATTGCCAACCTGGGGTCGTACAGAGGGCACGTGCTGGGCATGCTTGTCAGCCCTCTGGGGATTTTCCATTGCTGGTTTGCGCATGTCAGTACTTAACTCTGTGTTTACCAGCACTGCAATCAAATTTTGGTTCTGACAAGTAGCAGGTTAATTCTGGTCCTGTTGTAGTACACACACATTTTGCCATTGGATACAGAATAAAGCCAACACAGTCATTTTTTAAAATCCCACCCTCAGATGAATGAATATAAGGAGGGTACAGTTCAGGTTCTCTTACCCTCCATCCAGCCTAGTCATACTCTTTCTGCCCATACATGCACTCATGCTCTCCAACCAGGGCTGTCTTAATGGGTCATGGAGGCTTTGAGCATGGTGTTGACTGGATCCTCCACAAAACGAATCATACATCTGTTGTTGCAGTGACTGTGTAGCAGCTTACATGCAGTCACATTCAGTGTTTTACATAATACATATTGGATTTGTAGCACATTTGTGCACTTATACTTTGGTTTTCTCTTCTTTCTGCACTCCCAAGCATTTACACCATTTGCCAGGGTATGTCACATACATTTTGTTTTGGTATTGGATGAGGGGTGTTAAGACCCTTCCAAAATGGGGGCCTGGAGCCTGAGCCCTAGACCTCATGGACCTTATGACAGCACTGTCTCTAGTCATTCCCTCTTCCCCCACCCCTTACACCTTAGATCAGTGCTTCTCCACCAGGGTGCCTTGGCATCCTGGGGTGCCGTGAGATCTTTTGAAGGCTGCTGCAAGGTACAAAGAGATTGGACAGGTCTGAACAGACATGGGAAGTCTTAGGCTCTTCCCAGCCTGGCAGTTCCACTAGGCCCAGTGCCCTGCTCCTATGCAAGGAGGTATGCGTTGTCATAGATAAATCTGTTTCACAAATAGGATGCTGCTTAATTTACAAAAATTACGGAGGAGTGTCTTTTAAGAACTACTCCCTTAGATTTTACAAAATAAAACCTGTCTTCAGAACATTTGATGCTCTTTCAGTTCCTCTTACCCTCCTGTTCTAATGCATTCATCACCATGTTCAAGTTGGATTTACTGTGTAAATATTTAAAAGGAAATCAGATTTACCAAAACTTAGTATTTGCCTATTAACTCATGTTTAGGTTTTCTTTCCACGAAATGGTCTCCAGAATTAAGTAAAATATGTCTTTCTTTTTTTCTTTTTGTTTTAATGCAACAAACGTCCACCATTATGACACTTAAAATTCAAGTCAGACTTTTGGCTGAAGTTCCAGCAGTCATTCAACTTATATCAGCCCCTTATCTATATTTGAAGTAGATTTGCCAAGCCTGAAACACATCCAGTTGTTCCTGCCTAATGGTCCAGAACACAATACTAAACAACAACTGCAGGCAGCTTTTAAAAGGGCTTATTCTAAAATGCTATGTTTAAACTCAACCATTCCAATAATAAAGGTAAACTTTTTAAATTACATTTTGTTTACATTCTGAGAGTCAGTCATCAGCAAAAACTTCAGACAGACGTAAAATCAGTAATCGTGCGTACCATATTTACACTGTACAAGAATCCCATAAAGAGAATAACACTGGCAATGACCATTTTCTCCCCTCTCTTAAAAAATTAAAACTCAAATTAAAAATAAACCTTCAATTTTTCCCTCAATTTGTGAATGAATTCAAGAGACCAGAATTCATCAACATTTTTGAAGCAGACAAGCTGCAAATTCCACTTCAAGAAAAGTGTATACCTTACTTGTTTCCGATTACAATTAGTTTGAATTAATAGAGCCTGCCCATGGAAGAGGCTGCCGTGGTATTCTTTACAGAGACACACACAGACACTGAACAAATTTATTTGTGGTGCCCTCAGCTTAGTTCTGGATGATCTACTTCTGAGAATAAGAGGACAATTCAGGTTGTCATCTCATTCCTTTCTCTCCCTGAACTCAAGCCCCCTCTAGGCATTACGGATGTTGTGGGATATATGCAAGTCTCCCATAACCAATGGTAACATGCCAGATGGTAAAAGGATTTGTCCAGGAAAAAAAAAAAGGCTGATCTGCCACAAAAATGATGGATACACAACAAAGTAACTGATTCAAACAGTAATTACTTTGTTGTGCTGGAACAAATTTAATGACTGCCATGTCTCTATCCTCCATAATCTTCCAGTGCTCTGCTCTTCCTCCCCTTCTGCAAGGGAGAGGGAGCGAATGCAGCTTCATCTCTGACAGCCTACCCAGCGTGAGCTGTCAGGGGAACCTGCCTGTCCCTGTTGCCACCTAGTAGCAATGGGAAGAAGGCTGCCAGGGCCACAGATCCCCCAGGCACCCAAGCATCCCAGCAGCAGGAAGATGGTGCTCAGTGACCCATGCTACACATTTTGGCATTCTACAAAAATAATATCTGGAGGGGGCCTAAGAGTGCCAACAAAGATACCAGTTGCTTTCACTTGCAGAGATGATTTGTCATGTGGACATCTGTCCATTAGTGACTAGACTGAGAGCCATTTCACATTGATATAGACTCTAGGTAGGGAGGGCTGTTCAATTTTTTCTTTTACTAACAGATATACCCAATAGCTCCAAGCTGACATTTTTGGGTATGCTGCTCTAGCAAGGTTAGAGGTTAGGTGGGCTTTCTCTGGCAATGATTGGCATACTCTAAATACTGCAAAATTAACAACAAATTTCTAAAATGAGGGCAAGAAAAGAGTTTTTCTTCCCCTTATTGTTTGTTCACTTATATCAATCCATCAGAAAAATCTCAGTGAGCTACAGCTATCTTGTTTTAATGAGTCTCCAAGCAAAAAAAAAAGCAGTATAAAAGGCAAATCAGATTCAGCCAGTCACCTTTTACTTTTTAGGTTTGTTTCTGATGACTAATTGGCTAAACTAAGCAAAGGTATACACATAGCAAAACTCATTAAAAATGATTTTCTCTCCCTTTTAATAGTATGATGTCCCACTAATCAAGCTAATCTTTCTTAGGGCAATTAGGCTGTATGTTAACTGTTCCTGGTCTCTCTCCTCCTATTTCAGCTAAGCAGGAAAGGGAGGGTGAGACAGCTGAAAATTAAAGTTCTCTCTCTGCTCTCTATGCAGCCATAACTCTGGAAAAATATTTTTTTCCTCCTTCATTCTGCTTTTCAAAAACAAGTTAGGCATTATATTCTGGGGTGTGTTGTATGCAGAAACATATGGTATTTATAAAACTTCCCCCAGATAAGTCATGAAGGGAGCTGTGCAACATTAGCAGAATCTCTTTAATTTTGAGCAAACAGTTTTCTAGCCACATATCTGTGGAGAATCTTTTAATAAGTGGGACTTCAAGAAATATAAAGGGTTAAGTTTATAGAAAGAAACTGCAGTGTACAAAGTAAAACAATTATATATACATGTTCCAAAATAATGTCTCAGAGGAGACCATCAAGAATAAGCGTTTCCCAGGTAATCTCTCTTAGCAGCTTTTCTTCCTTCAGTTATCATCAATAAGCATCTACATGCAGGATGTCTTTATTATGAGGAAATAATTTTTATACAAAGCAAGTATTAATCATCCTTTCAGACCCCAAATATTTTTAGCCTTGCAGTGCTGGATCATAATACTCCTTTCGTGTCCTTAAAAATAATGAGGGACCTCATTACCTCCTTCCTTTGTGGAGAAAGATGCTTTAGAGCAACCAGAGATTTATGAAACTGCAAGGTATATATTTTTACTAAACTTGTTTCAAGCTTCAGTATAAATCATTTAAAAATTAGTGACTCCATGTTATAACACTGAGATCCTGCTTCCAAAAGGTTTAATGTGATAACCCTTCACTTTGCTATTTCTTCCTTTGCCCCTTGTTTGCTTGTTTAGAAAGCCTGTCTAAATCCTGCTGTAAAAAGAAATCCCTTTGCTTTTCAAAGAGGAGATCCATTTATTACTAAATGGTGCTTCAGAAAGCCACAAAGTTATGAAGGGCTATTCCCTTCTCTGGTGATGCTCTAGTTGAGCTATTATTGCAGTATCAAGCCATCCTGTCTTGAAAATGTATTACACTTCATAATTCTTTACAGAACAATGTCTCTTTACTTTCTTGCTCTCCCCACTCTACCACCTGCTGCCTTCTTCCATTCTCTCTTCCAGGCTTTTCCTGGACCCGTAGTGGGTTGCTGGTGATTCCATGCAGTTTTCTTAGTAGTCTTTGTATCTAAGAACTCTTGTGAGGAAAAAAGATATGTATATGGCTTTGCTCTGGAGCAAAGCTGTGTTGCAAAAAAAATATGCAAAGGTCTGTAGCTTTACTCATTCTTTATGTGGCAAGAATTACTCTAAATCTTGAACTCTGTGGGGTCATCTACTTATGAGCTTCACTGCAGAGTTGACCAATTCGCTCCATGGTAATGCACCACTGTCTACATGCGTAGTACTCTTAAGCCAGAGTAAGCCAATTAACTCTGCCATAGGATAGTACTGCCTGACAAGTACTATCATATGGCAGAGTTATTTACTCCACTGCAACACATGTGTAGATTGTGACTGCGGCTGGCTGCAGCATGAGAGTGCTACAGTGCAGTGGCTGCCTGCTGGCTAGCCCCACACTGGAGCAAGCCCCTCTGCAACACATTGAGCTGGGTTGGCAGGCTGACTCCCCAAACCCCCTGCTACCCAGGGCTGCTACACCACCCTGACTCAAAGTGCTGCAGTCCTGGGTGCACATGTAAATACTGGTCCTGGGAGCAATAAACTCCAGCACAAACTGTGCCAGAGCTTATTCAGGCACACTACAGTAATTGCAGATACAGATGTGCCCTATAAGTTCTATTGGTTACTTTGTAACTAACAATTTACCACAGGTGGAAGTTCAGCTACTACAAACAATTCCATAGATATTGTTGGCCTAATGCCATCAGCTTCATGGTTACTGAAATTCTAGGGCTCTGAATAAAAAATGTCATTTTGCTGCCAACAGTTCATATTATGACAATACTTGAAAAGGTAACATAATAGTAATGAAAAGAGCAATGGTTATACCTTTATAGCTAGGTTTGCATTATGACATTTAACTAGATTGCTTAACTATCCTTAGTGACAAAAACACAGGCACTATTATTTTCAGGTCTAAGATGCTACTGACAAAACTTTTCATTAACACAGGGGAAGGTCTGTTGAATAGTTGAACAAGAAGACCTTGCAGTCCAGGACCTAGTCTTCCTACTCCTTGTGAAACTTGACACATTTTTGGCTATAAAAAACACTAATTTATTAGAAGGAATCAGAGCTAGAAATGTTGAGTTGTTTATGAAAAACTGAGCTATTTTGAAAAAATAAGTCATTCCATATAGGAATGAGAACTAAACACTTTTATATCTGGAAATTTGAAATGTGTAACTTCATTTTGAGGTCAAGCTAAATGTTTCATCTCAATGCAACTTTTCAACTTTTCAGGGGAAAAAAAAAAAAAAGATCAGTTAGGCTCCGGAGCGGTGAGAGACGCGCGGGTGAAGCCCGCTGAGCCCCCACTCCCCTGAAGCCCCCCAGACACCCCCTTAGCAGCCGCAGAGCCCCCTGCCGACCCCCAGCACAGCCGGAGGTAAGCGGGCTCGTGGTGGGAAGGGGTTAACTCCTCGCTCCCTGGGAGGAGGCCACTGCCTGGTGCCGGGCCGGGTCAAGCCCCCGCCCAGGCCCCTACTTGGCTCAGCCCTCCAGGGAGCCCCGCGACCGGAGCCCCGTGAACAGGCTGCATAAACAGGCACTTGAGTTAGCGCGGAGTTCACATGGGAGGGCACGAGACCCTGCCTGCGACCCCCCAGAGTAGTCAGCCCCAGCCGTAGCCAGCCTACCAGAGGCATGACACGGATGGGCACGCACCGCACCCCAAGGGTCCCCTTGGGCTCTGCGGCCCCCCCATCGGGCACCTCAGAGACGGCCACCCAGACAGAGCCCATGGTTCCGGGCTCCACGCAGATGGAGCCCCTGGCTCTCGGCTGCGGGGGCTGCCTGTCCCTTTTTCAGGCTCTGGGGCCCGGGAGCATGGCCACCTCCCCTTGCGGGGTCTGCTCCCTCCTGGGGTCTCTGGCGTGCCAGCTGGAGGAGCTCCAGGCCACAGTCCAGAGACTGCGTGCCATCAGGGACTGCGAGCAGGAGATAGACTCCTACTGCCAGGCCCTTCTCCCCCAGGAGCCGCAGGGTAGAGCACCGTCTCCCTCCAGGACTAAGGAGGACTCTGGGACCTCCTGTTCTGCCCAGTCAGGGGCATGGACCAAGGTGGTCAAGGGCCCGAAGGCCCGCCGCACCAAGGCCCCTCCCTCGCTGGAGCTAAGCAACAGGTTCGCACCTCTTGCAGCCCCAGAAGAGCCCACGCAGTTGCCAGCTCCCACAGGCAACCCAGGCTCAACCACAGCTACTGGCCCCGCTCTCCCCAAGTCAAAGCAAAAGGTGTTTGTTGTGGGAGACTCCATCCTGCGGGGCACTGAGGGGGCAATTTGCCGCCCCGAACCCTTAGCCCAAGAAGTCTGCTGCTTCCCGGGGGCCCGCGTCTGAGACATTGCGGAGAGGATCCTGCAGCTCCTCCGGCCCACAGACCACTACCACATGCTCCTTATTCACCTGGGCACCAATGACATGGCTTGGAGCACCCCCAGCCAGGTCATGAGGTGCTACAGGGAGTTGGGAGTGGGGCTTAGGGGTCTGGGAGCTCAGGTGGTGTTTTCGTCGATCCTCCCAGTCTTGGGCTATGGGCTGTGGATGGAGAGGAGGATCCACGCAGTCAACCAAAGACTGCGGCGCTGGTGTCATCGGGAAGGCTTTGGCTTCCATCACCACAGCCCGCTCTTTGGCAAGAGAGGCAGCGAGCTGCTGGGAAGAGATGGCCTCCACCTCTCTCCCCTGGGGAGGAGGCTCTTCTCAGCCAGGCTGGCTGACTTGCTCCACCGGGCTTTAAACTGAGCCCGCTGGGGGATGGGGGGACTACTGCCACTGCTGGCCCACTGAGTGACCCTTGCAAAGCCAGCAGACCAAGGCACTTATGGGAGCCCACCCCTGCCCCAGCCCTGGCACAATCTGTGGGCAAGGCAAGAGCCCCTAAGGGCACACTTGCCTGCCTGTACACTAATGCCAGGAGCCTGGGTAACAAGCAGAAGGAGCTTGTCCTCCTGCTCAGTGCAAAGAATTATGACGTCATTGGGATAACAGAGACCTGGTGGGACTCCACCCATGACTGGACCACGGGTATAGAGGGCTATACCCTGTACAGGAGGGATTGTGTTGACAAAAGGGGCGGGGGTGTAGCTCTCTATGTCAAGGAAAGCTACATGTCCCTGCAAGCTGATGTTGGTGACCGGCATGGACAGCTAGAGACCCTCTGGGTAAACATTTGTGGGAAAAACGGCACAGAGGACACAACGGTGGGAGTCTACTACAGACCTCCCACTCAAAGTCCTGAGCTTGACCAGGTGTTCACCCAGGAACTGACTGAGGCCGCTTGCTCCAGGACCTTGGTTGTCATGGGTGACTTCAATTACCCGGACATCTCCTGGGAAGATCACTCAGCAAAATCCGAGCGGTCGCAAAGCTTTCTCTCGCACGTGGATGACCTCTACCTGACTCAAGAAGTCTATGAGCCAACAAGAGGCAAAGCGCTGCTCTACCTGGTACTGGCTACGGGGAACGACCTAATTGGTGACCTAGTGATCGATGGGAAGCTGGGTGACAGCGCCCATGAGCTGATCACCTTCACCATCTGCCGTAAAGCTGGCAAGACAGTCAGCAACACAGAAGTCCTTGACTTCAGAAAAGCCGACTTCGACAAGCCTCTTGAGCTTGTCAGTCAGGCCCTCAGGGACCATGACCCCAGGGAAATGGGAGTTCAAGAAGAGTGGTTGCTTCTCAAGGAAGCGATCCTCAGTGCACAAGCTAAATCTATTCCAACACGGAGGAAAGGCAGCAAGAAGGCACAGCAGCCCTCCTGGCTCTCTAGGGACCTAGCAGACCTCCTGCAGCTAAAAAGGAAAGCCTACAAAGGATGAAGGACAGGATTCACCTCCAAGGAGGATTATTCTGCACTGGTCCGGTCCTGCAGGGAGCAAACCAGGAAAGCCAAGGCTGCAACTGAACTCCAACTAGCTTCAAGCATCAAGGACAACAAAAAGTCCTTTTTCAGATATGTGGGGAACCAGAGGAAAAGCAAGGGCAATGTTGGACCCCTGCTAAACCAGATGGGGCAACTGACAACTGATGCCCAGGAAAAAGCCAACCTATTAAATGGGTACTTTGCATCAGTCTTTCATCAGTCTCATGGGACGCTCATGCCTGCTATGGGTCAGGGAGATCCAGGTGATGGGGATCCCCTACCCTCCATAAATGCTGACCTCGTGAAGGAACACCTTGAGAAGCTGGATACCTTCAAGTCAGCCGGCCCTGACAATCTGCACCCCAGGGTACTCAAGGAGCTGGCGAGCGTCATAGCCCAGCCCCTGGCACGGATCTTTGAAAACTCCTGGTGCTCTGGTGTAGCGCCCGAAGACTGGAAGGCCAATGTGGTGCCAATCTTCAAGAAAGGGAGGAGAGTGGATCCAGCTAACTACAGGCCCATTAGCCTGACTTCTATCCTGGGGAAGATCTTAGAAAAATTTATTAAGGAGGCCATCCTTGATGGACTGGCCCAAGATAACATTCTAAGGGATAGCCAGCACGGGTTTGTTGCGGGTAGGTCTTGTTTGACCAATCTCATTTCCTTCTATGACCAGGTGACCTATCAGCTGGACAAGGGAGAAGAGATTGATGTCATATAGCTTGACTTCAAAAAAGCCTTTGATCTGGTATCCCACGATCACCTCTTGGCCAAACTGCCCAGTTGTGGCCTTGGCTCCACCACGATCCGCTGGCAGGGAAACTGGCTCCATGGTCAGACCCAGAAGGTTGTAATCGATGGCAGTCACTCATCATGGTGCCCTGTAACCAGTGGGGTCCCTCAAGGCTCTGTCCTGGGACCCATCCAGTTCAACATCTTCATTAATGATGTGGACATTGGAGTCAGGAATGGACTGGCCAAGTTTGCCAATGACACCAAACTTTGGGGCAAAGCATCCACACCAGAAGATAGGCGAGTGATCCAGGCTGACCTGGACAAGCTCAGCAAATGGGCGGACAAGAACCTGATGGTGTTTAACACCGAAAAATGCAAGGTTCTCCACCTTGGGGGGAAAAACGTGCAGCACCCTTATAGGCTCGGCAGTGCTACGTTGGATAGCACTACAGAAGAAAGAGACTTGGGGGTCATCATTGACCACAAGATGAACATGAGCCTGCAATGCAATGCTGCGGCTAGTAAAGCGACCAAAACGCTGGCTTGCATCCATAGATGCTTCTCGAGCAAATCCCGGGACGTCATTCTCCCCTTCTACTCGGCCTTGGTGAGGCCGCAGCTGGAGTACTATGTCCAGTTTTGGGCTCCACAATTCAAAAAGGATGTGGAGAAGCTTGAGAGAGTCCAGAGGAGAGCCACGCGCATGATCAGAGGTCAGGAAAACAGATCTTACGATGACAGGCTGAGAGACATGGGACTCTTTAGCCTGGAAAAGTGCAGGCGCAGGGGTGATCTGATGGCCACCTATAAGTTTATCAGGGGTGACCACCAGGATCTGGGGGAACGTCTGTTCACCAGAGCGCCCCAAGGGATGACGAGGTCAAACGGTCACAAACTCCTGCAAGACTGTTTCAGGCTGGACATAAGGAAGAATTTCTTTACTGTCTGAGCCCCCAAGGTCTGGAACAGTCTGCCAGCGGAGGTGGTTCAAGCACCTACATTGAACACCTTCAAGAGTAAATTGGATGCTTATCTTGCTGGGATCCTATGACCCCAGCTGACTTCCTGCCCTTTGGGCAGGGGGCTGGACTCGATGATCTCCCGAGGTCCCTTCCAACCCTAATGTCTATGAAATCTATGAAATGTCTTTAAATGTTATATTATTTCAAAAACAGTGTTTAAAATAGTTTAAATATAAACTATAAGTGGCCATTGGTAATTTCTGAATTAACTTGTTTGCTACTATGACTAAATGTATAAATATTTTTTTTAAAAACAACAATCCAAACATTCCAGTAAGGATCAATATTTTCCCCAAAACAAAATTTGCTGAAATACACATGTTCCTGTTGAAAGTTTTAATTTCAATGAATCACTATTTCTAAAGGGGAAAAACAGTATTCTAAAGTGGGGGAAAAAAACTTTCAGCAGTTCCCCAAGCAATATGTATGTTAGTAACAAAATGTTTTTATATTGGTTATTTCAATTCCAGGAATAATTCCAACAATCCTAGCTGTAAGCAGATAAGAAACAATTTCATGGTCCCTAAGGATACTTCTACAAAAGCATTTCATCTGGGATAAGGGAAAAAAAGCGAGCATTCCTCCTAGAGATCACAAATATTCATTCAACTTTCCCTGACTAACAAGGTCATTCACAAGGATAACAAGGTCTGGTTATCCATTGTTACCCCTCAGCTTTCAACTTCTACAGCTACTACAGTATAGTACTAAGACCTGAAGAGATTACCTGAAAACTCTATAAACTGTTCTTTTGATGAAATTTGCTAATATTAGTTATAATTAGGTTTATCAACTTTGTGAGATATTTTTGTTCTAAAGTCTCCTGAAAGTTGCCATTCCTTCTACTATGTAAGAGAATTATCCAAAAAAATAGGTTCCATTATTATCTTTCACATGGACATCTGGGGTCTCAGAATTAACATTAATCAGAATTTATGAACCCTGGCATTAACCTATAAGGATCTTCTGCATTGTAGATGTAAAGCATAGTTAAATGAAAACCCTTCTATTACTTTGCAGCAAGAGCCACATGAAAAATGAATGTGCATCTTCTGATGCCCTGAAACTTATTGATAGAATCCTATAAATAAGGAAAGATTTTCTATTTGCATTTTAACCCCATTTAAACCACTTGGAGGGCAGTTGCTTTTTCTGATTTTGAGTATACTTGTAAAAGTTATAACACAATTATTCTAATATTCTAGATCAGTTATTTTAGCAAGCAACAGAGGTAAATAGAGCTGTATTTTCTTCGTTGCTACCATTTCTGAAGTGTCCCTCTTGCATCATCTCTTGCCATTACACAAGTGTATGAGTTCCCAGTTTCTCTCAAAGAAGAGAATTGCAACTGTCCTAGTAGCTGCCTCCTCCCACTCTGCCCCATTCTCCCACATGCACACACACTAAAATAATTCACTTTAAAAGGAGTTTGAGTTAGGAAATGTATTTCCTATTACATGAAGTCAAGACAATTTCTTAACTCAGCTGCTAGAGGGAAAATTGCCATGTCTTTGAGATAAGACTTGGGCTCATCTTGACCTTGAACTTGAACAGATTCCACTACAAGTGGTTCTCCAATAAGAACAGCAGCAAATTCAAAACTGTCCTGTACCATCTTCTGCAGCTTTGTTGAACAGAGCTGCAACATAAGAGTGCAGTGCAAAAGCTGGTATCTCAGATATCCAGGTGTTGCAAAAATTTGCTATGGTTCATTTCTCGGGAGGCAAAAAAAAACTCTCAGTCACAGACACACTCCATTAGCAATACAAAAGGTATATATTTGCAAATAGGGTCAGAGAGAGAGACAAAAGACCAAACCCTCTGCCCGCGGGGAACACTTCTCAGCAGGCTTTTATCCCCTCTCTCCTGAGCACGTGTACAGAAGCAGGAACTCTTACAACTCATTTCCGGTTCATACAAACATATATGAAACGACGTCACGTCATACATCGCATGTGTATTATAATTAACTACTTAAGTATGCGGGGCGGATAGGCTTATATGTATTAGTTAATTGCGCTTGCCCAGAAAGCACTTCAGTTTACAAAAGTTCAAACCTCTCCTGCCTCCAAGGACAGAACCAAAAAAAATGGCAATTTACTCTCATCTGCATGAGAACGCTAAGGAGTATAAGCTTTACTGTAACAAAGAGATAGTAAATTTGCAAAACAAAGAGGGAGTGATACCTTAATACAAAGAGCCCTTAGTGTCCTCCCCTCCAACCCCCTCCTTCTTACACCGGGGAGACAGGGAGAGCTGGCAGCCGTGCTGTTCTGACAACACTATTGATGAGAGCTAGCAGCTGCGTTGTTTTAACAACACTATTGATAATGCATTTTCGATAATATTTCTAACACAGGCCTAAGCACTTTAGAGTACTGCAACTACACACTAGGCTCCAAAATCCAAAAACCAAACCTTACCTCTCTCACAACCTTGTCTTTAGACTTGAGAGTCCTACTTTCAATTTCTCTCTCTCTTACAATGCATAAGATAACCTACTTAAACTTCCTAGATCAACTCTCCTTTTGTTTCCTGCCCCATGTAAAATGTCGTTTGGGCAGATAGTGGTTGACCACAGTGATATCTTTACCTCCGGGCCTTTTAAACTATTGAAATACAAGCACATCCATGAGTTTTCCAACAGTCTGAATTACAGTATTCATCAGTAAGCAAAAACATCCTATGCTTACTGAATTGGGCTTCCAGACTGAAACTCATCCACCACTCCTTGTTGTCTGTGAAAGTTGCATAAGGAAAGCTGCCTATGAGTGAGCCTGAGCCTGTGTCCCTCACCACTGGGTCCCTCCTGCCCCCCCGCCCTCAAACTCACAGTCCTGCACCCCCAGGCCAGTAGGGCTTCTTGGCTTGTCTGTACCTCTTCAAGGCACCTGGACCCTTAAGGACTTGTTATGTAGCTCCATTCCTCCCCTACACCACACCCCAAGCCTCACAGGTGTTCTTTCTCTTTGATGATGTCTGTTTACACTTTTCAGATCCCCTGGTCCTGCACATCACCCGTTCTCTAGGCTCTCGGACCCTCTGATCCAGCTTAGCCCCTTCTGAGCTGGTGGACTCTCTGGCCCGGCCCCTGGGCACAAGGACCCTCTGGTCTAGATCTCAGCCCTTCCCTAGCCTCCTTGACCCCTTACTGGCCCCACCCTCAGTCTGTGTGCTCCTGGGTTACTGGTTCTCTAAGCAGGCCTTAAGTCTGCTGCCAAAGGCTAAACCGCCAGCACCTGAATTAAAAGGAAGCATCTCTGCCCTCTGCAGACACCTCAGACTCTCTGTGAATTCAAAATAAAACAAAGGCTGTTTTGCCTGTAAAACCCTGCCTCGTCCTGCCCAAGTAACCTTTCTCTGTTTCTAGGCCTGCAGAAGTTATATGAACTCCAGTCCCTTCAGGTGCCATGCTGACAGGAGCTCCTCACTTTGCGGCTGCCAGGGAAAGACTGCCTAACTGACTTGGGCTCTGAGCTTATACAGCTCCAGCCTGAGCCTTCTTCCTATCAGGTGAGTCTCTCATTTGCCATCTGTGCCACCTGCAAGCAACCCTGGCAGGTTGGTAGCACCCTTAAGAGGAGCAGGCACACCCCGGTGCACTGCTACAAGGGCATTATTGGGATTGGCCCCTGCAAGCTGGTTTCTGTGGCTGTCTAGAGTCTCCACCTTGGCCTGGCCCAGCAGGAAACTAGCTAAGCGTTCCCCTCGGCCACTTGGTGCAGGATACACAATCTCAGAGAAGTCCAAGTACAGCATGCCAAAAAGGGTGCTGAGGGCAGCAAAGAGAGACCACAGCTGGGGCCAGTCCAGAAAGGCATGGAAGAAAGTCTTCTCCATCTCTTCCTCACAGAAAGGGCAGGTCACTGGTACTGCTCTCAAGTTGCAATTCTTCCTCTACTCTTCCTGGAATGGGGTATCTATGCATTATACTTGCACAGAGTCTTGGGTCAAAGCTATGACGAATCCCATGATGTTTCATCATTGTTTTGTGTGTTTATGTTGCAGTGTATACAGTTTTGAAATGGAAATAGGGACCTGTTGTAACACAACTCCAAGTTGTCACTTGTTTAGTTTTGCATAAAATATACTCGGCACATTTAAGATCCTCATAATTTGAAGTAAAAATATGTCTTTATCTACAGACTACTATGCAGGTGAGATGAGTACAATGAAAAGTCCTCAGTTAAAAGCTTTTAGATGGCAGCTTTACTGTTTGCATCCTCTGTATTACCTGCTGCATTAATTTAATTTACACCATTGTCCTCCATAATGCTTTTCCTATCTATTTCCAGTTATTCAATTACCCCACTACTACAGTAATCTATGTAATCATGGACCTCATATTTCTAGAAATAATTGCCCTCCTGTAAGGTATAATCCTTTATGACTAAAATAAATGTTTGTTATAATAAACTTAAATGATATTAAAAGGTATACTTTGTGTTAGTTTAAGGCTCCTTGCAATCTTGCAGTCACATTGGAATATCTTGCAAAGTATCCATTTCATATTTAATTATTTCATTTTTTTAAATGGGAAATCTCCATAAAGGGTTATACTGTAAAATTCCCTATCACTGCTAATGCAAATTATCCATTGCTTAGAACAGAATTGAGCAGAAGTTTGAGTCAGGAATTTGCTCACATATGGTGTCAACTTTAGTTTGAAAGAAAACAAGGGTTTTTTTGGAACTCTGGGAGAAAAAAACTCCTGGGCTTCATGTACAATACTATTCCCACCCTGCTCATTAACCTGTGGATACCCCAAAATCCAGATGAATCCAAGAGTATTTGTGCAGAGGATAATTGCCTTCAACTTGCCATCTACCCCTCTGAGGGCTGGTAGGAGCCAAGAAATAAAACTTTGGGACAAATAACTTTTCCAGGAACTTCCCCAAAAGCTTCCTTTAAAATGAGCTCTTACAGTGTGAAAGAGAAAGCCATACAAGCTAATTCAGTTTTACATTGAATCCTGAGAAAAAGTTAAGACAAGGGAGTGGAGAGACTGAAACATTCTCATCTGCTGCCCTCAGATGTTTGGAGCTGTTTTACAGAAGTTTCAGTATAAATTGGAGATAGAACGTCATCCTGATCCCATCAGCACAGGCTTCCTTCTGTATATGATATGGAGGGAAGTGTAGACCCCTTACATTTCCCATGTGCCCAGAATTGATAAGAGGGTTGCATCTGTGAAGATGCTTTTAAGCTTTCTCATACTGTAAAACATCTCTGATAAGAGTGTTATAAGGACCACTCTCCTTCCTATTGCTAACCACATACACCACATTTTTCTTTCATTGCAATCAAATAGTATCTCTCAAGCAGCTACAAGAGGGTACAGGCAAAAGAATTCCAAGTAAAATATTGAATGCCTTTTTAGTTTCTTTTAATGATTAGAAAATGAAAGCAAGGAGGAAGTCCAACATCAAGTGACAAGATCCATATGGACTATCAGCTAGTTGGCGCTGACAAGAGTTTTGGGAACCACTTCTCTAAGTTAAATAGCATAGGAATTTTAATACATACACAAGTGAGGGGCATCCAATATATAAGCTGAAAATGAGAAACCTTACCAAAAATAATAGAATTTTCAAGATGTTGAACATATTTGAAAGAGCATTTAGCAGTAGGCCAACTGTAAAAAGAACATTCCCATTCCATAAATTGCTGAATAGTTCGGTCATTTGTTTCCTTCTGATGAAGAGTGTGTGTGTGTGCGCGTGCACAACCATGCACACACATGTGTGCGCACACACGTGTGCAATCTAGCCAATAGCCTAATGGTTATAGAATGGGAGTCCTTTCTGGAATAAGAAAGATCCCAGCTTCAAAGTCCCTGATCAGCCCACAGCAAGAAACCTGGATCTTCCAGATGCCAGTGAGTCCCTGATCACTCGGCAATTTGCAATCATCTCTCTGTTCTTTTGAGCAGAAAATACATCCTTCCCAATGAGCATTTGCAATGAAAGGTTCATTAAGACCAAAAAGTTTCTACAAAAATTATGCATTTCAATTCATGAGAATTTTCCAATGATAAAAAAGTGTTTCAAAGACATTGATTGGGCCTGATTATGACCCTGGTATGGGCACTAGGAGCCATTGTAAACTATTTGGAGCCACTTCTGACCCACTTCTTATGCCTAAACTAGTGCACTAGACAAGTAGTAAGTAGGCAGGGCATATTTTGCTAACATTCAGGTGGGAAGGCTCATAGAAATTTAGACACCTAAGTATCAATTAGACCCCTAAAAGAGGAAGTAACCCTTAGCCTTAATCCCATTTAAATGTTCGCCCATGGCCCAAAAGTTGCAGTTCTCTGGTCT
This sequence comes from Crocodylus siamensis, assembly GCF_052110815.1. NCBI lineage: Eukaryota > Metazoa > Chordata > Crocodylia > Crocodylidae > Crocodylus > Crocodylus siamensis. The sequence continues at coordinate 77,491,924 of NC_143397.1, read as the reverse complement.
CTACATGATGCATTATTTTTGTTAGCCACAATCTCTCTTCTAACACTAAAACGAATTTAAACTACTTCAAATGAACACATTCTGCAAATGCTGACTACTGTGTGAATACCAAAGGCATAATGTAAACAACAAATGTTCATGAATTATGACGAATCTGTTCATTCTGGAGTATTATTTTCAGCCTTTATTCAGATAACTTTAAAAAAACCCTCAAATCTGAACATGGAAAATTATGTTCTTGAAACTGAAATCATAAAAACTATGTCCTTCATCAGAAATATTGTGATTAGATATTTTAAAGATTTCTGAATAATGTGGGATTTTTGCAGGCTGCACAGTCTTTACTGTGTGCCAAATAAGGCCAGTTTTAGGCACTTTTTTATCCTTATGTCTAAAATTTCTCTGATTGTATTATTTTAAGATACACCTTTAAAATGACAGTGAAATGCAAACATCTGGCAAAACATATGAAAAAAGCCTATGAAAAATTCAGAAAGACAAACCCCAACGACATACAAGGGAATACACAAATGGTCTGAGATACTAAAATCCTGCTCCATATAATCTTACCCCCTTTCCCCAGCACCATCCTACCCCAATATGTATAAGAATACTAATTCTGTTCAAGGCAGGATCTCCATAATCATCAAGGCCAGGTACAGACATTACACTTTTGCTGATATAAATGACCGGAAACTGATCTACACCCATAACAGAAGTTCAGCACACAAACCAGTCTATGCCCATAACAGAAGTTTGGTGCACAGGGATAGCTTTAAAAATGATGGAACCCAGTCTAAGACATGCCTCCTGCACTAAAGGGTGAACCATATATTCTATTCACTACTGATCTAAACTACCACCTACAGAAAACCATGCAACTTAAATTGTTTCTGCCTCAGGCTTTTTGAATGTCTGTATCTAGCCCAAGAGGAGATGTCTGAACCTAAGCCACATCACAGTATCAGGTCAGGCAGTATGGTTTGAGATGCATAATCCACATGCAGCAGCCTTTTTATTTATTTCTTCCTTTATTAAATGCTGGAATTAATTAAAATATTGTCTCACTGTTCAGGAAATCATGTTTTACCTGGAATTAGGTTTTTCAAATTGCCAAAAAGCCAAAGATGAAAAGAAAAGCTAGGAAGTGATTTTTAACTTTGTGCCACAACTACACAGAGTAGTTATAGACTTAGTGCTTGCTGAACTGCAGACTTCAGATTCTCTTTGGTATATTTGTTGGGTGATACACTAGACTAATAATTGAGACGCATCATATTGGGGAACATTTTTATACTTAGGAAACTCATATTGGTTAAGTATACTCAAAAGGAGACAATGGGATATGTAACATCCATTGAAACAAACATCTTGGGTAAATACATTTTGCATCCTGAGCAAAGACTTTTGGCCATTTATAGATGTTATGTTTTTATAGGTTTAATCTAGGCTACAGGATAATAAAAAGTCCTTTTTCAAATATATAGGGAGGATGAAGAAGGCACCGGGTAATGTGGGGCCCCTGCAAAGTACGCTGGGTGATCTGGTGGTTGTGCCAGAGGAGAAAGCGGAACTCTTTTACCAATTCTTCACTTCTGTTTTCTTGTGCAGGGACCGGGACTTCCCCACTGTGATGCCAGATGGACTCGAGGGGAACGCCTCCAGACCTCAGGCTGGGGAGGACCGGGTTAAAGAGCTTCTGGAGGGGCTGGACATGTTCAAGTTAGCGGGTCCAGATGCTCTCCATCCCAGGGTGTTGAGGGAGCTAGCTGGGGTTATTGCAGGGCCCTTGGCACAGCTTTACGAGCGCTTGTGGTGCTCGGGCCAGGTGCCAGATGACTGGAAGATAGCTAATGAGGTCCCCATCTTCAAAAAAGGGGAGAGGACCCAGGCAACTATAGGCCCATCAGTCTTACCTCTATCCTTGGGAAACTCTTTGAGAAGATCCTCAAGAAGCACATCTGTGACAGGCCGGCTTCAGGGATGATGCTCAAGGGCAACCAGCACGGTTTCATTAGGGGCAGGTCATGTCAGACCAACCTGATTGCCTTTTATGATCAGGTCACAAAGGCAATGGATGCAGGTGTCGCCATGAACATAGTCTTTCTAAACTTCAGCAAGGCCTTTGACACCGTCTCCCACCCCATCCTCATTAAAAAACTAGGCGACTGTGGCATTGATGCCTACACAGTCAGATGGATTGCAGATTGGCTCAAGGGTCGTACTCAGAGGGTGGTGGTGGACGGGTCATATTCTACTTGGGGGGAAAGTGGGCAGCAGAGTCCCCCAGGGCTCGGTCCTGGGCCTGCACTGTTCAATTTCTTCATCAGCAATTTGGATGATGGGGTGAAATGCAACCTGTTTAAATTCGCTAATGGTACCAAAATTTGGGGTGAGATGAGCACACTAGTAGGGAGGGAAAGATTGCAGCAAGATCTGGATAGGTTACAGGAGTGGGCTAACATAAACAGGATGCATTTCAATACTGACAAGTGCAGGGTGCTGCACTTAGGCAGTAGAAACCAGCAGCACACTTATAGAATGGGAAACTCCCTTCTTGAGAGCCCGGAGGCAGAAAGGGATCTTGGAGTCTTTACTAACTCCAAGATGAACATGGGCCAAATATGCGAGGTCACAGTTGGGAGGGCTAACCGGACCTTGTCGTGCATCCACAGGTGCATCTCAAGTAGAGCTAGGGAGGTGATCCTCCCCCCCCCATGCAATGCTGGTCAGACCACAGCTGGAGTACTGTGTCCAGTTCTGTGTGCCTCATTTCAGGAGGGATGTGGACAGCATTGAAAGGATCCAGAGGAGGGCCACCTGCATGATCCGGGGACAACAGGTCCTACAATGAAAGACTGCAGGACCTAACCTGTTCAGCCTTCACAAGAGAAGGCTGAGGGGGGACCTGGTGACTGTCTATAAACTCACTAGGGGGAACCAGAAGGGTTTGGGGGAGACACTGTTTCCCCTAGCACCCCCTGGCATGACTAGGAACAATGGACACAAATTATTGGAGAGTAGGTTTAGATTGGACATCCGCAAGAACTACTTCACAGTTATGGCAGCTAGGATCTGGAACCAACTTCCAAGGGAAGTGGTGCTGGCTCCTACCCTGGGGATCTTTAAGAAGAGGCTTGATTCCTACCTGGCTGGACTCATTTGAGTCCAGTTTTTTTCTCCCGCCCAGGCGGGTGGTTGGACTTGAAGATCTACAAGGTCCCTTCCAACCCTACTTCTATGATTCTATGATACAGGCATCACTATATACATATGGATGTCTGTAGTCCAAATTAAAATTGGCTCCTATCCAAATGAACTAATCCTCATTGAATGAGGATTGAAGTTAATGCAGACTAGGGCAGTCTGAATTATGCAATTTAATCTGCATTAATTAACACATATATACATACAGCATTGCTTTTAGGAAAAGCAGCCCTTAGGAACTCAGATAAGCATTCCTTAGACATGCAGATAAGCATTGCAAATATCAATCCCCTCAAGGCAAACTCAATTAGATTTTTGCAACACAAGAGAGGCTATCAGGCACAAGGTAGTACCTTCACAAGGTCAAATATGCCAACAACACCTCACCTAAGTATCAGTATCCTGACTAAGACCCCCAGTTCTGCCCAAGCACATGGGCTACTAGTTTGTGAAGAAGGGGGAAAAACCCCCTTGATCGTCTATTAACCCTTGATTCAAAATGAAATTTAATTCAAACTGTATGATGCAAATCAGTTAACGTGGTTTAGAAAACAGTGAGCATGTCTACAAGTGGCCTTTGAGACCATTTTACAAATGCATATTTTTATACGCTGTAACCAAGAACAACTCTTTCAAAACACTGGGCTACATCAGTGGTTCTCAACCTTTTGACACACAGGGCACCCCTCAGAAAATGTCCTCAGCTTTCACTCATTTCTTGATTATGAAAATAAAATAGAGCAATTCTTCTGTTGCAAAGAACTCACAGAGCTCGCAACAGACAGGGTTTTTAAATGCTCGTAATTCTTATGTAGGTATTTACTAAAGTGCTCATATTTAATAATAAATGTTTATTAATAATGCGATTAACTAATACTAACTTTAATTAATAGTAATCTAATTGCTAATATTTCACAGCACCCATGACACACTTAAAGGAATGTTGCAGCATCTTAATATGCCATAGCACCCTTGTTGAGAGTCACTGGGGTAGGTTACCACAAAGTCTGTGCAAAATTTCACAAGGACATATTCTGTTGCTCAGTTTCACCAGTGTCGGAAGCCAACCAAGTAAGGAAGTTCTTGTGGTACAGTTATGGAACAATGCAGTCACAAAGCAGCAACAGTGTTAGCAGAAAGCAGGTTAGGTCTGAGAGAGTCCATCTACACAAGAGGTTTACTATGGAGCTGCCTAATTAGCTCTGTAGTAAATGTCTCAGCATCTCCACTTGCGTCCCTATTAGGCCACAAGAAACTAATAAACTCTGCAGCAGATTAGTACTTATAAAGACAAGTATTACCCTACAGTGGTGTTATTTAGTGCACAGCAATGCATGTGTAGATGCTGATGCAGCTGGCTGGGGCATGAGGGTGCTTCAGTGTAGGGGCTGTCTACTGGCTAGCCCCACACTGAAACACCCCCACTGAGCCATGTTACAGCAGTCCCAGGCTAGCAAGCTGACCCTCCCAGGCCCCCTGCCAGCTGGGGCTGCTCTGACCCAAGCTCATTGTGCTGCTGTCCTGGGTGTACGTTCAAACAGCGCACCAGCGAATAATATGTACTGGAGTTTATAGTTTCAAATTCATTGCACATGTAGACAGTCCCAGACAAACTGATTCAGTGCACTGGGAACTATGGCATTCTGGATAACATTTAAACGACTGTTCTGTCTCTCCTCTCTTGCATATGCAGTAAATCCCTCAGGACACAGCTCCTCCCACTGGCACAGGAAGGTGCAGTCAGAGCCCTGTGGATCTAGCTTTCTGTGGGTTAGTAGGGACACACTAGTAAAATGTTTATTTACAGCGTAACATACATTAAAAGAAAATCTTTAGGATAGAAACTTTGCCTCAGAGGAGATTGCAAGATCAGGAAAGCAGACTTTATTTAACCCGATGTGAAAATTAAAAACCAAAGTTGTGTTTAAAAAACCTAAGAAACAAAAAAATTAAATAATATTTTTTATGAGTTCATAAGAAAGTGTAACACATGCAGAAGAAATCACAAGCAAGGAGGAAAATAGCAGAAAAGCAATTTCACAAGGGAAAAAACAGTCGTTTGGTTGTATAGCCTTTTTTGTGAAAAAACAGTGATCTTTCTCCATGAAAAAAAAGCAATTTTGTCCCCAGGAGTTTTTCCAGTGCAGACCAAAAAGCTTGGCTCATTTGCAAAACCTAGAAACAGTTCTACTTAGATCTGATATATAAGTAGGCATAAACAGAGAGGCATATGGTATATATGCCCAGGGCTAGCATTTGCCAAAGGTTTTAGGAAGAGCAACTACTATGCATGGTAGTGTTAGTATGGCCAGTACACTCCGGGGGTTAACAGCAGTGGCTCTTGCTGTTCGCCCCCAGCCCTCCACCCCATAAGGGGTGTTGATTTTTGTTGCCTGCAGCAACAGGAAACAGTAAATTGGGCAACAAGAAAAGATCCAGTGAAAAGGATGTGGGAGGAAGGAGGAGAGAATGCCTACCTCCAGTGGCTGCTTTGTTAACCCACTGGGTGCAGCAATGGCTATTCCCGAAAAGCAGGACACATCCCTCTGTAGGAGGTTTTTGGCAAATGCCAGATCATTGAGCCCTGTTGCCCTGAGAAATGGACAGGCTCCTCCATTCTGGTGTAAAACCTAATTTATGCCCACCCCTAATTACACTACTACATTAAACCTGAAAAAGTGTTCATTTCCTTACACGGGAATAGGTGAGTAGTCCTAAACCGCAACTGAACTAACTTCTTCAGTTGTGCAATGTAGAGAAGATGTGCCCAGCAACAGAGTAACAGGGATGTCAAGTACACAAACACTAGGGTTGTGTGAAGCTTTGGTCCCTGATTCAATTCAGCAGAGATTTGGCCCAATTTGGTGGCCAAATCTTCGAATCTGAATCAAATCACAAGACCCTTTAACCTCTCCAAATTGAATCAGAACCCTCCAAATCAATTAGGAAAGATTTGGCGATTAGGATACAGACACAACTTTAAATGTTTTTTCTACATACCACACGGTAGCAGGCAGCTCATGAATGTTGTGAAGGTGGGGTGGATGGAGCATCCCACAGGAGTGCAATGTGGTCCCCAGTGCACTCAGCAGCAGACCCAGAAGTGGACCAGAAGCACTTCCAATTCACTTCCGGGTCTACTTGGGTATGGGGGGGCACCCAGGGTCCCCCCCATGGCCGATGTTCACTGCCAAGCATGCAGGGGGTCCCCCCGCATTCCTGTGGGATGCTCCATCTGCCCTAGCATCGCAGCATTGACAAGCCGTGCCTGGTACCTCGAGGTATGTAGAAAAAAACATTTTAAGCTGTGTCTATGGCTGAACTGCTGATTCATTGAATCAGCCTAAAATCTTCAGGTTTGGCTTTGGCCAAAGTGAATCGGGGACAGTGATCCACATCAACAAGTTGAATCACTATCCCTGATTCAGACTGAATCCAAACTGAATACAGCCCATTTTGCACACCCCTAACAAACAGCACTTTGCAAGGTATTATTTTCTCTAGTTGCATTTTGTTGCTGGAGGACAAGGAAGGATTTCCTGAACACCTGGAACAATGAGTAACTGAGTAACTGCACAGAGAAAACACAAGTTAGTAATGTCATAAAACCTGGGTTTCTAAAATAAAGAAACTGCGTGACTTACTACAGGAAGTAGATCTGTGGGAGCTGTCATGTTTATAATTGTTAATACTAGAAAATTTGAGGAAATACTGGAGGAACTAGGCTTATTTAGTTTAGAGAAGAAGAGACTGAGAGGAGACTTAATAGCAGTCTTCAACTACCTGAAGGGGTTTCAAAAGAGGGTGGACCTAAGCTTTTCTCAGTGGTGGCAGATGACAGAATGAGAAGCAACAGTCTCAAGTTGCAGCAAGGGAAGTTTAGGTTAGATATTAGGAAGAATTTTCTCACTCTGAGGGTAGTAAAACTGCAACAGGTTACCCAGATAGTGGTGGAAGCTCCATCCTTGGAGGTTTTCAAAACCCGGCTAGACAAAGCTTTGGCTGGGATGACCTAGTTGGGGCTAGTTCTGCTTTGAGCAGGGGATTGGCCTAAATGAACTCCTGAGATCCCTTCCAAGCCTAACTTTCTATGATTCTGTGAAATACAGGCCAACATTTTCAAAAATGGGTATAAAACAAAACAAAAAAAAACACCACCTTATACTACCAAATCTACAGGGGCCCACTTAAGGATTTAAAAGCTTAATTAAGTGCTTATTTTAGAAAACTGTATCTATAATACTCAGTGTAGTTCTGGTTTTCCTATACTTGCTGCCTATTAAACAGTTGTAGGCAGGAGTTTTGAAATGAGAATGAAGTCATCCTGGAAACTATTCTGGGAGCGTTGTATCCTTCCAGAAAGGTAGGAGGCAGGCAGGATTCTGTGTCTTGGAGGAAGATGTTCTGCATTTCACAAGTGGCTATCAAAAACAAAACTACAATTTTTGGAAGAGAGAGCTAAACAAACTGCCTTTGGATTCTCCTGGCAGCCAACAACTAATAAATAACTCAATAACCCCATAGGGCACTCAGAGGAGTAGCAGTTCCATCTGCCTCTTAATTTTTGGCCAGAGTCCTAGCATGTCAGTCCATGTTGAATATCAGTCCAGATTCTGCCATTTAAAGCATACCATACTGTATGAAAGTGAGATCACAAAGAAAAAATGTTTCAAAATAAGCAGCTAATTAACTCAAAAGAATTGAAGCTATTAGCATATAAAATTCATGAGTTCCCCGTAACTATATGAATATTGCATTCTGGAGTGGCTGTCAACTATTTTTAATTGCCTTTATATATTTATTAATTAATAAATATATGCTGTATCATACTAAATAAAGCTTCTTCTTTATGATGATGCTGGAAGACCTTATTATAGCCATACTATTGCCTGTTTACCTCCTCACTAGGGTTTGGTTTCTTTTATTAATCGCTATCTCCTGTTATCTTTCCAAAGGACAGCTTAAGAAAGCTGTATATGCATTTGGGAGTTGTCAGTTGAAAACTGACAATTATTTTGCACCCCTGTACCATGTAAACTCTGAAAATAAAGTAGAAATGTCTAACCCACTCTATGAATAATCAGCATACTACCACAAACTTCTTAATCTAAAAGTAATCAAGTCTACATCTTAAAGTCTTAAATCTTGAAGACTTCATGTGAAGGGTACTTTGACCCTGAAAGTGTCTCTGTCATCTCTCCCAACTCTTCTGTTGGTCCAACAAAAGTCATCACTACAACACAAAAAAACAATGAAACATCCTGTCTCTCATCATGGGTGACTGGTGCCTCCTGAGTTGGGGGGGACTTGCCCCCTCCAGCAGCCAGTCAGCAATGAGAGGGGAGGTTCCCCCATGGCCAACTGTGCCAACCCAGAAGTGCCAGCGGTGCTTCTCCTTGTGCCCCTACTCCCCAGCAGGCACTCTCAGAGGGGGCACCAGTGCTTCTGCCTGCCCCCTCTGCCCATTGCCTAAGTGGGGAATACTGGCTGTCAGGGAGTGTACCAGCACTCTCACGGGGTGCACATTCACCCTCATGCACCCCCCACCCATCGCCACTGTCTCTCATACATCCTCAAAGAGCTGTAGTTGCCTAATTCCTACTGAAACCAATAGAAAGTAAATACCTTAATATCACTGAAGACCTAGGCTACATTCTAATCTCGTTTATGCTAGTATAAATCCACTGGATCTGTATTATTTATTTGTCTTAGGAGGCAGACACATGACATTTCCTACAGAGTAAACTGACCTTGCACAATACACTGCATTACAAGAGTCTGTCACTTCACTCCAAGGTAAAGTTACCCTTCAGAAAATAAGAAGTAGCCGTACACCCCGATACCAGTTGTGTGTACACTCTTAGTCGATGTCATCCTGGGGTAACCATTTGTTCAATGCAAACTGGTGTCCTGTCACTCAGTAACTAGGTACATTGTGTAAAAGCACTGATTATGGAGAGTCAGCTTGGAAGAAATGGCCATGTATTTACCTCTTCCTGGGTGTGTCTACATGTGCAATTAATGTGTATAATAAACTCTGGAGCTTATTGCTCCAGGGCACCGGGTCTTCATGTGTACGTGGGACTGTACTACACTGAGCCTGGTTGAAGCAGCTCCAACTGGTAGAGAGTTTGAGGGGTCAGCCTGCCAGCCCAGGTCAGCTTTGACCTGGCTCAACATGCTGTAGAGGGTCTGGATGGGGCACAAGGGTGCTTCAGTGTGGGGCTAGCCAGCAGGCAACCTTCACACTGAAACACCGCAGAACGATAACACTTGTACTATACTTACAAGTACCATCCTGCTGTGAAGTTAATTAGTTTACTCCAACCTAACAGGGGCACACATGTAGATGCACATTTACTGCTCAGCTGATTAGTCTATGACACAGTAAATATCTTGTGTAGATGCACCCCATTTGGAGTAAATTTACTATGTATTTAAATTATTCCATAGTAATCATGTTGTCTCCATACCCTTAGCTAATTATACATAGCACCTTAATGCTCCATGATGTTTAATATGGTTTGCCTCGTAACATAATAGGGCAGTATCATTATTCCAGTATTGGAGATGAGGATCTGAAGTGCAAAGAAATTTAATGACTTGCTCAAAATCCCATCAGAAGTCCATGGCAGAATGTGGAATTGAATTCGGCTATTCTCTTGTCCTTGGCTATTCACACTTCCTCAGAAAGCAGAATCACTACAGACCACTGAGATGTAGAACCTTGGTTCTATTCTCTTCAATAAATAAAGGAGCATAAGTATTATAAGAAGTTTAGTAACTGTGAGAGAAAGATTATCAGGCTTTGTACTACATGTGCCCAGAGATGATTTTGGGCAAATGTTACACATTTTTGCCTCATTTTTTTTAGCTGTAAATATCTAAGAAGTTACTCATCTGCTTTTCTCTAGAGGAGAAAAGTTGGCATAAGAGTTAATGGCTAGAAATCACAAGGGAGGCAATGGTTGCTCATGAGGAGGAAAATTGACTAGTATGTCAGAATGTTAAATGAAATTAGGAATCCTCTCCCAAGATTATTTTGTGGGTAGTTTACAGTCTTCCTTGATATAGTAAAATCATAATAGCAATATGCTTGGGATGGATTTTCAAAAGTAGTAGGTGTGTAATTATGCCTACAAAATGCATATATAATATCCTGTCTAATTTACACACAGAATTTCATATGCATTTGACAAATCCTGGACATTTGTACATGCAGTTACACAGTTTACATGTGCAGCCAAGCTAACTAGAAAAACCCCAGTGCTTTGTATGACATATCATGCTGAGACTTCTGCACAAAGTGCAGAGAGAAGAGAGAGATAAAACCTGAGGGTGCCTATACACATGCAGTGAGGCTGCTCTGATGTGCTGGAATTAGAGCGCATCACAGCATGGTAATTACTATGCTCCAGCAGACTCCAGGGTCACAGGTATTAGCATCCCCACACTGAAAAATGGCAGCGTGGGCACTTTGACTAAAGCTTGTTTGTAGAGCTTTACTTAAAGTTCCCCTGCCACCATTTTTCAGTGTGGGGACGCTAATACACATGACACCCTGGGCACTTTGGTTAGAGTGACTCTCAGAGTCGCTCTAATTCAAGCACTTCCCCTAACCCTAACCCCCCGCCACCCACAGCACATGTATAAATGCCCCAAGTGACCAATTTCCCTCTCCACATCCTGTTGATTTAAATTTTGACACTTCATATGTTGCTGCTTTCAAATGTAAATTTCTGTATTTAACGTATCAACATAAGAACACAGTCAGCTGCGAAAGCTTTTAGTACCCTCTACTGGGAGACTATGTAGTAGCAGACAACATGAATATATCACCTTGCTTAGACAACACTCAATGAAACACATGTTTCCATTAATGTTTGTAGCCAATTGAAAGAGCAAAAAAGCCATTTATCCCTTATTATTTATTAAAAGGTAGAGTCTTAAAAAAAGATATCACAAGATGGGTGCCATTTACACAGATTGTTTACATAAAGTAAAGTTAAGCTGTGAGACTTTCAGATTCATACATCATCCATTCCATTGGACTGGAGCAGAAGCTAGAAATGGTTCAGGTGGTCTTTCCAAACAAGGATCTCCAAAGTGTTATTTTGCCCATGTTTATCTTTTAAAACAATATGCTGCAAATTTTGTTATTAGTGTGTTGGCTTCCACAAAAAGAGAGAAAATCATCTTGAACATATAAGGAGTGGAGTACTGATGCAAGAGATATACAGACAGCAAAGCACATAAAGTCACTGCTCACATACCAAAAAATACCTTCCTAGGCACAGGCACATGCGCCATCTAAGTCAATATCAGCTTCACAATTCTAAATAAAAGAGCAATGCCCTTAATGCAATGGCCTGTATTGTCCCTTTGCATTGTATCAAGACACAGATATATTTCTAACTCAGCATTTCTCAGTGTGAAGTATTGTACTGGACATATAGCTGCTAAAAGATACCTGAACAGATGTCTAAAGCAAGTATTTGTGTTGAATTTTCCAAGCCTTAGATACAAACAGAATAAACTCTGTTCTCTGCAGAGGTATAGAACAGTTCACCAACTATCTAAATTACTTCTGGGTGGTTTGACACATCTGTGATGATAATCAAAAAGGAAAGGCTAGATGGCAGCCACCACATTGTAACAAGAGATCATAGCCTGTTATGATCTGACTAGTGTCTGTGAAAGCTTCCGCTTGAGCATTTCACTTAGCTGCCATGCAGTCCTAAGAAGCAGTAGGTCTGATCAACAAGAGATGAAATGGCTGAAAGAGAATCCAAAAAAGGAAGGAAAGTAAGAAAGAAAAATCACTGTAGCTCCAAATATCCTGCAGCCTTACAGGCAATCAAAAATAACCCCTTCAATAGAAGAAATGAGAGAAAACATCTCATTTTAAAACCTAGCAAGAAACTAACTCATACTACCTGCCAACCTACATTACTGGCTTGGCAGATGGATATTTTGGATCAACATGGGAAATATTGATATGAAACAGTAATTTTAACTTGTCAGGATCTTTCACCTGCAGGAGCAGTGTAGGGAGATACAGATATATTGTCTATTTGAGGGAAGTTATTAAACACTCAGCTCAGGGCAACTGAAGACAAAAGATGGAATGTACCATTAGATCAAGAAACAGAATGTACCGTGCGTTTTTTTCCTACTGTACTCAAGCCTATGGGAGGAAGGATGGAGGGGAGAGTACAACCTTGGTGAAACAGAAACACTTACGCTGTCATTACCATTATTTATACTACAGACTGCAGGCTCTACAAAGACACCAGACAATGTGGATGGCTCTGTTGAGTGTGTACAGTACCTAGCACATTTAGTTCAAGGCAGACCTAATGGCCTTACAAACTAAATAGACAAGACAGGAAGAACAATAAAACTGAAGTATTTTATACACATTTAAATTATGCGCTCCAAGTCACATGGCGTATTTGTGGCAAAACTCAAAATTAAACTCAAATCTCCAACTCAAATTAAAATCAAAGCTCAAAGACACTCTTCCTCTCTCTTTTAAAGAGCCACTAGAACAGCCAGTCACTAGCCAGAAAAAAAAATAGAGTAAATATGACTACAGAAATCAAAGAGGTTTATCTGTGTTGCACTGGTGATGCTTGGGGGTGCACACGGGTGCATGTGCACCCCCTATGAAAAGGCCACCCCCCCACTGCCAACACCATCTGCGGGCCATCAGCACTCACTGCTGGCTGCTGCCAATGCCACCAGCGGCGTCTGCAGGTGGTTGCCAACCCCTGATTGGCACTCGCCACCCCATCCATCACCAACAGTGCCATCAGCATCTGCGGGATCTCCCCAATTACCACCATCATGCTCTTACCACTTCTGTGCCCCCCCCAGCCACCACAGGCATGTGTCATTCATGCTATCTTGGGTGGGTACAGCCATTACACTTAATGCACTGTAAGCATTCAAAAAGTGTTTTATAACCATACAAGAATAGATGTTCATAACTCATAAAGTACTTTAAAAATGACATATTCCACTGTAAATTAACCCTTTATGGGTGAAGTATTAGATTAAAGTGCTTTCTGTTAGAGTACTTGGGCATAGACAGAAGAGCAGCTCCTCTTTGCAACTCATGGCACTTTGCAGGAAGCGGTGTATCTTGCAGTGATTCCCTGGACCCAACAGAAGTTTGCTGGAGTTGGGGATTCTAGCTGCCTACTGGGAGCCTGCAGCCCAGTCTTCTTAGCAACACTACTCCCCACTCCCAGCCTGGATGCAGTTTTCAAAATAGGGGGAGAGGGGGGAGGGGAAGATAACAGAGGGAACTCATTCTTGAGGTTGCCCAGCCAGTGCTGGAAGATGGGATGAGTGGATTAGAACCCCCACCACCTCAGAGGTACACCAATCCACCCACCCCATCTTCCAGCACTAGCTGAAACAAAAAACCCAGACTGAACTCCCTTCACTCCTTTTCCTCATTTCCATTCTGAAAACAGTGACAGGCTATGAGCTCTGCAGACACAGGTTATAGAACATGCTCTTTTTTGGAGCATGTTCACCTGAACCTTGCGGGTTCAGGCTTTTGTGGGATCAGGACCTTTTCAAGCAGTCTACAGCTGAGTGCTTCTGTTTGGTAATGGCTGTAGACCACTTTCTGGGGCCATATCATTGCTTCTGTCTGTGCCTTTTATCAAAAGTCTGTGCTTTGCTCAAGCACCAGGCCACCCCCACCCCCTCGGCTGTCATTGCCCTGAGTCAGTGACAGCCTCTGATCTCAGCCCCACATGTAGCCAAAGGCTAATAGGGGTGAGGGCATGGAAAGAGGGGGATGAGGGGACTGCAGGGAAAGGAGTCCAAGACCTATTTCCTAGCAACAGCCCCAGCTAGGCTGCAGCAAACAGCTGCTTGGCCAGTGGGGGCTGTGGGGAAGGGTTCCAGGGTCTGTGTCCTTTCAGCAGCCCCAGAAAGCTGCTGGGAGAAGGGGGAGGGAACCTCCCTGACCCAAGCCAGTAAGTTGTGAGGGGGCTCCGTGGCTTGGGGGCTTCATTCCCCACTTCTTCCTACCCCAGCACAGCTGCTGCTGACAGCTGGTGGAAGGCCTGCTCAGGAAGCCTCCGGAGAGATGTTTGGGAGTGCCCCCAGCAGCCGGTGCAGGCAGGCTGCAAGCCCCTCCACTGAACAGTGAATGCCTGTTCAGTTGGTTTCCAATCTAACTTATAGCGCTTTGAGTAAAATGTTAGTTAGACCACTTCCATCAGGGGCTTTCTGAACCGCTGTACTTAGCCCTTGTCATGCTGTCCTGGGATATAGGAAACCTGGTTTCTGTGCCAAGTTAAGCAGAGAGGAAGATGAAGCCTGTGTCTCAACATGTCAATTCCCAAATTTGAGACAAAGTTCCCAAATGGGAGACACATGAAAGAGGGAATTGCTGGCATCTAAAAATAATGGGAGATTTATTTTCTCCTTGACAGTTCCCATTTTTTTAACATCATTATCATGATTTAGTGCTTTCAGAGTAAATAATTTACAATAATCCAAGGTTTGCGTGAGTGGGAAAAGAAGTAAATTTAAATTTAATGCAGGATAAAAGTTAAGCAGTGCATGTGCACCCCCTATGCATCACCTATGCAAGGAACTGTGTCAATGCTTGGGGGTCTTTGGCAAAAGGAATCCTAGTGGCAACAGCTCCCTTTACAGCTTGCTATTAAAGAGATAATATACCTGTACTTTGCTCCATAGGAGTGACAATGTGCTTACCATTAAGACAATGTTTAAGTACTTTGCCAAGTGAAGATAGCAGCTGCTGGTAGAAGGTTGAGGAAAGTTGTTAAATACTGTTGCTGAAATGCTTTGCAGAAGAGATTTAAACATGGCAAGTGTTGTCACATAGTATGTAAAAAGAGTACTGTTTAAAACGGGGGTGGGCAAAATGCAGCCCGTGGGCCAGATGTGGCCTACCAGGCCATTCTATCTGTCCCACAGGCCCCTACAAAATTTAGAAAATTAATATTTATCTGCTCCTGGCTGCCTGTCATGCGGCCCTCAATGGCTTGCCAAAAGTCAGTAAGCAGCCCTCTGCCCAAAATAATTGCCCACACCTGGTTTAAAACATGACTAACAAAACAACAGAAGATTGATGTCTGGAATGGGAAAAGGATGCAGAAAAAGGTGGCAAAATTAACAGTCAAAGCAATGAGAGGAGTCAGAGTTGGAATCATCATGGGTGACTGGTGCCACCTTAGTCGGCGGGGGCATGTGCGCCCCCAGTAACCAGTCAGCGACTGGAGAGGGGTCCCCCTGCGGCCGATTGTGCCGACCGCAGGGGAAAATCCCCCCCCCCCCCCGCAGCAAAACTTACCAACCAGTGAATGGCCACACTGTTCCCAAAAGCAGCTGCGGTGCTCCCAGAAGTGGCCACGGGTCTGCCAGAAGCAAATGCAGTCTACATCCAGTGCTTGTACTCCCCAGCCAGTGCTTGCAGGGGGGGCATCAGTGCTCCTGCCTGCACCACTTGCCCATTGCCTGAATGTGGAGCGTGGCCTCACAAGGGGTGTACGTTTTCCCCCCCCATGCACCCCCTTTGTGTCACCTCTGGAAATCATGCATAAATCTAGATTCTATATCAGACAGAACAGGAACTTGAAAATAGCTTTCCTAATAAGTATCCTAACTACTAGTATAATAGGATGATTTTTTCTGAAAGAAAGGGATAATCCAGTTTGAATGACCAACTTCAGGATAAGTTTCACAACTGAGAAGCCTGAACAGGAACAGATGCTCCACTCTAGCAGAGGCAGGTAACAGGCCCAGGGTTTCTGACATCTGTGGCATCTGACACCCCCTTGTGGGCAGACTTGCCAGCCAGCGCTCCCCAGCTGCCTCCGCCTGCTGTCTCTCACCTGCCACAACCAAAGCTGGTCTCAAAACCACAGAGCACTCCTGGCACCCTGGTCCATGGCCTTTTAGACCTCCTCTACAACCAGAATCCAGTCCTCTGGTATTAAACTTGAATACAGAAAAGATAACTGAAACACAAAGGGTTAACCATCTGGTTCCAACTCATCCCAAAGTCCTTCAAGGCCATAACAATGGTAACAACTTGGTTTACCCAGATTCAGTGTACCTCCTTTTCCCTGTTAACCAGCTCTGTCCTCTACCCGTTCCTCTGCAGCCTGCAGACGTGGACTGACTGTCCTGGCCCAGAGACTGGGCTTGTTTGCAGGCAAACCCTGCCTCTTCCAGTCACCTGACTGCTGCCCTTAAAGATGTTCCCAGGGCTTCCTGTTCACCCCAATGAACTGTTTGGATTCCTCTGCCCCACAACCATCTTTAACTGCTTAGCAATCCCTGATATCAAAGTCTGGGGTTCCTGCTGGAGCTGGTGGCTGCAGTAGTCTTGCTCTCCTGGAGTTCCCACTGTTCCCTCCTATTACCCTTCCTTCTGTAGGTAACAGGGTTGGCGTTTCCTGTTACTAGGCTACCTACCTCTAAGGAACAAGTCGTAAGGCCTTCCCCTCTTCTTGCCACTGCTAACTCAAGCAGCTCCCAACTCAGATTTTTGAATTCTGTGCATCATATTCTTAAGCGCCCAAATGGTGGCTATGAATTCCACTAGGCCACAGTCATGGAAGAGTTAGACATTGCAACACCTAAATCGTTTTCAGGATTTAGCCCTTAGGAAAGCAAAGCCCTACTGAAAATTAGCAAAGTATTTTTGTAAATCCTACTATACGCAAGGAAAAATTCAACTTCACTGTGAATTTTGACTAATGAGGAGGTCAGATTTAGAAGTTCCTCATGTTATTGTTTTATTCCTTCAAATAATTTAGCTCATACTCAAAAGATTCCTCAGACTGTTTTTTTTTTAACTGGAAGAAATGTGTATTTCAAAAAGAGCTTGGAGCAGTAGAGAGAACTCTATCTAAAACCCAGGCTATGAAGAGTAAATGTTACTGCAGGCATTTATTTAATTATAGTTCTGCCCAGATCAGGCAATTATATTCAGTATCTCTCTAAAATAGCTTTAATTAACCTCTAATCCAAATTTAATAAAGAAGATCATTTCATTTATGTACTTGTTCATATTCAAAATATTGTGCAACAGCAGTGATTAAAGACCCTTTTGGATGACACACTGAGAATCAGGCTTGTTTAGCAACATTCAATGGAAATGGAGGTTTCATTTAATACTAAAACATGTTGAAAGTAAAGATGGGAAAAACCTTATATGAGTTAAAAACAGTAAAGTTCAGGGTACCTTGCAAAATGCTCAGTATGTTTTAAGAGCTTCCAAAATTGTAGATTATGTGTTCAGAACGATGCCATCTGCAAAATCGAACAGATTTTTCATGAAATTAGATACACTCAAAAGATTTTGTTCCAACCAGAGATAATGTGCCTCATGGTACTTTTGGTTCAGATCAGTGAACAGAGCAAGAAGTGTTGTGAGGAGGTACATACAAATCCAACAGCTACCAAAGGAATAGAGGCCACCAGAAAAACAGAAGCATATCATTTTTTATAAGATGTCCAAATCATTTTTCTTGGTTGCAGGGGGGAAACTGCTGAGGAAAGGAATTGGATCCATACCCTGCAGGATTTAGGCAACTGAGCAGTGGAATCAGGAACCAGATTTGAACAACTATACTGGAGAGCTAAGAAAGCGACTAGTGAGAAGGCAAGTTGGTGAAAGGAAAAAAATGCGTAAAAGGAACACGCAAAGAAAGATGCAAACAGCTTAAATGCCTCTGTTCGGCTTCTCTCTGCAACAAATACTATGCAGCCTAACAAGAAACACTGCATCAAAAGTTCAGCTGTTAAAAGTGCTTCCTCTAGAGAGTTTGGTATCAGTGCAAGTAGCATGATAGCAGCACCAGCTGTGCATGAAAACCAAATCATGGTGAACAAATGGCACCACCCCAAAACCTATACAGCCACCTAGCAATGCTTTTGCATAAGAGAAAGACAACTTTCTATATGCAAATAGATTCTGGCTATAAGCCTGCTGGAATGAGATAGTAACAATACTATTTTAAATGTGAACATTATTTATGCTGTAACTTTATATTTTCAAATCAAAATTCCAAATGTAGATCCAGTCTATACCTCAGGCACCTCCAAGAGATGCACATGGAAGAAAGTGTGCTTATGAAAAAGTATTTGCTCCAAAATTGTCTACATAAAAAAATGGCATGTTACAGAATCAGACTTGCTGATTATTTAGCTATAACAATTGGTTTTGGTGACAACCACTTTGATCCTGCTAGCCACAAAAGCCAACAGCTGAATTCTGACAATTCAGCCAAGACTGCTGAAATCTATTCCTTTTTGAACATTAATCAATATTACTAAGTTCAATTATTTATACTTGCACATATCCATCAAAGACAGGGGGCCTACCTAAAAACCATGGAGTCTAATATTGCTTAAAATAACCTTATATTCCTTGTTCTGAAGTGTGAGGGGGGGAAAAAACAGCTTGGCCCAGACTCCAGGTTGAAGGTACAGGGTTGCCAGCTAAGGAAAAACTCACAGCTTCCTACTTGTAAATTTAAAATGTTAGAGAAATCCAAGATAAACAAGAAGCCATAAAAAGTCACTTTTCATCACAGAATTGCTCTTTGCTCTTTATTTTCTCTTTTTTGTACTTAATTTTCCATAATCCCACAAAACCTGCCTGTCTTGAATAAGTAGAAAAGCTCTCTAGCCATAAAAGATCTGACAGGGGGTTGCACCTGATAGTTCTTTTCACATGTGAAGAGTCCAAATCACCTTTGGAAGGGTGCCATTTTGGCAAATAAAAATGAGAACAACAAAAAGTGTTTGTATATTTTTCCCCAAGCTCTTTTCCAGCACCCTGTTATTTCTCACTGTGAAACCCAACATAGACTGTGCATACAATAGTCCTAATTCAGACTATGTTTTCCCTGTGTTCTACTTTCACAATTTTTAAATATATAAGCAAGCGTGTTTGACTTGGACATGGAAGGTGAAAGTCAACTCTTGCATACAGAAGCTAGTGCCACTAATTCTGTGCTTAGTTACACCAAGGTTTAATTTTGGTCAAACCCCACTGATAGACCTCCTTTGACAAATTAACTTAATAAAGCTTTGCCAGCTTGTCAAGATAATTTGTCCTAGTTAAATAATAGAACAGAATTTAGGTTTGGTAAATATGGATAGCAGCTGAGTAACATGGTGATGTTATTTGTCTCCCCCTGCTTTTTCGTGTGACCCATCCCAGTGCACTGTTCTTATTCAGTATTACCCAAGCACACTAGCGTGTGGGATATCACAAGAGTTTAATCCCATCAGTGTTAACAATGGAAGGGCTAATGGTACAGAAGAACAGTCAAGAATCCAGCGTCTGCCCTCCTTTGTACCACATCACAAAGACAAGTCTTAAAAAAGTAAAAATCAGTGTTTCCAGGCCAGTGATCATGAAGACGAATTTGTATTGCAGGTATTACCTGACAAGTTCCACCTTGCAACAGTAGGCTCCTATATGACCACATCTAAATAAATCCCTGTTAAAGTGCTAAAAACAAAGTTCTGGGCATCTGCTGGTGACAAACTACCAGCTGCCCCCCTGGTTGTATAAGCTGGACAAATTGCAGGCTGGTATTCTAGAGCTGCTATAATTGAGTCCCCACTTAAGCAGAATAATTATGTATGTAGGCATGGTCATGCTTCACTACTGTGCTTAAAGTTTTACATGTGCTTAAATGAGCCTATACATGGCAGGTAAAAGTGGAATGGCTGAGAATTTTTTAAATCAATAGTTTTCCCATCAGACACCATTCACTTGTTGAAACCAAAACTTCAACAGGAGCATACCAGATTTAATGCAGTTTTAGTTGGGACAGATTTTTCAGGTCTAAGGTGAAATGTCAAGTCAAAACAAGAGAGCAAGAGACCAGAATAACCAATATCCTGGCGGCGAGGTCATTTGCCTATGACAGAGCGGGGCTTGGTAACCTTCTGCCACTATAGGCTGTTGCTTACAACCCAGCCCCCGCTATGGGCTGTACCCCCACATCAGCAGATGTTTGCAAACAGAATAATAAATAGAAAAAAGGCAAGTGCTAGGGCCTTGGTACTAGGACCTTGTCATTTCCTCTGATGCAGTCGAGACAACAAATTGAATAGGGCAGGGAATAGGACCCTGGAGACACTTTCTGTGGCTGGAGCTGCTGCTGATGTCCTGAACTGATGTGGGTAGATCCAGTCTGTTCAGAGCCCAGATCCAGCCTATGGGCCATAGGTTGCTACCCGGTGATATAAAGGACTAGTTTCAAGATTTGGTTTCAATTAGGCAAAGCAGAGATTTAAACTTGGGTCTTCCTTATCACTAGTGAGTATCCTGACCAGCATGCCTCTTGGGGTGTGCTTTTTGCTGAAGTTAATCCCTGAAGGTTTTGTTTATGAAGACCTTTGGAAAGTCCTTGGGGAAATATATGAAAGTTCAAAGATCTGTGGAACAGGAAGCCATTTTCTAGCCATCTCTACTTAGTATCCAAAGAGGATAAACCAAATTTTGTAATCTTAAAGCATGGTTTTGCAGAGTTTCTAAGATGGTGTTTGGAGCTTCTCTCTTTATTGTTTTGTATTTGACAGAAGATTCGTAGTATTTATAGATCTGAATAGCTTCCACACTGATGAGTTATCCCCTTTGCTGCTTTATCCCACAAGATGATTTTATGGAACATTTTTACAATTCCTTTGAAGCTGGCAAATCTCCCAGGAAGCTATACAATTGTGGATTCTCAGTAAATAAAAGTGTAATAAAGCATATTCATCTAAAATTTGATTTATTGAGATAAAAAAAAATCACCATGTATATTAGACAGGCCCAGACTTTCAGAACTGCATATGAACACAACTTCTTGTTAAAAAATGCATACCAGGCTGAGGGTACAATTACATTAATCAAGTGCAAGTCAGAAAGTTCAAGCTACCATAAATAGTTAGCTTAAATAATATTTAGTTCTCCATAGCTTCTTACTATTTCCCTATTGAGTATGGCACAAGGAGGAAGAAAAACAAGGCTTGGTTGTCTATGAGTAGTTGATTACAGCTGTTTATATAGGTAAAGAAAGTGATGTGCATCAGAGGCAATTCTAATCTCACCTTCCGGTACTAACTATTGAGAATTAGGGGCAGAAACAATACTCCAGAGGAAAATAATGACCTGCTATCAATTTGTGGGTACTGACCTTAGAAGGGGGAAAAAGTCACAAGTATGGAAACATCACTTTAGGATGCTCTGTAGCAACATATTCTATAGCATGCATTTCTGTTAAGTGTCAACAAAGCAGAAAAAATAAAAATGGAGCTAGAGAAAACCAGGTGCAATAATTGGATTCAGTGAGATGAGATGGAAGAGATGTAACTGTCAGCTGTGTAACAGTGATCATTCTATGCACAATAATATGAAGAGGGGAAAAAATAACACTGTACCAAAGAAGTTTAATTTGGTACGTATCAAAGACTTGGCTGTGAATCCAGAATAATTTGAGAGTCTGGCAGTCAGCATGACTCAAGTTACAAAAAGAGAGACAAGCTGAAGATCATTTACATTCATGCATCTTACAACAGACACAAAAAAATGTTTTGAAATTTCACAGTTTGCCAAAAGCTTCAAGACCACTGTTTCATGTCCAAACTGCTGAAAAATGAGGAGTGCATTTGTAGCTCTCCCGAAGATTTTTAATGCATCTCTAAAAGTGGGAAAAGAAACAAAAATATGAAAAATGGCAACCAGACTGGAAACATGGAAAATTGCATTCATGTTCATCATACTGATGAGATCAGAGATCACAACCATTATGCTAGCCATAATTCAGCTTAGCTATTGCACACATTTCAGGAAATCAGATTTTTGTTACACTTCTATTTATGCTGTACAACAAGGTAAACCTAGATGAGAACCAAGGATCCACTTTCTCTTTGGGCATATTTACATATCGCCCTATGGTGCAACGTAGCAGCGAAATCTAGCCTTGTACCGTGCACATGGCAAAATGGCAACCTGTACTGTGCCATGCCTTACTACTGCGCCAGGCAGCCATGGGCAGATAACAATTTTCTAAATTTTTTAGGGGCCCCATGGACTGGATAGAATGGCCTGGCAGGCCAGAGTCAGCCTGTGGGCCATATTTGCCCGCCCTTGCATTAGACTATCAGACAGAAATGATGAAGAAGAGATCCAACTATTTCCACTTGGAAATATCCCATTTTGTATGAACAGCTAGATATTTTTTAATGCAGGGACTTGATCTGGGGTTCCCATGTCCCAAGTCATGCTCTAATCACCGTGCTGTTTTAGGGACTTTACTGAGCACATATTGCTTTTGGCAGCAATTTAATGATAGATGGGTAGCAGGGATGAGAGGTTCTCATATGGCTGAAGCAGGCCCTTTCAATAGCTGGAGCAGCCTGGCCTGGCTCCATTGAACCCCTGCCAACTCAGGCTCTGCACTCCTGCTGCCCTGCCTTGGGCCCCTGCTGGCCCTGGCCCTGGGGCAATGGTATGGGCCCCATGCTACTGCCCAGCTGTCGCTGCACTCCTATCTGCCCTCTCACTGCCATTTCCCACCCCCCCAACCTGCTGCTGAGCCAAAGACATCCCCATCTCAGCAAAATGACACGAGGGATGAATTTGATCCCTGTATGTACTTGTAGTCCTTGTCCTTTCGAACTGTTGAAAATAGTCTTTTATGGATAAATGATAATAATGCAAAGGATTCATTTGGCTGAAAATTATTACAGATGCCTAAGACTGGATCAAAAGCAAAATTAGGAGATGCATAATAACCCACTGCTATTAAAACAAAGCACAAATTACAAAGGCTTAAAATTAATATATTATTAAAAATACAGCATATACATATATGGGAATCAAACAGCTGTTAGCAATTGTATTTCAGGGTGAAATTTACCTACTTTTCCTTTTAATATATGGCTAGTGTGAGAGTGAGCACTGCACTCTTCTATGGATAAGGTACAGAAAGACATATCTTGATGGGAAAAATTTCTAAAACAGGGGTAGCCAATCTGCAGCATGAGTGCCACCAGTGACACAGACAGCCTGTGTGTGTGGCCCATGGCAGATCAGGGAGCAGACAGGGAATACAGCAGCAGTTAGGGCAGGAAGCAGAAGACAGAGGAGGAATTCAGGCAGGGAGTGCAGGGCAGAAAACTGCAGCAGATTAGGCAGGGAAAGGGGAATAAAGCGGCACTCGGGGATGAACCGTGTGAGGCTACTTTGTGGCACATCACAAAACAGAGGTGGTTGTTGCACCTGTAGCTGCCTACAAATGTGTGCATGCATTTCTTTAAGCCATATATTAGGGCTCGTATTTTGAAAAACTGCATATGGTTTGAAAATTGCATGCTGCCATAGTGCTAGAACCAATATTTATACATTTTTTTAATGGACTTCCAAAAGCATATAGCCTCGGCCCAGTGTTTCCCGTAGAAATCAGTGGAAGCAGAATTAGCCAAAGGCTGAATACTAAAAACTCACTGCCATAGACAATAGTTTCTAATTCATCATAAATATCTCTAGGTCTTTTGTTCTCAACCTTTTAAACTCAAGGCTTCCTTCCATAATTTTCCTGGTTGTGGTGGCACCCAGTAAAAACCACTGCAACTTGAGACGATTGCTCCTTGTTACGTCATCTGCCACCACGAAAACAGTCCAACTCCATTGTCTTTGGAATCACCTTTCAGGTAATTAAAGGCTGCTATTAAATGCCCTCTCAGTCTTCTCTGCTGAACTAAATAAGCCCAGTTCCCATAGCCTCTCTTTCCTTGTAAGTCATAGGCCCCAGCCCTTCAACCATTTTTGTTGCCCTCCATTAGACTCTTTCCAACTTGTCCACATCCTTTCTGTAGTGAGGGACCCAAAACTGGACACAGTACTCTAGGTTTGGCTTCACCAGTGCCGAATATGAAGAAATAATCACATACCTTGATCTGCTGGCAATGCTCCTATTAATACAGCCCAGTATTGTATTAGCCTTCTTTGCAGCAAGGACACACTGTTGGCTCATATTCAGGTTATTGTCCACTGTAACCCCCAGGTCGTTTTCTGCTTAGCCAGTCAGTCCCCAGCCTATACTGGTACACACTGGCTTTTCTTCTTTGAAACAACTTTCAGTTTTTTTTAGTTTGTAATAATCATATTTAAAAGCACAAACATGAAGACTTTGGGTTATTTTTGGCAGTGTATTTTAAAAAAAAAAGCAACAAATGCAAATGTCAAAAGAAGAAAAAATGCTGAGAGTCTTGGACAAGGAGATCTTTTCTGTGCTTGCACAGAAAGTTTGAACAACAAAGCAAATATTTCCAAAATAATGTAAACAACAACGTCTTATGCCCAACCCTGTGGGATACCAGAAACATGCGGCAGCATAGTACAGTATCTATTCCAAAAGTGCAAACTCTTCAAAGAAAAACCTCTGCTGATTATGCCATCAGCAATCCTGAATTTGCAATTCCTGACTGCCACAACAACAAAATGCAGTGGGTACAAACAGAAGGAAGCTGGTGGTATATTACTTAAGGATTTATATATGCATACACTGGGACTTTGGGCCCCACCAGATAACTTTAAAAAAATAAAAATAAAATAGAAGGGTGCTGTCTGCTCTTCCAAGCAGCCTAAGATAAGAAGGGATGTGTAGGACTATGGAACCAGTACCTTAGAGTAGGGACTTCAGTTACAACAACCAGTAGCACTATGTCCATCACAGTCAATCCTAAAATTAGCTTCAAGAAGCAGCTTTGCCCCTCCATGTTATCCTCTCACCAGATGGGCACAATTCAAAGAACATTCATTATCCTACATGACAGTCACAGAAGTTTCCAGCCCCATCAGTTCCTGCCTTATAACCAAAAGTTGACAGCAGTAAAGATGCTTAAAAATAGAAACTCACCTTTAACAAGTGCCTACTGGAAAAGTGGTTCTCCTGGGTTCATACAATTCACATTTTGCACTCTCAGGTTGCTGACATTGACTTGCTAATTACATTTAAAAAAAGATTACATTGCTCAATATACTGGAGTCAACAGACCCTGTTCACTCCCCCCCCCCCCAACACACATGCACACACATCCACAGTTCAGAGTATGGACACATCTCCTCTTGCTGTCATTCAGTCTGTACAGAAATTATTTGAAAATGCCAAGTTTAACACTATAAGTCTTGTAAATTTGGTATATAATCTGCCACACCTTAACCAAGTCCAGAAATGCTAAAAGAACACAGGCATGTTAAATTCTCTTTAAATAGTGGTGGTCTTCATTCATAGATTATAAAGCCAGAAGAAACCATTTTACCATTGTGATCATCTTGTCTGACCTGCTGTGCAGCAGGCCCAATGGGACTACCCTGAACTGAATCCTCTTTGAAGCAGAGAACATGCTTTCAAGAAACCACCCAATCTTGACTTTAAAATTTCTCAGTGGAGGATCCACTGAAGTCTTTGAACATTTATTCCTACAAATAAACAACATTACTTCTGAAATTTTCCCTTTTATTTCAAGCCTGAATTTATCTAGCTTCGGTTTCAAGCCATTAGATCATTGCCAGACAGAAGAGGCCTCTATTATTAAATTTCCATTCCACTGTTGACACCTACAAACTAATCAAATCACCCAATAACCTGCTCCTTAATAAGCTAACTGGACTGTAGCACCTGAGATTTTTTATGGTAAGGGAAGTTGGTCAGTACTTTAATCAGTTTTGTGGCTCTTCTCTGCAGCCTGTAATATATATCCTTCTTCAAATCCTTCCTTGATTTTGGCCACCAGATAAGAACACAATAACTAAGGTACACCTACTCAAAATCCCCGGAAATGTATTTTGAAAGCTTATACTTTGCAGGTAGTAATAAAATGGTGTTTTACACTATAATCATCTAATAATGTGTTCATTTTTGAGTCTCAGAGCTAATAAGCCCCCCAAAGGTTAAAGATAGGCCTAGCACTTAGGAGACTTTGGGTTTTGTAGTAACAGACCTTAGTAAGAACAGAATGAATCAGCTATTCTCAAAACGCCTCTTTCATTAACATTATATGACTCTTGACCTTTACAAGATAGTCTGATGCACTGTATAACGAAAGAAAAAAAGAATCAGTCTAGATGCACAAGATGTTAAATTGAGAGAGTGTTTCAAAATTCACAGTACAGTACTCAGGAATACAAAGTAAAGAAATAATCTGTAGTTGATATATAAAATAATAAAATTACATACAGCCTTGAACGAAAGTCATAAAAAAAAAAATCAATAATTTATTAGCTGGTAGGCTGGTAACCTGAAGCCAAGAGAATTACAGTTTTACAAATCTAAAGCTTGCATGTTCAGGTTTGGAACAGGAAATTAGAAAACTATCTCCTCTTTTTCACCATGTAAATATGTTTAAGTCCAGACAGTTTCTTTTTTATTATTATTTTATTAAAATCTTTACTACCCAGCAAGTGATCAAGTGCAGTCAAGCATAATATGGGACTGACTAGACCATACTCCCATAGTCTATATCACCTTTCTTAGAAGTTGTAAACCACCAGATCATATTTAACAGTTGAACTAGTTTCTATAGAACATCTGACTAATAATGCACTATGTGACTATAGTGAACAAGGAGCAGAGCTACCATTAAAAAGATTTCATAGACATCAGGGCTGGAAGGTACCGGGAGATCATCAAGTCCAGCCCCCTGCCCAAAGGGCAGGAAGTCAGCTGGGGTCATAGGATCCTCCTAGAGTTTGTAGAGGAATAGCATAAACCCTGCTTGCTCTTTGTGCTATTTGCACACGTGTTTAAATTCCTCTTGCTATATGTGTGCAAGTATAAATGTAGACAGAGTTTGCTTTTTCCTGTTAAAGAGCAACTGCATTTTCTATAGATTGTAAGCTTTCATCATATTAGAAAAAATGCTGGATTTATTAAGGGTTTCTGGCAAAAGTTTAACTTACTGTGCTATATTTTGACCCTTTTCCAACAAAATGTTCCATAAGTAAACAAACAATAATGACACTGGTTAATAAAATTACTTCAAGTTGGGTACCGTATACAGAAAATGCTATGGCAATAGAAGCAGTCAAATATAGTGGACTCCTTTGAGAGACAAAGCTATTAAGGTTTTCCTTCCAGTGTTGATATTTGTTCAGAATAACCAATTCTCAACATACTATGGGGAAAAATGAAGAAAACCCACATTCCCCCAGTCACATCTATTTTTTCCCTAAGTTATACAGAGATACGTACACTAACATTTTTTGTAGCTATCCTTACTGATCCTTCTAACTTCATTCAGTCAGTTTTGTCAACTGGCCCAGCTCTTAGACAAATGCATCCTTCTAAAATGCCTCTCATATAGAGTCAAAGCACAATGGTTTTCATGCCCTCTGCCCCACTTGGCCCCAGAACTATCAGATTATGGAAGGAAGTACCATTGTGATATAGCAGTCAAGACATAAATCTTATGGTCATTGCTAGCTGTAGTAATTAGAAGTGATTAGAAGTAGGGGCAATTAGAAGCCATAAATTAAAATGTGGCCATCAGAGAACGGATAAAACTGCTATTTTCTGGTGATATAAAATGTTGTCCCTACTACACATCCATTTTCAACACTTTGAGAATGTGAGCTGGCACAGCACTGTTTTGGCTTCAACTGCATTCATCAGCAAGGACAACATAAGATTTGCTCAGCTTCCAGATGACAGTAGTATGTATTTTAATGTTATCAGGACAACTACATGCCTTATTCCTGGTTTGGGGTTTTTTTGTTTGTTTGTTTGGGGGTTTTGTGGGGGGAAAAGTGGGGGAGGCGAGGGTACCTTGGGTTTTGATCTCCAATTTAAAATTTCTCATAAGATAGACCACAGCAGTTAGATAGAGTGGGCATTTCCTTACTTCAAACATTATTGGATAGCTCATATCCAGAGTTGAATATATTCTCAGAATAATGCCTAGCAGTTACAATGACAAGGTCAGTTTGTGGTTTACAAAATACATTTTTCCCCTCAACAAGGAAACTCCTCTCTCCTTGTTTTTAGAATCATAACCCATCATGAGCAGGACATAAAGAAAAAAGTAGTATAGATAAAACAAGCTTTAACATATCTTGAGTTTTATCTTGTCCCCTTTGTTTACCAAGGACCACTGGCTGAAGCATTACCCAGGACAAAGAGATATCTAAAAAACTGAACAACATATTTCAAATGTTTCATTAAATAGAGGTGCACCAAAACATTGCTCTATATCATATCGGCACTGATAAATAGGAAATTGACATTATTGGCAATTGGCCTTCTTTGGCTGAGGTGGCCAGTAACGTTGCTGATAAATGCTGTGTGCATTTGCACAGCTGCAACATGCACATGGCCAGGAGTGCAGTTTGGAGAGCAGCATCTGGCTAATATGTCTGTGGGGGGCAAGGGGCGTGGGGGGAAGGGGCAGATTGAGGCCTCTGTGGTGAAGGAGAGAGGGTGGCAGGGGCAGGTGCTGCACAGCCAGGGTGGGTGGGGCATGAGATGGAGCTGCAGCTTGTACAGGGAGAGGTGAGCAGGTCCTACCACTGGGAAGGAATGGGGGACATGTACCTCCCAGATCTGTGTGTGGGCCAAGGGCAGGCTGCCCACTCAAGGCCAGAGACTGCATGAGCCTCTTCCTGACAGTGGGGGCAGGGAGAAGGGGCCCAGGCTGCACTTGAGGTGGGTACTGGTGGTGCTGGGAGAGGGGCTATAAGGTGGGCTATGGCAAATTTTGGAGTGGCTGTAGCACCCCATAGATCCCCCTCCCAGTGTCGCTGCCACCTATCCACCGCTGCCTGCCCTGAGCCCATCCTAGGCCCAGCCCCCACTGGGAAGAAGCCAGCACAGCCTCTGGCCCTGATCCAGCAGTGGCAGCCCACCCTCACCCCATGCAGAGATTCAGGGGACACATGCCCCTCATGCTTCCCCTGGGGGGGCAGACAGCAGCAAGAAAACTCCCTCCTTCCCGGATGAGCCATGGCTGTCCCGGGCCCCACCCCACCCTGGTTCTACAGTGCCTGCCCCGGCCCCAGCCCCACTCCCTCCTCAGCCTGAAGGACTCTATCTGCTCCTCCCCCATGCCCCTGCCCCCCAACAGACTTACCAGCTGGATGCTGTTTTCCAAGCTGCTGGGCTGCATATTGGCAATCAGATCAGTATTGGCCAATACCGCTGGTTAATAATTACCCACTGATATCAGCCCAAATACTGTGCAATAAACTTTCCCTAGGAGCATGTCTACATGTGTTCCCTCTCAGGAACAAATCTGCTCCCAATGCGAGCAACCCAGCATAGGGCTGTTCATAGCCTGCAGCAGCCAGGGGGAGATCCAGACTCCCCCAGGGTGCTAGGCCAGGGGCTGGCAGGGTACGTGGGGCCAGTCATCAGGTATGCTGGGGCAGGAGCTCTCTACCAGCTGCAGCAACAGCTGTCTCCTTGCCCCATACACAATGGGAGGGGTCATGATATGCAGGGAGCTGGAAGACAGCTGCCACTGCAGAACTCTCCCTGCAAATGGGAATGAGCCTTATGCCCAGCGGGCTTTCCTGCACAGCACAGCACTGACTAGGAGCTCTCCCATTTCTGGAGCAGCTTCCAGCCAGGCCACAGCTGGGTGAGGATTTTTCCATGCAGCCCTGGACTAGCTGGGAACTGTCCCACTCTGGGACAAAGATTTCCCCGAAGCAGACCAGCTCCCAGCCAGCCACTGACTGTGTAAGAAAATAGAGAGCTCCCCAGTCCTGGCACTGCTTGGATCCCAGCTCTTGTGGGGAGTCAGGTGCTGAGCAGCACCAGGACTGGAGAGCAGAAAGTTACCTCATCCTGCTGCTGCTCAGCTCCCAGCTCCTGCGGGGAGCTGGGAACTGAGCAGCACAAGGAACAGGGGAGTTCCCCATCCCTTGTGGCCACCTAGTGTTGGGGCTGACTGGGAGCAAAGATAAGCATCCACACATGCACTACTGTGCTAGCATCTACTGCACAGTTAGTATATTACCTATATTTACAGGCAGTACCTAAGTGCACAGTAGACTAATTTACTGTGCAGTAAATGGTACACAAAGGTACACATATGCGATGCTTTACTGCATGGTAGATTAATCTAGTATGCAATAAAGCGTCTCGTGTAGACACCCCCCCCTAATCTCTAACCTACATTTTCCCTGCTGCTGTTTGAGGCCATTGCTCCTGGTCCTGTTCCCTACAGCCACACAGAAAAACCTCTCTCCATCTTCTTTATAATTGCCCTTCAGGTACTTGAAGTTAGAGGAACACTGTCAACCTGAAATTTAATCTATGTCAAAGATGAGTTAAAAACAGTTTCAGGCAACACACCAGACCTCTGAATGTTCCTGACAATTCTATTGCTGTTAAGAATAACTTAGTCCTGTTTTTCTTGTAATTTTCTTCCTCTGACCCCTATTATCTTGAGAGAGAACTATGGAAACATGGGCTAGAGAGGGAGGGGAACTAGTGAAACTTAAGGTGTAATATAAACAAGTGAAACTTAAGGTGTAATATAAACAAAGGGAAAAAATATTTTCCTGACTGTATTATGCTCATGGGGACCTTAAGTGTTGTTTGCCACAATAGTAGATAAAACACACTCAGTCACAAGTGTGTTTTATCTTTAAATTGACAATATCCCTCTAAGTGAATTAACAGGCCATAGTTGGAATCTTTTGTATGCATATAATCCTAACCACTTGAAAGATTCCCTTGTTGGCAGGATAAAACATATAACCCTGCAGTCCAAATCATATCTTTGTTGGAAACAAATTTGTTCAAATTACACTGTCTTATAGTTCAAATAATTTTTTATATAGGAAAAATTAGTATGTTTTAAGTACTTAACTGGAGTTCAACCCAGGCACAACGTTCCACTCACTTGCAGGATAGAGGCCTGAGTAAAGATAAGTGAATATTATGGACAGGAGGAAGTAACGAATATCTGGAGCATGAGAGTCATAGTACAAAGCGCTAGCTAGTCCGTGCGGACACGTGCATATATTTGATTGTTCCGCGTCTGACATTTTTTTAAAGGAAATGAAATATCAGCAATCCAGCATCCATCTCTTTGGCTGTTATCCAATTATAAACAGAAAGGATCAGGGAAAATGCAACAAGATACAACAACAAGAAATAGCAATGCAAAGGGAAGGGCAGAGTTGTTAAAAATCTACAAGATGATGATAAGATACTTGAAGATGATGCAGTGAGGAGGAGGAAAGTGATGGGAGGTGGGGGTTAAAAAGGGCATTGATATAATCCAGATGATGGGCAAGGAAACAAGATGTGGGTATTTTAAATGCACTTTGAATATCTGTCACAACTAAACACAGAAAAGAACATTGGAAAACCATTAAAAACCCATAAGCAAGTGTTGCTTTGGAACATTCTATTTCTGTTCATAGCCCTTTCCATTTTCTTATTAAGCTACCCAAGAGCCTTAGCAGTGAAACATTCAAAAGTGCCCAGCCCCACAGAAATCCAATTTCTTTTTCTATTTTTAAAATTAAAGGTCTCAAGTCAAAGCATGATATATTATGCAATGAATCTGCAACAAAAAGAGCTGTATAACATTGCCAGCTAGTGGTCAGTTGACTTAAAAACACAATAACTCAGATCTAGCACAGTTTTAAGGTTTTTGAAATGGCACAGAGGCATTGATGTTATAGCTTGAAGATGATGACAAGAAATTACAAGCATAATTCTGTAGAATTGTTATGATGACCTAAAAATCTACTCCAAGGTATTACTTCATGTATAAGTTAAATATTCAGGTGCTACCCTTACTTTTCCAAATCAAGAACACTCAGACATTTCAAAGACATAAAACTATTGACTTCACAGAATGCAGGAAAATATTGTTGTTCAATAAACATTAATTATTTCACCACCTGTACCATTCCTTGGGCATGAATCCTAGTTCCTAAGCTTTTAATATGATTTCTTTTATTGTTATTATCCCTGAAAAATACAGCAAGCGATTAAAAAATGAGCTTAAGTAAATACCTTCTAAACACAAAGATACCAAAACACAGATGCAAAGGAATCTAAGGCCCCTCTACGCATGCATGTAATGGTACAATAGGATCTATGTGCATCCACATATTTGTACTTCCTGCCATGCCACACACGTGTGGGTTCGAAAAACAGATCTCATCATGTCTTATTGCTGGTGCAGGGGCAACCTGACAGGCTCCCCCTGCAGTGGCCAAAAGCAAGCTCCCATGGCAAGGAAGCACCTCCGCTGTGAAAGCTCCTAGCCATAACGGCACATCATGCACCCCTGCGGCTGGGAGACCATAGCTGCTGCCATCTCCCAGCCACGGGGTGAGTGGGGCTACCTGAGTCTAGGAGCCCTGTCAGCTGGTAGCTCCCAGACTCAGGGGTGCATGTGGGCTCCCCAAGGACCCTTGACCATGTATGTTCAATTAACTGTGTGATAGGAAGCAGCTACAAAGCTATTACATATATTTCATGGAATAACTCTGTGGCTTATTTCTTTATCATACCATTAATTGATCGAACATGTGGCAGGGCAAGCACATAAGCCATGATGAACTGATTAATCACGACTTAACTGTACCATGTAGATGGGGCCTAAAAAGGAACAAAGAAGTATATAGAAGTATTTCCTTCCAAAAGTAATAAAAGCAGAAAATGCTTCCCTCCTAATTACACCCTGCCTCTTACGCCCTCTTTTGTTTAGTGGTACAGCTAGGTTTTCAACATTTTTTTTGACAAGTGGCCCCCTTCGATCTCAGAGTTTCAGCTCATGTACCCCTTTATTTTTTTTTTCTTGTTTTTAAGGTGGGGGTGGGGGGGAAGATCAAAGCCCCTGCAGTGAGGGAGGGAGTGGGGCTGGGGCAGACAATGCATAGGCAGAGGGAGAAAAAAAATATTTGGGGGGTTGAGCATGCACACCTCCCCCAGCAGGCAAGTCCATGGGGGAAGGGGCCAGGGGGCTGGGGGAAAAGCAGATCAAGGCCCCTGCAATGAGGGAGGGAGCAAGGCACAAGCAGGAGCAGGGGCTGGAGTGAGTGGGGCCCTGGCTGGGTGGCTGGACAAGTAGAGGCCCAGGGATGCCCTCTGCGCCTCTGCTTGTCCCACCACCTGGCCCAACCATTACTTGTCAGAAATATAGTTAGTTGCCTTTTGATTAGCTGCTTTATCTTTTTATTGGAACCTTCAGCTTCCATCTAGAGAGGGGTTCATGGTTTAAATTTTTGACTCCAAGATGAACATGGGTCGACAATGCGAGGTCGCGGTTGGGAGGGCTACCTGGACCTTGTCGTGCATCCACAGGTGCATCTCTAGCAGGGCCAAGGAGGTGATCCTCCCCCTCTATGTGGCACTGGTTAGGCCACAGCTGGAGTGCTGTGTCCAGTTCTGGGTGCCGCACTTCAGGAGGGATGTGGACAACATGGAAAGGGTCCAGAGGAGGGCCATTTGCATGATCCAGGGACAGCAGGGCAGGCCCTATGAGGAGAGGCTATGGGACCTTCACCTGTTCAGCCTCCACAAGAGAAGGCTGAGGGGGGAACCTGGTGGCCGTCTATAAACTTACTAGGGGGGACCAGTGGAGATTGGGAGAGACCTTGCTCCCCCGAATGCCACCCGGAGTAACAAGGAATAACAACCATAAGTTGCTAGAGAGTAGGTTTAGACTAGATATCAGGAAGCACTACTTCACAGTCAGGGCGGCTAGGATCTGGAACCAACTTCCAAGGGAAGTGGTGCTGGCACCTACCCTGGGGGTCTTTAAGAGGAGGCTTAATGCCTACCTAGCTGGGGTCATTTGAGCTGAGTTCTCTCCTGCCTGGGGCAGGGGGTCGGACTAGAAGATCTATAAGGGCCCTTCCGACCCCACGTCTATGAATCTATAAATGATCTCCAGAGGTCCTCCATATTTCCAGGGCTTTAGTTCTAAAACAGCCTTTTACTGCTCCATTTTTCCTCTCAGGGAATTTTCTTAGCACCTTTTATTCCAGATACCACAGTGGTTGGTTATCACTCAAAGGTGCACCTGATAGTCTACTTCATTTGACTTCTGATTTCTGACTGATCAGAAACAGCTTATGAGGTAGTGTAATCAGGTATGGCAAGGAGGGTACAAACCCCAGGCAAGGTCTTAAGGGGGCACTGGAATCACCCCCTCCCCCTGATGCAAGAAACTTTGCCATGGCATGAATAGCCCAACATGGCTCCGTCATAGGAATGCAGCAGACACAGCCCCCCCACCCAGTAGTGTAGGGGGTATGCAGTAAGCCTCCAGTGGCAGCAGCTGAAGTACTTGCTACTTGAGGGCAGAGAACAGGAAGAGGTAAGACTCTGTCCCCCTTTCACTCTGCAGTAGTTTCCAAAATTGCTACCCCCCCAACTGTCCCAAATGCTGAAGGTGCTTCCTATGCCTCTGAACCTACATATACCATAGAAACCAGGCCCTTGCAAGAGCCTCTTTAAAGTTAACTCCCCATGCAATTACCACAATTGCATAAATTCCCTGGGTAAATGTATTCATGCTGCAGCCTGCAATGAGGCTGGACCCAGGGTTGGCCATGATGCCCCCTAGTGGCCACTCAGCCCCCATCTTGCCCTATACTTTGGGCATCCTTCCCTTCTACTCACTTGTCATGCTTCAATGTAAATATGTACTTGTAAAAGGGAGGATTGCTCCAGGGATCCTCAAGTGAGACTTAGCCGCTCACAAGCTATGGTCTAATTTACTCACTGCCTTAAAGGCAATTCCCTTACCTCCCCTTTTAGCCATGCCCAAGTCTCATAGATGTCACCTGTCCAATCAGTTTCCCTTAGCCCACTTGGCCTCTGTCCTCTCTCTTGTGCTGGGCTGCTTAGATCAGATCTATTATACTAGATACACCTGGGTTCTGGGCTCTAGCCCCATCTCCACCCTTCCAGGGTGCTGGGCCTCTAACCCCATTTCTGCCTCTCTCTAAGCTGCTGGGCCCTTGGCACCAGTTGTTGCCCTACTATGTGCAGGACCCTGTGGTCCTGGCTTCACCCTTCTTGGCATTGGAGTCCCTGGCCCTGTCTCCCCTTCAAGTGCACAGGCCCCCTTGTGCTGGCTCCAACCCTCTTGGGTGTTGCCCCCCATCCTATCTGGATGCTGCCTGCACCAGGCTTCAGCTCCTCTCTCAGATTACCTCTAGGCCTTCGGCTTGTCACCGGCCTAAGCCTACAGCATCTTGAATCAGATTCCCTAGCAAGGCTCAAAATGCTGAAGTGCCCCTGGCATCCCACCAAGGATTAGCCCACAATGTGCCCTGCCATAGCCTCCTCCTGACAACATAAACAATAACTACCACACCTACATAATAAAGTTTCATCTTACCCCAGGGAATATTCCCCTACAGGCCAGCAACACACTTTGCTTTCATTAAGATACCCCTGCTGCCAGCCAAGCTCTCTCCTATATCCACCCTGCTCTTGCCTTTGCAGTCTCTTAAGTCAGGCCCTGGGCTTATATACATGCTAAGCCCTGCCCCTTCCAGTCAGGTGACTCAACAGCCACCACAGGCGTATTTATTCTGACCCGCAAGGACTTGCCTGCCCTTGTGGCTGCTTGGCTGTTCTTAGCCCCCAAGCAGCCTAGCTATCTGTTCCTTGTGCCTGTTACTGTTGGCTTTTGGCTACTACTCAGCTAGCAGCTCACCCTGCTGCTGTTTCCTCTCAAGTAACAGAAGCCTTTCAACTCTGCAAAGACCTAATGATTTAAAGGTGTTTTTAAAAAAAAAAAAAGTGAAAATGTAAAGTTTGTGTGTATTTTTGCCAAGCTGCTTCTAATCTTAAGAAAGCTATTAGGTGAAAGCTTCTTATGACAATAAAGTTTACTGCATTCTGCCCATGCGTAATTTAGTTTAACTTTCATCTTCAATTTTACAACTGGAAATTTCAAGGAATTAAACACAAAAGCTCTGGTTTTATGCCACAGCTTCCTTTCTTAAAGGCTACCTATAAGCAGCGACTGAAAGAACTGTGCGTGTAAATAGTTGGTAAAGTTCTTTAGGATCTTTTTGGGATGAAGGTCAATTTATAAGTAGAGGATACAATTTTTGAGACAATGGGAGTTCACAAAGTTCTGGCATTAGATAGGCAGTCTTTCCTCTGGGAAAAAGAAAGACAGACCCAAGCTTTAATGTCCGAAAGAGTGTGTGTGATGTTTTAACTTAACGTTTGAAGGTCAGTGCCTTAAGGCATAGTCTAACTCTAATAACATGCTGGGTTTTGTAGATGGATGTACCACTTCCTCAGCTAGGATTTTCTCCTATGGCCAATTCTGCTTAGTAATGAGAGCTGCAATCTTTTTACAGAGACACTGATACCTTAGAGCACTTCTGAGACTGCTGCGGGGTTTAACCCTATGGTTGCAGAAATCAGGATTTCCCATTATTTTAACTGCTAATACAGATTTTCCACAGGGCTCCAACTACTGATACCAAGGGGAACTAATCAGTTGAGCCTTGAGTAGTTAAGTACAGAGTCAGAGCCCCAGGCTGAATCAGTCCTATCTTTTCGAGTTAGACTAAGCTGCAGAGATTGAACCGATAAGCAAGTGAACAGACATTCATTTTTGATTCTGGAAATGCAGCCACAAGCCAGGAGGCACTACAGCACACCTGCCTGCTTGGCTGGAGCAGACAACCTGGGCCAAAGCTAACCCACCCACCCATGTTTGTAGGGGAGGTGCAAAGTATCCTGGGATGCTGGGGGACTGAGTCAACTTGGTCTGGAGGGGATCTGGGACAGAAGTTAAAGCAACTGACTTAACCTAAATCACGTAGGTCTGATACTACATTCATCCACACTTATCTTAAACTGGTTTCAGTCATTTTGGAAGTGGTTTATGTGCACTGGACTTCTGTTGCATCACAGATTTGAACCAGTTTCTAAACATTTATACACATTTGTGTAACTTCTGTCTCGAGCCTGAATGTCTGGATTCTTCTCAGAGCTGGCTTAATTAAAAACCTCATGGGGGAGTGCTCAAACTGCTCAAAATAAAAAATGTCAGAAAACATCTCTCAGGAACAAAACAGATTAAAGAAAGGACTTACCCCACCTGGAAAAATGCAAAATGCACCCTGTACAAATCACATGTAAAATAGCCACCTTAGGGTAACAGATTGACCCTACCCACTTTAAAGGAGTATGCCTTACTGGTTCCTTTTAGAATGGTAGTCTTAAACCTGAAGGTTGGATGAAAACCAGGGAATCAGAAACAGTAACTCTAGAAACAAGGCTGAACTACTTTTCTTCAGGGCTGAGCCTCAGGCTGGAAGGTTTTTAGAGCTTGAGGCTTCATTGTGCATTCTTTTGACCTTTTAACTATCAGGAAAATTCTAGGTATAATATTGGACACTATGTAGACAACTGAATAAGTAAAAAATTTACTACTCTTTCTTGGTACACAAAAATATCTGCCCAAAGCATCAGTACCCTTGACAGTAAATGTCATTCCTGAATATTAACCTGGGTGAAAAATAACCGCTTCTTAGCACCGCAGCAGAGCAAACAAAAAACCCAAAAACCTGACTTGCATTGAAAAGTTCTGATTTCCCACTGATCTTTCATAGATTTCATGGACATTAGGGCTGGAAGGGACCTCGGGAGATCATCGAGTCCCAAAGGGCAGGAAGTCAGCTGGGGTCATAGGATCCCAGCAAGATAAGCATCCAATTTACTCTTGAAGGTGTTCAATGTAGGCGCTTGAACCACCTCCGCTGGCAGACTGTTCCAGACCTTGGGGGCTCGGACAGTAAAGAAATTCTTCCTTATGTCCAGCCTGAAACGGTCTTGCAGGAGTTTGTGACCGTTCGACCTCATCATCCCATGGGGCGCTCTGGTGAACAGATGTTCCCCCAGATCCTGGTGATCACCCCTGATAAACTTATAGGTGGCCATCAGATCACCCCTGAGCCTGCACTTTTCCAGGCTAAAGAGTCCTGTGGCTCTCAGCCTGTCATCGTAAGATCTGTTTTCCTGACCTCTGATCATGCGCGTGGCTCTCCTCTGGACTCTCTCAAGCTTCTCCACATCCTTTTTGAATTGTGGAGCCCAAAACTGGACACGGTACTCCAGCTGCGGCCTCACCAAGGCCGAGTACAAGGGGAGAATGACGTCCCGGGATTTGCTCGA
The DNA here is from genome assembly GCF_052110815.1 of Crocodylus siamensis. NCBI lineage: Eukaryota > Metazoa > Chordata > Crocodylia > Crocodylidae > Crocodylus > Crocodylus siamensis. The sequence goes on along the minus strand of NC_143397.1, from coordinate 77,453,525 downwards.
GAAGCATCTATGGATGCACGCCAGCATTTTGGTCGCTTTACTAGCCACAGCATCACATTGCAGGCTCATGTTCATCTTGTGGTCAATGATGACCCCCAAGTCTTTTTCTTCTGTAGTGCTAACCAACATAGCACTGCCGAGCCTATAAAGGTGCTGCAGGTTTTTCCTCCCAAGGTGGAGAACTTTGCATTTTTCGGTGTTGAACACCATGAGGTTCTCGTCTGCCCATTTGCTGAGCTTGTCCAGGTCAGCCTGGATCACCCGCCTATCTTCTGGCGTGGATGCTTTGCCCCAAAGTTTGGTGTCATCGGCGAACTTGGCCAGTCCACTCCTGACTCCAATGTCCACATCATTAATGAATATGTTGAACAGTATGGGTCTCAGGACAGAGCCTTGAGGGACCCCACTGGTCACAGGACACCACGATGAGTGACTGCCATCAATCACAACCCTCTGGGTCCGACTACGAAGCCAATTTCCCAGCCAGCGGATCGTGGTGGAGCCAAAGCCACAACTGGGCAGTTTGGCCAAGAGGTGATCATGGGATACCAGATCAAAAGCTTTTTTGAAGTCAAGCTATATGACATCAATCTCTTCTCCCTTGTCCAGCTGATAGGTCACCTGGTCATAGAAGGAAATGAGATTGGTCAAACAAGACCTACCCGCAACAAACCCATGCTGGCTGTCCCTTAGAATGTTAGCCTGGGCCAGTCCCTCAAGGATGGCCTCCTTAATAAACTTTTCTAAGATCTTCCCCAGGATAGAAGTCAGGCTAATGGGCCTGTAGTTAGCCGGATCCACTCTCCTCCCTTTCTTGAAGATCGGCACCACATTGGCTTTCTTCCAGTCTTCAGGCACTACACCAGAGCACCAGGAGTTTTCAAAGATCTGTGCCAGGGGCTGGGTTATGACGCTCGCCAGCTCCTTGAGTACCCTGGGGTGCAGGTTGTCAGGGCCAGCTGACTTGAAGGTATCCAGCTTGTACTGTTTGCCATTATTAACATCCTAAGTAGGAGTAAAGTGTTGTTAGATCAGAATGAGGTAGTGTTTTCACTCACTTTGTAGTCACTTACTTTCATGTAAAGCCCAAATTAGTAGATTCAAGTCTATTGCGTATAAGGAGGCCATTTAAAAAAAAGGGAAGTTTCAGAGCTAGTTGTGTGACTGGGAAGAACACACTTTTCATCTAAATTGCTTTTTTTTTTTAAAAAAAAAAAAGCTCCTGCAACCAACTCTAATCTTTATGGTCTTTCAATAACTTTTAGATGAAATTTGCTCAGTTATTAGATTTTATGAGCCCTGAAAACCCACAGCAGGATATGAAAGTCAAGCAGTGCTCTTTTCTGGTCTCTGCAGTAACTGCATACATACCTTACATGTACTTTTATTATACCTCCGTATACATCAGGTGGATCAGATTTTCTAATAATTATGTACAAGCTAGAAATATAACAGCATGAGATGCAAATCACAGATTGAATTAGCAGTATTGCCAGCTAGAAACAAAACAGTTTTGCTTACAAAAATAAGAATATTTGACCTAGCCAGAAAGGCAAAAATGGAACCTCTACAATATCACTTTTACTTTTTAAAGAGTAAGTGCACTCCAAACTGAGTAAAGCAAGAAATTCAGAGTTCTTTGCCTTAAGCAACTCTCTCCATATTAGCTGAGAGATTGTTACAATCTTTTACCTTTATTTCCTACTTAAATAAGAGAACAAGACCTCAACCAGCACCTGTATAGAATTTTAATATCACTACATGGTAGCTTGACTTATTACCCTTCTCCCTCCCCATTAGATTAACAGGGCAATTGGATTATTTCCACTACCATCAGGTATTGCTTAGGGTTGTGACTTGTTCTTCCTTTTGATATGTGCTGTGATGCCAAGATGGAACTAGCTAATTTGTTGGTAAGCACTTTTTCCTACCTGTGAAAAGGGATTGCTTGATCTCTTTACAGAACTATTACCACTCAATTTTTCCTTCCCCTCTGGGGACATTTGGGTACACCCCTGTTGACATACATGCATATCTAGTGCTGGTTGATAATGCTGGACCTGGCACAACAAAAAAAAAAGTTTCATCATATTACTTTACTAAATGCATCTACATTGGGAAAGACTTTTCCTGGAGATGAAGAAAGTCAGTCTTAGGGTCCACCAATTCCTTACTAACTCTTATTGAGATTGTAAAATTAGGACCAGTGGTGCCGATAGGTTTTACCGCTAGAGCAGAAGTTCTCAACCTTTTTATATGGAAGGTTACCCTGAATTTTAACTTTATTTTCTTCTTCATTTGGCATCACACCAGTTGAGAATTAATGTTGTTCAGCCTCAGATTACTTTAGTGCTTAACTGGGGCGTTGCTGCCACCATACTCGGGTGGAACCACCCTGTGAACCTCATTCACCCACTCCGGCTACAGCCCTTCTTGGCTTGGCCCCACCATGCTCCTGTGGAAGCAGAGGTGAACAGGGTAGTTTTACCTGCCCCCTGTGCCTGTTTCCAGGAGGAGCTTGGGGAGGTTGGACCAGGGAGGGAGAAAAAGAAAATAACAAAACACAAAACAAAAACTACACATATACCAAAAGGTACAAATTGCATCAGAGCTTAAATGTTTTGGAACTTCATTTATCTGGACCAAGTAAGCATAGGTCAAGGGGGCAAAGGGTAGCATAATCTTCCTTCAAAAGAGTACATTATCTTCATAGTACCATAGTTAGTAGGGTCAGAAGGGACCTAAGCAAATCATCAAGTCCGACACCCTGCAGGAAAGAGTACTGGGGTCAAATGACTCCAGCAAGGTGTTCCTCTAGCCTCCTCTTAAAGACCCCCAGGGTAGGACCCAGCACCACTTCTCTAGGAAGTTGGTTCCAGATCCTAGCTGCCCTGACCGTGAAGTAACACCTCCTGATATCTAGCCTAAATCTACCCTCTGCCAGCTTTTGACCATTATTCCTAGTCACTCCTGATAGATCTCTGAATGTAGGACGTTACCCTGGCAAGAGAATGTAAGATAACGTTGCAGACCTCTTCAGCAAGCCGCAGCATCTGCTTGGTTGGCAAAACAAATATACTGCACAACAGATCTGTTTAGATTTTTCTTACAAATTGCAAGTACATTAGGACGTGAAGATACCATTCACTGTAACACAGAAATGCAACATCTAGGACTTTTACCCTATATTGACAGCTCCTAAAGCTTCTGAAGTCAGACTTCCCATCACTCAGGAAAAAGTAACAATTGATTTTTCTGATAGAAGCATTATCCTGGGAATCAGAAAATTAATTTCTATTCCCAACTTTACTAGAAGTGCCACACATGAACTTGGCCAAGTATTTGACGATCTGCCTATTTTTCTATTCTACATAGGGAAGTAGGGTCAAGCCTTCTCTGACACTTATTTTAGTAACTCATTTAGTAAAGTACTTCATAGAAAAACTTTTAAATCCCTTTAAAGGAACAAGCTTTCCTGAATCCAGTTTCTTGAACAGGATCCCAAAACTCTGAAACACTGGCAGAATGAATGGTTTTTAGTAGATCTGCCCCAATTCAGAAGTCTCAGAATTTTAACATAGAGATAATTGTTAAGAAGACTATATTAATCAAATGAAAAGCATCAGTTATCCATCAAAAACGGCAACATTTGAGTAGTCAGATTCACTACTCGGGGCTTTGATTATTAAAATCTATAATACGAATTGTTACCTTGTCCTCCCCAGCTCATTTGCTGCCCCATGCATCAATCACACTTTGTCAGACGCATACAGTGAACCTTCTGGTGTAGTGAATGCCCTACTTGTATGAAAAACATACATGTACTTCAACTAGAATACTGCAGTATCTATTTGAATAGTAAATCTTCAATCTGAAGCAAGTAAAATGACACCATGGAAGCGAACTGCAAGAACACACACAACGCATGAAACCTAGAAAGCATAAAAGTTGCAGATTTATTATGCATTAGTTAGCTTATTAACTTAAAAACCAAACCATAGTACAAAAGGTCTGTTATCTCTGCTCAAGGCGGAACAAGTTTCAAAATATATATTTTTTTAAAATTTGTTCGGTCAATACACAATCCTTTATAAAAGCTGTATATCTGTCAGTACCCTCATTACATTTATAAATACAAGATTTACACAGCACCCCATCTGGAAAAAAATTAAAACTCCTTACAAATATCTACATATATTTCATACATATAAAACATTCATAGGAGTACTTTGTTAAAGTTGGTTTTGTTTAATGGACCATTTACACTGCAGCAAAATACATATAAATCTGTATAACTTTTCATAAAATGTCTCTAAAAATTAGCACAATGCTTTGTAGACACTGAACTTTTTAAAGCATCTTTTTAGAAAGGAATTTAATATGCATATTTCCATGAGATTCAGCAGGTGAGACAGACTGATATGAAGGCTAAATATGATCAATTATAAATGCACACTAAGTAGCAGTTAAGGCAGGGGTGAAATTAATGGGAAGAATTTTCATATGGCAGATAGTGACAAAATGCAATAAATACACACAAGTCTTGATGTAAACTACCTTGGCATCCAATTAACCTGACTCTCCACACTAGAAATGTTCACATTTGTTCATGTTACACAGCACGTCATTACAATCCCATTTTCTACAAGCAGAGTGTTACCACCTCATCAGTGCTCCTGGGTGCCAAGATTTTTTTTTTAGCCACTTCAGGTCAGACACCTCTGGAATGTGGGTTTAAGACTTGTATGTGACCTTCATTCACAGGCAAGGTTCTCAATGTATGATCATTTAACTATAAAAAAATCTTAGTTCTATCAATGCCCTATGGCATATTAGGTTCTATGTTAGTAAGGGATATTGTAGATTACAGGCTCAGGAGTTTTAATATGACATTTATCCATCAGTAGCGTTTCAGATACTAGAACTGTATAAATTAGTCCCCTCCCATACCCATGAGGGGAAAAGGGGCCATGCATACAAAGACAAGACATAAGAAATGCAAAACTTAAATCTTTAAATATATGTTGGCAAGAACTGCATTCTGCCTCAGACCTGCTTATTTTGCATATGATTTTGGGAACAAAATGTCCAATTTATTTTTAAGTTTGGTCTCTCGGGAAGGTCTGTGCATTTAAGATTTTTCGCTCCAAAACCAGGGCTTCAGACGGCATTTGTGGTTGACTATCAGGAACATGATTAAAAGTCTCAAACTTTACCTTGCTCTAATACCAAACACTTAGTGGGATTTTTGTTTTGTATAACCACAGGCCCATCCAGAATTCACCATCCACACACAACAGATGCGTTGCTCTCAGCTAATCTCCTTTAAGTGGCCAGAAGCTTCTTGCACCCTGCCCACTTTTGGATTTCAGCTCACGTGGAATTTATTCTTGTAGCTGCTGTTTTGTTTTTTTTTTAAACCTTTAAAGTTAGCCCTATACACTGCTATCTTGAAGCAGTGGTTCTATGTCTTCTTCGCTGCCGCGATCTGGGTTGTTGCTCTGGGTACTACTGATGCTGTTGCTGTGCTTCCTGGTACTGCTGGCTTTACTGTGCTCAGGAATGAATAAGGCAACCAGAAAAGCCAGAAGGACTGCACATGCTCCAAAGAGGAAGGGTGGACCAGGTATGATTGCTCTCTGAAAAGAAATGAACCAATTAGTAAGTACGAAAATTTGTTATTAAAAACTGTGCTACAAGTCAGGAAGCCGTAAGAAAAAGGTTATTATTAAAAGGGGGGTTTTTTTGGTTTTTTTTTTTTTACAAAGTGTGACATGCTGAGTTGGTATGTGCACCACAATAATGCATGCAAACAGAAACTACTCCTTCGAATAATTCCACAATGATAGGTGTAGGGATCTTAAGTCTATAGGAATTCTTGTAAAGTTGGTTTCTATCCAAATAGTGACTAGCATATGAAACGGACGCCGATTTAGTAGTCAAATATGCCTACATAACGAAAAGTCAGAAAAATTCAGGGGCTAATATTTCTAAACCATCAGAAACTGGTCTATGACTCTCTCACAGATATAAAGTGAAGCTAGTCAGTTTAAACTTCCTAGGCACATTTAGTAAAATGCAAGCAAGGCCATAGAACTGGCACATGTTACTTTTAAAGAATGGAGTTTTACCAGTACAGGAAATCTAGTATCAGTAATGGTACTTCGAGACTGAGGCCAGTTTTCAGATTTTTAAACACCAAAACTTTTCATTTTCTAAAGTTGCTAAACAAGCGTACCCAAATAAAACAAAACAACACAAAACACAGATGCAAATTTCCTCATCTACATTCAAAGGTATTGACTACTATCAGGGTAGATAAAAACAAACAGACAGACAAAAAACTGCCAATAATTTTTTTAAAGTACTAGTTTTTTTAAAGATTTAAATCAGATTTTTAATTTTTTTAATTCAAATTTAAAATTAAGGTTTCATTTTTAAACAGATTGAAATTTGATTTTAATACAACATAGGTGAAGGCAACAGTGCTAGACTTCTTTGCCCTGCAAGCCAGATGGGCCATGCCCAGCCTCTGGCTCCACAGCAGGTACCATCATGTGATCCTTTGATCAGGAGTAGCCTCTGAGTCCAACTGGATGGTATTAGATTTTATTCTCCCCAAGATCTGATTTATTTAGCTTTCAGCAGAAATTATATTTTCATTTGGATTGGATCATTTAAAAAGCTGAGAAATCACTTGAGATTTGAAAAAGCCAGACAGCTTTTCTCTTCCAGGTTACGAATGAAGACAGGGAAGAAAATAAAGGAGGATGAAATTTATGATTTTTAAAAAAAACTTCAAAAGGAAAGGCAGTAAAATTTTTCAACTACCTAGGTAAAAATAATGATTGTCATTTTAAAAGAGAATTAGGCAAGTAGTCATTTAACCTTAAATGACTTTTACTGAGACATTTTAGAAAATTCTCCCCAGGATGACCTGAAATAATTAGTTTAACTCACAGTTCATACTTCTAATGCTAGAATAGTTGATGCTAGTATTTAATAAATTAGTTAGTTGTAAATGTGCACCATGTTTTGATAAAAAAAGTATCCAAATCAAAACATTAAGGTTTTTGTGCGTTTAATTAAATTCAAGTTGACATCATAATGCAGCTTGATACAAACATGAGCAAAAGGTTAATCATTTAGTGAATACAAAAATATATATTTCACCATTTTATAGCATACTAAACATAGTATTACTAATAACAAAAGTGTGTTAACTTATATATTTTTAAAATGTATATGTCTACTTTGTGTACTTGGGAAACATATGTACCAAATCTACTGTAAAAACTGCATTTAGTTGTAAAATCAGTAAGTTTTATTGTTATATCAATCAATCACCTTTCTTTTAAAAAATTCAAAATAATATGATTAAAAAAAAAAAAAAAAAATCAATGCTTTAAAGCCACCTGGATTACTGTTACAATTTTTAGACACTTTCATTGTTGCTGTTTTACTGGAAGGAGTTGAAATATAAAAAACAGACTACCCAAAAGTGCTCTGAGCAATGAAAATAATGCTCGAACAATACTTTGATTACATTCCCAGTGATAACTTAAAGATGAAAAAGATTAGCTGAAAATGCTACCTTTCTTCTTAAAGCTCTCAAGTTTGTAATGACTTATATACAGGTTAACTAAAACAAGATTTAAACATATTTGACCTTTATTATTCATGTACAGGATGCCAGAAAAATATCCTTCTGGAAATGGAAGGATAAGTACCCTTCCTATTTATTTATTTATGAACAAGAGATGTATTGGGACTTTTCTACGACTGGAACAGTGTCACATTGGAATGTCCCTTAGATTGCAGTTCTCAAACTTCCAGGAGAAAGGGGACAGAGTCAATACATATTCTTTAGGTCCTTTCCAAAAAACTTGCCTAAGTCTTCCAACCAAAAGGAAAATGAATGTTTTAAATGTATGTCAAGACAAAATACATTTTAAAGTGTGAGGTAGTTTTTACAAGCCGTAAAAGGGAATTCACTTGGTTCTTTTTCATTTACTATTGATTGCAAAAGACACAAGCAGACTACTTTAGATTTAAATAGTCTTTAAATATTCATATTTAGAAATGTTTAATAAATCAGTCATTTAGAAGATGTCTAAGCCTACTGTTGACGAAACGCAAGGGAAACCATTTTTTCTATTTATAAATTCCTTCTTACAGAAGCACCAACACATCATCCATGTGCATTTCAGAGGAATTAAATATAATTAGGAGATGGTTAAAAGCTGTATGGCATTAGTTTTCACCCTAGAGGTCTATTAAGCCACTATTAGGTCTTCTGTATACACAGGTCAGACCAGTTTAACTAAAATTATTTTTAAAACAGTTCAGTTTGAGGACACAGTTTTACTACAAATTGTACACTCTACAGACACGAGGAGCTGCAACAGTTTAATTAAAATGTTTTAACTGTATCAATGCAACCTATATGAAAATCAATTAGGTCTACAACTAGAAAGTGATAACCAACCTAAAAATGTCAAGTGGCTAAAAGTTATTTATAATTGTACACAGAATTCAAGATTACTGGGATAGTGGGTATGGATTTTCAGTTAATCTACTTGTCAACTATTTTACAGGATTGAGGAAAGAGCACATTATTTAATTAGAGATTCTAAATATAATATGTTAACAGAAAAAAAATGTTCTCATTTAAAATCAGAATACTATTTAAAGGGTAATTAATCAACATGAGACAATTACATCAAGTTGAAAGAGTCGTGTTGAGAATTATTACACAAAACAATCAAATACTGCAGGTGGCTGGTGTTTCTGCCATACATTTTTAGAATCATATTTATGTAGAACAGAGGTTGCCAACCCATGACCTATGAAGCCACTGGATCCGACCTCTGGACATGCTGCTGTGACTACTCACTCAATGCTGTTAAATGACGAAGTGCTGGCAGAGGACGGGTCCTAGTGCCTGCCATCACAAAAGGAGGTCACATTCTTGTCTACAGCTGAAAAAGGTGACCTACTACTGATACAGAAAACCTTTTATGTATAAATGTAGTGCCCTTTACTGAATTTGTCTCAGTTGTGATCCCTGACTTAAGTGTTTTAGAAGCATTTTTAAATGGCTTTTTTTTTCCCTCTTCTTTTTTAAAAGAGAGAGAAATTCTTTCAGGTTGTTAGACTGCTAAGCAGAATGAAGATCAAATTCACATCCGAAACTAAATAGGAAAATATGGGAAGAAAACATGGTCCGAATAGTTAACTTTTCTTCCATACAACTTCGTTAGGCATCTTGTAACTATGAAAACAGAGAGAAGACTGCAGAATGGAGGTCTGAATCTAGCCCAGCATGACTAGCCCCTTTATAGTCTAAACAACTACTCACGTGTTCCAAGTTATCCATGTGCCTAACTACTTTTCTGTACTGGATCCTACGTATAGTCTCTAAATATGAGGAAAAACAGTGTGAACCCCCCCGCCCCTTATTTTTTTTTTTTACCATGCAGTGCAATCCAAGGGGTGTGAGAGAGAGACCACTGTTGCTCCAGCTTTGGTCTGGGGCACCTATGACATGGTGGCTCTGGCTCCAGTTTCAAAGCTAGAAACAGAGCTGCCACACAGGGCAACTGACGGCAGAGGAGAGAGGAGGGGCAGGCATCAGGCCACTTGACCCCCCTCCCCCCATTTTAAATTTGAAGTTCTTTTGCATTCAGGTAAATATGGCAAGTAGGCCTTTTAGAAATACTGGCCATCTAGGAAGCCTGGAAAGAGATGGAAGTGAGGATATGTCTGAATAGGTCAAGGCAGACAGGCTAAAGAGTCCATGTAAAAGAAGACTCAACAAGAGTCCACACAGATGAAAAATGTTAATCAGGACTCTGATGGTTATAAAGCAATTAAAAAAAAAGGCTGAGAACCAGTCAGGGCAAGTGTCAAGAATATGACCTTAAAACTTGATGCGACAAACAAAAGGGAAGTCAGTGAAAGGAATCTCAAGGGGAAAAAAATTTAAAAAGATGAATATTGAGAATTTCTATTTAATTCAGAATGAGTTACGAAGGAAGGGAAAAAAGAACAAGACCAAGATAAGTCTCCAATGGATATTTTTCTAACATCCCATCAATATAAGTAGCAGTTGTATACAGTAGTTATTCTTATAAATCACTGTCAACATTAGATACTAAAAACTTACTTGAATAAGTAGATCTAAAACATCATATTTAAGAAGCTGGTTGTAGCTTAAAGTCAGTGTTTGCAGTCCTTATCGCTAATATATCAGACACAGCTGAAAAATCATAGCTGCATATAAAAGAGTTTTTTGTCATAAAAGTGTGCATGTGTGTGTGCATGTGTGCACATGTGTTTCTTTGCAGGAGTTTATTTGTCCAAGCAAGATCAGTCAGGGAACTCTTTAAAAAAAAGCCCCCAGGAGACTTGACTAAATCTTTTCAAGCAAAACAGCAAGCAGCAACACAGGATAAACACAACAGTGCAAGCTGTTGGCAGGAGTATCTCTCCACATTATAGATATACCCATCCATGCACCCAGACTCGCTATGCCCCACTTTTAGGGCGTAACACCTACACTGTAAGAGCTGAAATCAAAATTCTTGCTTTGAATCTAGTCTCTCTTGTGACTTCTTAACTTAATTAAAAACAAACCCCAAATTTAGTAACAAACTATTCCAAAAACTCAATATCAAGATTTTATTCATCCAAGTTTTATATTTTTGACAGAAGATAAAAATATACCTCATCACTAGGATCCTCCATGGTATTTTTCTTCTCAGAACTCTGGACAGGTACCAATCCACTGAGCTCCACGTGGAAGAGAAAGAAAATAAAACCATACAGCGCTGGCCCCAGGCCATTACACAGGCCCCTAATTCCAGTTATTATTCCTTGGACAACACCTGTGTAAGGATAAAGTAACAGGGTGGAGGAGGGGGTTAAAAAAAATTTGAAAAAACCCCAACCAAACAAAAAGACCTTTTCATCAAACATTTTTACTTTTAATAAGGTATTATAACTTGAAGAGTTCTCTTACTGGATTTTCATGAAAGACTATAAAATGCTAGCTTTACATCCACATGATAGGGTACTCAGAAAAGCCATTGAGGAGGATTAGTTGGATTTCAGATTCTCTAGGTGAGCATACAGCATTGTCAATGTATTAGTGAGCTACCAGCAGACAGTCTTATTTAAATTTTTAATTCAGAGATGACTAAATTAGAATCTTACTATTCCCCTTTAATGGGCGTGCTCAAATGCCACTTTAGTTAACTGTCCCCTACCCAAACTTACACTGAATAAAAAAAATCAAGATGACGTGCAGATATTTCCTTATTCAAAAGAACATGCAGTGTTACATACGAAACGGATCATTTTTTATGTGCAATTTTTTTTACCTTACATCTGAACTATGGATTATCAACAGTGAGCAAGAAAAGAAAATCAAGGCTTGAGATTAATTTCAATAAATCTTACTGCTGCTCCCAGTAAGAGGTAGAACATTATAATGCCAATTGCTAAATTTATAAAGGTTTATCCACATATGCAAGTTTATTTCCAATTTTAGCAATGAAGAAAAATTAACATTTAGATATTCTCACTACAGTAAGTGGCTCATTAAACGCTGATAGTACATGATAAAAATATACAATCTGCCTTAAAGATCTTGAAAACTAAAGAAAAAAAAAAAGTCAGCAAAGCAAGCACCATTCAAGTCTCATGGCAACTATACTTACTGAGCCAGGTAGTATGAGCATGTGAAAACCATAAATCCTTGCATAAAAAGGAAAATAAGGTAATATTTTTGGGTTTAAACAGGTGAAAGACACAACCTTGTTTGGTTTGTGCAACTGTTGTTTTCTCTCCACTAGGTGGCAGAACTTCCACTCTACAAGTCTGAATCCCTTTCTGTATACTATTAGCTACTTGAAAACTGAACAATGCATAGATGTCTTTCCTTTAAACTTGTAGGAGTACTCTTCCCCACTACATTTACCCTGCTCCTCACCCCCTCCCCTGCCCTTTTTCAAATGCTTTTATTTTGGTTTGAAAAAACTATTCATTTTATTATCCAAGCAGACAACTGGAAACCCATTCTTCCCACCTCCTCCACCCCCAAAGAAGCTTGCTTTACATTTGAAATCAAACTGTTAATGAATGTTAGCTTAGAAAAAAAATAAGACAAACAATGGCACCTTTCATACCCCTGCATCTCAACAAGAAACTGCCTCTTAGGACTGCTTTCTGTTTTGTCTTTCTAGTTCCATAAATTTCAGTAGGTCGGGGTATTATGTTTTGTGTTGTGTCAGAGTTGACTGTATCTGTGCTAAAAGGTTAGACAATGGATTTGTTGAAGATGGTTTGCATAGGGATCATCCTGCCTCAGGCCAGGGGGAAAATGGGCAGGAGGTTGTCTAGATCAGAGGTTCCCAAACTTTTTTTCCCCAAGTTTACCAGCTGCCCGTGTACCCCTGCCAGCATATGGTTTATATGTTAATCCCTTAAATGCCAATTATTATTATAATGAAATTAAATCCACTGTTATACAATTTTTCATGTCCCCCCCCCCGCCCCAATGTCTTGCATACCCCCAGGCGTACACATACCACAAGTTGGGAAACCTGGTCTAGACAACTGAGGTTCCTTCCTGCCCTTCTCTGATTCTAGATTTTCCACTTCTTTGTTTTAATGTTCTGCTGCAGAACTTATAATAAAGACTATGTGTTCATATCTGCCTTTAAAGCCCTATGCGTAAGTAACAACAATAAATACTGCCACGTATGCAATTAAGAGTTTTGCCAAGGTCAACTCTTGTTTTTGGCATTTTAAAAAATAACTTCAGGTTTGCTTGGGGGTTTTTGTTGTTGTTTTATTTCTCTTCATTTCTCTTTGGCTTCCCATATGAAAGAAAGCTCACATGGGTACAAACCCACAAGTCCTTTCTTCATCATACTTTTTGCTGCTTCTGAGAAAGACAGCTACATTTTACTAATTTATTTTACAACACGTGAACTGTTAAAACAGAGAAATAGTTATGCCAGTACCTCACCATACCAGAGAGGAAAATGATTTCTTGGGTATCTATAGAGCCAGCATTATGGGTGCCATGGTCAGAGGGGCACCAAACACTCTCACACTGCTCACAACAGTTCTCTCCCCCTGCCCCTTCCCAGTCAATCCCCACCTCAGGCAGGAGGAGCAGTACCCAGCCGAGCCCATCCCCTGCCTCCAGCTGCCCCAGGAAGACCCGGGCTGGGCAACAGAGGCAGTAGCAGCAGTGCCTGCCTAGTGCACCATGCCACACCGCCTCTCCACTGGACTGTGCCCTGCACCCCTGCCTTCCTGATTCTGCCTGCAGCAGTGCTGCTGACTGAGGCAAGCGGAGGAGGAGGAGGAAGTGGGGCACCAAAATACAAGTTTACCCAGGGTGACATTTTCACTAAAGGCCAGCTTTGGGTAACTAAAGTAACTAGATAGTTAACACAGCGACTCAGCTGCTATGAAAGTAAGTTAGTATTGTGACGCTAAACTTCCCACAGCTACAGACCAATGGTCATAAAAAGGAGGAGGAAAAAGCATTAAAGATTAGCAACCTTTTCCATTCTTTTTTTATTACCTTTGAAAGGCAACTATGTAGACAGGTGACTGCATGACCATAGCTACACTTTTTATAACGCAAGATAATTATGATTCAAATGAATGTACCTCTCCTCACAAATATTCATAGTGACAAACCTTTAAAGCTACTGTCAAGGAACTTGATTACCTGTCATCTTATCTGAAAAATACAGTTTAGTTGATATTCTGGTTTCAAGAGAAATGAATTGAAAAAACATTTCTGGGAGGACAAAAATGTTAAATTATTGAACTCACCTTGCTGATCTGACTCTGCATTTCGTGAAACCAGAGCACTAACTGCTGGGAATGTAATACTTGACATAGCTGCCACTGCTCCTGCTGCCCACATCATCCTGTTGATTAAAATACATTAATATGCTTATAGTTTCATAGTAGTCTGAAGTCAAAAGGGACCTGAACAGATCATCTAGTCTAACCCCCCACCACTGGCCAGAGCACATGCTGGGAATCACATGACCCCAGACAGGTGTTCATCCAACCTCTGTTTGAATTTACCCAAGGTAGGATCGAGGACCACTTCCCTAGGAAGTTGGTTCCAGATCCTAGCCACCCTAACAGTGAAATAGGGACTCCTAATCCAGCAGCTTCTGGCCACTGTTCCTCATCACCCCCTGTTCCGCTGGGGGGAAACGGGGCCCTTCCTATTTGCTGCTGATCTCCCTTAATGAGTTCATAGGCAGTCACCAAATCCCCCCCTCAGCCTCCTCTTGCTGAGGCTGAACAGGTTCGGGTCCCTCAGCCTCTCCTCAGAGGGTCTGCCCTGTTGCCCTCCAACCGAGCTGGTGGCCCTCTGAACCCTCCCAAGGCAGGCCACATCCTTCTTAAAGTGCGGTGCCCAGAACTGGACACAGTACTCCACCTGTGGCCTGACCAATGTCTCGTAGAGGGGGGAGTATCACCTCTGGCCCAGCTTGAGATGCATCTTTGGATGCACAAGGTGTGGTTGGCTTTGCTGGCTACAGTCTGGCATTGGCGGCTCATGTTCATCTTGTAGTCAATAATGACTCCGAGATCCCTTTCCGCCTCTGTGCTCACAAGGGGGAAGCTCCCCAGCTTGTATGTATGCTGTGGATTCCTTCTCCCCAGGTGCAGCACCCTGCATTTATCTACATCGAACCCCATCCTGTTACCATCCGCCCACTTCTGTAGTCTGTCTAAATCTAATTGTAGCCTCTCTCTCTCTTCGAGAGTGCCTACCTCTCTCTCTCCCTGCTTAAAGTACAGAGGAAGAACATTTCTCTCTGAAAATTCACTCACACAAATGAGAACCCAACCATTCACCACTGCAAAACACTTCAGGCTTTTAAGTTTTGGTATATGTTTACGTACAGTTTAACTAGCTAACTACGTATTCTCTAGCAGTGTTACAGAATAGCATGCAACAGCCTCTGCCTGTTTCTATTTATTTTTCCCGATTTCACTTATCCCAGTTAACTAACCAGAGGAAAGGCATACATGAGTTCAACAAAGCGTGATGCAGACTACTACTTGGTTTGTAAGAAGTCATGCCAAGGAGTAGCTTCAGAGAATTTACTTTCGGGATGGGTGTGCATGACTGGCTATGCTAGAATTTAATTGCATCCCAGTTTAATAGCCTCAGGGTTAATTGAAAAATAAAAAACACAATGTATGAGATTGTCCTATATATAGGAGAAGTTATTGGAAGAAGATATGCATTCTGAGAATTGCTTTTGAGTATATTAATATAGAAAGATGAGAACAGATCAACTCTGTTTTCAGAATTTGCTCTATTTTCCCACAGAGACCTTTATATATACTTTCATCTAGTGCCACTGATGAAGTTACCCTCAAGCTCATCTGAAATACTAGAGCTCTGACAAGTTAGCAGTCATTCATCACTATAGAAAAGGTACCATACTCCAAGGGAAGTAGTTATTATCTTAGTTCTCTGCATTACTTGCTTCCCACTTTCACAGGGCTGCAGGAGTGCAGTTGATGCAGAAACCCAAAACAATCTTAATTGACCACAGCAGGAATATTGCAAGTATTAGAAATGGTACATTGAGAGTGCCTGAAGCTGTTAAACTAAGTCAAGTAAATGGTAAAAATCTGTAACTTGCAAGCTAGTACAGTGGTTTTCAACCTTTTTTGTATTAGGACCCATTTGTAAACGCTGATGGCCAGTCTCAACCCAGTGCTCCTCACTCCTGACCCACTGGGTCCCCATCCCCAGGCCCCAGCCTCCCAGTCTATGGGGAAAGGATGGGTGTGTGGAGTTTAAGGGCCTCAGGGGCCCCAAGCAGCCCTTTGCAGGCTGGAACTCTGCCAGCCTGCAAGGAAAAATCCACGGTTTCCCACATTTTTCTCCTTTAAAGGAGAGTCCATTTTTAAAGTTTGTTCATGACTCTTCCATATATTCTTGCATTTGGGTCACAACCCATAGGCTGAGCAAAGCTCTACTAGTAAACAGCTTCCTAGAAGGCCTAAGGTTTAATTACTAACAGTAAACAACCAAGAACACACATATGCATGCTGCAGCATTAGTTATACTACTAATAACTGAACGATGTAACCTTGAATTGTTTATCTATTGCTATATTGTAACTTCATGTTTATGCCAAGTTCTCTTAACCAAACTGTTAGAAATTTCAGATAACTATAAAGGGGAGTAGCTTCAGAAAATCCAGTCAGGAAAGGAAGCCAGGAAACTGATAAGAACACATTCCAGATTTGAATTCCTCCCTTCAGTTTCACAAGGACATAAATTTTGGCTAACTGACACATTGCAAGAACATCAAAGAATTGGTCTATGCTGGTTCCCAGAAGGCCCAAAGAGATCAAGAATTATAATTAGCCAATCAGAAGATGGTTGTTAGAATTAAGTAAATATATACATTGGCTTAGTCAAAATTGAAAAACAGCAAGTCCCAGAAATGACCTGCTGCCAGTATAAATCAATCAATCCCCTCCTGTCCTTCATGCTGGTCCTCCCCCAACAATATTACAAATGAACTGCATTTTAAACAGCAGCCAGATTCACACTTATTCCAATGCTAATTCTGTGCCTGGATTAAACAAGTTGTTCTCAAACTTTTTAGATTCAAGGCATTTCTCAGAAAATACCACTCCTTATATCTTTCTCTTTTTTCTTGAATATGGAAAAATAGATCATTTCTTCTGTTGCAAAAAACCCAAAAAAAACTCAGGAAGACCACAACAGGTCAGAATGTACTTTACACTATGGATTCCTAGTTAAAATCTGTTTATCTTCTGAATCATGCGGGTGTTTGAGTACCTAATAGTATTAATATACAGCAGCCTTAAAAGAGACTGCTCAGCACCCCAGGGTGCCATGGTATCCTGGTTGAAAATGACAAATTGATGTTAATCCAGTTCTACAATACTGAAGCTTAGCATGGATAAAAATGATCAAAATGATCAGAGTTCTTGAAAAATCTTTTAGGTCTCATAAAATTTGCATGCAGCTCAGAAATGTGTACTTACCAAGGCTCAGATCCAAAACCATACCAAACCAGTTGGAGTATTTGAAAGCCGAGACCAAGGAGGACTGTATTCTTGTTCCCTATTGATCTCATCAGGATACCGAGAAATGCAGTCTGTAAAAAATACAAACAAATCTCAAGTATGATTTGTTAAAAGCAATATCCAGTTCCATAGGAGATAATCCAAGCAGCATTCACTACTACTGAAGAAATGCCATCAAACTGTCACTATATTTTTATATTTTGTCTAAACATAGACCTTCAATTTGATCCCAACCTGATTTACAGGTACTGCTAAAATTAAAAAGCTCTTGAGTCATGCTTAGTAGGCACTTCAGTGTACACCTCCCCCACCTCTTTAATAATAAAAAAAAAAAACTGTATTAAAAAGTTGAAATAAGTATTAAATAGAAGAGTCAACTTTTCAGGAAACGGGTTTTCCACTTCACTTTTTCCATAGTGAATAGGAGGTCAGTTTTAGCATAATGAGTTGGTTAACCATCCCAGGAAATCTGGACACAGACAGTGCTCAAAGCCATCTAAAAACTACAAATATTGGCTATAAAAGAAAAACAACTTGCTTTGCTCAATGCTATTTTGTTCAGTACAGAGCACAATCACCCAAACTTACATTTAAAACTCAGAGCACTTGACTTGCCTCTTCAAGTTTACTTTCATCAAATCTCTTTATACATTTCCCCCTCATTTCTTCCCCTCCTTCATTTATTTTCTCATTACTGCCTTTTGTTTATCATTCTTTCAACTGAGGATGTTACTGAGCACACTCTCACTTTTGCTAAAAGTGAAAGGAATACTAAGGAAAGTAAGACATTCCCAACCTAGAGGAAAAGCAGGAGTGACAACTGTGGGGAACAGCACAAGTTCAGCAGTAGTGACAGGAGAGCCCACTGCTTCTGATATCTCCTGTTGAAGAAGCTTGCTCTACAAGGCAGGCATTACTCACTACATAGTACTTGACAGTATAGTCATATGGGAGTTTACTGTTAAACTTAAAACCAATGCAATAGCACCACAGTAAGAGGAAAGTGAATCATGTCTGTAGTTCTCTCATACTACCACACTTAAATCACTATGCATGTCATTCAGCTACTGGTCTTCATCTGCTTCCCTCACTGATAAAGAGACTTAAGTAGCAATATTGGAATCCAATCACATTAAAGTGTGATTAATCCATCTTTGTACACATATAGGATACCAACTTTCAGAGATGGTACTTTCAAGCTTTAGAAGGGTATAAAGGAACTTGCCTACACATAACTATAAAGTGTCCAAAATGGTTCATTAGTGTTCACTGGATTGGTACACTTGTACTGCTTTAGAAAGACATTTTAAAATTAGATGCACTGCAATGAACTGAACCCATGACACTACACTGGGTATGATCATACCTCTGACAAAAGATTATATGCAAGATATCTTCCTTTTACATTTTTCTTTTATGCGTGCCAAGATTTACTAGAAATTGCCAGAAGTTTGAGAAGCTACTATAATAAGCTTACCTGAGCTATTATAGACATAATTCCTAGCACAGCTATGAACGCTGCAATACTAGCAGAGCCAAAACCTATGATCTGAAAAAAGAGTAATAGAAGATTTGTTTTACAAATGACAGCTTCAGTTGTCAGGATAACCGTTAGTTAAAAAGACAGCATTTATAAATGTTGGAATGCAATTACTGCAGCGATCAGAATTATTTACATACACTTGAAGAGCTATACCAGTTGAACAGTTTTCTTATCTACACACCTTATGCCATATAAATCTACAGAAAACAAAGAAAATAAAATGAAATAACTTTAACTTTTTGTTGTAAATTCAAGAGTACAGGCATCTCTGGAAAAATGAAATCTCAGCAGAGATATATTAGCAGCTCCTCATTTTAGAGATACCACTTGGTGCTCAGGAGATCGTTTCTGAATCAGTTCAGTTCCTGGTTTAATAAAATTACAATACAGCGTGATGGTTTTATACTTTAGGACTTGCTTATAGATTTCTGATTCTACATTTAAAAATAACAGGTCTCAAAATACGCATGGTGAAATGTACTTACAGTTTATTTTTCAGTATCAAAAATTATTTACCTGTCGTAAATACAGAAAGAAGCTAGAATACTGGCCAGCCTCAGGTAAGTAGGAGAGAAACACTGTGATACAGATCAGGAGGACTGTAGAATCTTTCCCAACTTTTTTCAGGGACTATCAAAAATTGAAGAGAAGGGAAAGATAGGTCAAAATGAAAGCTTCTTGTAACAAGGGATAAGGACAGTAATCCCATGAAAGACTTTCCCCATAACTACACCCCAGAATAAAATTTGATTCTATGGGATTGTTAAAAGAACACTGTCCAACTAAATCTCCAATTAAACAATTTCTTTTTGCTTTAAATATCCAAAGAAATCTGAACATTTTTAGTTGTTTTAAACCAGTTACATTTGCTACTTTACAAGTCATTCAAATAAACTGCTTAGTTAGAAGCACTTTTCTTTTCATATACCAGTGCAATATTAGAACAGTTTGGGACAAAACCATACAGGGAAGTGATAAATAAAAACAAAATTATTAAAGTTTTTAAATGGTCAAAAGCAAGTGTGGGGTCTTTATCCACCCATGAACTCATACTAAATTTTGGACCCTAAAAAGACATTTATGGCATGATGAATGTGTCAAATAGCAACATGCTACAGACGCGTCACACCATAAAATGGACTAATTTGCAAGCCAACCATAAAAGATGTTACGCATTAAATTTGGAACATCTTTCTGGCTGGACTGTATGGCACCTTAATTTAAGGTGTGGCAAATATCCCAAACTCAGGGATGTTCTGGGCAGATGCCAACATGTAGCTGGTTGTGGGCATCAGGCCTGGGACAGCTTCAGCTTTTGAACCAGGTCGGGGCTGCCCAGCCAATACCAACCAGCTGGTCTGAAACCCAGGACGGTATCTCAGTGCAATCCCTGGGGATCAGCCTGAGGGCAGCTCCAGGAACCAGGGCTGTCCAAGGCCCATGTCTTGAAATGGGCTGCCTGTCAGCACTGGAACCAGGGCAGGCCTAGATCTTGAACCAGGCCTGGGGCTGCCCCTGGTAATGATAATAAAATCAACAACACTGGGCAGTGCTGGGTTCTGGGAAATAGCTACCTCCTGCTTCAATCCTCAGGATTGGGCTGGGGACAGCCCTAGGAACCCTGCTCAGGACCAACAGTCTCACTATTGTTAGGTGAGGAATTTTATGTCCAATCCCAGAAATCAGATTGTTCCCCCCCCACCCCACATAATATGGTACTATATGTATTAATGAATTGACTGTGGAAAACAGATGTCCTTAACGCAGTCTTTCAAGCATATCGTTCATCTCTCAGCATTCACAATATGCAGTTTCTTTAAAGCAATTCCCAGGACAGCAATTTCATTAAAAACAATTTACTCTACTTGTTGGATAAATACCTACATAAAATAAGCTTCCATATGAAATCAAGAAGTATAAAATTAATGTAAACACGTTATATCAATTCATTTTCTGAAGTAAAATACACTGCAGTATAAAGAATTCAACTACCACTTGCTCTTCTTCCATGTTGGTACAAGTGGATCACAGAGGAAAACTGTTTGTCCCCTCTATGCCCAAAATTATATAGGTTTCCAATATACATAATAACAAATGCGCAAAGTGCTCATCCTTTGACTTTTCATTACAATTTGACCTTTGGCAAAAGCGTAGAAGTTAATAATGGTTTCACTGGATTATTTTATTAAAAACTGACATTAAAACACTTAGTCCTTTCAATGTTAAAAAAAAGAAGTCAACATTTTGAAATATTTATACAGATGAATCTTACAGCAAAAGGATCTGCTTGTTCCCATGATATAGGAGCTCCCCATGAAGCAGGTCTCATTTTTTCAGGCAAAGATTCTGGTACAGCTAACAAAATGAAACAGATATCCACAACAGCCACCACTGTGGCCACTAGTACAACCAAATTATCTCCATAGTTGGCAGAAAGATAGGCTCCAATTGCAGGACTAGTTACCAAACTTGCTGCAAAGGTGGCAGATACCTATGTATAAAAACAAATTTAAGTCAAGCTAGTTATTCCATCAAAGCCAACAGTTACTTTTTAATAAGGCTACTACTTTATTAAGCTACTCTGTCATATTTTTTCAAAACACCAATATTTAAAAAAAAGTCAAAGTTAGAGTTAAAAAAAGCAAAAAAATTGCATATTTCTCACTTTTTTTTTAGCAGAAGTGTAATGTTCCTTTCTAGTTCCGGTTAAAAAAAAAAAAAACACCACAAAAAACAAAACAAGCAACTGCCCCCCCCACAAAAGAAAAACCCCACCAAAAAAACCTCCCACCCCCACACACACCTGCCCTAACCAAAAAAAGTCAGTTGGATGAAATTGACAATTTTCAATCAGCCCCGGTTAATATACTTTATCTAAACTTGAACACCCCACAGTGAGATAAATGGATGAGAAGACCAATTATCTAGCTTTTTGTTTAGAGTTAAAATACATAACTTTATTGCAACAGTGCTATAACAGCAGCACTAAGCACTACAAAAAATCCAGAAGTTCTACAGCAGCTACAAGATAGATCAACAATTTAATAAAAAAAGGAAAAATACAGTCAGAATTCTTAAGCTAATGTAGAATCTGGAGCATAACACAGATCTGTGGAACTGTATACCTAAATTGAAGAACTATGTCTCGGAAGAAGTTGCTGGAGTGGGGAAGAGGAGCTGAAGTTTTGACAAGATAATGCATAAACAATAATGCATAGTATTTACTTTTAGAATTATAACCATATGAGTTAGAAATGTAGTTTTATATCAAACGAAGGCTCACGGGGGACTTGGTGGTGGCCTATAAATGTATTAGGGGGTGTGCACCAGGAATTGGGAGAATGTCCGTTCAACCAGGGCACCCCAAGAGAAGACAAGGTCTGACGGTCAAATATTCCGGAAAGATCATTTTAGACTGGACATAAGGAAAAACTTCTTTACCGTTTGAGTTCCCAGAGTCTGGAACAGACTTCCCCAGAGGTGGTACAACCACCTACTCTGGACATCTTTAAGGCACATTTGGATGCTTACGTTGCTGGGATCATTTGACCGCAGCAGACTCCCTGCCCAAGGCTGGACTCAACGATCTTCCGAGGTCCCTTCCAGCCCTGTTGTCTATGAAATCTATATAAAGGTTCTGTAATATAATCAGGTGCCTGATAATCATGAAAACTAACCATAGTTAAATACAATAAACTGATACAAAAGAGCACAGTTTTAACAGGAGCAATTTAAATTTTTAAATCACCACTGCAGATTATTCCTTTGTGACAATTTAGATTTAGGGTTTCCAACCTTTAAGATAATAGGAAGGCAAACAATTCTTTTGCTGGTACCCATCACCTACATCTGTGTTATTACTGAGCATGCATGCGTCTTTCCCTGTGTAATTCAAGAATAAAATTAGACAAAAATCTAGCACCTTTTTAATCAATTAATTACTCCCTGTATTTAAAGTTCACTAGTGATGACAGCAGAAGTACACTCTTTCTGTCAGTGCCAAAAAGACACTTCATTTTTATTAAGACATCCAATTTATAACAGATCCTTTAATAGGTCAGGATTGAAGGCGTTGGACTAACTGCCCTTAAAGTGGATACTACAGGAGAAATGAGGGGCAAATTTAATTAATCATACCCCAGCTTACTAACAGCAGAATGTCCTATTTTACCATGTCTCCTACATTTTTCATACTTTGCCAATAAAATACTAAAAAGATCTTGTGAGAGGCAAGGATCTTCGTCACTGATATCTTTTACTGGACCAACTGCACAGTTGGGATAAAAGTAGACAAACTTTCAAATGTAAGGATCAGGAATGTATCAAAAGCTTGTCTAATCTTATCCCAACTACACAGCTAGTCTAGGAAGAGAGACCACCCACAAAGATCCATGCCTCTTGCATGACCAAGGCTACATCACTTCAAATATTCTGAAAAGATCTTGCAACATTATTAAGGAAGGATCCGTTTCTCAGATACAATCTCTTCTCTATGCAATGGTTGCCATAGTGACTAGGCACTAATGAAGTAACATGGGACATCGAAGCATAAACTGCACAACTTCGGTCCACTGTGAGTTACTGCTGCTGAAGAATTAAACACCTGAAGTTCACTTTCAATATTAAAAATAAGTTACACAGTAACTTTCGTAGATCTGTCCTTTGTCTGGCTATTTAGTTTGTTATGCCCTTAAAAGAAGTACCCTATTAAAAAAAGAGAGGAGAGAGGATAAGTGATTTGTTTAAAAGAAATAGAAAAGGAGAAAATTACAAGTTAGCTCACTAGAATAGGGCAGTGAAACCATGGCATTCTGTTAGATCACTGGTAGATGTTAAAAGCTCCCATGTTCAGTTGGAGAAGCAGCATTTCAAAGTATAATTTTTATGTAGCTGATCAAACAACAGCAACAGTTTATCACTGCCTGAAGACAAAGTGGAAGAGTTCCAGAATAGCCTCTTCTAATGTACTCTTTCTTCAAAAATCCATTCAAGCAGTCTTTGTAGCTCTCTCAGAAAGTCAAATTTAGATTACTTAGGACCAATGTCACAGCAAGTTCCATAATGCTAGAATCTTCACAACAAAGGGCAGCCTGCCAACAAACCCATCTCATCAGAAGGGAAATCCATCCTGATCACCTCTGCAATCTGCAGCTCCAGCACTGTGTCATGGCATTATACTTTTGGCCTATATTCTTGTTAGTCACATAAGTAAGTAGTTTCATTTCAAAAAGAAACTGTATCATATCACCTCTATTTTATTTTCAAACAGGGCTCCCTCAGTGGCTCATGCAGTAGAGCTGTGCGAAGCTTTGGCTGCTGATTTGGTTTGGCAGAGATTTGGCCCAATTTGGTGGCTGAATCTCCAAATCTGAAGACCTCTAAATCTCTCTGAATTGATTCGGACATAGACACAGCTTTAAATGCTTTCTCTCCATACCTCAAGGTACCAGGCAGCTCATGAACACTGAGATGGTGGGGTGGATGCAACATCCCACAGGAGTGTGGGGGGGGGGGTCCCAGTGCACTTGGTGGTGGACCCAGAAGTGGACAAGCACTTCTGGCCCACTTCTGGGTCCACCACCAAATGCGCAGGGGACCGTTCCCCGACACTCCAGCTCAGTGACTGGTTTCCCAATCGCTGAGCCAGAAGGGCATGGGGTGGGGGGGGTCCCCTCGCATGCTCAGTGGTGGACCTGGAAGTGGACTTGTAATACTTCAATATGTATATGGAGGAGGAGCTAGTAAAGTGGTCACTTAGGTTAATTTAAGGACTCATATCTAGTAAGGACTTTTACTGTTGTTATACTTTCTATTTATTTATTTTTTGCAAATAGCTAGAAAAGTTCAGGGTTAGAGGTTATTCTTCACAAAAAGCCAACACCAACTTTGAAAGCCAGCATTCATTCCTTTCATTCAGATGTTTTAATTTTATTAACTGAAACTAATTGGTTCAAGTAATGATTAACATTTGACATGTTTGCCCAAGCCTGCATGGCACAGAGCTGTGTCCATGGCCAGTCTGTACAAGATCTGTGCTTAGGTAACCCAGTGTAGGGTTAACATTAGGACACTGGAGCAAATAGCAAACCACCTATATAATTATTAATTCTCATTTTCTATTTCTTTTGGGCTACCCTAGAGGCTCTGTGGAATTGCTTTTTGCTTGGCATTCCCTAGCCAAAGATGGACTAATCCTGACTTCCTAAGGATGGGATGCATCAGCCTGGCAGATCTAGCAAGCAAAAGAGAACTGCTACAACTACATTTCCTGCCTCCCCTAAAACACAGTGGGTGACTGGCAGGAGAAATGTTGAGCAGCAGGGAAGGACGAGCAACATCCGAGTCAGAGATGCTGCCAGGAATGCAGGAAAAGCAATGCTTCTTTCTTCTTTAAAGATTTATATGTAGTATATGTACTTATATAGTACTTGTTGCCATAGCAGTAATGCACCTCACAATCCTTAATACGTAATTTTTCATCTCTCACCAAGATTTTTAGGAGTGTGTACTAGTTATCTCCATTTTAGGACAGAGAATGGAAGTACTGAGGAGGCAAGCAACTGTCCCAACTTCACACCAGGAAGTCTATGGAAGATCATAAAAATGAAAGCTGGTCCCTGAAGCTGAAGTCCAGCACACTAACCTTGGCTTCATCCTGGTCCCTCTGGAGTGACAAATCCAATTACATATACTTCACAACATCTGGACAAGGGAACGTTTCCCATATTGAGAATTTATATGCAATTAAAAATTAAATCCGTTGGGAACCACAATTATGACTAAAACAGACAAAAAAATTACCTATTACTTACCAATCCATAGGCAGTACTTCTCTCATGTTCTTGTGTTATGTCAGCTACATAGGCAAATATTACAGAGAAGGTAACAGAAAAGATTCCAGAGACTGAAATCATACCAAAGTACCACCTACAAAGTTAAGGCAAAAACAGAAACAATTTAAGATGGAAAGAATGCCCACAATTTACCTTCTACTTCCAAAGGCAGGCTAAAGTCTATTAAAAATTCTAGTCCAGAACTGTGTAACAACTTGGCAGCTGGTTCCCATTGCACTGTAAGTTCAAAGTGAAACCAGCACCAATCAGTGCTCTCAGCCTTAGGAGCACAAAGCCCTTCAATGCTCCAGTGCTCTCCCAAGACTGGGTACAGTGAGCTCTAAGCTTGGTGATGCAGAGGAGCCTGGGATCATGCTCCTGGGCTCCCCCCTGTACTAGCACTAGGGCATGATTGAGATCTGATCCCCAATCCCAAAACTGCCTCCTTCCACGTACATGTGCCATAGTAGGAGACATGATTGTTGGGGATGCTAATCAGACCCCACTGCACCTTTAACTGAACATCTGTCAGCGGCAAAAAAAAAAACAACCCCACACACAACACCACACAGCATGAATACAGGCTCCAAGATGGCTTATATTGAAAGTTCTTAAATATTTTTACTTCCTTAACTGCCACCAACAAAAAGATAAAGGAAATTTTAAATGACAAAAAAAACCCTCTATTGGCAACTACTAAACACTATTTACTATATTCCAGATTTTAACTTTCCTATATAAAATTTAGGCATTCATTCAGCTTTCAAGACATAAACAATGCTGTTTATTAGTGCATTCAAAGGTCTGAAAGACAAACAGTAATTGTATACTATATACTGAAAGCTATATAGTTACGTAATGTACTCTAAGCATTTTAAGCAATTATTGCTGTTTGTGTAAAACGTACCTTTCATGACCTTTTGTACACACCCATACACAAAATTTATTACAAGCCTTGAACAAAGTAATACTAGAATATTTTAAATCACATACGAGAAATTTTCCTCATCTCACGATCTTTGATTTCTAAAAAATATTGCTTCTATGACTGAATTCCTCAGCTGTCTAACTACAACCCCCTGCTGTAGTCTGCACCACTTACCATGGACTTATCCTCATTAATGGTATTGGAACACAAGTGAAGAAAACTGTAAGAAGAAGAAAAGACTTTCTTCCCCACACATCAGATAGAGCACCTATTAATGGAGCACTCAGAAAGGATAAAAATCCCTGTGAAAGAAAGGAAGGTTATTAATGCATTTTGATCTACATTATCAAGTTCTACTGCTAAGCACAATTTAAAATTTGTGCTTTGATTTGCAGAATTAATTATGAATAGTATGAAGCATAGTAAGTTGTACACATCCTCTTCCATTCATTCCACGTACTTTAAGTTTAGCACCACAACAGGAACAAATACTGGGGGGGGAGAGATAAGATGATGAAAGTAGGGGTGCACCAATACACAATTTTTGGGCCGATACTGATGGCTGATTTTTAGCGAGCCACACTAGCCGATACCAATCCAACTCCAATACGTAGAGGGCAGTGGGGGCAGCAGTGTCTGGCTCACAAGTCCGCTGTAGGGGAAGGGGCGAGGGGGGAGGGAAGGGGTCCAGTGGGGCTGATCGAGGTCCCTACAGTGAGGGATGGAATGGGGCAGGAGCAAGGGCAGGGGCAGGGGCAGGGGCTGCACAGCCAGGGAGCAGGACATGGCATGGAGCCATGAGTGGCTTGTCAGGGGGTGAAAAGGAGGGGCAGCTCCTACTGTTGTACACACCCCAGGAGGGCATGGGGTGGGGCTTGTGCTCCTGGATCTGCACACAGGGTGAGGGGGGCTGCTGCTGAGGGCTGAGTAGAGGCAGTGCCAGGCTCTTTTCAGCAGGAGGCTGGGCCAGGCTGTGCTCAGGGCACGGGGCAGTGGCTCTGGGAGGGCTGCAGCCACCCCAAAATTCACCATAGCCCCTCATACCCCCTTCCAGCACTGCCATCCACCCCGAACACAGCCTGGTCCAGCCCCCCGCCAAGAAGAGCCCAGCATCAGCCCACAGAGGCAGCCCACCCTCATTCTGTTCATAGAGACAGACCCTCTTTACGCTGATCTGGGGGCACATGCCTCCCATGCCCTCCAGGGGTGCGTGCAGCGGCAGGAGTGCCTCCTCCCCACACTCCTGGACAAGCTATTCTGGCTCTGTCCTGTGCGCTGCCCTACTTGGTCTGTGCCTGCCCCTGCCCCAGTCCCACTCCCTTCCTCATCGCAGGGACCTCAATCAGTCCCCCCCCACCCTCCACCCCGACACCCGTTTCCTCCCGCCTTCCCCCACAACAGATTTACCAGCCAGATCCTCTCCATGCTGTCAAGCTGTGCTCCCAGCTGCTTACATGCTACACTATGGCTGAGCAGCATTTAAACTGGTGGCATTATCTGCCACATCAACCAAAAAAACCCGATTTCCAATAATCAATTTTTCTCATGTCTGCTGATCCAATATGGGACCGATGTATAGGTGCACCTCGAGATGAAAGGGAGTTCCCCCCCCCCCCCCCAGGCAAGCTATATATAAGGCAGGATACAGGGAGACTGCACATGTTGAAAAGCTACTGCGAGATTGCCAAAACCACTAGCCAAAATGTGCAAAAGGGCACCCTAGAGATGACAGAAATGGGTCTCAGCTTTTCCCATTGCAACATGAGGGCCTGGCATCTTCTTCCATTTAGTAATTTGAGAAAAAAGCAATAAGGTCATGTTCTCAGCAAGTTTCCCAAACTGCCAGATTGAATACTAACAGGTGAGATTGCCCTAAAAAAAAAAAAATCTCACATCATCTACAAGGCCAATGAATAATTTGTAATTGGACCTTGAAACAAATGAAGGAATACAATGTTTTGAGTATGGAGCAATGTGGTCATAGTACTTCATACTCTAAATAAGATGGAGATCTAACACTCTGCATCTGTTGCAGCCTGGAGCCCATGGAAGCTACAGAGACCTGTTCCTGTCAAAAGGAAAAGATGATTAAAGCCTAAAAAGATTATTTCAGCACAGGAGATGAGCACCAGTGCATCACTGCTATGAGACGCATAGGCAGAACTCCATGTGCATGAGTTGTAGCTATAAACTCTCCCCTTAAGTCACATATTTTAAGTTATAAAATTGATATCAAAACTATAACTAAAAATCTGTGCAAAAGCAAGCTATGAAGTACTTGAATGTAGGTTTTTGTTTGTTTTTATTCTACCATAACTTCCAGCAGAACTCAATTACTCAATTTTCTCTGCCCTCTGGAACAAAGTGTTGTCTCGTTTTGGCAATGAAAACCTTCCCCCGATTTTGAAAGGGATGTTTGCCCATTTGCCAAATGCCTGAAATCTTAGCAAATAAAGGTTAAATTGAAGGAATCCCTTTAAAAAGCTCTCATTCTTTCTCCTTCAACCCCTTGTCTAGCAGAAGACAACCAGTCTTAGGTTGAAAATGAGGGTAAAACCGCCTCTTTCAACCTAGGACACCTTTACTGTTGAACTAAATCAGAAAGAAGAAAAGTATCCAAAAACAGTAGATGGCAGTTACCCATCATCATCTTCCTGAAAACAAAATAATCAATTTACATGGTCAAGACACCCAAATTTACCAGGGTGTGCTGTCAGATATGCTGTCAAGAATGGCATCTCAAACGTATTCTATGCTGCTGCAACACTAAATGAATTATAAAAATTTGAAACAAGATTATCTTGACTTCTTATCAGTAGAACGTTGCTTTTGCCTCAACACTACTAGTCTGCAAAGTCCAAAAAAACAAGCACATCTGCTTTTTAAGTGAAAACTACACTGTTTTCTTAGTAAACACCTAAAACACATGGGAAATAACTACTCCACATCATTAAATATCACAATTCAGATGTGAAGTTATCATCCTCCTGAAAATTACAACAATCAGAAATCTATATACCATTATCACACAGCAGTTTGTGAGAGATGCACAGGGACAGAGAAATTAAATTTTTCAGGTACTAATAGTCTTGTTACACTTCTCTTGGAATTATTAATTCAGGAGCTAGGAGCAGTGGGGAGAGGAAGGACACAGGCACATGTGTGTCTTACACACACGTGTGCCCCCTTACCTGACCCGCAGCAGAGGCGAGAGCAGCAGAAGCGAACGGAGCAGCAGCAGGGGCAGCAGCAGCTGATCCCCCTAAGGTAAGTGGGGCAGAGGGACCGACACAGCTGAGCCGGATCCGGAGGGGAAGCCCCCCGGATCCCTCTTAGCTGAGCCGGTAGGGAGCTGTGCTCCCAAGCCGCGCAAACAGGCACGGTCTGTAAGAGCATGCTGGTGTTTGCGTTGGAGAGGGAGCAGGAGGGACCCAGAGGCTGACTGGTGTTAGCGCGGGCCAGAGGACCCGATCTCAGCTAGAAACTCAGCGACTCCTATGATGGTGTCGACACGGAGTGCTACCAGGGCCCCTGCCCGGGGGGCGCGGCCTTCCCGGGGCTTGTCTGAGGCCTCCACCCAGACGGAGCCCACGGGGGGGCTGGTGTCCCCCCAACCCCCTGGCCTGTGGGAGCTTCCCAGCAAGGCCTGGGGGGGGCAGGGACTGGAGACCTCCATACCCGTCCTGCAGGCGCCTGCCTTAGGGCCTTGGAGGCACAGGTGAGGGAGCTCCAGGAAGAGGTTAGCAGGCTGAGGGGAATCAGGGAGGCAGAGGAGGAAACTGACAGATATTTTCTTTCCCTGCAGGGTTGTACGACCAAGGAGGATGCACCTCAAGATGAGCCCTCCACTGCTAAGTGGCAGATGGTCACCTCCCATGCCAGGGCTGCTCGAGACACGGCAGCACCAGTTCCTCCAGTCTGGCTGGAGAACAGGTATGAAGCCCTGGAGGAGGAGGAAGGAGAGGACGAAACTGGGGAGGAGGCAACTCCACGCTCACCGCATCCCGTGCAAGCTGAAGGAGGCAAGGAGGAAGAAGCATCGCGTGATCGTCATTAGTGACTCCATCCTGAGAGGTACGGAGGTCCCCATCTATCGCCGGGACCCCTCGGCACACAAGATATACTGCCTACCTGGAGCGAGGATTCAGGACTTGAAAGGGATGCTCCAGACTGTAATCCAGACCACCGATTATTACTCCATGGTCCTAGTCCATGTGGGCACTAACGATGCGGCCAGGAGGAGCCCTGATCGCCTGATGGAGGATTACCACGCTCTGGGGTGCATGCTGAAGGAGATGGGCACACAGGTGGTTTTCTCTTCTATCCTGCCAGTGAGTGGATGAGGTAGACGGCATGAAATGTGCATCGGAGACCAACTGGCAGCTACAGGAATGGTGCTTCGAGGGGGCCTTTGGCTTCCTCAGCCATGACCGGCACATCACGATGAGACACATGCTGGGATGGGATGGGCTCCACCTTTCCCCTAAAGGTAAGCATGTGTTCTCTTCTAGGTTGGCAGACCTCCTCCAGCGGGCTTTAAACTAGGCTTGTCGGGGGAAGGGAAAGATGAGGGCAGAGGAAACGTCAGACTGCCAGACCAAACAGCACCCACAACTACAGCCCAGCCCAGACCAACGAGCAAAGCAAATAAACAGGTAAGAAATTGGGGCCAGGGTAATGCTGGGACTAGGGGGTCAGTACACACATCCACAGGAGGCCTCAAATGCCTCTACACAAACGCTCGTAATATGGGCAACAAGCAGGAGGAACTCACCCTCCTGCTGGCTGACACCAGCCCGGACACAGTGAGGATTACGGAAACGTGGTGGGACGCAACGCATGATTGGGCGGTGAATGTCAAGGGCTATACGCTGTACAGGAGGGACAGGATAGGAAAGAGAGGTGGGGGCGTGGCGCTCTATATTAAGGAGGAATACACATCCTCATTAATTAACAAGAAGTCAGGGGAGGGGCACTCTGAAGTGCTTTGGGTTAGAGTACAAGGCAGTCGAGGGGAAAGGGACTTAATGGTGGGAGTCTACTACAGACCTTCCAACCAGGGAGAAGAGTTTGACCAGGAATTCTTGGGTCAGCTCACAGAGGTAGCGAAGGCTAAGGATGTGGTAGTCATGGGGGACCTGAACTTCCCAGCCATCTGCTGGGAAGAGCAGTCAGCCAGGTCTGACCACTCACGTAAGTTCTTGGCCAGAGTGCAGGACCTCCATCTAACCCAGGAGGTGCACAGCCCCACCAGGGGAGATGCCTTGTTGCACCTAGTGCTGGCCACGGGTGATGACCTGGTGAGGGGGCTGCGGGTGCTCCACCACCTGGGCGACAGCGATCATCGCCTGCTGGAATTCACCATCCAGTGCAAGGTGGCAAAGGCATGCAGTAAGGCAGCGGCCCTAGATTTTAAGGAGGGCAGACTTCAACGAGCCAAGGAGGATAGTTGGAGAAGCACTGAGGTCCCGGAGGAGAGGGGAGCCAGGTGTCCAAGGAGAGTGGTCGCTCCTTAAGGAGACGATCCTCCAAGCCCAAAGGAAGGTAATCCCAATGAGGATCAAAGGGAGCAGGAGAGCATACAAGCCTCCGTGGCTCACCAAAAGCATCCGGGAATGTCTCCTTGCTAAAAAGGAGGCTTACACCCAATGGAAAGAAGGGGTCATCACCAGGAAGGACTATTCTGTAGTTGCTCGGGGATGTAGGGGGGTAGTTAGGAAGGCCAAGGCAGAGATGGAACTGGGACTAGCTTCCCAGATTAAGGACAATAAGAAGTCCTTTTTTAAATACATAGGGGGTAAAAAGAAGGTCCCGGGTAATGCGGGGCCCTTGCAAGACGCATTGGGAAACTTGGTCATCACACCAGACGGCAAAGCTAATACGTTTAACGATTTCTTTGCCTCCATCTTCCTAAGTAGGGACCAGAACAGCCACCTCCCTGCTGGGCCCCCGGGGAGGCACACCTGGGCCACAGGTTAGCGAGGATTTAGTTAGGGAGCTTCTGGAGGGGTTGGATCAAGTCAGCCGGCCCGGATGATCTCCACCCTAGAGTTCTAAAGGAACTGGCCGAGGTCATTGCCAGTCCCCTGGCACAACTTTACGAGCACTCATGGTGCTCTGGTGAGGTACTGGAGGACTGGAAGAGGGCCAACGTGGTCCCCATCTTCAAAAAAGGGAGGAAGGAGGACCTGGGAAACTATAGGCCGGTTAGTCTTACCTCGATCCTAGGCAAGCTGTTTGAGAAAATTATGCTGGCACACATCCAGGAAGGGCCAGCAGGAGACTGCATGCTTAGGGGCAACCAACACGGGTTCATCAGTGGCAGGTCCTGTCAGACCAACCTGGTGGCCTTTTACGATCAGATCACCAGATCATTAGATGCAGGGGTAGCAGTGGACATAGTCTTCCTGGACTTCCGGAAGGCTTTTGACATGGTCTCTCACCCTATTCTCACTAAGAAACTGGGGGGCTGTGGTGTAGACACCCACACAGTCAAATGGGTTGCCAACTGGCTGGAGGGCCGCACCCAGAGGGTGGTGGTGGTTGGCTCCTTCTCAACCTGGAAGGATGTGGGCAGTGGGGTTCCGCAGGGCTCGGTCCTTGGGCCCGCACTTGGGCCCGCAGTGTTCAACATCTTCATCAGTGATTTGGACGAGGGGGTAAAAAGCAACCTGTTCAAATTTGCTGATGACACTAAGATGTGGGGGGACGTGAGCACATTGGAAGGATGCAACAGGCTACAATCAGACCTAGACAGGTTACAAGGGTGGGCGGACGAGAATAGGATGGGTTTCAACACAGACAAGCGCAAGGTGATGCACCTCGGGAAGAACAACCGGCACTATACCTACAGGTTAGGGAACTCCCCTCTTGTCAACACAGAGGCGGAAAAGGATCTGGGGGTCATCATTGACTCCAAGATGAACATGGGCTGGCTGTGTGGAGAGGCAGTTAGGAAGGCCAGCCGCACCTTGTCATGCATCTACAGATACATCTCGAGCAGGTCCAAAGAGGTGATCCTCCCCCTGTATGCGGCACTGGTCAGGCCGCAGCTGGAGTAATGTGTCCAGTTCTGGGCGCCACACTTCAAGAGGGATGTGGACAGCATGGAGAGGGTCCAGAGGAGGGCCACTCGTATGATCAGGGGACAACAGGGCAGGCCCTATGAGGAGAGGCTACGGGACCTGAACCTGTTCAGCCTCCACAAGAGAAGGCTGAGGGGGGATCTTGTGGCCTGTTATAAACTAGTCAGGGGGGATCAGCAGGCACTGGGGGGAGTCACTGTTCCCCCGAGCACCGCCAGGAGTGACCAGGGATAACGGTCACAAGCTGGCAGAGGGTAGGTTTAGGTTAGATATCAGGAGGCGCTACTTCACAGTCAGGGTGGCTAGGGTCTGGAACCAACTTCCAAGAGAACTGGTGCAGGCTCCTACCCTGGGGGTTTTTAAGAGGAGGTTAGATGCACATCTTGCTGGGGTCGTTTGACCCCAGTATTCTTTCCTGCCATGGCAGGGGGTCGGACTAGATGATCTGCTCAGGTCCCTTCCGACCCTAGAAACTATGAAACGATGAATTAAAATTGAAAAATGAAAACTGGAAAGCTAAACAGAGCATATTCAGTGGGAACAGAGTGCATTACTCATATGCAGACTAATGATTTTGTCCATTAGAGCTAAAATTCACTAAAGTACGTGGTAGAGTCATTTATCAAATCACTTGGGGCCCAAAACAGTTATATTACACATACAAATTTGAAGCAACTGCAACAGCCACACTATTTTCCCATAAAAGTTTCATTAAATCAAAAGACAAAACAGTCAGATATGCCATTTCCCCACATATATTACACCTTCTGAAATAATTCATAATTTATAGCACAAGTTTAATGCAATTCTACTTTACAGTTCTAACATGCACCATACTTATGTATCAATTTCCACTTAAAGAGCAGTAAATGACAGCGCTTCCTCATACACTTATATAAAATGTAGAGCAATTCTGAAGTTCATGATCCATTTTTTTTTAACTAGATATAAAAAGCGACAAAATTCAAATCATAACATGGCTTGTTTATATAAATACTTGTAACAATGACAAGCAACTTCAGAAGTAATTAAACCACTGATTCTCAGCCAGGGTGCAAGGGCACCCTGGGGCTCATGAAATCTTTTCAAAGGTGCTGTAAGGTATGAGGAGATAAGCAGATATAAAGAGATAACTGCAGGCTCAAGCTTGTCTCTTCAGGGCTCTTGCCTGGCCTCCCCTACAAGGAAGTAAACACTGCAATACCTTAGGTTTTGAAGTTGGGTGTCACTCAATTCACAAAAGTTACAGAGGGGTACAGAGTCAAACAGAGATTGCCTCAAGTCTAAGAAGGTTAGGAGCCTCTTCACTACACCCTCTTACAGAAAAAAAAATTGTGTTACTTAGCACATTTGCTTTAATCTTTTATTTTAATATTTTACTTTATTCAAGGGAAGTCTTAAGTAAGCCTCAAAGACAGGAAGTGAGCATGTTTACTTCTTCAAAAGTTTCATTTCAGTATAATAAAAATGAATTCAGACTAATAACTGAAACTGAAACTTAGCCAATTCACAACAGAAAACAAAACTTTACATGTCTCACTATCCCATTTATTTTATACTTACTGCTACAACTTTGATACCTTAGTTTCCTTAGAAAGAGCTCTTTTAGTGCATATGATGCTACTACCAAAACATATATTATCATTATGTTAAAAATTACACTAATTATGCTGAAGCATGGAAATATCTATCACTCCAAATAGTTCTAAAAGAAGCTTGGAAGCACAGAAGAAATCCAAGTATTCTGCTTATGGTAAAGAAAGTTTGCAAAAACGTCCCATCCTTGCCACACTGGTAAGTGTTTGTTTCCACTATCACTAAAGTTGTCAAAAGGCTGTAAGCTACTGCCAATATTTTTAACCCTCAAGATGGGTCTAATCAAATTGCTGCTTATTATCAACTACAGGACAGACTGGAAAAAACATTTATACCAGTGGTGACCAACCTTTTTGCCCCACAGGCCAGAGAGGGAGTGCCAGTTCCAGCTATCATAGAGGGGCAGCAGAGGAGCCCCATTGGGCAGGGGAGAGAGAAGAAAAGCAGCCCAGTCCTGATCTGGACATGTGGGCAGGAAGGATGGAGTGACCTCAATTCCTGATGCACCAAAGGGAACAAGGGGGAGCAGTTTGGCACCAATCTGGACACACCAGGTGAAAGGAGGGGGTCTGGGTGAAGCGATCTCAACCCAGAAACAGCTGGGAGAGATGGACGGGGGGGGAGCGGGGGGTGGGCAGTCTGGTCCCAATTTGGACACACTGGAGAGGATGAAGCAGCCTGATCTAGATTCATGAGGGAGTGTGGAGGGCAGACCAGCCCTGATATGGGTGGCAGGGAGGTGGGGTTGAGTGGAGCAGCCCCTATTCAGATGCATGGAGGGGATAGAGAGCAGCCTGGCCTGATCCAGACGCATGGGGGGCTAGCCTGGCCCTGATCCCATTGAGTCACAATGACCCGGGTAGGGCTGGAGCCATCCACAGTTCCCCAATTCCCCAGCTGTTAAATTTTTTCCCAGCCTACAGGGATCCCCACGGGTTGGATGTCATGGCTTCATGGACCATATTCAGCTCATAGGTCAGAGGTAGAGTACCTCTGATTTATACCATACCTTGGTCTAAGATACAAAAAAATAAAATGCTTTAAGTTA
The DNA here is from genome assembly GCF_052110815.1 of Crocodylus siamensis. Classification (NCBI taxonomy): domain Eukaryota; kingdom Metazoa; phylum Chordata; order Crocodylia; family Crocodylidae; genus Crocodylus; species Crocodylus siamensis. The sequence continues at coordinate 77,417,359 of NC_143397.1, read as the reverse complement.
TTAAAACTGTTTCATTTCTAAGGAGTTTGTCACTACACTGATCTGTTTTACTTGCACATTCATTCTCTCACACACTGTTCAATTCATATTGAAACTAGAAAAGGGGCAAGATTTCACATATTAAATATGCTGAGCACATGTGAATCTATGCTTTAAACTCTGAATCAGACATTATTTCTCCACACCTCAAATCAAGCAGAAAATACCAAAGAGACATGATGAAATATTCCTAAGTATATTACAATTTTGTGCAAAAATAGTAACACAGATCTAGCACCTAGTTTCTCATTCACAACAGCCTGTTTTAATGAAAAGACCATACAAAGGATTCAGTGTCCTAGAGTTCGGGTTCAAGAATGAAAAAACAAATTCATATCTTAAGTGGAGGAAAACCTAATAGAATACAATTAGAATTAAATATGGGATGAAACTAAGGCAATGGTTCTCAATCTTTTTAGACTCGAGCCACCCCTGGACAGACTCAAGGCACCCCTTGGAAAAACATCCACTCTATTTTTCTTTAGTATAAAAACAAAGAGCAGGGTTTTTGTTGTAGAGAATTTAGAGAGACCACAGCTATGGATTTCTATTTGAAATCTCTGGTATCATCTTGCGAGCCATGTTTGTAAACTTAATAATACTAACAGCATACAACACCCTTAAAAGGATCTCAAGGCACCACTGGCTACAATGGCAGCCTGGTTGAGAAACACTTAACTAAGGACATGTGAGAAAATATTTAAAAACTTCCAGAAAAGAACTGAAGAACTACTAATGACCAATACTTCATGCTTGTATCTAAACAAAGAGCTATTTACTTTTTACATTTTTTTTAAACCTCAGTGAGAAGCGTGAACATCTGTCACAAATTTATAAAAGTCTGCTATCTACATAAGGGTATAGATACTCCTCAACTAAAATTTTTACTCTTGCCACGTTTGTTCCCTAACTCTTGATTTCTGTTCGCAAGTTAGGGCTTCTAGAATTGATGAACAAACTCTTTATGGCAAAGAAAAACATGATATTAATCAATTCCAGGTGTTCAAGCAGCTACTGTGAAGAACAAAAGTCAAAACTATATAAAATTGCGTAAAACCAATATAACTAGGGGTACACCAATAAAGTTTTTTTGGCCGATACTGATAGCAGATTATTAACAATCGATATCGGCTATATCGATTATTGATATGCAGCCTGGCAGCTTGGAAAGCAGCGTCCAGCTGGTAAGTCTGATGGGGGGATGAAAGGAAGGGGCAGATTGAGGCCTCTGCAGTGAGGGAAGGAGTGGGGCTGGGACAGGGGCAGACACTGCCCAGCTGGGGCGGGATATGGGACAGAGTCGCGAGCAGACCAACCCTCCAACAGGAAAGACCCTGGTACTGCCCCAGCCCCACCTGCAGCAGCAGCAGTCCACCCCCTCCCAGTGCACAGATCCAAAGAATGCTGCCTCAGGGGTGTGTACAGTGGTGGGAGCCGCCCTCCACCTTCCTGCACCCCCCAGACAAGCCGCTTACAGCTCCAGCCCGTAGCCCGCCCCAGCTGGACAGTGCCTGCACCAGCCTAGCTCCCCTCATCCCTCACCCTGGCCACCTTGATCTATCCCCCCATAGCCCTTCCAAACCAGACTAACCAGCCAGACGCTGCTCTCCAAGCTGCTGGGCTGCCAAATAAAGCCGATTATGTCAATTTTCCTTTTATCAGTGCCAATACAATAGGGACCAATGTATCAGTGCATCTATAAATAACTGATTAGCACAAAAAGGTTATATTTAGTGCTTCCACTTATAAGGGATTCTTACCTTCACACCCTGAATAAGACCATTCATTAAAAAGGTATGATGAGGAAAAGTTTCATGTAAGACCTAAAGAAAAAAAAAAAAAAAATCACGTCATCCAAGAGATGAGATGGGAGGAAAAAAAAAAAAAAAAGTTACCTATTTACATTTAACGAATAAATAAAATTTCCAGGCCTTATTAGAACTTTCTCTACTGTGCCCAGAACACAATTGTTTGCTTATAAACCTTATTGCTATCTATACACTAAGGTATGGAGGTAATTGTACATTTTATCCTGATACAAGACAACTTTTTTTTGTTTGTTTGTTTAACTTGTGTTCCAAAGGCTGCTGAAAATGCTTTGAGATTTCTTCTCCCCCTAACACATATACAGATGCAAAAGCGACTATTTGTGAAGCTACTTTGTTCTGTCACCATAAATTACATATGGAAAAATTACGCCAGGATAACTATAGTTAGGAAGAGAGGTACTGTCGGGGGTTTCCAATACTTGTACAGCCAGAACCTGTTCATCAGAAAAACTAAAAAAATTCTCAGGTTACTAAATACAACTGAGCAGTTTGTGCATTTTTAAAATACCGACCAGGATTTTTGTTACAGGCCTGATTAGGGCTCTTTGAACAGGCATGTGATTGTTAGTCTAATCTAATCAGATGAAAAGAATGCTACTGGTGAGAGATGCCCACTTCTAGAGAAATAGGGTTTGGGGGTTCTTGTTTTTTAAATTACCCTTTTGAGAATTTTGAAACCTTTTCAAAGATAATTAATGAGGATCTAAAATGAAAGAAATGTCAGTATAACAAGGAAAAAAACTTTTCTGAGATATAAATACCTTGATAAACGAGCAGTCATTTTTTAACTACTTCTAGGCAATCTTGATTCCAAAGTATTAAAACCAGTAACCAGAAGGTAAAAGTTTCATATTCTATTACCAATCTTTCAGAATTAAGTCAACCTAAACAAAACTGCATTCCAGCAGTTTAAGCGGTTACCACACCTACTTTTCACATAAGGGCTTTTAAATTTTGCCAGAAGTTCTATACTGATATAACAAGACACGCACCCTACCAAACACAATTGTATACTTCGTAATCAGAACCTGCTTTATCGTCTGCAGGTAAGTAGGGAATCATTATGGAAGTCTGTTTCTGAAAAATGAGAAACTGACAAAGACATAAGATCTAGCACTCCAGGTATTCTACCTGTGACAAGTCAAACCAGAATGCTTCCAGTCCAGATTTGGATATTTTTGCAACCTGACTGTTAAAAGTCATGGTTTTGTAATAGGAACAAAAGGCTATACAGAAGAGAAACGTTCATTAGCTAGCCAGCAGGAAATAACCTTGATTATAATCATAACCTTGTAACCAAACTCAATTTGAGTACTATAAATACTATAAGCAGCCACCTATTCTCTGGATCATGGTGTATATGCAAGAAGTCTAGTCGGGTGCCTCATGAATCCATTTGTGACTGACAAGCCCAATTCAAGAGTGACGCAGCCTGTTAAAAGTTTCAGATCTCTGTGTTGTCTAATTTGAAGTCCAAATTAACATACTGTGTTATTCCATAAAATATATATTGGCAATACTTACTGTTAGCATGGGAGTCGTCAATAGTCCCCAGGCAAAGAATTCTAGGAATATAACCACCACAGCATGGTATACACTTGGCTGACCAATACCTTGATGCTAAAAAGAAAAAGGATATTTTACAGTTATTCAGGATTTATTTATATTAAAAGACAAACTGAAAACAGTACTTAACTTTCAAGATGCCCTACACTTTCAAAGAGAAAGAAAGTAAGTGTCTGCATAGGTGACATGTTAGGGGACACATCCCCCCCCCCCGGTGAGGTGCTGGCACCTCCAGCATTGGTGACTGGGGGACCCCCATCCCCCTTGCTAGCTATTGGCTGCTGGTGCCCCCAGAGAGTCATCCATACCTGTCTGTGATGATGTAAACCACATGTGCTGCACATGCAAGTGTTCAACATGCTGCAAATTAGCAGCATGGTGGGTTTTGTTACCAGGAGATCCTGGTGTCAAAAACAAAAAAAAACCCAACAAAAACAAAAACCAAACAAACATGCCAGAAAAAAGTGGTGCAGTGCACATGGTAGCACCATATGCTGCCCAAAACCGGAGCCTTGTTAGCCAGAGTCATGATCTGGATACCAGCCAGGCTCCCCATGCATGAATTGCCATCACTGAAGCCCCAAGAGGCCTCCAGGATCCCAAGTAAGGACGCTAGGGCCAGCCCAGATGCTGGTCCCAGCATCCCCTACTCCACCCAGAACATTTTTCCCTGCACTAACCCGACATGCAGGGGTATGCACTGGGTCAAAAAGCAGCAGCACAAATTTGTGTCGCTGCTTTCTTCCCCCCATTGCAACTACATGCCCCTGCTCATAAGGATGTGACCACAAGTCTTCTCTGTCAAATCGGAAGACCAGCATCCTCAGTCTCCAGGAGATAAGAAACAACTGCACACCTAGCCTACCTTTGTGCTGGGAAGGGGACAGTTATTACTCTATCCCACCTTTAGTCTCCTCTGTTTTAGGCCCTCCTTCCATGCAAGTGACTATGGCTGCAGTCTCTTCTATGGCATATGGCTTCCCAAACAGCAGAAGAATGGAGTGTTCATATTCACTTAGACAGCCATGATATCCACAAGTTGTTTGTTTGGTTTTTTTTAGAACAGCTACAGTGAAAATGACCATACTGCAACTGCACTTTTCAGTCTGTTAAAGAAGGACACAAAAATCTAGCACACACTGTATTGGACAAATTGCAGAATCAGAAAGATTCTGATTGTTGATCTTTCACATTTCTAGCCCCATTAGAAATTAAAACTCAAGCTCTGTAGAAATAGAGCACTTTGACCCCCTGAATCATTATGCAAAGCTGCCTATTTACCAATAACTCAGTAGGTGACTTTCAAGCACGGCAGATGTATGTAAAAACATGAATCCTTATCAAGTAGTTTCATCATAAAGGGCACCGTGACATGGCATGTAGTAAAAAGACCTTAAATTTACCTCTTGTACTATTCTCCTTTTAGTATCATTTAGCTTCACTGTATTAAGAGCATTGAACTGCCTGTCCTATATGTTACTTACTCCAAAGGGAAAGCTACTATATTTCATCTTGAATAACAACTTTGAAGTTTCCAAGGGATCTGAACATGTGATTTGGGGCTCTTTTCTGCTCCAAGCTATAATACTTTTTTCAGCTGGGGACGATTTATTGCTTAGAGTAGATTCTCCCTTGATTCAATCACATGCTTAAAAGTATGACAATAGATGCAAATTCATCACAGGATTAGAGACCCAATAACTCACTGTCCTTCTGCTGATACAATCTTCCTCTGTGGTCTTCAGAAAAATCTTTGATTTAAGCTACCTGATCTATAAAATAGAGAAAAATCTTCCCATGTGGTATGTACTCTTAAGGCTCAATTAGTGTTTAATAAAGCATAGTTATGCACTTGCTGTTCCTCCTCAGTTTAACAGCTTTGATCTGCACCAGTGGGAACCAAAGCTTACACAAAGGCATTTTTGTTACCAAGTTAGTTAAACATGCTTGTATCTGAACCAGGTCACTTGGGGGGGGGAGGGGGGTTAGAAGAATTCCCTAGGGTAGACACTGTTTAAGCATATACAATCTCTACAGCAATTTCTAACCAACAATCACATTTTATTATTATGGCTTAAGTTTCCTGCTCCACACTGCCCGTGTTCCGATTAACACAAGACTGTAAATATACTTTTATAATATCTTGCTTCTGCTCATGGCATAACTATGCATGTTGGCTATAAAGGATGGAGAAAGGCCCTCCACCACCACCTTTTAAAATTTTTAGGAAGATAAAATCTTCAAGTGATCAAAAACTATGAACATCATTATCAGTATGGGCTCAACCTCTGTTGACATCCTTTAACTTAATCTCAAGCCAACATTTCCATTATATTCATGGAATCTTTTATACACCCACAAGTTACTCTCTCCATTCAGAGTATAAAGAAAATTCTTTAGTATAACAGGAGAAGCTCAACAACTCCAAGGCTGAGTTAAGACAATCTAAATCCTACTGAGTAACTGATGACAGCTACCAGCAGCAGCTGGCCATGCAACAGGACCTCCTGGAGCATCCCCCCTCCCTCAAGGAGTGGCAAGGAGTTAGGCAGCATATGACTAAACAGTTCCTTCCATGGTTTTACACTTCCTCTACTGGAAACTGCTTTTAGATTCGATCAGAAAACAGTATAGATAGATGCTTACATTCAAGTTCCTTTGTAATTGTGATTCTATAAGATAACTCTAGAGCCTTACCCTGGGCACAAATCTACTGTGCCTGTTTTTTAAACCAGCTCAGGTTAAGATGAATTAAAACAAAACGCCAAATACAAGAAATGAGCACCATATATAGTTTATAGTCACCCTCCTCACACATAACGTTGGCATCACTATAAGGCATTTCTGGAATACAAGTCTTGCCCATGGTGGTGCAAGTATCTGGCAAAAATGCTGGGGTAAACCGGGTGAATCTTTAAAAGGAGACTGGACACACACCTTGTGTGTGTGGGAGAGACGGGAGGATTGTGTGGGAAGAGCAGAGAATAGGAGAGACGCTCCGTTTACCAGAGCACCCTTTGGCATAACCAGAAACAACAGCCACAAGATCATGGAGAGTAGATTTAGGTTGGACATCAGAAAGAACTTTTTCACAGTTAAGGTGGCCAGAATCTAGAAACATAGCTCTGGCTAGCTAGGCTCTGGCTTTAGGTGGTGCACACCGCTGCCACATGCGCCTTTCCGGTTTTTGACCCCTGCATATGAAACATGTGGTACGTGGTGATGCAGATACGTCTGTGGTGCCACATACTGCGTGGCCACACTCCTCTGGACAAGGCCTATGGTTGCAGCCATTTCTGTTCAATGGGAATCTATATCCTTGTAAATAAAAAACAAAGTTTGTAACTTATTCTAGTTTTACAATACATATTTACCCAAATCCAAGAAGAGCCCGATTTTAAGTGAACCCCCTGATAACTAGACTCTACACTTGGAGAAATTTATAATGATACACAGTTTTTCATATATAGAATCTAATTATTGGTGGATTGTCGTAAATTTGTCACGTCTACCACTGCAGTGAGGAAAGCAGTGCTGGGGGGCAGACAAGTGCCTTGCCCACTGCTGCTTGTCCCCCTACCACTTGCTTCCCTGCTGGCTGCCCCCACATACCACAGCACTTGCCCCCTCCCCATGGTGCCTTCTTCTGGCTGCACCCCCATGCCTGCACCCCCCACACACCTGCCCTTCTCCCTCATCTGGCACTTGAGCCCTGCTGGAGCAGGAGGATCAGTCCCACTTCAGCTCTGCGTACAAACCACGTGCTTGTTCCAGCCACAGTGCAGCTGGTGGGGCAGCAGCAGCTCTGGTTGGGCCATGGAGCCTAGGCCAGAGCTGCTGTCACTATTACTGGGCTGGGCTGCAGTTGGAGCAACCATGTGCTCTGTGGCCTGGATAGAGCCATATGGTACATGGCAGGGTGGGTGAAAAAGGTCAGGCAGCTGCTGCAGCTCTGGCTCCAACCCCTGGGTCAGGGCCTAAGCTACCTGCCACTCCCCCCCCGCACTGGAATCCAAGATGAGCACCACCCCCCACCCCTAATGTTAAAATGGGGATGAGGGGTCAGGGCTGGAGTTGGAGTCGCAACCCATCTTCCCCTGCATATACTCAAAACCAAGAGGAAGGGTTTCCCCTCTTCCCCATATTAAGTGGGGGGATGGAGGGGTGAGGAGACAGACATCATCTTGCAATACATGAAGGAACATACAGACATCATCTTGCAATACATGAAGGTCAATATAAACATTACATTTTTGTGCTATGCAGGGCAAGAAAGCAATCAACCAGTCAGTTATGCTGTGTGCATGTCTAATATAGCTGATTATATAATCCAGTGGCTCAAACTATGAAAGTTATGCTTATCCTCTCCTGCCCACTTCCCTTCTTTTTGCGTATTTACTGCTTTGTTGAATATTTCAAGTTAGCTTAGAGTCTCGAAAAAAACTTACAGCTTCTATGTTTGTACAACAGCAATTCACAGTTTGTATCTGAACTATCAAACAGGGACAAGCTAGAACTGTTGTAGTCATCAAATACTGCATTCTCTAACATACAACACACCCCCAAATAAAATATGTATGCCGTTTTTGAAAGAAACTGTCCTGGAGGGAGGAAGGTTTTGCAGTCATGGGCAACTGCATGACAAAGTAAGAAAGAGAGGGTCCAGGAAACACGGCATTAGGCCCTTCCTGGGGTAGCCGATTGTCTCCTATGACACCACACTTCCTGGACACTATATGTTCCCAAAAGGACTTTGTCACCCAATATTAGGTCCCAGACCTTTGCAAGGGCAGAAGGTTAGTTCTTTACTTTAAGACACTCTTTAGCAAGTTTCTGTAAATGAAGTTTTGCTTCCACATCCCAAGCCTCATCAAGATACTGTAAGTGGCTCACTTGCTTCATGCACAAACTACAGCAAAAGCTACGTTATCCAGCACCCATGAGGAATGGTGGGTGCCAGATAACCGAATATGCCTCTGGTTACCCAAGAGGCATCTTTGCCTGGGCGGGCAAAGATGCCCTTCCAGCTGCCTCCGGTGAGTCTACATCTCAGATTAACCATGCTGCCCGGGGTGGGTGGGGGGGGGCCAAGCACAGCTGCTTTGCCCCAGGCCATGGCCTGAAGTGGGGCTCAGAGAAACTGCAAGTCCCACTTTCGATTTCACTTTTGCCTCATTGACCAGCCTACCGTTTAATAGAGCATGCCGGTTAATGAAGTGCTGGATAATGCAGCTTTTACTATACAATGCACAGCCAATAGTTATAGCTGTGAGAGGTTAAAACAGACTCAGCTCCTTCAGTTTGTTAAGCAGACCACAGTATAACGGTCTCCAGGCTTGGTCCTTTTCTAGTCAAGAAAAAAAAGATACACAGACACACAGAAAACCACAACAGCTTCTCTGCTTTGAAAAAAACAGAAACCCAAGGCAAGGGAAATTAAGGTATGTATTGTGTGAGAGAAAATGATATTACAGATAAGTTGGAAGTATTACCCTAGGAACATATTTTAAGGAAAACTAGGGGAGAAAACATGACCTAGAACAGCATTTTTCAACCTGTGCTTGGCAGACCCCAGGGAGTCCACAAATTATGTCTAAGGGGTCTACGAGCAATGGTTATGGTCATTTAAAAAGTAGAGGTGCACCGATACATTGTCCGATAATGGATCGGCACCAATATAAAGAAAATTAACTACATCATAAAAATCGGCTTTATGTGGCTGATAATTTGTCCGATAAATGTCCGTGCATGTGCACAGCTGCAGCACAGCATGCAGGCAGCAAGTACAGCCCAGCAGCTTGAAGAGCTGGGTGCAGCTGGTAAGTCTGTTGTGGTGGAAGGGCAGGGGGCAAGGGAAGAGGCAAGAGGGGGCAGATCAATGCCCCCCCATTGTGAGGGAGGGAGAGGGGCTGGGGTGGGTTAGGACGGGGGACAGAGCCACGGCTTATCTGGGGGCCAGTTCCAGCCGCTGCATGCACCCCAGGAGAGCATGGGGGGGGGGGGGAAGATTTGTACCCCACCGGGTCTGAGCTGGGGTGGGGCTGGGCCACGCTGGGCTCAGGGCAGGCAGCGGCAAAGAGGCCATGGGGGAAGTGGACTACAGCCACCCCAAATTTTGCCGGAGCCCACCCATAGACCCTTCCCAGCACTGCAGCTGCCCGCCCTGAGCATAGTTCGGCCCAGTCCCACCTCCCCCCCCACCAGAAAAAGCCCAGCACAGCCCCAGCGCCAACCCTCAGCTGCAGCCTGCCCTGCCCTGCGCAGACCTGGGGGCACATGCCCCCCCCCCCCAGTGCCCTCCCATGGTGCATGCAGCAGCTGGAGCTGCTCTTCCCCTCCCCCTGAACAAGCCACAGCTGTCCTGTGCCCTGCCCCATCCTGGTTGGGCAGCACGTACCCCAGCCCCAGCCTCATTCCCTCCCTCACCACAGAGGGCATTGATTTGCACCCCCATGCCCCACTTTGAAATAGGTTTTCAAAGCAGGTACATTAAATTCAAAATGATACTGTGCATAAATCTATATATATTTTAGTGAAATAAACTCCTATAAGCCAACTCTATAAACACTTAAAAACATGTTCAATTTAACAAACCATAAGACTCCACTTTAAATCAAACTGACTTCATTTTACAGAATAAGTTAAGCACATGCCCAAGTATAAGGACTGGAGCCCTAAATACCCATGTCACAAATTTATACAATAGCTCCCTGCATGAGTTATTTCAACTGTGATAAAAAAAAAAAAAGCAAGCTCCAACTATTTCCATGATAGAAACTTGCTCTTTCAGACACTGAATAATGACAAGGCCCAACTTATACAGCTGTTTCTTATCAGACTGCTTACTGAAAGCAGTTCGTTTTGGAAAGTCTCTACAGAAATTCAAACTGTGAAATATTTTGAAGAAAAAATCAGTGTTCTGGGAAGTTCCAACATCTCCTTTTATGGTAAGCTTGCTCTTAGGGCCAACAGGCAGTCCTTAAAACAGCAAACATACAGTTCAGAGCTCTTGTACACAATGCAACACTCTTAACACAACTTAAAAAGTGAGATGAGAGAGATGTGTACAAGACAAATGAGGATGAACTTGAAACAGCATCAAACTTCTTGAAACTAGAAGGGAGAGGATAAGCTGTACAACTCAACACTTCAAAGGAGGTGGGGACAAAAAAAAAAAATCATTAGTGTATTATATAAATAGCATTTGGGTGGAGAAATTTAGGCAGGGCATTAGGAGAATGAAAAATTGAGATGATCATCTGAACCACAGAGGCAGTCTTAGATTTTTCAATCACTTTGTGAATTCTGCTTCTAATAAATTAGAAAATTAATGGTCTGAGAAATGGTGCAGTGAGTGGCAATAAAGATAAACCAAATCATTTGCAGCATACTGCAGCTACTCAAGACCATTACAGCAACCTAATCAATAGGGCTGTGCAAAGCTTTAGTAACCGATTCAATTCGGAGGAGATTTGGCCTGATTTGGGGACCGAATCTCCAAATCCAAATCTAATAAAATTGGGAGACCAAGTAAAGGCTCTGAAATAGATTAGGAGCATCTGAATCCATTCGGCAAAGCTTCAGAAAAAGATTCGGCCCCTTAGGAGATTCAAGCAGCAGCAGGGCAAAGCCCCACGGCTCCCCCTACTGGAGGAGCTGCTGGAGAAGCTCCCATGGCTGCTCTGCTTGGCCCCAGCCTCCCAGCACTTTAAGAAAAAAAAAGATTATAAAACCCACACTTACCAGCTGCAGCAGCGGCCACCAGGGCTTCTGGGCGTTGATGGCAGAGGCCCCCCACACTGCACAAGGGGGCTCTGCCACCAGCGCCCAGAGGCTCCAACTGCCACTCCTGCAGCCGGTGAGGTTTGTTTTTGTTTTGTTTTTAAGTGCTGGGAGGCTGGGGCCAAGCAGAGGATGGGGCCAGGCAGGGTAGCCATGCCTGCCTCTCCCCAGCTGATCTAAAAATCACTGAAACTCTCCAAATCAGCACCAAACCAGCTCCAGAATCAATTCAGGACAGTGATCCGAATCTCCGAATTGAATCACTGTCCTCCGAATAGAATACTTCCCTATTCGCACAGGCCTACTAATCAGTAGCATACATGTACACATCACACACAATCCCCATTTCTAAGCAGTAGGGATAAAATGAATTAAAGATCACTATCGTCCCCACTCGGGAAAATGCCATACTGGGTCTGGTGTTAGCTTCTGGGGACAACCTGGTGGGGGATGTGCTAGTACAAGGGAGGCTAGGGGACAGTGATCATGAAATGATCCAGGTTTGCTATTCAGAGAAAGATGGGGAGGGTAACTAGCACAGCACAAATGCTTGACTTTAGGAAAGCCAACTTTGGTGTGCTCAGGGCAGTAGCCAGGGAGGCACTCAGAGCCCAGGACGTAGCTAGTATGGGGGTCCAGGAAAGGCGGTCCTTCCTCAAGGAGGCTATCCTTGGTGTGCAGCAGGATGCAATTCCACTGTGCAGGAAGGCAGGAAAAGGGCCCAGGAAACCTTCATGGCTGAGCACAGATACCCAGGCTGGTGTGAGGGCAAAGAAAAAAAGTGTACTGGCAGAGGAAGCAGGGGGCAGGGACAAAGGAGGAGTACACCTCCCTGACCCGAGCTTGTAGGGATTTGGTAAGGGAGGCTAAAGTAGCACTGCAGCTTAGATTAGCTTCAGGGATTAAGGATAACAAAAAGTCCTTCTTCAAGTATACAGGTAGCAAGAAGTCTCCAGGTAACACTGGACCCCTATGGGGCAGGGCAGGGCAGGGCAGTCGGTGACGGACGCACAAGAGAAGGCAGAACTCTTCAACAAGTTCTTTGCCTCTGTGTTCCTGTCTGCTGACAATGGGGTGCTCTCGGGTGATAGCATAGAGAGGCCCAGGAAAGATTCGAGTCCCCCGACTGTTAGTTCAGACCTAGTTAAGGATTACCTGGAGGGTTTAGATGTATCCAAGTTGGCAGGCCTGGATGACCTTCATCCGCAGGTGCTGAGGGAATTGGCTGGTGTCATCGTGAAGCCATTGGCATGGCTGTTTGAGGACTCCCGGTGCTCTGGCCAAGTCCCTGAGGACTGAAAAAGGGCTAATGTGGTCCCTATTTTCAAGAAGGGGAGGAAGGAAGAGCCTGGCAACTACAAGCCAGTCAGCCTCACTTCTATCCTGGGGAAGGTCTTTGAAAAAATTATCAAGGGCCACATTTGTGAGAGCCCTGCAGGGGAAGTGATGTTGAGGAGTAACCAACACGGGTTCATGCCAGGCCAATCCTGCCTGACTAACCTGGTCTCTTTCTATGACCAGGTAACAAAGAGCTTAGATGTGAAGGAGGAAGTCGATGTCATCTTCTTGGACTTCCAGAAGACCTTCAACACAGTGTCCCACCCAATTCTGGTGGGCAACCTGAGGGACTGCGGCACTGACAAATGCACGGTCACATGGGTGACAAACTGGCTCCAGGGGCATACTCAGAGGGTGGTGGTGGACAGGTTGATGTCGACCTGGGAAGGTGTGGGCAGCGGAGTCCCCCAGAGCTCGGTCCTTGGGCTGGTGTTGTTCAACATCTTCATTAGCAACCTGGACGAGGGTGTGGAGAGTACCCTGTTCAAGTTCGCTGATGACACCAAGCTGTGGGGTAAAGCAAATACACCAGCAGGCAGGGACCACATCCAGGCGGACCCGGACAGGTTAGAGAAGCGGGAAGATCTGAACAGGATGCGGTTCAACAAGGACAAGTGCAGGGTGCTGCACCTGGGGAGAGCGAACCAGCATTATGGTTATAGGTTAGGGGCTGACTCTCTCGGCAGCACAGAGGCAGAGACGGATCTTGGAGTCATGATTGACTTGAGGATGAATACGAGTCACCAATATGACAAAGCAATAGGCAGAGCCAAACGCAGCCTGTCATGCATCAACAGGGGCATCACTAACAGGTCCAGGGAAGTCCTGCTCCCCCTCTGTGCATTGCTGCTCAGGCCACAGCTGGAATATTGTGTCCAGTTCTGGACGCTGCACTTCAAGAAGGATGTGGAGAAACTGGAGAGGGTCCAGAGGAGGGCCACTTATATGGCTGGGGCTCTCCGTGGTCAGCCCTATGAGAAGAGGCTGAGGGACCTGAATCTCTTCAGTCTCTGCAAGAAGAGACGGGGGGGGGGAATCTTGTGGCTGCCTACAACCTTATCAGGGGCCACCAGCAGGGACTCAGGGAAAAAGTCTGTTCACCAGGGCCCCCCCTGGAGTCACCAGAAACAATGGCCACAAGCTGAGGGAGGATAGGTTTAGGTTACATATTAGGAAGAACTACTTCACTGTAAGGGTGGCCAGAGCCTGGAATAGGCTTCCCAGAGAGGTGGTGCTCTCACCTTCCCTGGAAATCTTCAAGAGGAGACTGGATGGGCACGTGGCTGGGGTCTTATGATCCCTCCCACCCCCAGTGCTCATTCCTGCCCATGACAGGGGGTCAGACTAGATGATCTGTCTAGGTCCCTTCCGACTCATTGATTCTATGATCATTTTTAAAAATTTTTCCCCATGTTTTGTGCAAAGTTAACATACCTAACTAACTTAACTTGACAGATACCCAGGTTGAAAAATAGCAACTCTTGCAACCTCTCTCTTTTATACTACAACCAGCTATTTAGTAGTGGTGTGCAAAGTAGGCTGTATTCAATTCGGATTTGGCCCAATTCAGGGGACAGTGATTCAATTTGTTGATTTGGATCACTGTCCCAATTTCATTTGGTCAAATCCAAATCTGAAGATTCGATGCTGATTTGGAGAATCAGATTTGGCCATAGACACAGCATTAAATGTTTTTTCTACATACCTTGAGGTATCAGGCACAGCTTATGAACACAGATAGCGGGACAGATGAAGCATCCCACAGCAGCGTAGCGGTCCCCCCCCCCCCGCACATTCAGCAGTGGACCCAGAAGTGGACTGGAACCAATTCTGGGTCCACCGCTGAGTGCGTGGGGGGACCCCCCCCCCCATCAGCTTAGCGATTGGCCACAGGTGGACCCCAAGTGCCCCCCCCCAGACCCAGGAGGCACTAGTTCCCAAGCCAGGGGGAGGGTCCCCTGTATGCTCCATGGTGGACACCAGCATTGCTTGTGGTCCACTTCCGGGTCTGCCGCCAAGCACGCAGGAGGGACCCCCCCCCGCTCCCATGTTCGCCCATGGAACACTCCATCCGCCTCATCATATTAGTGTTCACAAGCCACCTGGTACCTTGAGGTATGTAGAAAATACATTTAAAAGTTGTGTTTATGTCCAAATCATCAAATCTCTTAGAATTGATTTGGACAGTTCCAATTTCATTCAGAAAGATTAAAGGGTCTCCCGATTCAATTCGGATTTGGCTGCTGAATTGGGGCAAATCACCAGATTGAATCAGTGACTGAAGCTTCACACAGCCCTACTATTTAGTTTCCCAAGAACTTAAAATTCTCTCTACTAAGGACAGGACAGAACAGGACATTTACAAAACATTCACTAATGTAGTGCTTGAGTTGAGTACCACATCCATACAGTAGGATCTATCACACAGTATTTTCAACACAAACAAATCCATTCTAAAACTAGATCAGAAACTGAGACGATTAAGTCAGATAACAAAACTTCTCACCCCTAAGTGAGGGGAAGACCATTCTTTTCTTGAGGAAATGAAACTAGTTCTTGTCACCCACCCAAAAACATCATACTACTGGTCTTTCTGAAATAATCCTAACCTTTCTTCTTACCCTAGAAGAGTACCTGGCTTCACTTACTTTAAGTCCTTTATTTAATGCATCTCTAACCTACCTTCTGATTTTAAAATGCAAGTTACAGTAATACCATTAACAGTTTCACTTCTGATACAACTGTCCAACTAAAATGCATACTGTACAAAGCAGAACTGGCTCTCTACATACCAGAGCCCCACATCCTTTTTGCAAAATTCTCTCTCATTTACAGCATGGCAATACAGAAATCTGCAATCTGACTGTGTTGGGTGCTGTAACCCTTGTCTGTCTTCCATAAGCATAGCCTTCTGTTCATCTCACTAAGTATGCCATCTTAGCGGACTGAACATTACTTTTTGTTCAAACAGGATGATTTGATTTAGCTTCTCAAATGCAGCCAACTACGCAGCTTTGTAACACAGAAATAAAGCAACAAGTTTAAGCTGATTCTTGCAACTCAGCTTCCTGGAAGTTTCATTTGTACCATATTATCTAGCCAAGGCAGCAATCCAGGACAGAAATAGTATCTTGAAACATTCTGATACCAAATAAGAGCTAATCTATTTCCAAATTCACCATTACACAATTCAGAAAGTGAGTTTTGACACTCAGGAATTTTTTTTAATGAATATTTCTGCCTTTGTAGTCTCTCTCACATTCATACAACTGCAATCAGTAAATGCAGTCACGACAACTGTTTTCAACACAGTACTGAAAAGTTTTTCAAACCACCTGAAGCTTACTTTTAATTTCAAGATACTTCTGATTTTTCACAAACCAGATGTACAAAAGCCCAACATATTTAATGACTAGTATTATTAAATCTTATTTCAAGTAGCTCATTTGTCCTGCAAGCCACTGCTGTGATCCCCTCCGATTTGACTGCTTTTGTCCACCTACCTAATGTACCTATTTAAGTTTCACACAACTTCAATGCAACTATTCTGATAAACACATCTCAGTCATAAGAGGATCTATTATGCTGCACAATTAAATTGTTTTAGCAGATGACAGACCAGAAGAACTGAAAATTTAATAAAATTCAAAATTTAACATTTCTTGCATGTTAAAACAGGGTAAAATACAGCAAAGCAACAACCCCCAAAATGGGGGTTTTCAACCTTTAAGGAGTGTAACCCTTCTGATGGGTATCCCTTCCAGATGGGAGGGAGGCTGCTGATGGCCGGCCAGTCGCAAAGCTGGCAGAGTGCGGTGGTGGTGCAGAGTGGTAAATGGTGGCAGAGATCGGGGGAGGGATCTCTGTGGCAAGATTAACCAGCATCAGCAGTAGAAGGGGAGATGTGAGTACATATAGTATGCAGGGTGGGTGAGCAGGCAGTGAACCAAGTCTCAGGATGCCAGCTCTCCATGCTACTCGACTCCTTGCCATATGCCCCTGCTTTTCTGCCACAGCAAGTGTGTGGGGGGTGGGGGGGGAAGGTTGGACAACAAATTTAGGACAGCAAGCCTCCAATAATTAAATTCTAGACATGAAAAACAACAAATTTATACATTTCCCATGTCTCGAATAGAATTATTGTGGGGGTCATCTTAAAATGCAGAAGTCAGCTTGATTTGGGTAAATATGGTTTTTTGCCACCAGAGTCCAGTTTTGTGAAGTGCCAGAGATGTCAAAGGAGTTCAGTTTGCTGCATTTTCAAATTTCTGGAGCTTTGGCTCCATAGCTACTGCATTTCAATCTCCAACTTCTTCCTACTGCTTGAAACCAAATGCTAAAGTTTACCGAGCATGCATCTTCCTCATTTTTTAATATTCAACTTAGACTGATTTTTTTCCCCCTCCCTACACTTATACACAGACCAAGAAAAGAAAAGATGTCCAGTCAAAAAACAAAAACCCTTAAGGAAAAAATCAATTTCTACTGAAATACCTGCAAAGTTTCAGTCTACAACCATGGTTCAAGGAGGAGCAAACAGCAATTGCTGGTAATGATTTATGGAAAAGAAATGCATCTTAATTGCATTCCTTTTCTCCACCCTTTGTAGATTAGCAATTACAAGGTGGAGACAGGCTACTGTTTATACAGGTCCTCATACAACAAAGTATTCAATTGAACTGCAGTTCTTACACATTTCTACACAGTAAATATTTTTTAAAAGTAGTTACACAGGTTGGCAGTTACCCTATTTCTGTCTACAATTTGCAATCTGGCTACATAAATGTAAAATGTCATTGGATAATTACTTATCAGTTTCTTATCCTTTTTTCTCTGCCATAAGCTAACACTATATATTTGCATTTTGTAGGGTAAACAGGAGGTGAAAAACCTAGAGAAGATGCTTGATTTTGGTAGGACCTATTATCCTACCCAAATTCTATTTTTTAAGCTTCCTGCATGCTTCACAGAAGAAAGAGAAATTACCACTGCTTTTTCAGTATTTTTATGTACCAATATTTTATGTGCAAGTCAAAAGAATGAAAGATATATATTGTAGTGGCTTGATAAACCACAAAGATAACCACAATCATGCATTTCCTTGTGATTTTCCATCACTGAATTTTGGTCCCAAATGCTGGCTGCCACTGAATAGAGTATGAGTGACAAATGCATAAGCTTCCCTCTATGAAGGTACTAGCCTTCAAAGGTACATATGGGGATGCATATAGTTCTGCTTCCATGCTTTTTCAGTTCTCATTTCTGGCTAGGCTGGCTGAAAGGGAAAAATTACTTCGGTAGATACTTCACCATATGTATGGTAAAGCTAACAGAGAAAGCTAAATACTGCAATCCATATAAACTACTAGTAATCCAGACACTGTCTATCTGACCTGTTAGCTGGATACAATCAGCATCTTAGTGATCTTTCTTCTGCTATTGATCCTGCAAAACACCATCTCTATTTAAGAAACACTGGGTTTGTCATTTGTTGTTAATATCAATATAAAGCAAACATTCCATTTTGTACAAGATCAAAGGGTACACACATTATTGGTAAAAAGCTCTCAATAATTGACATCAAGTTTATAACTACATACTTTTACAACAAACTTGTCTAAATAGTGAGCTGTTTCAATCATTGCAGGCAAGTTAGCTCATTGCTTCTACAATTCCTGGTCAGAATGGTGCAAAAATATCAGCTACCACCAATTACACCTTTTGAAATATCAGATATTATCCATTTGATTTATCCTCACACTACAATAGAAAAAAAGAACTGAATAGTTGTTCACAAAATACACGCCTTATGGATTTCTATTCTCACTTGGGAAGACCATTAGGAAGTATTCTGACAGCATGGTTACATACACGGCAAACTGAAGGAACTGCACAGCAAAACACTCTGCCCTATGATAGTTCTTTATAATACTGCTTTCTAAAACACAGTATCACAGCATTTGTTCATCCAGTTCATCACTATAGCAAAAATTAAAAGTGAACTTTCATCTGCACACTTCCAGACCAGACAGCAACATTCATTTTTCCACAGAAGCCTTGATAGAAAAATCCAGTTAAATAAAGGTCAAAGTTTGGACAGATGAACAGCTGAACAGGAAAATGCATGGTCCAATTAGTTTTCATGACTATTCTGTCATTTGCTTCATACCTGGCTACTACAGAGCTTGGGAGATTATATGCCATTTGATCATGAACCCATGCAGTGGCATATGCATCATAAAGTGAAAGAGCGCAAGAACTTGGTAATGCTTCTCAGATCACCTTGCATTCAAATCACTTTTACTGGTTTAAATACACCTTGTTGTTTTGGTGAACCTGCTCCCAGTCCCATTTAGTAAAAAATTGTGTGTCTTTAAAAAACTACAGATCAAAACTGAATTCAAGAAACTTGGCTCCTTGGAGATGGGTTAAATGTTTTACAGCAGGTATTTCCCAACTCTGACAACAGGGAAGACTACATCTTAATTAAAAAGGACTATTTTGTAGACAACCTTCTGCCCTAGAGAAAATGCAGCTTATTGTCAGGTTTAAAATACATTCACATACAAGACAAGAATTTCTTAGGGAGATATCTTTCATTGGACTAACTGTATAATTAGGATAAAGTTAGACAAGTTTCAAATGCAAGACATTCTTCATCGGGTCTGATCAGTAAGAGCCCATACAGCATAGTTAACTAGTTCATCCTCACAGACTTGTGGTTTTTAAATGGAAACCATGACAACTATACGTATAAATATATGACTGGTTTCAGACCTTACCAAGAAGAGTGCTGCAAAAACCCAGGAAAAGAGATGCTAAAAAAGAAATATGAACAGTCCCATTCACCAATTTGCCATGAATTTGTCAGCACTGCCCAGTGTTTCTAAGGAGATTTAGTGTTATAACACCCAAAAGGCTGTTTTTCCAGAGGTACAAACAGCAGCCAATATAACACATTTTAAAAACAGCAGAGGTTGCCGAAGTTCAGTAGTTTAAACCAGAGTAGCATAAAATATTTATAGATCAACACACTTTCCGCACCAAATGCTTGTTCCTGCCTTTCATGGTAAAAGACTTTTCATTTCTTTCAGAAACTAGTAAATCATGAGCAGTTTAATTTTTGATAATGTGGCAAGCCTGCCTTTAAAATGGAAAGAGCAAAAGGATTTACAAAGACACATTTTACACACAGGTGCACATGGTGTAACTGTATGACGATTACACCCTGGATTTTAAAGTTAAGTAGTTCATTAATGTTGCAGCCAGAAGATCTGTTATCTTCATACAGTCCAATCTCCAGCAAAACACAGTGATATTTCATAGTGTAATTCCTGGAGCAAACCCATAACTCTACATTAGACATCCTTCTAAAAATATGTCGTAGATCAAACTTTGATTTAAATTTATTTCAAGTAATAGCAAATCTACCACATCCTTCACTAAGTTGTTTTAGTAATTACACTCATAATTAAATCTGTACTTTGTTTATAGTCTCAATTTACCTCATGCTCGTTTGAGGCATTTGATCTCATTATATTTTTGCTTGATATCTTAGAGAATCCTCCACTGCCAGAAGTCTTCCCACCCATACAAATACTGATGAAGCCTCCTCTTAATTCTTTCCATGATTTTTATTATTTTTATTTTTCTATTATTTTTCAAGTTAAATATGTATGCACTGCTTCATATGTTAGAGAATGTATTTAATCAAAGTGCAAGGTGCTCTTTACGCAAGCAGTAAGGTTTGTGCTCATTCTTTTCCAGTCTCTGATTTGATGCAGAAAAAGAATAGTTTCCTGCACACTATATTTCCTTTGAAGTAAAATACTCCATTATATTGGAGGTGTGCAATTGTCAACTATGGTCCTCCTGGAGCTTCGGGCAACTGCTTTAGGATATGACTTCAAAGCACAGGATAACCCCTACTCTTTCCACAGAGAAAAAGCTAGATGCGAGTTTGGAGATGCTTAACCCAGACTAGCTTATTCAGCAAAGGACAGAGCCAAGACCCTGTTTACACTGGACTTGAAAACTGCCAGCTCTGCATGATGACACAGGCAAAACTCACTCAAATGCTGACACTTTTCCAGGACCACTCCACAACCACACCTGAAGGACAAAGCTCTTATGTTTATTTAAGAATCTCAGTGTCCCAGTGCAAAGAAAAATGGAGAATGCAACAAAACAGATACAGGCAAGTGCAGAAACAGAACATACTACCAAGACAACACTTACTTTTAAGCTGAGCTAACCCTAGCCCTGATAACTAGTCATGCAAACTGACTGCGCAGGCGAGGACGTGCAGACACCAGAGTACCACTTGGCCAAACGCAGTGGCTGACCTAGGCATTTCCACGTTCATGAAATATTGCCTGAATGTAAAAGTGGTGCTTCAAGCAGCCACATTACAGGATTCAGAAGCAATACCGTGACTACTGAATACAGTGAGAGAATGAGAGTCAGGCAAAGGATTAAATGGAAAAAACTATGATGCCTACTTTTTGCACACAATCAAAAAGTTCCCATTAGGAAGTAAAAATAACACTAGCCGATGTAATTTATCTATAGCATACTCTATTTATATGCATAAGAGAATAATTCACTTAACAGTATAAAATAATGCTAATCCCACTGTGGTGTTTATTGTTTACGTATTGCAAATTCATTACCTGCATATATTGGTCCAATAAAAAGATGACACCCTAAGAAATCCCTCTTACATAATTTCTGGATAATCACAGTCCCAACAGGATTCTTGCGATACATAACATGGGGCACGGGATAGACCGAATCATTGAAGCCCCAGGAGAAAGTCTCCTGCCCCATGCACAGCTCTGAAGTGACCTAGAGCTATACAAAAAGGTAGGAGACAGATTTGCTACTAGTTGGAAGTAAACTTCCAGCGCACACAAAACACTTAATGAAAAACTTGCCATCTTTAGGTACACACAACTTTTAAATCATAGCATAAAAGCTTTTTTGGTTGACAAGGCAGTTTAAATATATTTCTGAAATCTAAATGTTACCCAATGAAGATTTCTATTGTGCCCCACAAAACATGATTTCTCTAAAACTCCTTTTATTCCTGGGGTAAAGACAAAGACAATGCATAGCAAGATACAGGTTACAATGTACTTCACAATCCTGGAGAGAGTAACCACCATGAAAAAATTAACTTTAAGAATTGACACTATTAACAGTGATACTTCAACAATGATCAACAGGTTGCAATAGAGAATACATTTAGATTTCTACCATAAAAAACCCAAAAACAAACAAAAAAACAAAACAAACTGATTTAGATTGTATAGTAACAGTAACATTCCAGTTTTTGAAAACAAAGTTTCAAAGTACAATTCATTTTGAACAAGTTACATCGGTATGTTTCTCCAGGTCTATTTGTAAAGTGGACAAGCTTTACCAAATAAGCAGGGTATTCTGTACCAAATAAGCAGGGTACTTTGCCAACTAATTTTTCTAACTGTAAGATGAAGATTATTTCTGTCAGCTGCACATTAAATAAATTAAACATATCACAGTATTGCTATCAAACTCCATATATCATAACAGATAATATAGACGAAGTTGTGTAGCAATTAACAGTGTTTAGCCAGAAAGTCTGTACACATTATTTGCCTTCAGATGCCCAAATGCAACTAAACTAGAAGTTAATATAGTCAGTGGGAATATATTTAAATTTGGTCAAATTTCACCTGGTTAAATAACAGAGATTTTACTGTTTTGTTAGTTATCTGGCGCCAGCGGGAAACGGAGGGTGCTAGATAACAAAATATGCCAGATAAATGAGCGGCCCGAACAGACGTCTTTGACTGTCTAGGCCATCGCCTGTCCCGCCACATCTTGGGTGTCACCGCCCCTCCTGCAGGTCCTGAGGGGGGACCCACACAGCCTGTTATACCCTGGGCTGTGGGGGCTTGGCAGCGCAAGCTGCTTTCCCCCAGGACATGGGGGCTCCACAAAACTGGAAGTGCCACAGTGGGCATTTCCAGTTGCACTTTTCCCTTACAGGCCAGCACTCCAGTTAACAGAGCATGCCAGCTTGTAAGGTGGCAGTTAACACAGCTTTTGCTGTACATACTTTCCTTATTTTCAACCCAGAGACAGCCATAATTGCAAAAACAATAAAAAAAAAAAAAGTTCTCATTTCTTCAGCTTTTTTAAGGAAAGTTCAATTACTAATCATTTAACTGAAGTCTGTTTTCCATGGAGATGAAAAAAGAAGTTTAGTGCAACTCATAAATAGTTATTTGGCTTGTCAAAACACATTACTTCAAGGTCTACTAGTACATTTCTTCTGTCCTGCTAAAGACTGCATCATCAAGGATAGATGCCAAATACAAAGTCAAATCAAGTAGCTGACCAAAGCTTGTTTTGTAATAGCTGTTCTTTCATTCAACAGCCGAAGGGCAAATTTCTGCCTTCACATGCCAGAACTGTACTCCCATGGATTTCAGAGGGGACTCTGCACATGCACACACATACCCTCCAAAGACATGATTTAGCCCCTAATACTTCAGTTTGAGGAAGGGCCTTCAAGTTTACTATTTTTTTTTTTTAATTCACTATAAAATGCCTAGCAATAACAAATCACATGGATTTTTAGAAGGAATTACAGGATCTGCAGCAACAAAATAGATAGTGGCCTATTAAGTTAGGAATTGTGAACCAAATCCAGAACTCTATTTATTTATTTTGTTTATATAATTACATAAATTCTGAACTTTACAAGAGCTAAGGACAGCCCAATATTGTCCCCCCTATATCCTCTTGGAAATGCTCCTAAGATCTTCAAATATTTACTAAATATCTAGCACCAAAAAATCCCAGAATTTAGAAACAGATTGCTCATTTGACTTAAAATTTGGTTGAAGATATTTGTATTCAGAAGTATCATTCAAGCCTATGATCCCCAGCCCATATTACAAGACCCCTCAGTGTTGCTCACAGGCACAGGAAATTAGAAAGCTATAGGGTAATGTGGCAGGGGACTGTGTGTGCCTGCTACTTTAAGGCCCTGGAGCTGGCAGCTGCTAGGTGCTCGATTAGGGTAGCCACTTTGGGATCAGGGGCTGCCTATATAAGCAGCGCAGTTCAACTACTGCAGGCCAGGCAACAACATTGCCTGGCCAAAGGGCTGCAGATCTACATCTGGAGGTAAGGGAGGAGCTGTAGGGGAGGGATAGGAGGCTCCTGGTCCTGGGCATGATCTAAAACTGCACCCTGTTGGGAGTGGGAAGCCCTACTACTTCATCAAGTAGGAAATGCACTTTTAAAACACATATTTTATCATGTAAATATCACATATTTCAGAAGCTCCTGGCCAAACATAAATCTACTCATTAAGAACAGTTGTTAAAAAGAATATTTTAATATCCTAAACCCCAAAAACCTTACTCGACTTACTTCCCGTTATCTGTGGTTTATAATATTCTAGACTGTGTAAAGTGTTCATATATGACTAATTCTTTTACACAGAATAACTTCCTCGAGCAGATGACAAGAGCAGTCTGCAAGACTATTTATGATAACTAAAGAGCCTCTGATGTACCAACACATTTAGAGTAATTTAACACTTTAATAAGATAACCTTGGATTGAAAAGGGATGAAGGAGCTATTGATGAGAGAAGAGTGATTTTAAACACTTAAAGAAATGCAGAACTCTACAACCCTTGGTCCAGAGTTGATACCTTTTATTAGATGAACTCAGTTTTGCATTTATTTGCGTCTCAGACTAACATGGCTACCAAATACATCCTTCAAACAGTTAAGACACTTCTGCTCTTAGTGTCAAGTCTTTGGATGGATTTGAGTTGTTTGCTATTGAAAAAAGATTTAGAAGCCCACTGACTTCACGTACTTTCTAAAAAGAAATATAATTATACAACTTAATTTTCCAGATATTTACATGAAAGTCACTTGGGGAATTAAAGACTTACCAGGCTGCTAACTGTTCATACCAGAAGCTATTACAGAAGGTTTTAGAACACACTTTAAATATGCAAACAAATATACATTGCTCAGTACCATTGTGGGTGGGGAGTAGAGGGGAATTAAAACGGAAAAAATGTTTTATGGAATGGAAGTTCATTGTGGTTCTTGATCAGGAGAAATTAAGCATTGTACTAAGATATTTAGAATTTTCCAATATACACAGTTTAAAGTTGAACTACACATGGTTTAATTATGTATAACACAATCACATGAAATGGAAAGTTTTATGCTACTTTTCATAAAAAAACAAAATGAGCAAATTCAGATTCTTAAACTATATTTGAATGTAAGGATTCCACCCAATTCTGTAAAGAGAAGAGAATTTTGTATCGCTAAGTGCTGCCAATAGCAGGCATCACCAATACTGGCATTCTAAAACCCCAAACATCTTAAATATGAGCCTTTGTACTGGGTCTCAGGAATACCATAAGTATCTTTCCTTTTCATTGCACGCACAAGTTAATCTGCAACAAAATTTAAGCTGTTCCTCTCAGCCCCATTAAATCTGAAACAAGTAATTCTAAGGCCTAGTATATTTGCTGCTTCAGGTTCTGATCCGCTATGGCCAGGTCAAGACAAGTGTGGCCATGCAGCACCACATACCGCACGTTGAGCTGTTTTCTACCACACAAGGGAACAGCACAGGGGATTTTTTTTTTTTTGACCACTGGATATCCAAGGGGTCCAAAAAAACCAAGAACAACAAAACAAAAAAACCCAAACCAAAAACCCACAACTCCCCCCCCGCCCCGCCCCGTCCCGTCCCGTCCCCAAAAATAAATTAGAGTGGCACACACAGTGTCAGCACACACTGCTTACAGCTGGAGCTGGGCTGACCAGAACCATGCTCTGGCTGCCAGCCAAGCTCTGCGCAGCAGGACTGCTGCTGCTGCAGCCCCAGGAGGCCCCAAGGTAAGGCTACTGGGGCCAACCTCCCCTACTCCCCTCTTTGCTGCATGCCAGAGGGCATGCACGATAGACATTCGCCTAGGACAACTAGTGGCAGAACAAGGTGCTCCGCCACTAGTTTTCCCCAGGGAACCAAACATTCATGCACAGGGGGACACGGCCCTTGAGAGCAAGTGTTTGTGCATATATAGATCTTCAGCAAAAAACCTTGTGGGCCTACTCAGATGGACCTCTATGCAAGCTCAGATCCAGGGGCAGGCAGGATCTGAAATGAATTTCCACTCATTCCAGAAAAATATTTCCTCAAAGGAGAGCAGTTCAATAAATCTCAAAAATCACCTCCAATTGAAAGTTTGCTATGACATTATCAATTCCATGTAAAAAAAAAATCAGCAGAAGTCAAACATCAGAGGAAAAAGTTATTACTCTAGTTACTTTGTGCTTTTTGACAAATTTGTGCAGAGCCAGTCTCTTACACCCACCTTCATTTATACCAGATGTTTCCAACCACCAGGCCACAAAGGGTCAGCTGCCAGGTCATGACACGAGCCCCCTACTCAGACCCTGTCTGTCTGCCCAGGCAGTCATGTGCTAGGTGGCAGGGCAGCGCGGGGAGAGAGGCAGCCAGGTCCATGTGCTCTGTCCCATGCTGGTTCATGGTATAAGAAAGGCTGGGAAAACCACTGATTTATGCCATTTGGGAAGTAACAGGAGAGCAAAAGTTTATGGTAGGGAAATGACTTAACAAGGGGCCTGGAGATTCCTATTCCAGCTGCACTTGAAGCTACTTCTAATATTTTTTTTATTGTTGCTTCAAGTATTTAGGGTCTACTATAGCACAGGAAAGTAACATCAAGAAAGAAGAGAGGCAGGAAACTGATCCTATTTGCTCCTGTCATCCAAGCACAGCCTAAGGAGCACTAAGCTTCAAGTCTATAAAACTATAATCAGGATGTGTATAATCTACAGCAGGAAAACCTGGGTTCTTGCAGGCAAACATGATACCGCATGATCAAACTGACAGGAGTCTTTGGCCCAGAGTATGATCCCATAACACAAGAATGGTGCATAAGAACCAATAACAAGTTTTGTCAATTGTAAAGACCCAACCCTAACACAACCACAGTGCCTGGACCGTGTCAAGACAGCAGAAGTGATCAGGACACCAAAGAAAGTGCTGCCTAGGGTTAGCAGAGGGGAGAAAGCCACCTGGAAGAGCAAAGCAAAGACATGATACCACATCAAACCTATAGAAATGAAAGGCTGACAACCCGGCACATAACAGGCAGGAATGAAGACAAGGTTCTTTGGGTAGATCTGGTATCTTTTATCAGATAAAAGAAAAAGCTGGCAAAATTGTTCTTTGCAAGCTTTGGGGCACAAACACCCTTCTTCAGGCATATGAAGGGCACTTGTGTCTTTTATTAGTTGGATTTGTTCCTTGCAAGTTTTCGGGTACGTCTACCTGAAGACCCTCATCTGCCTCCGAGGGCTACAACCACAAGCCCCGAGGCTGCCACAGGCCTGTAGTGCTAACTTGGTACTACTGTTTGCGTGTTGAACAGACTTCAAATGAAAACTAAAGGTGACCAGGAAGGAGCCCAGCCGCAGCTTCCTGCCCAGGGTCAGCACCACCTTCCACAACCACTTCCCCAAAACCAGGGAACTGTCGCTCTCCAGGCGTCAAATCCCAGCCGAAATTCAACCGTAGCCGGTCCCCGCCCAAACGACCGCGGCCCGCGCCCGCCCTCACCGCGCCGACGCCTGCACCCAGCTTGGGGCCGACCCGCTTCACCAGCATGACGGGACCGCCGCTCAGCTTCTCGCCGCCGCCTTCGACCCCAGCCGCCGCCGCCGCCGAGGCCGGGGCCGAGGCCGAGGCCGGGGCTGGCGGCGGCTCGGGCTCGGGGCTCATTCCCTGCGCTGCTGCATGGCGCCGGGCGGCTGCGCCGGGCTCGGGGACGCGGACACGTGCCGCACCCTGCCGCGCTGCAGCCGCGCCGAGGGGGCGGGGCGCCGCCGCTCACCCGCCAACGGAAACGAAGCACTCCCTTCTCCCTCCTCCCGAACCTTCCGGGAGCTCACTAGCGAGGGCGGGACTGTACACATTCTTGGGCGCCTGATTGAGTAGCCTGGCTCAAATAGGTGGAAAGGAGGCGGAACTCTCTTGCCCTCTCGCGCCGCTGATTGGATATGGGGCGGAGCCGTATTGCCCTTTCGAGCTTCTGATTGGATGGAGGGTCTCAAGTGGGTGGAACGCGGGTGGGGCTGCATTGCCCTCTCGGGCCTCAGATTGGAGGAGAGGCTCAAATGGGTGGAACGTGAGGCGGGGCTATATCTTCGTGTCTAGCGCCTGATTGAAGGAAGACCTCCGGGAAGGAGGGCACGAGAGGCTGGCCCCGCCTACACCCAAGGTAACGGTACAAGTCGGCTCCTCGCCTCGCCCGCGGGTGGGGTGGAGGGCTGAGCGTTGTGGGGGCCTCACATTTGCACTTCATAGGTGGGGGGTGCCCAACCCGTCTCTCTCCATGGGGCCAGTCAAGCCTGTGGGGCCCCCCGTGGGTTCAAAATCTGACAGTGGAGGAGTACTTACAGGTAACTGCTGCCCCCAGATCCAGGAGGAGCCCATCAGGCCCTTGTGTGCTCAGCGGAGCATGTGAGATGGATTAGGGTGGCACAGGGCCACATGGGACCAGTCAGCTCAGTGGGGCAGGGCAGGGCAGGGAGGCGCAGGGCAGTACGCGGCCAGGTGGAGGCTGCACAAGGCCCGATCTTGATGTGTTGGCCCTGATCCTTCTTGCAGGCTGGCCCTGTGCCACTTATCTACTTTGCACAGGGCCAAAAGATTGACCACAGGTATTATAGACTAATATATAACCAGAGTAGATATATAGTATACACACTTACTTTGTTTAGTCCACAAAGTGCAAATCTACCCTTTCCTCTACTTGATTTCAGACTGTGTGGCTAACTACATCCATCTTTGCGCAGGAGTATCATTGACTTGTGGGATTTCTTATGTATGCCTAAAGTTAGCATATGTGCGCTTTCAGGTGTCATGCTGGCTATTACTAGCAAATAAGAATGTCTTATTTACTAATGTCTCCTTTATTGACTAGTAAATAAGAATGTAAATAAGGATAAGGATGTCTTCAAGTCTCACTGGTCATGTGAGTGTCTGCTGGGTTTTTTTTTTCCCTTTAATTGCCTGCCAGATCACAATCTAACAGTGGTTCTATTGTAAGTTAAGAGCTATGCATTAACTCGGAAGCATTTTATTTGTGTGTGCTAAAGGACTTTGCATTGGACTCATTTATCTGGGACCTGAGTCCAATTTCAAACTCTTCACATGAATGGTAATAACATTAGCTAAAAAAAAAAAAAAAAAAAAAGGCTTAAATCAACACATTTTGTTTAAAATCAGTTCTTCCGCCTACCCCGACACTTTTCCATAGGGAGTGTTGTGCTTTTTCCCTGGTCCTTTTTGCTATAGGGTCCAGCAGGTACACAAACTTCTGAGATTTTTCTGGTGAATAGTCACCTGTGTGAAAAATCCTGGGCCTGTTCAAGTCGAGTGGATTTTTCCAGTGACCTCAGTGGGACCAGGATTTTCCCAGTCGTGCCTAGTAACCAAGAAGCTGCAGAAGGCTTATCACTTTTGAAACCTCCACAATTTATAAGCCTGGAAAGATAACACATTTACACCACTGTGTCATGGCCAGAGCCAGAGGGATTAATAAGCATTAAATATGTGATTCTTAGAGGCATTTGGTATTTTGCCTAAACAGGTAATATTAGTTAATATAAAGCTTGTAAGTTTGTAAAATGCAAATGTAACTTGTCTGTCATAAGTTTAACCAAAATGATAAAATTAACAGTTCATGGAACTGACTGGGTCCCATAGGCAAAGTTGTAGATATGAGATTAGCTGACCTAACGGTTTCTGCTTAGGATTCAACTTTGATGATAAAAACTGGATCCAACTGCCTGGCACACCCAACACATTCCAGGAAAGCGCATCCCAATAAAGCATATTCAAATGAAACCTAAAATGGGTTGGGGCTTAGGTGGAACAATGCCAATTTCAAACCTAAAGGTGCTGCATTATTATTTGCTTATTGGATAAAGCTGAGTCTGGGTAGTAACCTTTTATGATAATTTTAACACCTTTCAATCCCATAGGGTAACACCTATAGGGCAACATTATGAATGGCTCTAAAGCCAACAGATTAGCATAAGACTAGATATAAAAAGCACATGCATCAGGTAACCAGCAGGAAGGAGGGAACAGAATGGTCATTTCTGTTCCACGTTCGGACTCCTGGTGTGAGTGAGGATCGGATCGGATCCTGATCAAGGGACCTTCCCCAGTAATCCCTCTGTCAGCATTGATCAGGCACACCTGACTTTGTTGGAATCACTTGACACAGACCTGGCATTAAGGGACTATTGATAAGTTGCCAACCCATGTCTGTCTATCTGTTGTTTTGAACAGCCCAGTGGCTAATACCCTTGCAGTGCTCAGTTGGCCTGTGACAGAATTGATCCATCTATCTGTTGTTATTATCTGTAATTATTTACTATTAGCTCTTTAATGCTGCATTATCTGCTGATCGCATTTATCTTTCTGTTAACTGTTATGTGTGTGTAAGCTATAATAAATTTGCCTTCACTTCACTCCCAACTTTGGCTCCTCGATCAGAAACTGAATTAAACAGCCCAGTTGGCCTGTGATAAAATTGATACACTCACAGTGCCCAACTGCCCTGTGACACCACTGTAATCAGTAGTTACACCAATGTCAAAGAGAAGCACAGCCAATGAATCCCTACACCAAAGTAACTTCAACCAATATGATGTAGAATTACTCTGAAAGACCAGAGGTGAAATGACACCTGTGTAAGTTACATTTGTGCAATTGTCACCTGTCTGCTTCTGTCTGGGAGCAGCCACTTCAAGGCAAACTTGTAGTTACTTTGTGGCAAACTTGTAGTAGTGCTTGCTTACTGCATGCATCTGCCATGGCCATAGGATATGTACTGTGTATCAAGGTGCAACAGATATTGGTATATGAACCTATTGGAAGTTACACCAAATGAAAGTTTAACTGTGTCTTGCATCTAAGCCACTGATTCTCAACAAGGGTGTCGCAGCACCTTGGGCTGCCTTGAGATCCTTTCAAGAGTCATTTAGGGTGCTGCACAGTGTTAGCACTGAAACATGCAAATATTATTCATGGTATACACCCAGAGATTTAAAATAGTAATCCAAAATGTAAAAACATTATGACATGGTTTCTCTAAGTTCTTTCCGACAGAAGAATTGCTCTATTACTTTTCTGTAATCATACGACAAGTGAAAATTAAAAGCTTCCATTTTCCACGGAGTGGTGCCTCTAGTCTGTAAAGGGGTGTCTCAAGCCTAGAAAGTTTGAGAACTACTTATCTAAGCCCTCAAATACTGGCATACAGATTTTTAAGCTTAATATTAGACACTCAGTTCTTGAAAAGACTAAAGACTCATTTAATCAGTTTTGCATTCGTATTTAGTATTGCTTGAAGTCATTACTATGCTTTGACACCTTTAGCCTTCAAGTGGCCTAACCATGGATCTGATACAACTCCTATTTAAATCATTTTAAAAAAACCTTATTAATTTAATGCCTACAAGGACAGTTCACAGGTAATGAAAATAAGGTAAAAACCACAAAGTAGCCCTCTCTGCCCCCAGTTTGGATTTTGAAGTTGAGAAGCGTTCATCTGTGTGGAAGTTTCTGCTATTTCTGTTTTGTTCTGCCCGTTTCCTCTCTGGGTTCGAGCCTGTTAAAGGCTGAACTTTCTGAATGAAAGCTCCATTGAAATCATGGGAGTTTTGCCACTAATTTTGATTGGCCCAGGATTTAACCCCCAGGTATTAGTCTAATAAAGCACATGTGCCTGTGCTATCACAAGAACTTTTTAGTCACTTGCAAGTTTGTGTAGTTTCTGTTTATCTGACTATGTAAAATAAGTTTCCTATAGCATTTACCACCGTAGTATCTAAGCACAGCATATGTAAATTAGATTTCCACAATGGTTAGGTTTATAGTGAACTTCATAAATTACTATGTTCTTTGCTCCTCCTTCTAAGGCTTTCCAGGAAGTTACCTTAGAACATATCCAATCAGAAGCATAACAAGCAATTTTTGCATCCTGGGCAGTGTCAGCTCCCATTTTTGCACACCCTCTATGGAAGACTCGGGTTGGTGTCTCTTGCCCACCCACTAGTTGCACTACTGAACACAATGACCATCTAGTTGTCGTGGAAAAGATTTTTCCTAAGTGAGTCTGGTAGTCTGTTTTAAGAGGGTTAAGACCCTGCTTAGTCTAATCTCTTACATAGCTTGAAACAATAGCTCAGAGAGGTATAACTGCCATTGTTTATTTTAGTGGAGTGTTAACTCCATAAGCTAATGAGAATAATTGAAGTGTCAACACACGTAAATATTACTGCTGAACAAATCACGTAGGAAAAATAAGGGTTCACATATCAGTGATCTGCAAAATCTTTTGAGTGACATTTTGGTTTGGTGTCCCTAGTGGGTAGAGCTTGGTAAAGTGCTAATACTATTTTTCTTTCCAAGTAAGCCTCTGAGCACTGCTATCTTGGCAGGCTATGAAGGAGAATGATATCACTGATTCATTATTTTGGCAACTAGAGCAGATTGAGACACCTAGAGGAAGTGAAGCAAAGCAGTAATGTGGCTGAGAGGTAGATTATTGCATTCCGTACAAATTGAAGCCTGTCTTGCAGTTTAAATTACAGTAACCCAGCCTATAGATTTGGATTATTATAGTCAATTCCTCCTCCAAACGGCAAGGACAAAACCACCTGGCCACAATAAATTTGGAATTGTGATTCAGGAAAAAAAAGAGGAAAGAGAACAAAAGTAGTTGATACATTTTTTTTCTTCACCAAGGACCTCACAGCCTACCCCTGTCCATGACCAAAGTCCTAACAAAATTTATGAAGTATGCCAGGTTGGAAAAGGGCTGTGATCTTGATTGTTTCCACTGAACCAGACACAATGTTGTCTCCCTCTCTGTTGAAGGTACTAATAAAGAAGTAATGAACAATTTGTAAATGCAGCCAGAATGCTTTATCAGATCACCCAAACCAATCACAGTCTAGACTGTTTGTGATACTTTTTCTCCCTCATCAGTTTGGTAGCAGCAGAGCACTGATATATTAATCACAGTGTTAATCCAATGTTGCTCAGAGCTAATCCAAATTACTCCACAGTTAGAAAGCTAGCAACCATGTCTAGGCTATTGTTCCCAATGTTGTGACCACGTTAGGAGCACTTGCAGTAGCAAAGGTGAGACATTTTAAGAAAAGGAAACATTGAATGTAGACAAGGCCTTAACAAGCTACTGTTTTAAGATTTCTACTAAAAGAGAGAAGTTCACAGGATCAGTGTTTAAGAAATAGTTCAAGCCCTAGTAGCTAGCTATTGGAAAGGAATCCCACTAGATGGGGTTATAGTTTTGAAAGAAGGGGGTTTGGATCTGGTTGGTGAAGAAACATGTTTTTGCCTACACCCAGTATATAAACAGCCTGCATACTCTGACATAGCTGACAAACTAAAACTTGCAGTAGTTTTACTGCATCTTTCATAATAATGCTACTTTAAAAAGAGGTTTCCAGGTTTTTCTGCGTAAGTGCATAAATTGCCATGAATGTCAATCAGTGACTAATAACCAATGACTCCCGCTGTCTGTAAATCAGTGTGGCTACCATCTATTTAATATTTCAGTTTAAAAAAAAACCCTGAACATACATGTTTAGCTCTGTTTTTGTTTTGTTTTGGTTTTTTTACCCCCTGGAGCTACTGCAATCATTTTACCCTCAGATTGTTGTTTTATAAGCTTCCCATGTAGTATTTCTTTTTAAAAAACCCACACTCCACGTTAGGACTATGAACCCAGAAAGCTAACCATGTGCATAAACCTCTGCAGGGTTGGTGTTCTACTTTGCAAGGTGTTTGAGGGGCAGGGACTAGGCGATCCCCACTCCCCTGCTATGCATACATATTGCCCTATAGGAATGGAGCCTGTAACTCCTGGTTCAACTTCAGAAGATTGTTAGCAAGGAATGTCATTAGTTGCTAAAAATATATCTAACAGTTTAAAATAGGAATCTGAACTATTTAAAGAGCACCTAATAGAGCTGAGTTAGTTATGAACACTTTTATTTTCCCATTTTCTGACCTGTGATTGTTTAGAATTATGACCTTAATACTATGGTGAACCTAAGGGTTTCTTGTTTTGTTTCATTTTCTTGTGTTTTTAATGAACACCCTGAGTTGTGAGAGCAATCTAATGAACAATGTGATTTCCTTGTGCTTTTAAGGCTAAAGAAGTACCAAAAAAGAATTAAAGGTCATTATTATCCCTTTTCTAAATCTACCAAGGTTGAGGTAATTTAGAGATAACTCACGCCTATTAATTTCGGAAAAACAAAAAAAAAATCAGCTTCTTATCACTTATGCAAGGAGCTGCAAGAAAGGCAAATGAGTATGTGGGAATTAAAGCTCACCCATGAAGAATCTATAATATGGTGATTTTTAACAATAATAAGATCAACTCAAAAAAATGTTATTTTAAACTATCTGAGAAACAGAGGTCCCATCTGGCAAGGTATTTAATCACACTTCATAGAGTCTGCTGTCAGTCAGTCAGTGGATGAATTCTGAGAAGCAGAAACTTCAACAGTCAAATTACCTGTATGTCTTGATCTCTGTACACACCTAGCATAGCTGAAAGATCTCTTTAAACAACATCAGTGTCTATCAAACACATTTAACAGTTAGTCTGTTTTGAATAGAAAAGCAATAGGATGGTTGTATATTTTTAAACAGACAATTGAGTTTTACTCAGCAACAGAGAAGGTTTTACTTTTAATGTTGTGCTCTGGATTATATATTTGAAAATCATAATTGCATTTCAGGGGAGGAAAAAAACCCCAGGTATTGTGCATTCCATGCAAAGCAGATGTGGATTTATTCAAACAGTTCCCACTCTCCCAAAGTATTTAAACATATTACAATCTCATTTAGACTGAATTTCTGTTTATAGACCCAACACTTTTCTTTCTTACTCAGAAATCTACATTTGCTGGTATAAATACTATATGATAAGGTTCTACTTTTTAATATCACAATTTATACTATATATTAGATTGCTTACTTTCACAATTAACAAAGAATGCTCTCCGTTTGATTAAGTAAATGCAAAAGAAATCTACTTTTATCTGGTACCTGAGTAGTGCATCTAAATGCAGAGCAGCAGGTACCACAGCATGAATGCAAAGTCTGTAATGTATCTATTTAGGCTGCCATGTATTCTAGTAACCCAGAAATAGTGCTTCATCAGAAAGACAGTGTGTGGTGTGTGTCTTTCTCTGTGTACCTTTGTGTCACAGCAACTGCTACCAAGGTAGATAAAAATGAACTGGAGCTGAATGAATTAGACCAGAGATTATTTTGTATAGTCATTATCCTTCCACAAGTGAAAGGAACAGGTACAGCAGGTGAGTGGAGTACAGTGTGAAGACTCAGCATAAAAATAACTATTTACTTTTGATTCATTCATCGTCAGTATTTAAACTTTTTTCTTCCCAAGAGAATTTTTTGTTTTGGAGAATCTGTTTGAGTTACTGAGCTAAATATGAAACACCAATAAAAGACCCTGTATAAAACTGATTAATAAGATGGCTATTTGTTTTCTTTTAAAATCCTTTTTTTAAAAACACCTATAACAAAATCAAGACCATTCATGTTTTTTGGAAATTTCTTACTGCATATATTTTTTCAATAGTTCAAAGATGGCGTTAGCAAGTGGACATTGGATTAGACAAGAAATAAAAGGAGACCCTGTGGTAATATCTAATTTGATCTAAGAATAAGAGAATAAACTGTTACTCAATCTTAATGTTCTGCATTGTGTATCTACCTTGTCAAATGAACAATTAAAAATCAAGTTTCTTTTAGATTAGAATAAGATTCTGATCACATGGCAGTTGTCCAATATCTCATAGCTGTATTTTTATACAGTTAAGGTTTTAAAGATCACTTTCTTGGTCAAATTCCAATTTGGGTAAAATTACTACACTGTATTATGCCTCCGGTAGGACTGCACTGGAATGATATGTACATATACAAACTTTCATCCATTATTTCTTAATATAAAAGTAGTTTGTGAAGTTACTTAGGTTCTGCTCTACACACATATAAAAGCTATGCGTACATATAAAGTGGTCACTACTGTTATTTCACTTCATTCACTGTGATAGAGCAGCTTATGTACCCATTGTTCCTTGGAAAAAAGTCTTCAATGGCTTTCAGCTATTTTAGATATTTACCTATGGTATTTACTTCCTACCTACTTAAGCAGGTGTTTGTTATATGTCAAAATCTGTGTGCGTCCTGGTAGTGAAAATATCTGCAGGTACTTTTTTCACTGTTATATTTATGTCCCTCTGATAGCTTAGATCTTTTGTGTGCATGGGTTTTGTTTGTTTTTGATTATTGTCCAGAGCACTGTACAAACACAACAACCAGTCATTGACCAGTCAATTATAATCTAAAGTCCCAGTGCTGCAAAGGACATGGAGGTGCTGAGAATTAAGTATGTAATCAGAAGAAAATGCTAGATCCACTGTGCTTATACGATGATAGCAGTTGTCCCAGCCAGGTTCCTCTCCGCAAGCTCCAAATGCAGAAATATGCCTGTGAACATATTTCACGTCAAATGTGCCAAATACTAAGGTCTCAAGACTGGCCACAAAGGGTCACCCAGAGTGTCTTAACTGGTATGTGGCAGTGGGGGCCGCCCTCAGGGGCCAGAAACACCAGCGACAGACCCCGACACTTCTGGTGGAGAGCTCAGGGACCCTGGCCCCCAGAAAACTTATCTAAGAGGCAGACCAAGACAGGGAGGGAGCCACACTAGCTGGCGCTGCTCTGGCTTTTGAAATGACTGTTCATCAAGCTAGGTGGCAGACGGCTGATGATGTCAGCTGTGACCACTGCCATGTGAGATTTAAAAACCCCAGCAGAAGCCGGGTGTGAGGGGGAAGGTAGGACGTGGGACGCTGAGCTCACTGAGGAGCGACTCGGCCAAGCCAAACCCCCACATGACCCTGCCCCATTGAGAAAGGCAAGGGCAGCAGTTGAGAGCCAGGTGAGGCATCCCAGCTCCATGGAAAGGGGCTCAGGGTCAGCCACCATGCCTAGAGCCCAGGCCATGCGTATTCAACCAGAGGGACCCACAGACACAGGCCCAGCACAGGATAAGGAGCTGGAGCCAGGATAAAGGGCAGGAGTGAAGGGCAGGCTGCAGTCGCAAGCCTGTACTTCGAGCAGAGGCCAAGGAGTTAGGAGTCCATTGGCTCAATACAAGAAGCCATGGCCAGGAGCTGGCACAGGGGCTTCACGGTGCTGACAGTTGGCGAGTGGACAGGGTGTAGAGTGGACAGGCAGAGCCCCAGAACCAACTATGACGAGTCTGTGAGTACCCCTGTCTCTGGGCCAGGGACAAGAACACCACTGAACCCCTCCTCTTAGTTACAGTTCCATCAAGTCGTGGCAAGCGAGTTGGGGGCCTGACCCAGGGAGCAGGGAGATACTCACAGCACCAACTGAGGGCACCACAGTCAGGGTTTGGAGCGTGTATACTGATATGGGTACAGAAGATATGGTCAGGAGCTTCTTGGTGAAGGCATGCCATTGTCACGATGTAGACATGCTTTTAAGAATGTAGGCCTAGCAGTGTAGCAGCACCTAACTTTTAGGTTCCCTGTCACATAGGGAATTCACAGTCTCAAGTTAGGTGCCCAAGAATGGTATCCACAAAAGCCAGCGGACTGAATTGGGACCCAGTGTAAAATCCGATCTAATGATTAGGTTAGAGGGATAGAACCTAAAGTTCACCCCTGCGTAGGACTTAAACACCAAACTTGAGGCTTCAGAGAAATACGTGGTTCTGGTGGTGAGGGGCATCATCTCTCGGGACTTTAACTCACAAATAATCCATTTCTAGGCAAATGCCAAAAAAACCCTATGGGGCAATGGTTCTTAACTTTTTTTGGACTTGAGGCACCCTTTATTAGATTTGAGGTACCCTTCCATAACTTTGCAAATTGAATGGTACTGAATTTAAATAACATTTCTGTATACGTTACAGTGCTTCCCTCCTTGCAAAGGGCTGGGCAGTGGGGATGGGGGGACCAACAAGGCGGGAAAAAAGCTTAAGCCTATGCTTATCTGCTTAGCTTATCTGCTTATCTTCTTACATTTTGCAGCACCCTTCAAAAGATCTGGTGCCACCCCACAGTGCCCCAGAACCCTGGTTAAATAATTGCAATAGAGTATTTGGAAAGGACAGGTGTGTCAGCCTTCTCTGTTGAAGCTACTTCCCTTTGTATAAAACGCTTATTCATTGTCAAGAGTATGGGAAACAGCTCGTAGTATGGGAAACAAGCAGGAGGAACTTACCCTCCTGCTAGCCAACACCAACCCAGACATAGTAGGGCTTACTGAAACACGGTGGGACCCAACGCATGACTGGGCAGTGAATATCAAGGGCTATAGGCTGTACAGGAGGGACATGACAGGGAGGAAAGGCGGGGGTGTGGCATTCTACATTAAGGAGGAATACACATCCTCATCAAGTCAGAGGAGGGGCACACTGAAGTGCTTTGGGTTAGAATACAAGGCAGTCGAGGGGAAAGAGACTTAATGGTGGGGGTCTACTACAAACCACCCAACCAAGGGGAAGAGTGTCGCAGGGCTCTCAGGCATCCTGCGACTGAGAGTGGAAATAGCTCAGGAGAGACCCCTAGGGGTGGAACAGGGGAAGCACAACTGCCAGTTACTAGGATTGTGCAGGTGCCGGTTGCCCTAGCAACCAGGGAAGCCGGGAGCCAGGAAGGGGCGGAGCTTAGCCCTTCTTAACCAGAAAGCCAGGAGTTCAGTTCCCCTCTGGCAACCGCAGGAGGAGGAGCTCTGCGGGTGAGCTGAGCAGCTCGGGTCAAGGGTTGCAGCCTGACCGCTCTGACCAGCTTCAATGATGCAGGGGAAAAGGGAACTTGGATGGAGGTAAGGCAGAGCCTCCATAGAGTGAATCTGGGTCTATGAGCTTGCGGCTTATTAGTACGTTATGAGCCGGTAGGCTTCTGGTTATCTTGTAGCCACTTAGCTCATGATTTTTGTTGCTGTTATACCGGAGGACTGGGTGAGGCTGTACGGGTATGAGGAGGCCTCACGGGGGCTCCCCAGTAGTTTGGGGGTTCCCAGTGCCCAGTGGGGCACAGCGAGTGATGCCAGTGGGGCACAGCTGTTTGTGCCCGAGAGGCGCGGTGTGTGGGGTTTCGGACCCCAGCCCGAGAGGCGCAGCTCAGGCCCTAGAGGGGGCAACGGGCGCGAGAGGCACAATAAAGGCCCTAGAGGGGGCAACGAGCGCGGGAAGCGTGGGACAAGCCTCAACAAGGGACAGTAAAAAGCCCGAGAGTGAGAAGGGCGCTGAGGACCCAAAAGGTGAGCGAAGGGGCCGGGACCCAATACTATGTCCCGGGGAAGGTTTATTCCGGCAACAACTGCAAGGCTTGGGCTGCGGTGCAGGGGAAGAAGGTAGCCGCAGACAGCACCCCCGACCATTGGGGCTCATATAAATGGGCAGCTTCCCGCTAGGTTTCATCATGCTTCACTTATGAACAAGATCAAGATGTGGCAGGCAAGAATAGGCGGGCAGCGGGCCCATTGCAGAAGTCCGGAGCTGCACGTGCAGAGAGGCTCCAAAAATGAGACTCCTGTCACAAAGAGCTAAACCAGGAATTCTTAAGTCAGCTCACAGAGGTAGTTGGGTCAAAAGACATGGTCATCATGGGTAACCTGAACTTTCCAGACATCTTTTGGGAAGAGCAGTCAGCCAGGTCTGACCGCTCACATAGGCTCCTAGCCAAAATGCAGGACCTCCATCTAACACAGGAGGTGCACAGCCCCACCAGGGGAGATGCCTTGTTGGACCTGGTGCTGGCCATGGGCGATGACCTGGTGAGAGGGCTGCAGGTGCTCGACCACCTGCACAACAGTGATCATCGCCTGCTGGAATTCACCATCCAACACAATGTGGCAAAGGTCTTCAACAAGGCAGCAGCCCTAGATTTCAGGAGGGCAGACTTCAGTGACCTAAGGAGAATAGTCGAGAAGGCACTGAGGTCCCGAAGGAAAGGGGGCCAGGTGTCCAAGAAGAGTGGTCACTCCTTAAGGAGACTATCCTCCAAGCCCAAAGGGAGATAATCCCAACATGGATCAAAGGGAGCAGGAGGGCACAAAAGCCCCCATGGCTCACCAAAAGCATCCAAGAATGTCTCCTAGCTAAAAGGGAGGCATACACCCAATGGAAGTGAGGGGCCATCACGAGGGAGGATTATACTGTGGTTGCTCAGGGATGCAGGGGGGCAGTCAGGAAGGCCAAGGTGGAGATGGAACTGGGATTAGCTTCCCGGATCAAGGACAACAAGAAGTCCTTTTTTAAATACATAGGGGGCAAAAAGAAGGTACCGGCTAACGTGGGGCCCCTGCAAGACATGCTAGGAAATTTGGTCGTCACACCAGATGACAAAGCTAACCTATTTAATGATTTCTTAGCCTCCAATTTCCTGAGCAGGGACCAGATCAGCCCCCCCCCACACTCGGTCACCCTCAGGCCCCAGGGGAGGCACACCTGGGCCAAGGGTTAGGAAGGATCTAGTCAGGGAACTTCTGGAGGGACTGGATGTATTTAAATCAGCTGGTCTGGATGATCTCCATCCCAGAGTGCTGAGGAAATTAGCTGAGATCATTGCAAGACCCCTGACACGGTTTTATGAGCACTCGTGGTGCTCTGGTGTGGTGCCAGAGGACTGGAAGAGGGCTAACGTGGTTCCCATCTTCAAAAAAGGGAGGAAGGAGGACCCCGCGAACTATAGGCCAGTTAGTCTTACCTTGATCCTGGGTAAACTTTTTGAGAGAATTATCCTGCCACATGTCCAAGAGGGGCCAGCAGGGGAGCTTATGCTTAGGTGCAATCAACACGGGTTCACTAGAGGCAGGTCCTGTCGGACCAACCTGGTGGCCTTCTACGACCAAGTCACCAAATCCCTAGATGCAGGGGTAGCAGTGGACATAGTCTTTCTGGACTTTAGGAAGGCCTTTGACACTGTCTCTCACCCCATTCTCATTAAGAAACTAGGGGACTGTGGTGTCCACACCTACACAGTCAAATGAGTCACCAACTGGCTGGAGGGCCGCACCCAGAGAGTGATCGTGGATGGGTCATTTTCGACCTGGAGGGATGTGGGCAGTGGGGTTCCGCAGGGCTCAGTCCTCGGGCCCGCAGTGTTCAACATCTTCATCAGTGACTTGGATGAGGGGGTAAAAAGCACCTTGTTCAAATTTGTTGATGACACTAAGATGTGGGGGGATGTGGGCACACTAGAAGGGAGGAATAGGTTGCAATCGGACCTAGACAGGTTACAGGGGTGGGCGGATGAGACTAGGATGGGATTCAACACTGATAAGTGCAAAGTGATGCACCTGGGGAGGAAGAACCAGCAGCATACCTACAGGCTGGGGAACTCCCTTCTCGTCAGTGCAGATGCAGAAAAGGATCTTGGAATCATCTTTGATGCCAAGATGAACATGGGCCAGCAGCGTGGAGATGTGGTCAGGAAGGCCAAACGCTCTTTGTCATGCATACACAGATGCATCTCGAGCAGGTCCAAGGAGGTGATATTCCCCCTCTATGGGGCACTGGTCAGGCTGCAGCTGGAGTACTGCGTCCAGTTCTGGGCGCTGCGCTTCGAGTGGGACATGGACAACATGGAGAGGGTCCAAAGGAGGGCCACCCGCATGATCAGGGGGCAGCAGGGCAGGCCCCACAAGGAGAGGGTACGGGACCTGAACCTGTTCAGCCTCCACAAGAGAAGGCTGAGGGGGGATCTAGTGGCCTGTTACAAACTAGTCAGAGGGGACACCAGGCACTGGGGGAGTCCCTGTTCCCCTGAGCACTATAAGGAGTGACTAGAAATAATGGTCACAAGCTGGCAGAGGGTAAATTCAGATTAGACATCAAGAGGTGCTACTTCACGGTCAGGGCAGCTAGGATCTGGAACCAACTTCCAAGTGAAGTGGTGCTGACCCTGGGGGTCTTTAATCACCTTGCTGGGGTCATTTGACCCCAGTAATTTTTCCTGCCATGGCAGGGGGTCAGACTTGATGATCTGCTCAGGTCCCTTCCAACCCTACTAACTATGAAACTGTAAGAGACTGGATTCCAAATGTCTCATCTTTTATATGACTATGCTAAACTGTAAGCTATGTATCACACACTCTCTCATTCTTCCACTGACACCCTCTCTGTCTGGCCAATTAGGGCACTTTTACATGTGCTCCGATGCATTCTTATTAGAATGCATTGGAGCAGACTTGCTTAATCAAGCCTGCTGAAACATCTTAATCAAAATGCTCCAGCGTGCTGCAGTCTCTCATGTATTTAGTGTCCCCGCATTTCAAAATGGCAGCAGTGGCACTTTAAAGCTTGTCAAACAAGCTTTAATTAAAGTGCTGTCACTGCCACTTTGAAATGCAGGATGTTGCATACATGTAACACTGTGGGTGTTTAAACTAAAGCACTTTCAAAAGCCACTCTAAAATGTACCCCCTCCCGCTTCACCTCAGAGCAGGTATACAAACACCCCTATATATTTACTCAAGGCAGAACAGCTTCAATAGAGAAGAATAAGAGATTCCCCCCATCTCATTAGGATACATTTGTGGAAGGTGGAAGTTGTTCAGTCTCCATAGGCAGAATAGGAATTCTAACCTCCATCCCAGGTGAAAGCCTAAAACTAGCTTTTTCAGGTCTCTTCCTCTGGTTGTGTTTTGTGTGTGCCCCAGTCTGGTAGGCATGCTATGAAAACTCAAAAGTGTTAATGGAAACTTGGGCATTGTTAATAGAATCTATCAGTTTTAGACAGGAGCTCAGTCTGTGCTTTAGTAAAACGAGCTTCTGCAGTGAGAGGGAAAAATGCTTATAGATAGAATATACCAAGCAAAATCTTTCTGCTTGACAGTAATTCTGGCTGTTAATTATTTATTTACTTATTTATTTATTTAATACAGTAACCACATAGGCATGTTGGGATTATTTCTTGAAATTTTGGACTCAATGATATTCTGCAGATATTTCTGTTTAAACTTTAGCTGTTTGTCTTTGGAGTGCCTGTTTGAACCACAGTTCTCATAGTGGTGCCACACATGTATTTTTGAACAATTCATCCCTGGAGAGCAAGTTATGCCCTTACGGCTTGAAAACTGAAGGCTGAAC
This sequence comes from Crocodylus siamensis, assembly GCF_052110815.1. Classification (NCBI taxonomy): domain Eukaryota; kingdom Metazoa; phylum Chordata; order Crocodylia; family Crocodylidae; genus Crocodylus; species Crocodylus siamensis. The sequence goes on along the minus strand of NC_143397.1, from coordinate 77,374,472 downwards.
TTGTGATGCTCATATAAAGCATATTTTATTTAGTCTTCTAATATGCTACAGTTTATCTTTTATGTTATTTAATCTCTGTTTAATCACATTTCTACTAATAAGCACCAGATGCTGTCCTTAACCTACATACAAAACTGAGCTGATATTTTATAAGTCCTGATGATAGGAAACCGTGACAAAATGTAAATGCACTTTCCTTTTGGATAATATACAATGTACATGATGCATAATGCACCCAAATGTGCTTCCCATATTTGCTACCTCTCCTTTGAAGTGACAGTATTCCAATTATGAGGCAGAATTCACTTTTTGTTATTTTTGATCATCCTATTATCGCTATACACTACTTGCTCCAGAATTACCCTATACTGGAGAAAATTTGCTTGTATTCATTTAGTTCTTCATGGACATCAGAAGAGAACAGATGAAATAAAAAGTCTTGGAAGGAAGTTATCTCCAGGTGGACCCCCACAAATTGCACAGATCATCATGTTTAACCTAATAAGCCATGTAGACACATTGTTAAGGCTTTCCACTGATATTACCTGCTGGTTGTATGTATATGAGATGCTTTACTATACAGTAATCTAATCTACCATGCAGTAAAGTATCACCGTCTACACATGTGCACATTACTGCACAGTAAATTTAATCCACTGCTCCCAGTTACAGACAGTTAGCTACTGTCTGTAAATACAGGTAGTGAACTAACTGGGCATGTCTACACATGCATTTACACTGGCTGAGATTTACTGTGCACTAAGTGGAAATAGCAGCATCTACACATGCAAGTGTTAAAGCATGCTTATAGACTGACTTGGAGTGTTACTGAGTAGTAAAGTGTCTACATGTGCATTACTGCGCAGTAACTAATTGGGTGTAAATTTGATACCTGCATGATGCAGGTATCAAATTTATGCTCAAGTCGGCATAAGTCACCATATTTACTGTGCAGTACAGGCATGCTTATGTAGACACATGCCTATACTACACAGTAATTTTGGTTACTGCGCAGTAAATGTGCACACTGTATAGTAGATACTGTACAGTAACGCTCGCAGTAAATACTTGGGCAAATTTGCTTCTGGTCAGTCTAGCCAACAGGGGGCCACAGGGTGCTCTTTGTCCCCAGTCCTGGTGCTGCTCAGCTCCCCAGCTCCCCCCAGGAGGTGGGAGCCAATCAGCACCAGAACTGCGGAGCTCTCTGCCCCCATCACAGTTCCTGGCAGAAAGCTGGCAGCTTTGGAGCATGAATACGGGCCAGGAACCCAGCTCTTGCCTGTCTCCTGGAGCAGCTCTGCACAGCAGGGGCTGGGAGCAGGCAGGGACTGGGAATCCAGCCCTCACCCACTCCCTGGAGCATTCAGCTGCGCGTCATGTACAGCTGGTCTCAGGGACAGGTGAGGGCTGAATTCCCAGCCCCTGCCTGCTTCCCTGCACAGCCAGTTCCATGCCAAGCAAGACAGTTGCCAACAAGCTCCGTGCCCCCCTCCCCAACAGAAAGCTTGCCTACAGCTGCTCCACACCTGGGACAGCTCCCAGCAACCCCCTGCCAGGCAGGGCTTCCCTGCCAACTATGGGATTTGCTGGCAACTGTGTGTCCGAATCGTTTCTCGGCCTCTTGAAGGCTCAGATCGAGCGAAAACTTTTACTGTGCAATACGCCTACTTAGAATTAATAGCATGTGTAGATGCATCTGCAGTGAGGGAAAAGGACCAGTCGCAGTAGATCAGCACCATACCTCCCTCCTAGTGGAGATAGCAGACAAGCTGCTGCTAACTGAGAAGAGCCTTTGTCCTTTCATGACAGCCAACCAATTAGGAGGCCTGTAGGTATGTGGAAAATCATCTCTGATAAGGAATGAGAGAATAACATGGATGTGCTAAGAAATAAGCCTCAAAATGGCTATGAAAGTCTTTAAATATTTTTGAGCATCTAAGATAAACAGTGCACTGAGTTTCAAAGCCCTTTCAAAGCTTTATTTTGCCTATCCTATTATCTTGGCATGAAGTTGACCTTTGCCTTTATTCTGCCAGTGATATCAGCCTCATTAGGAGTGTAGGAAAACCTTTCACCTTTAAGTTTCTCCTTAAAACTCATCTGCCCTGACATATGTGCTGAAAGCTAGCCTCAGATAATGGCTAGACAGGCGGCATCCTGTGGTTATAACTATCCATTGGCTTTCTGTTGTGCCCAGTGTTTTTCTGTACTAAGACACTCCATTATGAGAGAACCCATTCCTTGCTCCTCCTTTCCCCCATAAATTGGACTGTAACTTAGTTAAGGATAAATCCTATTTCACCTTTATGTGCCAAAGTGGCACTTCTGTATCCACATAACTGCAATGTTTGGCACTTACATACAATTCAGATTCTATTTAAACCACCTTACACTTGCCTTTCTGGCTGTGCAGACCCCAGGGCAAAATAGAATTGTCTCAGCATGTACACCATGGCAGGTAAGACCCAAAGATTGCGTTGCAGAAATGCCATAACTGGAGACCAGGGCAGGCAGGGATATGGTTGGATATGGTTATCCAAGAATATTTGTAGTTTCTAGAAGTAAAATGGTAAAGGAGCAGGGCAGCCCTCCCACACTTTGGCCAATGGGTTAGGAAGGTTGCCCAAGGAACAGGAGACTGGGGTGCTAAACACCCCCTATGCACGATGGCTTTTTTGCACCTTGCATTCACTATTCTTTGGATACAATTGATAAACGGGAGAGGGAGAGCTTCTTCCTCATTGGAGGCATAGGCTAAGACCACCTCACCACTAAGTCAGTATTCCTTTTCCTGATCCACACTCCCTTCTTGCCTTCTGGCCCTTCCCCTCCTGACTGCCTAGTGGGCCAGTGTCAAGAGAAGAGCTAGGGAATATTTTTAGTAATGCACTCAAATCCTTTCTATGGTAAGGGACAGAGAACCCAGATCTCCTGCTATTTGGGCAAGTGCCCTAACCAATAAGCTACTGAGCTAAAAATATGGGAGGATTGACCTTCTCCATTTTACTTTCAGCAGGTTGCATATTCCATCACAAGTGAAACAAAATCTCAACTGTGCACGTCACTGAGGTGTTTGAGAATAAAGCAGGATTTAACATTAAGTTCCTTGGGACAGGGACTATTATACAGTGCCAAGTGCAATGACTCAATTGATACATCTCTGTGTTACTATTATAAAAAACATAAATCATACTAATGAACCGACTCTCCAAATAATTTGGAACTCATTAAGCCTTTGTTTTTTGGAATTTGACTGAAGAATAAAATATTTTAGGAGATGTTTTCAATGTGTACACCCTCATTTGTGGGGGGAAAAAGGGTTTATTAACTTCTCTTTTCCTAACAAGCTACAATCTTTAGCTGTATACAATCCTGGTAACAAAGGAACTATATAGTAATTTCAACAGCTGAAGTTATTCACCGTTGGTTTTTTTCATTTGTAGGCATGGACATGCATTGACAATGGCCGGCAACATAGTATTTGTATTTGGATAATGTTCTATGCATAATTCCTTTGTAAGTGTAGCTGGTAATGTTTGTTGTAGTTTGTTTAATTTTTAACGGTGAAGAATTTGCTGTTAGTGTAATTTTAGGTGTAATTTTTATTAAATGATTTTTTTTTAACACTTCCTGTTTTAAATGATCTAGTTTGATCATTGTTTGTTCTGAATGCAGAAATGTATAGTTAATCTTTGCAGAACCATTCCATGCATTGTGTGCTGGCAGATGAGGTTCTTTGGATAAATCCAGTATCTTTTATTAGACCAATTAAAATAGTTGGAAAAATTCTTCTTTGCAAGCTTTTGGGTGCAAACACCCTTCTTCAGGGTGTCTGGAGTTGTTCTGTGATCTTCCTAAATAGAAAAGATCAGATCGATCACTGCAACCACTTCCGGAAGTGGCTGTGACAGCTTCTAGGAGCACTGCTCCCTGACTGGTGCTCCCAAGGGCAGGCACTGGTGCTCTGGCCTAAAAATTGGGAGGGGCAAGCTCTGTAGTTTTTCTTGTAGTTCAGATGGAAGTGATTTGATGGTAGTTTTGAGTTTTAAAATGAAAACGTGAGTAGGTTCTTCCTTTAGTTGTATGCTAAGTTATACGCTGACATGCATTTCAGTTCTACACCCACTGCTCCCTTGGTAACAATCTATGTTTTATTTCTTAAATTAGACACTTATGAGATCTTAAACACCTCTTTAATTTGAAAAGCATTCCCTGCTTTGGTGGCACTATTAATGTCCTGTAAATAAAAATATCAACTTCAATTTCTCTCTGAATCTTCCCCTGGGATGATCAGCCAACATATTTCAATGACTTCTACATGTTGACAAGTGAGATATTATTCATCTTTTCTAGCAGGCAAAGTATTCATAGATTTATTCCTCCCTTTGGAGTTGTACATATTTCACTGTAATAGGACAATCATTTGCAATGTATATAAAGTGTTATCACCATAGAAAAAGAGAAAAGTGTTACTGAGAAAAAAACTAAGATGGTTAAAAATCATTTCAAGTTTTCTTCCCATGCTGCTAGGAATAAACAAAAGATGCATAATTATTATTCCCTGTGGTTTTTAATTTACTTAATATGATTGTTCAGTCAGCACGACAGAGTTTATTTAGACATATTTTAAAACATTATTTGATCTACTGTGAATTATTATTTTTTTTTATTTACTGTATTTCTTGAGCAATGTTGTTAGTGCAATTTGTTGCTGCTAAGTTACTAGCATATAGAATGCCAAGGTTCAGTAGCAGTCAGATATGTTAACTTTGGAGTTCTCGTATCCAGACATATTGCAAAAGAACTCTGCTTATTTTGGAAAGGACAGGGAAATGATGGCTCAAAGTTTTACTCTCTCAGCTGATGGCACCTCCCCAGCTCTCCATGGCTTTCAGCTCTAGGTTGGGGAGGGGAGGAACAGGACATTCTCTTCCCCATGTAGAAGTAAAAAACTTCAAAGACTCTGGGTGCAAGGAGACTACAGAAAAAAAATTACTAGAAGCCAAAGCAAGTTTTTTAAAAGTATACAAGTTCTAAAATATGCATTCTCATAATGAAAGAATTAATTATAACAATGATTCCTTTCTTCATTATACAATGTGTTTTTATCTTATCAAAAACATTTGATAGTATGTTACTGGATATCAGTAATCTAAAAATCTAACATGCATGTTCATAAATAGTTTCTCCTACTGATTGACTTGGGAGAGGATACCACAGGATGGACATATACCTTGTGCCAGAGAAGGACATGCTCTTTGGTCAGCAAAGAATGCAAACTGTTCTTACTGCTAGCCTGGTAAATCCGTAGTTCTTCTTCTGTTCCCTTACCATTGTTGCATTTGAATAATAATTTTGGACAAAAAATGTTAAGTAGTGACTTGTAATAATATTACTTCACAAGCTAATCCATAACTCTGGGGGAAAAAACAGTCACATAAGGGAAAACTTAAAGCCTTCCATTCTAGAAAGTCAGGACCCTGTCTGTAACTTCTAAAAATTTAAAATCCTGTTCAACAGTTTCTACAGTTAAAAAATAAAGACTGGGATAGAATAGCTATCTGCTTTGTTCCATGCACAAAGCTTCGGAGTTCAAAGTTGCCTATAACAGTAGGCAAGACAGAAAATAAGTTAAGGGTTACATCATCAAACAAATGAAAAGTTATAGCAAATGTTGGTAGCAGCAGTGCAATCATTTATGCACAGATTAATTTATATATATATAATCTGCAACCTTTTGCACCATACAGGTGCCTGAAAAGAGGCGGTAAGCAGCCAACACTGGCAAAATAACAGGTTAGGGACTATTTAGAAAAGCGGGATGTGTACAGGTTCGTGGGGACAGACAGGATGCACCTGAGGGTGCTGAGGGAGTTGGTTGACGTGAGTGCAGAGCCACTAGCCATTATCTTTGAAAAATCATGGCAATCAGAAGAGGTCCCAGATGATTGGAAAAGGATAAATGTAGTGCCTATCTTTAAGAAAGGGAAGAAGGAAGATCCAGGAAACTACAGACCTGTCGGCCTCTCCTCAGTCCCTGGAAAAATCATGGAGCAAGTCCTCAAGGGATCCAATTAAAAACACCTGGAGAAGGAGAAAGTGATCAGGAACAGTCAGCATGGATTCACCAAGGACAAGTCATGCCTGACCAACTTGATTGCCTTCTGTGATGAGATGCCTGGCTCCATGGATGTAGGGAGGATTGGACCAAAAGGACTCTCATGAGGTTCAATAAGGAGATGTGCAAACTCGTGCACTTAGGACAACAATCCCACCCACTGGTCAAAGCTTGAGACTGACTGGCTAATCAGCAGCTCCACAGAAAAGGACCTTGGGGTTTACAGTGGACAATAAGCTAAATGTGAGCCAAGAGTGTTCCCTCGCAGTGAAGAAGGCTAAAGTTATATTGAGCTGCATTATTAGGAATGTTGCCAGCAGATCAAGGGAAGTGATTCTTTTCCTCTCTTCAGCATGGGTGAGGCCACATCTGGAGTACAGTGTACAGTTTTGTGCCCCTCTTCCCCCCACTGTAGAAAAGATATGAACAAATGGGAGAGAGTCCAGCAGAGATCAACTAAACTGGTTAGGGGGGTGGTCCACATGACTTATGGGGAGAGACTGAGGAAACTGGGCTTATTTAATCTGGAGAAGAGAGGACTATGAAGGGGATTTAATAATAGCCTTCAGCTACCTGAAGGGTGGTTCCAGAGAGGATGGAGCTTGACTGTTCTCAGTGGTGGCAGATAAAAGAACAAGGAGCAATGGTCTCAAGTTGCAGCAAGGGAAGTTTAGGTGAGTTATTAGGAAAAAACTCTCTCACTAGGAGGGTAGTCAAACACTGGAATAGAATACCTACAGAGGTTGGGGAATCTCCATCCTTGGAGGTTTTTAAGACCAAGCTAGACAAAGCCTCGACTGGGATGGTCTAGTTGGGGTTGGTCCTGCCTTGAGCAGGAGGTTGGAGTAGATGACTTCCTGAGGTCCCTTCCAACCCTCATTTTCTATTATTCTATTGTGCTATTGCAGGCAAGCGTATTGAGAGGAAAGTGTTCTTAGTTCTGCATTCTATAGCTACAGGACTTGGAAGATTTCCTGCTTCAGACTGGAGTTGCCAAGGCAAATTTTTGCTTGATTTGGCAGTACAGTAAAAGTGGTGTTAACCAGCATTTTACTAACCAGAATACTCAGTTAACCAGAATTTCCAATATCCCCCAATACCGAGTCTATTCGGCATGTGCATCAAGCATTTCTGTTGTTTACATTAGTTAGTGACACTGCCAATAGAGGAGCTGCCGGGAGTTTGTGAGGGAAGGGGAAAAAGATCTGCGCAGGGCAGAGTGGGCTGCTGCTGTGGGCTGGAGCTGGTACAACTCTCAGATAACCAGAATTTTTAGATAACCGGCACCCCTTTACCCCACTCATGCCAGATAACAAAGCTTTTACTGTAGCTTGTATTCAGCCATAAAACTACTTCTTTGTAAAGCTGCACACAAATTCCAAGATTATGGATTTGTATTAGAGTCACCCATACAACAGTCAAGACCTATAAGTATAGACTAATTAATAAATAGGCAGTGCCCAGGAAATAAATTATCTCCCAATACAGATTGAATAAGAAATCAGACACCTTCTTGTTTGTGTGGGCGTTTTTTTTGTTGTCGTTGTTGTTGTTTTTAAGTAATAATTTTTGAGTAGGGATCTAACTACATTTTCTGTCTACAGTAGCCTTACAATATTTCTTTTACAAAGCTACTTGGCTATAAAGTACATGAGAAATTTTGACAGCTCATTCATTTGAAACTAGATAAATGCCCTTTAAAAAACCTCTAAAAATGTCATTGTTAATAAATGGCCAGACTTACTGCTAAGATGTTAGTATTGCTAGAAAAGAATATAATCTAGCATACAGACATTTTTAAAGATTATTTTTGAGGCCATAAATGTTAAATTATAGTAATTACTTGGGCTCCAGTGTTCTCTACTATCTGGTGTGAATAGGAGTAAAACAACTCATGAGTGGGGAAAGGGCTACTAGAGGACAAACACAGATACACACATTTCTTTTTACAGTGTAGTGTAGTGAGGTGAAAGGAGACAATGGAGGACAAACTGCTCTACATCAGGGATAAGCAACCTTTTTTAGCTACAGGCCACAATGGCTCATCCCAAAATCAGGTGTGGATAGGTGGGTTCTAGAACTTGGCTGGTGCCTCTGCTTGTCTCTGTAGTGGCATGAGAACACGCACAGCCGAAGAATCCCAAAGCCCCACATGTTCAGGATGAATCTAAAGCTTCTATGGGCTGGATTCAGCCAACAGACCATAGGTTGGTGACAACACAAAATATACCAAAAGGCCTTGTTAATGCTGTTTGGGGCAGCCTTATCTTTCGCCTCTTAGTTTATTAGCACCATTGGAAGAATAATTAATTTCAGATACTGACCAAGATACAATACCATAAGATCTAGGGTTAAGGACAAGGCCTAATGTTTATGTTTATAATAAATGGGTTGACAGCCTCAAGGTGCATCCGACTTGAAATACACAGGATACGGGTCACAGTTTCTGAATGCCCAAGATACACCACTGTTATGTGTTCTATAACTTTGCCCTTCAGCATCTCCCCTAGCCCCTTAATATTGAGAAACTGATTCTATAGAGATGTGGGAACAACTTAGAGTTTTGGATTAGAGGCATTATATGCACACACATGCCGAATTTAGGCACTTGTTACATTTGATGATTTGCTGAGACACTAAATCTTTAGTCTCCTTTTTAGAGACGTGAAATGTATTCCTTTTTAAATCCAAACAAGTACAATGTCAGACCAAACTGATCCACAGACATTTTATCCCAAAATTTATATTTGGCATTGGAAAACACACATCTTTCTAATATAGCCTAGAAATAGGTCTAATGAGTATTCTGGCGTCACAAGAAGTCAAGAGTAGAATAGAATAATGAGATATCAAATTGGATCCAATTCTAAGTTTAGCTTCAATGTTAGCATGATTGCACCTACCACTGTACTTATACAACTTGCTTCAGAAATCACATAAAAGCCCAGTAGAAAAGCTGTGCAGTGCTATATCAGTTGGGAGATGAGCATGAGGTTGAAGTCATTCTTTACTAACTTCTATTTCTGTCTTTACTTATGTGCCTATGGATAGATTTTGGTCTCAGTGTCCTATGGCAGAGAGTTATACTTGTTAACTGTGGGTGTGTTTACATATGCATAGATCAGGGAGCAGGAGTAAACTGCTCATGAGTAAGTGCTCCGAGGCAGGCATCTACACGTATAGGGAAGTGGGAGCAGATTTGCTACTAATGCTCTTGCTTCCTGTGGCCCTGCAATGGACCCCTGCTGCCACCAGGGGGGAGCTGTAGGTTCCCCCTGGATGCTAGCCCAGAGGCTAGCAGGGAGCACTGGGCCAGGAGACAGCCATCTCCTGGCAAGGGCTGGGACATTGCTCCTGCCTCTGACAGGGGGACTACAAGTGACCGGTCATCATACCAACCCACCCCTCTGTCTAGGGCAGTCTGCCCTGTCTTTTCTGCCACAACATGCTGTAATATACTTGATGTAAAAATGTGGGAGGCTGCCCATTTAATGCCCTAATGCCTAGGGTGTTGTACACGGCTCCGACCTTCCCTATACCATGTCCCATGCCTCACAGATGGTATCGCAAATTTGTAATAGCTCCGGCCTGAGGCCAGGCTAAACTCTGCCCCTTGCTAGACCTCTAGCATTCTACTCTCACACTCTGCCCCCTCTCACAGGGCCTCATTCAGTTCACCCACTCTCACTTGTTCTCATTCATACTGCCCCTCACTGGGCCACTCTCAGCCTGCAATGGATCCGTGCAGGCCCTTCGGATCCCCCTTGGGCCCTACTCTTCATGGCCCTTCAGGCTTCCCTACTCACACTGTGGCCATCCCGCATGCAGCCCGTTAGACCCTGTGGGCACCAGCCTTATGCCTTACACTGGGCTGAACTTGGCCACTAACCCCCACCTTGCTCATGTTGTCCCTCCTGTGGAGGTTGGCCCATGTGTAGCCCTTCAGGTTGCCCAAGCAACCCTACTCTACATACCCCATGGTGCAGCCCTTCAGGCCCACTTGTGCAGACTCTAGTCTACACCCCTCATACAACCCTTCGAGTGCCACCATGCACCCTACTCTGTGTAGGCCCCCTTTCTTCCCCTTTACTGGGGTCAACTCTACACCCCCTCACTAGAGCTCAGGGTCTTACACCCCGTGGGCTCACGTATCCACAAATGTGCCTGCCCCACTGCCTGCCCCTGCTCTCAAATTACCCACTGGGTGCTAGGAGCTGGGGTTATAAGGCACCCCTACTTGCCTTTCACTGGGGAGGCAACTGGCCTGGCATTTATGGGTAACTAACCTGCCACAGGCAGTTCCACCAGGCCATCCTTCCCCACAGCAGGGTATAGTTTTCAGTCATGTGCCAGGACCAAGGGTCTTGTACCACCCCCATAGGTCCTGCCTTTACCTCCAAGGATGTTCTGAGCAATAGCTCAGCCAGGTGGTGTTCTTCTAAATGCTAACAGCAGACTGCTGGCTGAGCCCTGAGGGCCTGAGTTAAAATGGAGGCTACTTAGCGCCCCCCCCAATCACAAGGCCCTCCTGCAGTCACATGACCTCCTCATTAAGGTTGCGCTGCACCGGCCGGCTCTCCTGCTGCCACTCTAAGCCCACCAAAGGTGCTCTGCAACACTGCCTCTAGGGGACTGCCTGCTGCTGGGGGGTGGGGGTAATGACCCCTTGTTCCAGCAGCAGGGAGCTCCCAGCCCCAGCTCCCTGATCAGGCAGGGACTTGGAAAAAGCTGCAGGGAAGGGGTAGGTCCAGGCCCCTACCCCAATCTGTTTGTGGGGCAGCTAGCAGCAAGCTGGGATTCCTCGCCCAGCTGGGAACTCACTACTAGCTGCCCCACCAGGTAGATTGGGGTAGGGGCCTGGACCTGCCCATCATCTGCAGCTCTTTCCAAGCTCTGCAGTTCAATCACCTCATCAGGGTGTGGGTCCCAGCCCCCGCTCCAGCATTGTGGGGTAGGGGCTGGAGAGCCTGTTCCCTGCTCAGGTCCACAATCATGGAGTTGGGTGGGGAATAGGCTGGAGAGATTCTTATCTCCCAGCACCAGCTCTGCAGTTGCAGGGCTGGTGCTGCAAGATAATCTCCCAGTGCTGGCCCCATGACCACAGAGTTGGTGCTGAGAAATATGGATCTCCCAGCACCAGCCCCACAACTGCAGAGCTGGTGCTGGGAGATAAGAATCTCCAGCCTGAGCCCTAAGACAGCAGACCTCAGACTAGGAGATGAGGATCTCCCAGCCCACATTCACTGATCGTGATCTCAGAGCTGAGGTTTGGAGCTCCCTGCTGCCAGGGCAGGGGGACATAATTCCCACCCAGGCTCTGGTGGTGGAGCTCACTCTGGCAGCATGCAGCTCCCAGTGGCAGGGAACAGTCTGCCGCACCTTGATGGCCAGTTGACTGGGAGCAGATTTGCTTCCTGTCAAGCATCCACATCAGTGCTACTACTCAGTAACTACTCATAAGTAAATTTGTTATCTGCATTTGTTACTTGCATTTACCTGCAAATGCAAGTAACAAGTTTACTTTCAATTAGTGAGGTTTACTGAGCAGTAAACAAGTGCATGTGTATGTATATCTGCATATATAGATATATATCGAGAGAGAGAGAGAGAGAGAGAGAGAGTGCTTCTTTTTTATCCAAATATCCTTATGGATATGGATGTGAATTTAAGGATTAAATCCAAGAGTTTAAGAGCATAATACAATTTGCCAGACAGAAGTTACACAGCCTATGAAATAAGATATACCTCAGCAATATAAACCCACAGGCCAAAATATTCTGATTTGGGTGACTAGAGATAAACTCCAAAATTAAAGTGGCCCAATGTTCAGTTGTGCAGAGGAGCTACAGCTCCCACTGACATAGCTGAACCTACTTGTTTCCACAGGGAGGAAAGGTATGTCAGTATCTTGAAACTCCTTGACTTCAAGTGCATCTCAGGATAAGAACTTTTTTCATAGACTAAGTTTAAGGCACTAGATTTTTGGCCATAGTGGCTGTGCCTACACAAGGTGCTGACTGCACAGTCACATGGCAGAAACCATGACATGATGCTACTGCACAGTAACACAGGTTACTGCACAGTCATTTAGTACTTATTTATACAAGTACTAAATAACTGTTTAGTACCAACTGTGCAGTCAGCATCTCTTATAGATGCAGCCAGTATCGTTCTATTCTTAGGACCAGATATCCTAGAAACTTTTCTTTTTTTATCAATTAAGGTAATGGCAGTTAAATTAATTATTTGGCTGGGTTGTTTAAGAGCTCACTAGTATTTTGTTATCAAGAATCATATTGACTCTATTACTAATATACAGCTTGTAGGAACTATGGGACAGACATTGAAAGTTAGGATATTATTATAAATTTGTAGTAATCCATTAGAAGGATTAAGGGGGCCAAGACACCTATTCATAAATTAAAATGGAATCTGATGCCACTCTGAACATATATGACAGCATCCAATAAGAATCCAAATTCTGACAACTTAGAACCTCATACCTTAACACTTCATAACTCAAATTTTGATAGGCCACTTTTGAACAGACTTTAAGGCTGGCTGACACACCTTCATCCTCCCTTTTCCCCACCCAGCGCCTCTGCTCCCAACACCAGTAGTCAAATGAAAGAAAATCTTCAGCAGATTCTTTTTTAAATCTGTAGAAATCCTCACCAATCATTTTGTAGAGAAGGAGGCTGGGCTTAGGTAACCCAACCACTTTAGAGCAGATACTAGGATTGATCTAAAAGTTGATTCTCGCAGTCTGTGCATGGTCCAATTTTATTCTCATGCTTAAACCTGGAGTCTCTGAATAATCATCTAGGCAAGAGAGGAATGCTGCCATAAGAACAATTGATCTGACTTTGATGGTGTGAATATGTCTGCTATTATCAAGACATGGCTGCTTCTACTTCTCCATTGTTCTCCCTCTCTTTGGGTACATCTGCACATGCAATTAATGCTCAGTAAAGTTACTGTGCAGTAAAATAAAGTGCAGTAAGATATGACAGAACACATGCAGATTTGCATCCAAGGGGAGCAGCCCAGTCCAGGGGCCAGTCCTAATGTGCACGGGGCCAGAAATGCTGTGCTGGCTGCAGAAGCAGCTGTCTCACAGCCCCATGAGTCCTGATGTGCATGGGACCTAAAACAGCAAAATTGCTCCTGGTCAACATGTGCTATTATGCATGACCTAATGCACCATTTATCTGGTACCTGTATGTGTTGCTACTAACAAATGGCACATTAGACTAATTTAATGTACAGTAAGTCCGGTACACATGTAGACAGTGATGGTTTACTGTGCAATAGATTAGTCTAATGCACAGTAAAACATCTTGTGTAGATGTGCCCTTTGGCCTTAGGAAGGTGGTTGGCATTAGTATCCTTTTACCTCTTCCTCTCCATTTCCTGGCCTCAGGTTGCTGAGTGATGGTCCTACCTCAGAGCCAGAAGTTGGGGTGTCAAAATGCCGGTATTCATTTATGCTTAGATGTCACATATAATTCAAATATTTTTACAGTTAAGTACAGTATGATATAATACAGTATAGTAGAGTAAAATATAGTTTAGTTTGGTATAGTATAGTTTGGTATAATTTGATATAGTATAGTTTGGTATAGTTTTACATAGCATTGCTTAGTTTTTGTATAGTGTATTATAGCACAGCATAGTTTAGTATAATATAATTTGGTATCATTTAGTAGAGTTAAGAAAAATAGCTTTCCAATCCCTAAGGCCAATAAGAATAGTGATTAATTTATAGCAGTGATTCAGGGAATGAGTGCCAACTGCTGAATGAAAAGGACTTGACTCTTGCCAGTGCCCTTCACGATTCTCTCCAGGGGACAGGTGCCATGAAACAACGGTCCTTGACACTAGACTTGATAAGCCCACCATCATAATCATATATGGCGCTGTGCCTAAGGGTTCATTTGGGACAGGTTATGTGTTGTGTCTTCAACTTCAAGCAATTGTGAATAAGGAAATTGTGCTTACAGCTTAGTAAAGCAACCCTTTGTTATTCACAGGAAGATGTATTTATGAGGAGCCAGTGAGGATTAGGGTCTGAAGACTAGTGCCAGGAACATCAATTGTGCTTCTTTTTTAATACATAGCTGTAAATCAGCATGTGCAACTCCCTTCCCCCACTCATACCCTGGAGTCCTTTTCATCCTAATGCACAGAGCTGGCTTTAGGAGTGGGCAACATGGGTGACTGCATAGGGTGCCGTGGGCAGGGGTGTGTGTCACACACACACACACACACACACACACACACACACACAGAGCAGTGCTCTCCCTCTGCCCCACTCCAGTTGATCACTGCCCCAGTCAGAAGGAGCGGTGCCCAGCCCAGCCTGTTCTCCCACCTTGACCCATTGTTTAGGAGGAGCCAGACTGGGTAGTGCAGGTGGCTTCACCTCCCTGCCAGACTATTTCCCGATGCCCCTGCCCACCTGCAGCAGCACCACTGACTTGTGGGGGAGGATGCAAGGGGAGGTAATTGGGGGGGGTGCAAAAATAAAAGTTCACCCAGGGCACCACTTTCCTTAAGACCAGTTCTGCTAATGCCATTTTACTGCCTTATGCATGTGTTACAGGCCAACTGGGCACTGTGAGTATCTCAATTTAGTTGCAGACTGACTGAGCACTGCAACTTTATTAGCCACTGGCTTTTTTGGTTCAGGATCGAGGCGGTGATGTTGGGAGGAAAACAATGACAAGTTTTACTTGTATCTTTTGTTGTGATAAATAAAATTTATTCTTTTTTATATTTTGCACATATGACAGTTAGTAAAAAGGATAAGCTAATAAACAGACAACATAACAATACAAGTTAAAATCAACAGTGATAATAAAACAGACAAAGAAACCAACTAAGAGGTCTCACTTGGTTAGTAACTTATTGATCGTCCCTCAGTCAGATACACGTCAAGTTGATTAAGCGAAGTCAGGCATCCCTGATCTACGCTGTCAGAGGGAGAACTGGGGGAAAGTTTCTCAGTCAGGATTTGGTCCTCACTCTCACTGGGAGTAAGGAATGTGGGGGCATGGGACAGCAATGACTATTCTGTTCCATCTTTCCTTGAGGGTTACTTAACATGCATGTTCTTTATATCCTGTTTATGCTAATTTTTTGGTTATATAGCCATTCATAGTGTTACTGTATAGCTGTTATCCTATGGGGTTAAAAGGTGTTAGAAATTATTTATTACAATAAGATACTGCCCAAGCTTGAGTCTACCCAAAAAACAGATCACACTGCATCACTTTGGGGTCTGAGATTAACATGTCTCCACCTAAGTTCAACCTACTATGTTAATTATACCTTGTGATTATGTTTGTTAATTTTTACTGCCTCTAAGCAAACTTTAATGAATCAGCTACTTCTGCGGTTATATTTTTTAGTTCTGCTTTCTAAAGTTCATGTTGTCTAAAGATCAGTATAAAAATCTATATATAGATTTTGCGGGTTGTACTCTAAACAGACAGAAAACAGTTTCATAAGCTCTATTTTAGATATCTTCAAAAAGCATTTTCTTTTGTTATAAGTTGCTTGTTAACCCTTCTGGTTCTGGCCATCACATGCATGCAGCCCCCCTTTTTTTCCTTGCCTTTGATGCTTTGTTCATATTCTGAATATTTGTGATGCATCACAGGCATGCAGCCCCCCTTTTTTCCCTTGCCTTTGATGCTTTGTTCATATTCTGGATATTTGTGATGAGTCTTGCACAGTGTGACCATATGTCCCAAATTGGCCAGGACAGTCCCAGATTTCATAGGCCAATCCTGGTCAGTTGGTGAAAATTAAAATAGAAATCCCAGAATTTTTGGGGTGGGATCCATGGGCACAAAATGCAGTCTGGTGGGGAGGCAGGGTGGGTTGGTGCACCAGACAGGTGGCCAGTACCTGTCTGCCTGTCTCTGCCTCTGCCTGCAGCAGCACCACTAACTTGGAGGGAGAGAGGGAGGAGGTGTGCAATGTCCTGGATTTTTAAAAAAATTGTATGGTCACCCTACTCTTGCTGAACAATGTAGTTAAGGAAACTCAACAGCAGTCCATTCTGACCTCATGAGTCTTTGTGGTGGTTTGTTTAAGTCTTCTCAGGGTCCCTCCCAGACTTTCTCTGAAATCTTTGGGAGCCCCCTGGGCTCTTTTACCAGTATTTTCCCATATCTACCATAGGCTTTGGCTCATCTCCATAACGAGGTAAATTCTGGCTCCCTAGTCAATAGCCCTCATTCCAGCAACCTCCTGGGCCCTCCACTAGCAACTGTCCAGCCCTGGCTTGCCAGGCTGTCTTATCTTCTTAATAGTTTAAACCTAACTAACTTGGCTTTCTTACCTTGCCTCTCATACAATTCTAGAGCTAGGCAGAGCTAGAAGTTTAGGGCCTCTTGGCCTCATAAGGGATCTTTACCTTTTGCTTTTTTTTACTTTCAGGGCAGTAACACTGGGACCCTGTCACAGTGGCATACCCAGCACTCTGTCAAATGACATAATACAGAATTGCGGTAGGGTTGGTCACTAACCAATGCCATTTCCTTGAGATTTTCATGGAGAACTTCCATTCAAATAGTAACTAGATCAGGCTTTATTTAATTTGTGAGATAGGATGACAGAACAGTCTTTGGTGGTAAAGCTGCAGCTACTATGTAAAACAATTAAGGTTCTATAAGGCTCTCATAATGAATCTCCATTGTAGTTTGAAGAAAAGCTTTCCTGAGTATCTTACTGATAATTTGTAGCATAAAGGGCATGTCTACATGAGATGTGTTAATTCGCCTTAGCCTAAGTGTGGACGCGTCCGGTTGTTCAGCGTCCGGCGTTCATTTGGTCACTATCCTCCCTTTGAAGTCACTCTCACTCTGGGGTTGCGCGCGTCAGAAAACCGCCTGCCACGACTCAGATGTTCACCTGGTTCAGTGTTTCATTTTTCTGCAGCGTGCGTGTCCAATAGTGAGACCGACTGTCCACCCCGCTGCGGGGCCCTTGAGGGCTCCTTCCTCCCCTACACCCTCGCCCGGACCTCCAAATTAAGTCCTGGTCCCAGTCTCTCCCCTAACGAATGGGAGGGAAAGACTACTCCAGCGATACACCAGGCGGAGCTAGCGCTGGTAAGCCTCTTGACCGCCCTACCCGGTCACCCGGGTCTGGGTCTCGGTCCGTCTATTCGGGCCAAGTCCACGGCTCCTATCTCTGCGTCTTTGCCTCTTGGGGAAAGTTTCCTCACTTTCCCACAGAGCCCTCAAGGCAAATGCCAGCCTCCCCTTTCCTCAGGGTTGCCCCCTTTAGTAGTTCCCCGCGGGGCTACGTGCCCACGGTCATTGGAATCCGCCTGCTTATGTTCAGGGACTATGTTCCCCAGCGGTTCGCCCTTCCGGGTTCTTACCCCTGCCCCAGAACGTGCGTGGTCCCCGCACGCTGGTGGGTGTCCCCGTCTCCGGCTTCCCGCCAGCGATCCACTTCCGCCTCGGATCTTCCAGTCCCCCTCCTCTCTGTTCCGGTGCGGCTTTTGTGCCCGCTGGCACCGCCGCACACCTGGGGGGGGTAAGTGAGTATCCCGCCCTTGGTGCCCGCAGGGGACTCGCACCCGTAGCCAGGCCTGCTCGGCGGCTCGCGCGCTGTGCTGGCCCCGCCGCACCTGCACCGCACCCCGCACTCCTTGGCCATCGGCAATTTATTGCCGCTGTGGCTCCTGCTTTGCTGCTCCTGGGGCTTATCGGGGCTGGGGCTCTCACACTAAGTTACTGCACAGTACGGGCATTTGTCTATACATGTGTGCCCTTACTGTACAGGAGCTTAAGCTAATCACACCTAAATTTGATACCTGAAAATGCTGGTATCAGATTTAGTCATGATTAGTTAATGCACAGTAATGCACATGTAGGTGCAACCCAGCACTAACTTTAGTGCTGGGTCTGCCCTGCCACTAGGGAGCCGGGCTAAGCCAGGCCCCAGGGCTCCTGGCTAGCTGCCTCTCCTGCTCCAGGGCTGGGCTGCTCTCTGGCAGCCCCTAGCTGCAGGCTATAAAAGCCAGCAGCCATTTTGCTTTGAGGGAGCCTGTTCTTTCTCCAGGAGCCCAACAGGCTTCCTGTGCTCCCCTGGACAGGCCACAAACTGCCTCTGCCTGAGCTATTCCCTCTACAGAGTTGCTGCTTATACACAGGTGAGTGTTGCAAAGGGGCTTGCCCAGTCTTGAGATTTCTCCAGGGCTGCTGCCTGGCTGTCTCTGGCAGCAAAGCCAACACATGGTCCCTGCTGCTGCTTACCCCTAATGGGGTCTCTTAGCAGGTGCTGTAGTAAAGTGCCTCTGCTGCATGGCTTCCTGTTCCTGGCTGTACCCTTCTGCTGAGCACTCCTGAGCACTGTCTAGGGACAGCCACCCAGGGACAGCTGTGTGGGGTCCCAGACAGCCAGTGTTGGATGAGCATGTCATCTTCATCATCCTCCCTGTTAAGCCCTGGCCCCACCCGCATAAGGGTACTCCTGGTTGGCACAGCAGTGCTGCATTAAGGTCAGGGCCTTGTGGGCACAGTGGATGGCCATGACTGACCACAATCATCAGTCCAGTTGTGCCTGTAAGATGGTGGCCTTTATGTGGGAGATAACTCATATTTTGGTGCCCTGGAACCCAAACTGCACTCCCGCAAGTGTCACCTAGCTGATCCTTCATCCCGCCCCCACCTCTCCGGTGACACGTCACCAGAGGAGGGGCCCTCAGCCCTTCAGCATCTCAGTCCATCCTCCTCCACAGTTGCTGCATCCACCAGAATCTTGGGGATCGCTGGCCAGTGGCTATCTCATCCTTGATGCAGCCCCAAACTCTGCCATGAGGAGTGGCTGGCCATGACACTGCAAAGTGCCAGCAGCACAAACCCCTCCCCAGGAGGGGGGGCCCTGACAAGGCACCGATTCACCACACACCGCAGGATGCAGACACTGGGTGCAGCTGGATGCCATCACCAATGGGGAGGACTGTGCCAACCTGCCAGTCTTCATAGCCCAGGACACATGGTAAGTCCCATACTGGAGGAGGGCTCTACCAGTTTCCACCCCTGACCCACCCATACTCCCCTGGCCCTGGATTCCCCCACTACAGCACACAGGGAGGTAGGCCACAGATTGGAACACTTTTAGCAGCCTGTGTCCCCACAGCTGGGCAGGCATGGGCCTCTCACACACTGAGGAAAATGTTGATGCTGGAAGCAATGTCATCCTCAGCAGCAGAGGGCAGGGATGTGTACTGCTACCATAGGTAGCCCTCCAGGTAGTGGCAGAGGTTGTGGGGCAGCCCAAGCTTGCCTCCCATGCCTTCATAGCTCAGGGTCCTGGACAAGGAGCACAGCCATGCCCAGGGCACCAGGAGGATAAGCAGCAGTAGGGCTGCATAAATGGCTCATTATGCACTGCACAGAGCATACACAGGAGGGGCACACTCAGGGCTCAGCAGTGGCATGGGGTGGTGGGGTGCCGGCCTCAGGGAACCTTCCCAAAGAAGCCTCCTGTGGGGAGGGTGGGGACATGGACAGCCCCTCACCCCAGTTGCCCAGAAGCCATATGCACCCCAAGCCCAGCCGCCATGGACTGGATGGCAACATGACAGAACAGATGGTCTGGAGGGAGGGAGGGTAGAGTGGGGTCTGGATCCATGGCAGCAGGTACTACCAGCAGCCTGGCCTGCCTCACCCTGGGAAGGGGACAGTGAAGGCAGTCTGCCTGCTGTCAGCACCCAGCAGGCCATCAGCCCCAGGAGAGCAAGGGGGAGCAGGGGGCTGGGGCGGCAGCCACCTTGGTTCAGGTCTGCCTGGCCAGCTTACCACAGTCCCTGGCATGGGGAGGTAGGGTGGGCAAGGAGGGAGCTGTCACATGCTGCCCCTGTGCTGGGCACATGGCTCCTGGGTAGGGATGCTAGGGATCAGAATTTCCAAGATGGCTGCAAAGTGCTGGCAGCCATATGGCCAAAGGCTGGAGCTCCCCTAGGTGGCCACAGAAGCACATGGCAGGGCTGCAGGGACTTGGCACTAATTTTAGTGTCAAGTCTCTGTATGTAGAGACACCTGCCAAAAATCACTTTTAAATTTAATGCACATTAAATTTAGTTGTGCTTAAACGCTGGGACCAGCGCATGTGTAGACGTGTCCATAAAGTAGCACTCCAAAAGCAGGCTTAATTAATGAGAAAAAACACATAAACTCATTATGATTAATAAGTATTCTTATTTAACTTACAAATACCAGAGAGGCATAAGAGGCCTGAAGTTATAACCCACGCAGGGCTTTGTTGAGCAAGTTAGAGATTATAAACATCTCTCTTCTGCACAGAACACGTTAGGCTAAATGGAATGAGCTATTTCTCTCACAGCTGGATTTCCACTTGTGTCATTCTTGAGGATTCCCTGTTGGGTGATTATTTGGGTCTATTATGTATGCTTTCCTTTATTATATTAAATTATTGTTAAAAAACAGCAGGCTCTATACTTTTTCTTTAGGGCCTCAAAGGGGATGAAAGGAACAAAACAGCACCAGAAGACAGATGAAAAGAGAATGGTAGCTCCAAGCCAGCAGAAATATACTGAGGCATTCCTGCACACATGTGTATGTGGGGCCCTTTAAATCTTTATAGGAAAGACAAAAAGGAAGAGCAGCCACTTTTCACAGCATGTTCCACTTAAATAGTGGTAGATTCCCACAAAGACATTCACATGGTATTTAAATAATGGACAGATCAAGAAGGAGAACAATGCTAGCACTGATTCTGAAGTTGATATCATAGCCCTATAACCCCACAGAGAGCAGGCAAAGTTGGCTGGGGCTGCAGCACCAGGCTTAGAAAATAAAGGGAAAATGTTCCTTCTCACTGTTATTCTCCTACCCCTACATTAGAAAAGTGTCCTTTTAAAAGTTCAGTTCAAAGTAAGATCTCAAGGCCTTTTGCCCTTATTCTAGGAAAGAAGCCCAGGCTTCCCTCATTTTGAATAACTGGAAAAACTTCAAAGACTCAAGCAAGCTCCTTTTAGTCGTTGTAAGCAAAAAAAGAAAACCAAAAACAAAATCATTTCTGCAACCCTCCTCAAAAAAAGATCAAGCTCCCAAAGTGACTACAGCTCTGGCTTATTTTTATCTTGTGCAATAGGGAAAAAGCCCTATTTCTGGACCTGAGTTCCTGGCAGGCCTTTGAGATACTCAGGCTGTGCCCCCATAATCTTCTCCAAAGCCACAAATTTTTCCCTCTTTAGGAACCTTAAGGCACTAACTCTGTTCTAACTAATATAGCATTAGCCTCTCTGGCCATGTCCAGACAAGTGCGTCTATGTGGTATGCAGAGCTGCAGACTCATCTGCAGTGCCACATACTGTGTGTTCAGTTCTCCGTGCTACAAGAGAGCAGTGGGGGTGGGGGCAGGTTGCAAAAAAAATGTGGAGCGGTACACGCAGGGGAAGCATGCACCACTCAGAACCAGACCCAGGCCAGCCGGAGCCGCATTCCACTGCCAGCCAGGCTCCACATGGCAGGATTGCCCATGCTGTAGCCCGGGGAAGGCCCCAGAACCCTAGGTAAAGCTGCTGGGGCCTGAACAGCACTGGTCCCAGCCTCCCCTACCCCACTTGCCATGCACCAGAATGGCACAGGCATTCATCAGGGAAAAGCAACAGTGACACAAGGTACGCTTCCACTAGTCCCTGGGGAACCAAATATCCACGCATGTGAACACAGCCTTTCAGTGCATATTGCTGTAGATCCATTGACTTCAATGCCATTTTATAACACTCAAGGATCTGGCATATGGGATTTTTAAGTTATCTTTCCTAGTGTGCGTTTTCCTCAAATGTCAGCTGCTAACAGTATTTTATTTCTTTTCTTTGGGGCTAGTCAAGACATCTTGTGAAAGGATGGTATAACGAGGGTGTGGGTGTAGGTGAGGTGCTTACATTGGTTACATTGTAGAAATTTGGATTGCACTGATATACACTGGTTCAGTTCCCAAATGCCAGCATGCTATGCTGAAGTGAAGCAAAGATTTCACTGGTACAGATTTCTTTAACATAGGCCCTGACCTCGATGCCAGACACAGAAATGTACGTTAATAGAACTGTGTACAGTTTTGTTCAGAAAACTATCTCATCCAACAAAAAGCCAATAGATGAGAAATTAAAACACACGATACAAAACGTTCAAAGAAACTGGCTCCATATGTCAGTTGCTTTGGCATGATTTGTGAGGAACTATAATATCATAGAGCAGTACTGGAGGAATGATGCTCTATGATTTATACCATTATTCTCACTGGCTTCTGTGTGGGCCTTGCTTATATAAGGCCATGTTAGTACGTCAGTGAAAAAACAGATTCTTGAAGCAAAAGGAGAGTTTTATCCTGCAAAAAATGTTTAGGCCAAACTCTCTGTAGCATCAATTAATTAAAACTCACAGTATCTCTGGTGTGGGTTAGTAATGCCTTCTTTTATAGATAGGGAAAATGAGGCACACTACATTTTAAGTGTTTTTATGAGTCAGTCGCTGAATCAGGACAAGAGTGTAGGAGCTTTGACTCTCAGTACCCACCTGTGAATGATGTTTCTATCTTAATTCTTATACTTATGGTGTATTGATTTATTCATAATCACAGTATAGATTTCTATAAATTGGGAGTTTCTAAACTACAATTTGTGAGTGCTTTTTTTCCTTTTCAAAGATATTTTACTTTGCTTGTTTATTTAATGTGACACATTCTCCAAGCAGATCGAACACGTGAGAACCAAGCAACTGCATGGCAGGGAGTCCTTGGTGATGAGAGAGAAATGGAAGTCTAGCTGTGAAGAAAATAGCTGACATCATTGTATTTTATAATGGAGCTTTTTGAAGTGTACATTTACAATTTTCGTAATGTCCATAAAAAAAACCGTGTCAGTTAAAACACTGGACCTTTTCAGTTTGCTTACTCCTGCAAGGCAAACAAACATTGATATTCATAGTTTCATAGTTTCATAGTAGCTAGAGTCAGAAGGGACCTAGGTAGATCATCTAGTCCGACCCCCTGCCTTAGCAGGAAAGAGCACCGGGGTCAGATGACCCCGGCAAGGTGCTCATCTAACTTCCTTTTAAAAATCCCCAGGCTAGGAGCCTGCACCACTTCCCCTGGAAGCTGGTTCCAGGCCCTAGCCACCCTGACTGTGAAGTAGCGCCTCCTAATATCTAATCTAAACTTACCCTCCGCCAGTTTGTGACCGTTATTCCTGGTCACTCCTGGCAGCGCACGGGGGAACAGGGACTCCCCCAATACCTGCTGATCCCCCCTGACCAGTTTGTAGCAGGCCACAAGGTCCCCCCTTAACCTTCTCTTGTGGAGGCTAAACAGGTTCAGGTCCCGTAGCCTATCCTCATAAGGCCTGCCCTGCTGACCCCTGATCATATGAGTGGCCCTCCTCTGAACTCTTTCCATCTTGTCCACGTCCCTCTTGAAGTGTGGCGCCCAGAACTGGACGCAGTACTCCAGCTGCGGCCTGACCAGTGCCGCATAGAGGGGGAGGATCACCTCCCTGGACCTGCTCGAGATGCATCTGTGGATGCATGACAGGGTACGATTGGCCTTCTTGACTGCCTCCCCACACTGCCGGCCCATGTTCATCGTGCAGTCAATGACGACTCCAAGATCCTTTTCCGTCTCCGTGCTGGCAAGAGGGGAGTTCCCCAACCTGTAAGTGTGGTGCCGGTTCTTCCTCCCCATGTGCAACACCTTGCACTTATCAGTGTATATATAAGACTTAGTTCATATTAATTAAGCCATCTTAAAACAGGGAACCAGGGGCTGCGCTGCCTGTTACTTTAAGGGGAAAACAGCAGCAGAGTTGGTCAAGGGGGCCACTGCACTTGATGGACTAGTTGCAGGGGAGTAGGCAGCCAGAGATTATATGAGTGCCTATTGCAGTGCTACCTGCTCTACAATAGGACAGTAGGGCAGAACCCTGTTTGGACATCTGAGCACTGCTAAGGCAGCTAGAGCAGTGGTTGCAAGATGCTCCAAGATGTAGCCATCAGACTTTGATTAGTAATCCTGCAGGTGGCTGGGGAGTCACCTGCATGGAAGGGACAGGGCTTGGGAGGTTTATAAGCTCAGGGCCAGAGCCAGAGAAGTCAGTCTGGCCATGCTGGGGCAGGAAGAAGAGCTCCGAGGAAGAGAAGAGCTAGCCCAAGGGACCCTGAACCAGAACGGAATGACAGAGCTGAGGGTGAAGGCTGCTCCTGGGGGTGAGGGATGCTCTGATGTGGGGGGGAAAGAAGTTTCCTTTTAAAGTGATAGTATGCCTTTTCTTTCCCTGATGTTTTATTTGCCTGAAGGGAAGGTTTATGTTCAAGTATTTGCTTGCTTTTATGTTTTGATTCGGAGTGGTGGATCAGGTTGGGAATAACAGGGGAGGATGAGGCCCCAGTGGTGCCAGAGAGGCACATCAGATAGCCCACTAGAGGCAGGGACTCAGGGCACAAGCCCCAAAAGGGTAATAGCAGTCCTGAAGCCAAGAGGGCCAGAGCACAAGCCCAAGAGGGGTGGTAGCAGGTCTGAGGCCCAGAGAGCCAGAACAAAAGACTGAAATGGGCTGAAGCCTAGGTTACAGAGTAGGGCTGGAACCAGAGGCCAGCTCTGACACAGTAGGCCTAAGCTAAAGGGACGGAGCTGAGAAGGCTTAGGCCCCAACCAGGGTGTAGAGGCCTAAGGAGGCCTAGCATTGGCTTGTGGGGAAAATGCCCTTCCTAAGTGATGACTGGCAACATCTGTGAGGCATGGACTTGGCTACAGGGGTGATCAGAGGCCATGAATGTTCCATAAGGCAGGAGGTGCCCTGGGGGCACATAAGAGCCCAGAGGCCCCACTTAGCATGACGATAAAGCTGACGGTAGCAGGGTTCCAAGCGGGGATCTTCTGGCGGAAGGTAGGACTAGGGCTTGCTCTGCAACCCTTAGGTAGCTTCCCTTTAAAAATCAACCAGTTGCACTATGGCGCAGCAGGCAAACACAAAAAGGAGGGTACCTAGAGCCGGAGCAAGGCAGTGGCCATTTGGCCACCAGGGGGCACTATAGCCACCCTTGGGAAAACACTATAAATATCAGTGGCTTAAGAAATCTAGATTTTAATATTGCCTCCATAGTAACATTAATTAGGGAAAAAATGTATAGATAAAATAAACCATTGTCCATTAGGTTTTTTTTCCCCAAAGGAGGAAAATGAACCAGTATATAAAGTGTGTATGTGTACTCTAAACCAATTAGCATAATGTATTGTTGGGATACCCCCCTCGTGAAGTTCCCAAGGGTCACAGTGGAACGGGGTGGCAATTGGGAAACTGGCGAACAGGTTGAGATTAACGGCGGTGGAGTTCTGAGCAGCACAGAGGCGTGTTGGTAAATAACGAAGTGGGTTTATTAACTTACGATTTGTGGAGCGTAGGCACGGTGATTCTTCAGTTACGGTGATAAACGGACAAACAACAAAGGGGTCTGTTAGCCCACGAGGTTCCCCAACAAGCCCTTGCTTTCTACCCCTGACGGGATAGGTGCGGCTGCCTGTTGGATAGTCTCAGGGCTGGTCAACAGCTCATCAGAAGGTTACAAACGCACGACAACTGTAACACGTCGCGATGAAACACAGCTGAGATGCAACTAGCCGAGGTGAGTAGAGATGAACCGTAGTCAGTACACAAAGCCGAGGTCAAATGGAAGCCAGGTAAGTAGAATGCCGGGATCAAGGGTTGAACCGTCAGGGCGATCAGAAGTCGAGGTAAGAATCAAAGTCGAAAGTCCAAAGCCAGGGAACCGGTACACAAAACACGACCAAGGATAAAGACGTATCAAAGATTCGCTATGGAGGAGACTAATAGGCCGCGTGGCCTTACTGAGGCAGTCACTGAGACCAGCCTCCACCCTCAGTTTAGCGAGTCTCCCCCTTAGGGAGGGGCTCACTGATCTTTTAAAGTAGCCCTTCAACCAATCGGGCTGCGTGGTGGTCAGAACTTTCTAGAGGGAGTACCTCATTTCAATCAATTACTGAGCATGCTCAGCAGCAAGATCTCTGTGGCAACTGGGCCTGCGCTTTACTAAAAGTAGGTCAGGCTTGAGTGACAAGCCGGCAGGTCACACAGGGGGCACATAATAGGTCTGTTTCCATGGCGCATACACAGCGGCTTCTGTATTGTCAACACATATGTATACAGAATTTTCCAAGACATGTATGTTCACCAGAACAAAGTATGTAGAAGAGTTAGAAGGTAAAAAAAGGAAGATAAAGTGCAGCACAAATCCTCATTTAGGATATACTACATTGCAGACAAACACACTAGCAATTTGAAAGAAGCAATAATAATTTGGTCTTATTGAGCGTCTTTTATCAAATCATTGTATCTTCACTTTTTTATCAAAGCACTTTCAAAACATTAGCTATGAAGTTTTAGCATATAAATAAGATAATGTGAAACATTTGTATTGGTATTAGTGGAAAATGTTAGTAGTGGAAAACAATTTTAAAAAACACAAGGAAAATGTGGCTAAAATACAAAACTCCATACTAGGCAAATTTGAAAAAGAAACACATGGTCCCATTTTAATAGCAATGATGAATTATGCTTAAAATTTTTGCATTAATTTGCTTTTGCTTTCCAGGTTTTAATCTATAGATGAATGTTCCTTGAATACATTGGCATGTTTCCACTTTCGGATAAAGAGGCACTGCCAACTACTTTCCTTGATTAAAAAAATACTTTCCATTTTGTAATGCTTATTTTAGAAACGTTGAAGATAAAATGTGTTTCCTTACTAACTCTGTCATGGCCCCAGCAGTGACATGCAAAGCTATTTCTGAGTTGACAGCTGTTGTAGAACAGCATGGGTGCGCACACTTAGTTTTCAGATGTATCATCAGGGCAAAATCACCCTGAATTTTCCCTGAGTTACTCAGTGATGGTGGGGAGGTACTTTATTAAG
The DNA here is from genome assembly GCF_052110815.1 of Crocodylus siamensis. Taxonomy (NCBI): domain Eukaryota; kingdom Metazoa; phylum Chordata; order Crocodylia; family Crocodylidae; genus Crocodylus; species Crocodylus siamensis. Next base: position 77,347,379 of record NC_143397.1, on the reverse strand, counting down.
AGGTTCTCAAAATCAGAAGTTATTTTTTTCTCTATTTGAAAGAGTATGGGCCTCATATGGCATTGGACATTTTATTGTAACTAAAACTCAGAGAGTGTAGGTGTATGGTGTATGAGAATAAAATGTTTCAACAGAATCCAAATAAAGGTTATTTCAAGTGGACACAAGATCCAGTTTAGATACATGCTTTGTTCATAGGAATGAATCAAAAACTGTACTGAGTTTTTATATAAATCATATCTAATAATTAAGGATGTGTTTTATGAACCAACTGTAAATCCCTTACTTCTCATTACAGTGTAGTAAAAGGGAAGATATATTTACTTGGAGGTTACTTAACCCAGGAAGCTGAAGAATGTCTTCCAGGAGTCCACAGCTTTGACCTCAGTGAATAGAAATATAGGAATAAATTATGAGCTATTTATAGCTTAATTAATGTAATGAGAAATCTAAAAAGCTTTTCTTTCAATTAGAGCAACATTTCTTCTATGAAAACTTGCAATAATTATTCTAAAGTATTTATATTCAAGGTCATATAGCCTGATATATTCAAGGTCATATAGCCCGAAATATGATACCTAATACTTTTCCAAGCTCAAAAATTATCCTTTGTGTGGGAAAAATTGTCTGCATGACAAAATGAACTCTACAGTAATTTTAGAATGAGAGCTTTCAAATGCCAAATAATGGAACTACAGCATTGGAAGGGAACTCAGAGATCATCCAGTCCAGCAGAGAAACAGGATTTGCTATTTCTAAATCATTCCCAATAGATGCCTGTCTAGCCTGTTCCCAACAAAATCTAAACAAAGTATTTTCTGGAGTCTGGATTTATGGTGCATCCAATGGCCATTTTTTTTTTTTTGACTGCGGGATGATTTATCAGTCTTGTTTCCATAAGAAAACAGAGTTAATTCTAATAGATACTTTTGTTTCTTAACTGGTTAACCAAATGAAGATGGGCAGCAAGAGGATAATCCCTTTTACTACTGTATAGCCATTACTATAGCTCTAGAGTTTGTTGTCCCAAACCATATAGAGAACTACACTGAATGCAACTCATCTCCCTTCTCCATTCACTGGAGGCAACTTGGTTCACTGGTGGATTCCCTACTGTGAATGTGGAAGATAAAATACTAAACTTGCACCTAAGATTATTGCACAATCTACTGTGTTTCAAGTGCCACCTCAAACTTACTGTCACAAAGAAATATATTTTGAGACACTAGGATAGACCCAAGCAAGGGCCTCTAAATATTGTCTTATTAAATTTTGATACATAAATGATAAAATATGAATTACTTCATTTGTAAAATCAATATGCAAATAACTTTCCTAACTGTTCTATATATAGGTAGTTAGAAAATGGTTTCCCCATCCTACAAACTCTGTTGCATTTTTCCCATTCTGCATTCAGACCAATTGTGAGACATTTTGAAATTGTTTTTCCCTTCATACACATAGAGTGAGGATGAGAATAATCTACAAGTCAGTAGTTAGGGCACTTCCTGGAGATGTTGAAGATCTAAGCAGAGCAAACCCTTGAACCTGGGACTCTCACATTGCAGATGAACTCTCACATTTCAGTGGGTGGGCTATAGAATGAATCTCTCCCTTTCTCCCTCTGGTCCAATGAATATTTAATTATGTATCTGAAGTGCAACCACTCCAACAGAGGAAAGATTAGTATTTAATTAAAATAACCAAAATGGTATATTTTAATAAAACAATATATAAGCTTGTCATGTAGAAGAAGAAATTAAAGGATTTCTGTTATTAGATACAAGCTTTCACAAAGCCTATATAGACTGCTGACAGGTATGAAAAAAATAAATACATGAAAAGAGCACTTTACCAGAAGAGGAAGCACGTTAGTTCAACCTGGCCCCCCAGCATCTACATAGATCAGATTCTTCAGTGGGCCTTTTTGGTGCTTTTATCTGAAGCTGATTAAATTAACTATTAGATAAAAGTACAAAAATGCACCACTGAAGAGTGCGATCCGTACAGACGTTGGGCAAGTGCTGAGCTTGGTGTGGGGGTGCACTAAACTTAAAGTAAAGCTGTTTTTGTTTTGTTTTATTTTTTCATGTCTGTAAGTAGCCATAAATTTTATAAGGCAAATAATCCACGGAAAATCCAAAATGTGCAGTGTCCTTTGGTCTGTTTCACTAAGATAAAGAAATGTAGATAAAGGGGAGATGAGCTGCAGGAAATAAGAGGGAGATGACACCCAAGCTCTCTGACTAAAATTAAGCACACAAATTAATCTTATGAGCAGCAGAGCCTTAGACATGAAGGATTTATGAGGAATATAATACACAAAAAGAACTAAGCCAAAGGCCCAGATGGTTCCTTCCCAGGAAAGGAAAAAGTCAGATGTCCTTGAAAGCAAGCAAGCAAGGTAGGGAGTAATTCTTTGAGCAACTATGACCTAGAAAAGTTAAGTACAGGGTTCCTCATTAAATATGGCCATTTGTGAGTTGCAGTTTGTAGAAGTCGGGCACCCCCCAAAAAAGGACTGAAAACCAGAGAAGGCAAAATAAACTGAGAAAGAGGGGTTCTTTGCCAGTTCTAATGGGTCTGTGTTGCTGTATGGATACAGTATGGATTTGCTGTTCTCTTGAGCATGGCCCTAAATTACCATCTCATTAATGCCTACAAAAATCTTGCTGTGAGTTACTGCCATAATTAAGATTATAGTTACATTGCATGGACATTCACATTCTTAGGCAGAGACCATTAAGATAAAAACTGTTTATCATGCTTTGTTCTATGTGGATCTTTAAATTTATGGTTTTCTTTACACAGAGTAAATAAAGTTAAAAAGTAACAAAAATTTAAAATTTAGGCCCAGATTTTCAAAATATTATGCACAGGCACTTCAGCTAGCCATATAAATCCCCTAACATTTGTTCACAAGTATCTTTTTGCTCTGTGTGTACTCCCTAAACTCCTACACGTATCAGAATATTTATACAGGATTTGAGAAACTTCTGAAATGGATTATTGTGAAATATGGACCAAAAGTACGGAGTAGAATCATTATCCCCTGTACCCACTTGAGCCAAAACAGTTGGTGTCTTGCACACTTGAACCAAGTTGTGTTCTATAGCTGACGTACAGGTACTTTGGGTTACTCGCTCACAATTAGTTTCCCTTAGCTTTCCCACCATGCCTTGACTTCAAAGAAGAGAAATAAAGAAAAAGGAGGTTCTGTGCTGGTAAAGACTATTGTGAGTGTCTTCCTATCAATGGTGTTTCTTGGGGCTCTGCCTCCCCTACACCCTATCCAGTTGCCAACTGAGTCTTCATGGCTCCAAGCTTACAGCTTTTAGCAAGATGCAAATAGATCTTACTTTGTCCTAAGTTTTCTCTTATCCCTTTTAATAAGGGACACTACTATAAATTGATCTGGTGTCATTTTTTTTTTTTACCTGACAGCTCAGTCCAGGATAGACCTATAATAATCCTGAATCTCCCAGTGCACTTAATTAATTGGTGGGTATATAAATATAGCTATATCAATTCATAAAAAAGAAACATAAATAATGATCCCAAAAATAAATAATGATTAATTCATTGTGCTTATCTTCACTCACATCAGTTTCATTACAAATTCAGTAAGAGGATTCACTGCACATCATATGCACATGGTGCTCACGGTTATCCCACCTTCTTAGTCTCCAATCAGTTGTCTCCTAGGCTTCCTATATGGTGTTCCACCAAGCTTTGGCCTGAGGCTTCCCTGGTGTCCTATCTCAGGGTTTCTGTTTTTCATGTATGAGGGTGTGGGTGCTCATGCAGACATCCCAGCTCCACTGCTCGGCATCATCTGAATGCTGAAGACCCCTCTGGGTCTCCTGTCTGAGGAATTGATCCAGTCTCTTACCTTGGTTCTGGCTGGAGCGGCTAGTGCAGGTGTGCTGCTCTCTTCATCCTCTCTGCCCAACTCTGCCCTCGTCTTTTAAACTCCAGCAATGGGCGCAGGTTTTTTACTTCACAGCCCACCCACTTCTTAAGCAGCAGCATGCACACACTCACAAACCATGGCATAGGCCATGTGCTACTCCATTTCCACCAGCTCCACCCAAGCCCATCAGACTCCCCTGCAGACCCACTGCCACTGCCTGATACCACCTGCCATTCCCTCCACTCTGAGTTACTGACATCAGGTTCTCTGCACAGCTCCCAGACTGGTGAATTCCTGTATATACTGCTCCTGATCTACAATCACATGGCTTAAAATAAGTCATGTGATTGTAGACTGGGTGTGGTGAGTGTCTGTACACACCACCGTGGAATGTTTCCATACCATAGATAAGCTGTAATGTCTCTGATACAGAATCCCAACTCTGTTATTACCTTTCCTTGTTTGTTTTGGTGTTCTTTAAACGAAAACATTCATATTTTTAAAATTCCCCTTAGAGTTTGGGTAACTTTTTTTTCAAATAAATGTCTACTGAACTAAAGGAGAAACTAATAGATAAGGTGCATATAAATTGAAAGGAACAGGTCAAATTACATGCCAATGAAAAAAAAAATAATAGCACTCTGGAAATAAGAAGTGCAGTCTAAATCATTTTATCAGTTCATTATCATTTGAAAAGATGGTATATCATCTTATGAGCACATAAATATAGTTTATACAAATGTTCGATCATACTTCTGAGCAAAATCTCACGAAATCATTAGAATTATGTCCGGTAACAGCAATGGGTTTTGGGTCTAGTAATAGAAAGGTATATGTAGATGTATGTAGTTCAGGAAAGCAGCTGGAAGGCATAATAAGGGATTATTCATCCATATGTGACAGTGAGAAAGAAATAACAAGAGAAAAATCTATGATCAAAGGTGTATGATCTTTTACATGATGCATTTTGTATGTTGGTCTGATGGAGTGCATTAGTCGTCTGAGATCTGGAAACTTTAAATTGAAGGCAACTTGATTTGTTGTGGGGGTTTTTTTTTACTTCACTGGTTTCTTTATGGATGAAGAACCAGACAAATAAGCATGCTTCTCTGGAGTAAAGATGTTTTATGTAATCTCCCAGGATAGGAAGCATAATTTTGTGTTGCTTGTCTTCATCATCAGGATTATAGATCAGATTTAATTTTCTGTTCCCTGAGGATGAATTGTGTTCATGGTTTTTTTCCCCCATAGCTTAGTGGTGCTTCTTTGTATAAAGTAATAGATGTGAAAATATATTTTTCAAATACAATGAAAGATGTGAGAATATATTTTTGGGTACAATCATATGGCACTACACACTCACCCAGATTATAGAGGTATCTGTATGGCTTACACAAAGTTGCCCAGATCACACAAAGTAAGCAAGTGGTCACACTCCCAACTCTGCCTGCAATATTGTTGGTATCTAGTACAATCTGGTAAGGATTTTATTTTGAGTTGAACATAGATTTAATGAGGTGACATTTTTATGTTGTGCCAGATCCAATTACATCTGATGCAAGATACTTCAGTAATATGGAAGTTCATTTCATTTGGTCTTGAGCAGATGAACACCAAGACTAAAAGCAACTTAGAGCCAGCTTCTGTTCTACCCATTAGGCATACAAGTGGGTAGGCACCTAAGAGTGATATTATTCTGCTCTCCTTGAGTCCCTGATAAACAGTTAATACAACAAGTAGGTGGGTCCTCCTTGTCCCAGGGCCCGAGGTAACAGGAGACACTTACCTGCAGCCCAGGACAGGAGAAACGCTGAGCTGGGGAGAAAATCTGCGCAGCTCATTAGCCACATCTTTGTACAGCTGCAGCCAGCAGCTGACGGCGGCGCCGGATGCCGGCCGAAGATTTAAAAAATGGTGGCCACCACTCAGGAGGCGGTGGAGAGCCCGGAAAGAGAGCAACGGTTAGGGCCAGTGACGGCGAGGGAGCGCTGGGACGGACAACGTCGAGCTGGTGTGCCAGAAGGAGCAGCAATCGCTAAGAGAAGCCCGACGACCGGGACGTCAGCGGATCGTCACAGGAACGGTGGATCGGGTGAGCTGCTAGTGCCGGGACGGTGGGTGCGAGAAGCGCCGAAGAGGGACGAAGGATTGCGGTTCACCTGGCTGGAGGGGGATCGGGGCGGGATCGCTGCCAAAACCAGCGGACGCCTGTTAAAGAGACAGGATCAGGGCAGCCAGAGAGCAGCTAAGGGGAATTCCTTCCCTGCCCCATTCAGGCTAGGAGGGATCTGGTGGAGGGTTAGCGTGATAGGGAGAATATCTGTGACTCCTAGTGTAGAGAGTCTCACCTGGTGAAGGGATTGCAGCGTGGCGTATTCTGATGGGGCGACTGAGACACCGGCATAGGTTAAGGTGAATGGGCTTACATTGAGGCAGGGAAATCCCCTAATGGTGGGATCGAGAACGAAGGACGTGTTGGAGGCCTGCAGAAGCAGCTCAGAGCAGGCACGGGAGAGTGGAGCCCACAGGTGGTGTGAGGCTGGGGTGGAGGGGTGGAGGAGCCCCATGTGCAACCAGCGGGCCAAGCCCGGGCCACCGAGGGACCTGTGAACTAGTTCCGCCCACTAGGGAAACAGCAAGTCATGGCAGGCGAGAGCGGGGCTGGCGACAGGGGAGAATGAACACCCATGGTGACAACCAGGTCCGGACGGGGATTAGCCAACAACTAGGAGGGCAGTGCTCCCCAGAACGACACAAGAAGGCCTATCGGTGACAGCGTGGTGCATTGGCTGGGAAAGTAAAGAAGAACGCCAGTTCAGGATGCAGCCAGCTGAAATGGGCCCGGCTGACCTGTTAGCTCAGAATTTGCAGGCTCTAACACAGATTGTGGGGTCCCAAAAGAGGCTGTTGGCCCAACATAACACGCTAGCGCTGGGGATACTGAAGATGACAGCTGAAGACGACCCCGAGGCATATATTGAGGCTTTCGAGCGCCAGGCTATTCTGAAGGGTCTTGATAAGAGGTATTGGGCCAGCCAACTTGGGGCCTTGGTAGTGGGCAAGGCCCAAGCAGCCTATCGATCTCTCACAAGATTATGGGGCCATAAAGACAGCCATTCTGTACCGCCTCGAGCTTGATCCGGAACACTATTGGAGGCTCTTCAGAGCCAAGAAAGGGCCCGACGAAAGACGACCCAGAGTGCTGCTACAACGACTTAGGGATCTCTTTGTAAATGGGTCAAGCTGGCAACATGCACAATGGCAGCCCTGGTGGATCAAATTATATTAGAGCAATTTATCAATGATCTAGAGGAGAGGACCCAGCACTGGGTGCGGCAACACGCTCTGGGAACATGCGAGGAGGCATTGAAGCTAGCCGAGTCTTTCACGGGAGCGGAATGGCATTACCCCAGGGAGAAACAGGGCCCCACTGTGATGGCGCCAGACCCGTGGGAAGGGGAAAGACGTAGATCCAGCTATAGATCCCCAGGTGGGGACATGGTGTGTTACCACTGTGGTAGAGTGGGGCACTTTGCTCCGGAGTGCCCTGGACGGGCGGCAGAGAGCAGACGGATGCCAGATAGCTCGAGGAGCTTGAGGGACTTCCCCGGGGAGCAGACCACCAGGGGACCGATGGACTGCAGTTTTGGGACAAGGGAAGGTAACCCTGTCTGGGAGCAGCCAGTGATGCGTGCACGGGTTGAGGATCGCTTGATCCAAGCCGTGTTAGATTCCGGATGTGCGCAGTCCTTAATAAGGGCAGACCTGCTGCCCGATATTCCGGTCAGCCCGAAGGAACCCGTACGGGTGTCGTGCCTTCATGGTGAGACACAGACCCTTCGGCGGGTTAGAGTACATCTTAAGGTTATGGATTACTGAGGGGAGTTGGTGGTAGGCCTGGCCCCTTACTTAGCCTGTGAGATGTTACTAGGGCGGGATTGGGCCCCGCTTTATGAGGTTTTAGATAGAGTACGCGACATTGAGGTCGCACAGAAGGCAATGACACAGAGGGAGAGTTGGTTCGGTGATGCCGAAAGAGGAGAGGATAACAACAGGGAAAGAGACACACAGAGGAGGTCAATTGGAGGGACGTCGCCAGTGGGCCCCAATTCCAACAAGCTCAAGGAGAGGACCCTGAGCTACAGGACTGGTGGACCCAGGCCACAGACGCAACCCAGCCTCCAGCTCAACCTTCCGACTCAGGGTGTCACTTTGAGGTAAGGGACCATCTCTTATATCGGGTGACACCTGAGGGAGGGGAAGGGGGAAGCCAAGTTCAGTTGGCGGTACCTAGATGTTTTCTTAAGGTAGTGTGGCAATTGGCCCATGCTACACCCATGGGGGGCCATATGGGGAGGGATCGCACGATAAAGCAAATAGCCCGATGGTTCTACTGGCCGAGGTTGGGAGACGATATATCATGCCGCTGTGCCAAGTGTCCGATTTGTCAAAAAACCAGAGAAGACCGACCACCGCGAGCACCCATTAGGCCAATGCCAATTATTGATCTTCTGTTCTCCCGCATAATCATGGATGTTGTAGGGCCCCTGCCACGCAGCAGTAACCAGTATATTCTGGGGTTGGTTGACTCTGACATCCGATACCCTGATGCGGTCCCTCTCCGGTTACTAATGGCGCCCTGAATTGCCAAAGAATTGGTAAAATGGATATCTAGAATGGGAGTGCCACAGGAAATATTGATGGATCACGGCCAGAACTTTATGTCAGGGGTCCTGCGAGGGGTCTGCCAGACGCTGAGGATTAAACAACTGAGGACATCGGTCTACCACCCACAAACTAACGGGTTAGTGGAACGAATGAATGGGACCTTGAAGAGAATGTTGTGGCAATGTATGCAAGGTGACCCCCGACATTGGGACCTATTGCTCCCGCTGGTCCTGTTCGTGTTGAGGGATGACCTGTCAGAATCTCTGGGGTATTCTCCTTTTGAGCTGGTGCTGGGTCATCAACCAAGAGGATTGCTGCAAATTCTTAGGGAGGATTGGGAGCAGGGCCCTGGGGCCATCTCCAGCCCATCGAAATACCAGCAGGACTTTCAGCACCGTGTTCAACAGGTATGGGAGTTAGTGATGGGTAACTTAGAACAGGCTCAACAATCCCAGAAAGATCGATACGACCGTCGTACAAAAGAAAGGGGGTTTCAACCAGGGCAGAAGGTATTGGTTTTGTTACCCTCCTCATCGAGTAAAATGTTGACACAATGGCAGGGGCCATTCAAAATTGTGCGACAGGTCGGTCCAGTAGACTATGAGCTATACCAACTAGGGCATGTTAAGATGAAACAAATCTATCATATTAACCTACTATGCGAGTGGAGGCAACCTGAAGGATGGGTGGCATTCACAGAGAAGATGGTCAAGAATCCTGAGCCACGGACCAAGGCAGGGGATGTAGGCAGGAAGGAGCTATGGCGGACTATTAAGGTGAGTGACGAGCTTACCCTCCTCCAGAAGCAGGAAGTGACTGATTTACTAAAAGAATTCCAACGAGTCTTCTTTGAGGATCCAGGGTGGGTCAAGAACACCTTCCACGTGATTCACGCACCACCAGGAGTAGTAGTAAGAGATCACTGGCAACCTATACTGCATCACTTTAATGAGGAGGTACATAGGGAGGTAGAAAAGATGCAAACCCTACATCTTCACAGAGCCCCTGGCGAAGCTCCCTAGTACTGATCCGGAAACCCGACGGGACCTTAAGACTCTGCGTGGATTATCGGAAGGTGAACGAAGTGTCCACGTTTGATGCTTTTCCCATGCCCAGAGTGATGGAACTAGTAGAATGAATCGGGGCGGCTCGATATATATCCACTCTGGACCTTGCCAAGGGATATTGGCAAATCCCAGTAAGACCCGAAGACCACCACAAGACCGCCTTTGGAACACCCTGGGGACTATACAAATTTCTTAAAATGCCATTTGGATTGCATGGGGCTGCAGCGACATTTCAACGGTTGATGGATCGACTTCTGGTACCCCACACTGAGTACACCGCGGCATACATAGATGATATAGTCGTGTTCACCTCGTCATGGGATCAGCATCTCCAGGCTCTCTGAAAAGTACTATCCGAGCTAAGGAAGGCTGGTTTAACCGCGACGCCACGGAAATGCACCGTAGCGCACAAATATACCAAGTACTTAGGATTTCTGGTAGGTCAAGGGACCATAAGGCCATTAGAAAATGAGGTCCAGGCCATTCAGTTGTTCCAAGCCCCATGAACAATGAAGCAGCTGCGATCCTTCCTCGGCTTGGTGAATTATTATCGCTGGTTTGTACCCCGGTTTTCCGAGCTAGCAGCTCCTCATTCAGAAGCCTTAAAGGGGTAACAACAAAAAGGGCTTCAATGGAATAGGGTTATGTTACGCAGCTTCCAAGCATTAAAAGGGGCCTTGTGTGACAACGTGCTAATACACACCCCTGACTTTGAAAAACCATTTTCATTGCAGACAGATGCTTCGTCAGTGGCACTGGGAGCCGTGTTAACGCAGCGGGAGGCCACAGTGAACGGACCCATAGCTTACGCCAGCCAAAAGCTATTACCTGCCAAAACCAGGTATGCGACCATCGAATGGGAGTGCCTAGCAATACGATGGGCGGTGGAGCACTTCCGCTATTACTTACTGGGGTGGGAATTCACACTCATCACGGACCACACCCCATTGAAATGGCTTAGTACAGCCAAGACAGATAACGCTCACATAATGCGGTGGGCGTTGGCACTGCAACCCTTCAAATTCAATATCGAGTACTGTCCAGGGAAAGATAATGTAACCGCTGATTTTCTCTCTAGATGCAATGGTAATGCGAGTCTTGACGAGGACCACCGAAGCACACGAGTTCCCCAACAAGGAGCAGGTACTGACGAAACGCGATCCTGGGAACCGCCACAAGGCAGCTGGCGTGGGGGGATTTATGTCCTGGGGCCCGAGGTAACAGGAGACACTTACCTGCAGCCCAGGACAGGAGAGACGCCGAGCCGGGGAGAGAATCCACACAGCTCATTAGCCGCATCTTCATACAGCTGCGGCCAGCAGCTGACGGCGGCGCCGGATGCTGTCCGGGGAATTTAAAAATGGCGTCCGCCGCTCCAGAGGCGGCAGAGAGCCCAGGAAGAGAGCAACGGTTAGGGCCAGCGATGGCAAGGGAGCGCTGGGATGGACAACGTCGAGCTGGCATGCCGGAAGGAGCAGCGATCGCTAAGAGAAGCCCGACAACCGGGACAGCCGGCATAGGTTAAGGTGAATGGGCTTACATTGAGGCAGGGAAATCCCCTAATGGTGGGATCAAGAATGAAGGACGTGTTGGAGGCCTGCAGAAGCAGCACAGAGCAGGCACGGGAGAGCAGAGCCCACAGGTGACGTGAGGCTGGGGTGGACGGGTGGAGGAGCCCCGTATGCAACCAGCGGGCCAAGCCTGGGCCACTGAGGGACCTGTGAACTAGTCCCGCCCACTAGGGAAACAGCAAGTCATGGCATGCGAGAGCGGGGCTGGCGACGGGAGAACGAACACCCACGGTGACAACCAGGTCCAGACGGGGATTAGCCAACAACCAGGAGGGCAGTGGTCCCTGGAACGATACAAGAAGGCCCGTCGGTGACACCCCTGTTCACTACTTTTTATGGATCAAACTTAAAGGTAAGATAATGGTGTCACAACAGTAGATATATTAATGGATTTTCAGGACTTGAATAGGATGGAATAGAATTGCATGTAGATACCCAAGTCTTCTTAGCCACCTAATAGGTGGAACAGAATCTGGCCCTTAGTGTTTAATGTTTTTCTTGCACCTCTCCTTAATTGTTGTTCAAAGTATCTTTGTCTTCAAATTCTTATATATCTTTGGCTCATTGAGACTAAGAATTTTGCTAGCACTGTTCACCAAGGTGACATGTTACATCATGTATTTGCATTTTTAAGGAATTAAATTCTTTTCAGCTTTCACTGATTTTTTTTTTTTTCATTCAGAGGCTGAGCCACATGGATAAAATCTATCACTCTGAAAGAAGTGTCAGAATATTAGCTAGGTTCAATCAACTTGATGCATGACTTACCATTGCACTAGCTTATGGAAAGGAAATATAGGATTAAATTCAGGCCTCAGGCTGCACTGGGCATATGTCCAAAAGCTACAGCTGTGGGGGGCAAGTAAGGGGAACACTGCAGGCAGAGTTCATATTCAGCACGTCCTTTGCTATCCAAGAGATGGCAGAGGTAACATACTAAGGCAAGAGGTATAGCTCCTATGTCTATGAACCTTTTAGACTCCTAGCATGAGACTCTTTGCAGACACATCCTGTACACATCCTGATCAATCAAAATATAGGCCACTTTGGTACCAATCTGGGAAAACAGTGGCAAAGTACTTAGCATACATACTCAAATATATGACAAGGTTTTTCCCCCCGTTCAGCATGGGAGGGGCTCATTTTAGATTTGACTATGGGCAGACAAGCAGCTGCTGTGGTTCTGGGTAGAGCCAGGGTAGTTCATGCAGCAGATAGGGAATGCATGGGAGAACATGGGGAAAGAGCAGATGATGTGTGGGGAGCATGGGAGAAAGAGTGGTGGGAGGATTGCAGGGAAAGGGGTGCAGAGTGAGGGAAGTACAGGGAAAGAGCACAGGGGAAGGGATGCATAGGGTGGTGAGACATGGAGCATGGAATGAGAGAAACACAGGAAAGGGGAGTGGGGAAAGGGCATGCTGTGCAGGGGGAGCATGGGAAAGGTAGGAACAGAGCAGGGAGAACATGGGGAAGGGGTGCACAGAGCAGCAGGGGACCTGCTGCAGTTCCAGCCCTGACCCCAACTGGGGCTGGAGGCTGAAACTAGAGATGCCACTACTGCCTCGTGGGGTGCTCCATGCACCGAGCAGAGACAGAGCAAGAGCAACTGCAAAGGTAAGGGGGAAGGGAACAGACACAAGAAGGGGATAAGTGGTAGGAGGGGGAAACACTAGGGTGGGATGAACAACAGGAAGGTAGGCATAGGGGGCACAAGGGGCATGGGGCAAGCTGTCTTTCCTCTAGTAGCTGCTTTCCCTGCCACTGCTTTCACTGTGGCAGTGTAGAATGGATGAATTTAAGAGGGCTGTCCAATAACTAGATTCTAGACATAGAAAATTAAAACAAATATTGCATGTCTAGAATCTAATAATTGGGTGAGGGGGTCCTTAAAATTCAGGGTCATCTTTTAATTTGGGTAAATATGGTAACAGTGAATGGGAAGCAACTGATAAATTAGCTTGATGTAAGCCTGTTGCTTTATAAGCATTTATAGTACAGATCTTGTAATTGTTTTCATAACAGGCAAAAGATGATTCCTGCAGTTTTGACTTTTTGGATGTTCATGAATTCTAACTATCCCTTCTTCCATTTGTATGGAACATCTTCCCTCACCAAAACTACTTCAGTGCTTCCTTTTCTCCTACTCTTTTTTGTCACTTTTCATCATAGGCTCAGATCCCGCTATTTGAACCAGGTAGCTGACCCCAGCACTTGTGCAAAGTCCTGCCATATCTGCACAGATTCTATTGCAGGATCAGAACCACTGGATCAGTCTTAGACCCTATACTAGACTCCTTCCTCAGTTTAGGTCTAGATATCTACCTCTCCAAATAGCCAGAACATTTATACTGTGGTTAGGATGATCATATTTCCCTGGCCTTAGAATGGGATACTCCACTCTCCTGCTGTCTAGAATGCTCGGCTGTCTCTAAGCTCCAGCCTCATCTGAGTGCACGTGGCAAGGAGGGGTTCAGAGTAGGGCTGTGCGAAGCTTCGGGTGCTGATTTGGTTTGGAGGAGATTCAGCCCAATACAGTGGCCAAATCTTCAAATCCATATCAAGTCAGGGGACCAAGAAAAAGGTCCGAATTAATCTGAAGGTTTCCAAATATTCAGAAAAGATTCAGAGAGCTTCAATGATTCAGGCAGTCCCCACCTGCTACAGCAGGGAGCTGGAGCTGGATTCAGAGCTGGTAAGTAGGGGCCAGGGGAGGGGGGGCTAGAAGAGGGGGAGGGGCCATGGGGGGGACCCCTGCCAGGCCCCATCCCCTGACTGCTTCCCCAGCTGCCCCCATGGCTGCCCCGCCCATCCCCGCTCCTGGTGCTTTAAAAAAAACCCTACTCACTTGGTGCTGCCAGGCAGAGGGGGCAATCCCTGCTGCCCCCCACTGTCCCACGCTACATGGCAGGCTCTGCATAATCCCCTGCCTCCCCCTCTCCCTCCTCCCACTGTCCCAGCCTACCCATGGCTGCCCTGCCTGGCCCAGCTCTGGTCCTTTAAGAAAAAAAAAACAAAAACCCAGAACTCACCAGCTCCTACAGTGGCCTCAGGGCTTCAGCAAGCTCATGGAAGAGCCCCTCATGTGGCACAGGGAAATGGGGGTGCAGCAAGGATCAACCCATCACAGGGGGCAGAAACTGGTGAACCCAGGGTTTTTTGCCCTTTTTTTTCCTTAAAGGGCCAGAGCTGGGGCAAGCAGGGCAGCCATGAAGGAGGGGGGCTTGTGCAGAGCCCCCCCATGCAGCATGGGGCAGTGGGGGGCAGCAAGGATTGCCCCCCATCCCTACCTAGCAGCACCTGGTGAGTAGGGGCTTTTTTTCAAAGAGCCAGGAGGTGGGGCAGGCGGGGCAGCCATTGCTGGCCTGGGAGAGCGGGTGGGGGTTGGGCCTGGGTGATTTGAAAATTCAGCAGCAGCCAAATCTCTGAATCAATTCAGGACAGTGATTCGAATCACCAAATTGAATCACTGTCCCCCAAATCATCTGGATCCAAATCCAAAATGAATACTAGTGGCTTCGCACAGGCCTAGTTCAGAGCACTAGAGAGGGGGCGTGTGAAAGTCATAGGTCCGGAAAGCAGAATTGTCTTTGAATTCACCAAAATCCAGTAGAGACCCAAAGAAGAGTTCTTCTCTTTAGCTAACACATGCACCACACACTGTGACAGACCTGATATATTTTCGCCACTTTTTTTTTTTTTTTTTACAGAAATCCTGTATTAAAGAGGATCTGTATCATCAAAAGCGAAGAGAAACCTTTTTATGCTTTCCCAGTTGGTGAACGTAGAGGAAATCCTTTAAAATTTACATTTGTTTTTCGTTTTAGGTTCTTTAACCTGGCAAAAGATAAAAACCACTGGTGTTGCACCGCAGAATCTTAGACACAGTTCAGCAGTAGTAGGGGAAAGCATCTATGTCTGTGGTGGAGTTCTCTATGGAAAAACTGTTGATGACTTGTATATGTTCAGTACAGGTAAGTGAAACCACTTGTCATCCTTCTCAGATTCTGGCACAATATCTTTTACCGATAGTGACACTTCTGCAAAATTTGCAGATACATATCTTTGTGGGACTAAAATTGTATCCGACTCCAAATCAGTGCCAAGCAATACATGCCATATACACAGAGAATAATCTTTTAATCATTAATTTATTTGTTGACTTCTATGCTCCACAAAATGTAATCTAAGAGTTTATGTACAAGCCACATTTTTATAACTTGGGTGCATAAAATCAGTCAACAAAACCTGTACTTGGATACCTGTCATCAGAATACCCACAGTTCCCATCAACTTTGATGGGAACTGTCGGTCCTCATTAACTCTTAAAATCAGGCCGCTTATTAGACAAGTAATTTGGGGCATCTATTTATTTAATTGATGACAATAGTACATGTAAATGCTGCCTTCACATAGTTATCTCTCAGTTATATTTTACATTTTACTTGTGTGAATTATTGTGCTTTCATATAGTGTTGACATTGTTTAAGCAGAACTCATAACCGTGCTCAGAAAACAAATTAAATGTTGAATCCAATTAGCTTTTATATATTGCCATTAGTTCTTCATATTAGTAATGTCTTGTTTACACCACCATTACTCTCTTCTTTGGTTTAAAATCCTACGTTATGTTTCAGTATTTCTTAATTGGACTCTAGTCAAAATCACTGGTCCTGCACCTGGTGCCAGGTTAGTGATGAACTGTTTTAAAGATGACTCTCCTGGGGTAATAAGGAATTGATTGATGAAGAGTTTGGATCAAAATGAATGATTTTCCAGTTAGCTCCTTTTCCTACCCATTAATAGCAAATGAAGATTTCATATTTGAGATATTTTGTGCTTCTTTCTGAGACTCTCAAGCAAAAATGGGAACTATTCTGTATATTCACACAGACAGAAATATTTCATCGAGATTATGTTTTAAGTGTGGCCTGAAACAAGAAGTTGCATGTTAGGGCAGAAAATAGTAGATGGTCATGTACTCCAAAATCGGTCACATTAAGAAAGTTGATTAAAAGGTTCAAGGGTCCTTACAATTATTTTGCGTCTGGAACAATTCAGACTCCAAAGCAGAGGGAACTTTAGTCAAAGAGAAGTCTGCATGGATTCTCAAAACTTAAGAGAAGTGCTCATTTTTGCAAAAGTTAGCAAATATTTCACTTAAGAAAACTAGTTAGTTATTATCTAAAGAATTATAGTGCCAAATATGGAAAATAAGCACAGCGAGTTTTGTGCTTTAAGTATAATCTCAATGAAGTCTTAACAGTAGAGTTGTTGCAAATGCCTCTATAATTCAGTTCTTATGTAATACCAGTTCTGAGCACTATAAAAGAATTCTTTACTCCTCTAGAATAAGAAACAGCACCTACATTATTAATATGCTGCTATGTAAAGCTGTGTTCCTAGTATGAGAAATGTGAAAATTATAAATATGCAGTCAGCATAAAAATAATTAAAGAAGATACTATGGAACTAGAAAAAACAAAATTACAAATTAATGTTTACTCTAAACAGTACATGAAGGGTAAGAATCTATGCTAATTTCTCAAGCTGCCTTAGCGCTGGTTTATTTTCCAAAAGAAACTTTTATACAAATTTTTTAAAAAATTAAATCCCATTAGGCATGACAAAAATATGTACAACTTTAATGTAGCTAGGCCTACATATGGTTTGAGAAATGCTGAAGGAAAAAATCACTCTCTGTAATTGGTGCAGTGTGAAAACGCCTAGAATATTTTTGCTGCATATGGCAGACTCTAAAGTAAAATGAAGGGAAGATGAAATGTATAGTCTTTTACCAGTGTTATGAAAGTTCCTTCCAGGTTTACTGAATTTTCCTTTCATATTTCTGTCATGTTCATGGATACATAGATGCACATAAGAATTTAAAATATATGTTTAGCTTTTGTTTTGGGGGAATTTTAGAACATAAAAGTGTTGAGATATTTTGACTTGTTTGTTATGTAAGCATCAGTGCTTCAAGGCTTTGTAATACTGTGCATGGGCACTATTCAACAGTAGCATAATGGTGGGTGAGTGGGGCATGAGCCCCAGGTGCTGTCTAAGGAGGGGACTGGAATGGAGCCGGGGGGAGCAGGAAAGAGCATGCTTCATCCTCCTGTTCCCCCAATCTCCTGCTCCCACACCCTGCAACTTCCCTGCAGTGTTTCCAGCTCCAGCAGCAGGGAGGGCAGAGAATCAGCAGTGGTGCAAGAGCATCTGGGGGAGATGTCACCTCTTTTTTTTTTTTTGTCTGCCAAAAACTGGTGTTTTTTGGCTACTCAACACACATGTCAGTGCCAGAAAGAGGAGGTGACACAAACCTCCAGCTGCTGCTTCTTCACCGCTACTGTTGTTCTGTCCTCCTTGGTGTCAGAGCCAGTGCTGGAGCTGGAGGAGGGAAGGGGCAGGGCATAGTACTTGACAGGACACAGTACCAACTTGTTGTGCCTCTGCTATTCAAAGTTAATGCTTGTTTTTTTCCCCAGTTACCTCTCTGGACTCTCAAATGGGATTGTGTCTAACCATTGACCTTTGGCAAATAGGTGGCCTTTGTCAAAGTTTTGCCTTTTGTGACCTCTGAAAACCTGCCCAAATTTGGCCAGTATGTAGGCTTTGAAAAGGTATCATTCACACATACTCAGTAGAGGATTGCTAGGACTTCAGAGTTTAATTTCTCAAGTATTCCATCTGCACTGAGCAAGCTCAACCCTAAGACATTTGTCTGTCCCAGCTACTCCTAGGCAAGCTGGGTCTGAGTTCAAGCACTAGAACTAATAGTCCCAGGATCTGGAGCTACAGTAGCTCTTACAATCTATTTGCTGAGCTTCTAAAAACAGCAGGAAACAACAGAAGTGGGTGATCATGGCATAGGCCCAAAACTGATTCAGAAGGTACCAGAATGTCCTCTTGGGAGCCCACGCTGTAAGGGCTGCCATAGAGTGCCAGTGCACCCCCTGACCTTGCTCAGGCAATGGGCAGGTGGGAGCGCCGGCTGGGGAGTGGGAGTGCCACAGATGCTTTGCGATCAGCCATGGGGGGGACCCCCCCTGTCAGTCAGTGAGATTGCTGACTGGGGGGAATCCCCCACAGCCAAGGTTGGAAGATTGGCTGTGGGGGGACCCCTTCCCCGGTCGCTGACTGGCCACTGAGGGGCACATGCCCCTCCTAACTAAGGTAATATCAGTCACCCATGCCTGAGCCCATATTACAGCAGCAGCAACCAAAATAGAGTGAGCCTATCCTACTGTGCTCTGCCCAGGGGACCAATATAGCTAGCTATGCCTCTGGTAAGCAGATTTTAGAGCAGTTTTTAAGGGATCTGTCATGTCACTTTAAAAGCAGCATAAAGGTACTTAAAATGAGAGCAGTTGTTAGTTAAAGAGTGCTCAATTGCCATTAAGTACCCTCTAAATGTTTCAGAGTTATGCCACTCCAGCTGAGGCTTATGTTGCTGATTTCTCTTTTTTGTAGTCTTCCTTAGATACTTTAAAAGCAGGAACAACTACACAGAAAAACCATGAGTTGCTGTCACCCAAAATAAACCAGCTTTTACAATTCCGCTCTGTACAGGGAACTGTGTGGCCCAGGAAACTGGTAGTAGGATATAGAAATTTTTACTTCTTTTCCTTCTGAGCCACTTCTACTTATTCCATAGTGACCTCAAGTTGTTACTAAACTTACCATTTTAAGTAATGCACATGAAAGGAGTTTGATGGTTTAAGTCCAGTTCACAGTAGACAGAAGAGTATATCCTGAAAAACCCTGCCACAGAACCAGATCTAAAAGTCCGTGGATACGGAGGCTGAACCAGCTGACCCAAGTCACCACTAAGCCATGGGTAAAATAACGTGTGGAGCTTGTGTGAGCTTTTTCTAGGATCCTTTCTTTTGGCAGGGGCAGGGGAGGTGAACAAATATAAAACTTCAGGTTCTCCAATTGTTCTGCTCGACACTTTTAATAAGCAGTGTCACACTTAAAATTAGGGGAAAAAATGTAAATTCCCAGCCAACTCGAGGTGAACTGCTGTTATACCTGGATGTCAGGCTACAAATAGATTTTAAAAGCTTGTTTTACACTAAGGTGACCATATGGGACAGTGTGAAATACAGGACATTGCTGTCCCCTCCCCCCAAGTCAGCAGCACTGTTGAAGGAAGAGGTGGAGGCAGGGCAGTGTGGTGCAGCTCTGTTATTACTATTCAGGGAGCTAAGGGAATCAATGGACAATTAATGACCCATTGTTCTTTACTTCACAGGTGTTAACAATCATATCCCATTTTTAATGGTCATTCTACTAATTAAGCTATCCTATTTTAGGGCAATTTCCTGTCTGCTAGGGCTTCCTATTTCACAGCTTGTGCCACACCTCCTCCCTGACCCATGCCCTGTGCCCAGTACACTCATTTTAATTGTGCTGGCTGGCTGGAACTGGCCTCCAAAATCTGGGACTGTCCCAGCCAAACCAGGATCTATGGTCACCCTATTTTCTGGCAAGCAGTGTTCAAAGTGTGCTCTAGGTAATTCTGTATTAGTGTGGCTATTTTATTGACCTCCCAATTACCACTTTAACTGAGGGAAAAAAAACTTCTGTTTAAGTAATCTTCTCATCTCCCTATTGATTCAGGATGCTACCTGCCATCAGTATTTTTAATACTTTGAACTGTCCAGTTTTTAGTGACTTCGTTATTTCCTTAGGAAACAGACTTACAGATCTTACTCTAAGAACATATTTTCTGATATTGATCAGAATCTGTTGCACTTGCATGGTAAAATCCCAGCTGAAGTTGTGCCTGTTCCAGTACAGGGGTGGGAGATTGGGAAGAGATTTATTGTGCCCTCTTCCATGAGCAACCATGAAGGACACTAAGTGACACTCAATAAAGACCTTGTGGTTTGTATTATATAAATCAGTGGTCTCCAACCTATTTATGGTGAAGATCACTTTTTGCCCCAGGATCTACTGTGCCCCGCCTGCACCTGTCCCACCCATGCCCTGCCGCCCCACATTGTGCCCCACCCCCCCTCTGCCTCCCTGACAAGTTGCCCAGGCTCTGACTCCATTCACCCAGCTGAGCCCAGGCGGCACAAGCCAAAACAGAATAAAGACTGAAAGTGTGCATCTGTGAGGGCAAAAATATTAAAGAGATATTTCAGTTATCAAATAAAACATCAGAAGCCCTGCAAGGTTTGAATAAAAAATGCAGGTCTAGTAATATATGAAAATGCGCCCAGACAATATAAACTATGTCATATAGTGAAACTATGAAAAAAAAATCTCATTATAAGAAGGACATTGGTGTGTGTTGTCCCAGACTACATTCAACTGTTCTTTTTTTTTTTATTCATGATGTCAGTACAAGTCAGAACTCTGTTTTATCATAGGTTTTTGGTTTCCCCTTTCCTCCTGCCGCAGAAATGTCATAAGCTTTTTTTAAAAAAGAAATGTTAAACGTCCTAAAAACAACTGCTAAACAAGAAACCCAAGCAAAGGTCTATTATGCAATGCTTTTCAACCTTAAATTCATTTTATAATTATTATTATTTTTACATTTCAGTGATAGATTCCTTGGAACGCCACAGCAACAGTAAGCAACGAAAGTACACAGGGTAGTTAAGTGGAGTTTGCAGTCTCTTTGAATCACCGAGGCAGTCAAAGTGTACTGGTGAATCTAGCTCTTAATTTGCCATTGATTTAGTGATTAAGAAAGTTGAATTTCAGAGATCAGTATTATTAATATGTTTACACAGCACAAGGCTGTGTTGCATAGAGATATCCAAGGTAACTGAGTGACTCAGCTCCAGTATTGAAAGCAGTGGGCCTATCTACACTTTTTATTAATGCACTTGAATAAACTTCAGCACAGTTCTCATTGGAGTTTATTGCTCCCAGGTGCAGTATTTACATCTGTACTTGGGAGTGCAGCATGTTGAGCCAGGGCGGATAATCCCCAACTTGAAGAGGGCCGGGGGGGGGGGAGGGGCGGTCAGCCTGCCAGCCCAGAGCTGCTCTGCCCCAGCTCAACATGCTGTGGAAGGGCTGGTTGGGGCATGAGGGTGCTACAGTGCAGGACTAGCCAGCAGGCAGCCCCTGCACTGTAGCACCCCCATGTCCCAGCCAGTCCCGGTCACCATTTAGCGGGAGTTTGAGTGCATTTCACTGTAGGAAAGGATAGTACTGCCTGACACAAGTACTAAGGTGGAGTTAATTAGTTTACTGAAACCTAAAAACACCACATGTGTAGACAGTGATGCTAATTAATTAACTCTGCAGTAAAGCACACATGGAGACATGGGCTATTGGTGCCTCCTAAGTCTGCGGAAGCACCTGCAGAAGCTGGCAGCAGTGGTTGAGATAGGGATGGTGAGTTCCCACAGAAGGTAGCGCTGGCAGTGGGGGGACAGCCCTGTTGGGATGGGGGGGGGCATATGCCTCCTGTTGTGTGCATAGGGCATACAGTGTGAATTAAAAGCAAGCAGGAATCTTATCAGGGGAGAAGACACAACACTGCATTTATTGGAAAATAAAACATGCAACATGAAAAGAATAAAGAACAGTAAGGTTATTTACTTTACTCATTCCCATGCATACTCATTCATTCAAAGAAACAAGCGCGCACGCGCGCACGCACACAGATAGCTAGTCCTGCAAAGATTAAGGTGTTACCAAGTTCTAAAGCTGGTGACTGACCAGACTGACCATGAGGGCTAGAGTCAAGTCTTGTTAGGCACGCCCAAAACTTTTTTTTGCAGGTGGAAAGACCCAAAGCCTTGTCTTTATGTTCATTCCTTATGGTGAGAGCTGTCCATACAAGCCTATGGATTCCACTGAGTCAGACATGAAGGTCACTCTCTGTGTCCTTTTGGCAGGCTGGGATTGGTAGGACATGATCTTCTGGCTTTGTGGTCTGCAATCTTCAGTGGGGTCATTGCTTGTGGTCTTCAGCCATCAGGGTGAAGCATGACCTAGTACAGGGGTTGGCACCACTGGCATGCATGCCGAGCGTGGCACGTGAGGCCATTTTGCTTGGCACGCCACGGCCAGCCCCAGCTCCGGGTAGCTGCTGCTAGTGACAGAGCCCAGGCCGCTCCCAACAGGGCTTGCAGCATCCCAGCTGCCTGCTGGGAGCAGCCCAGAATCCCAGCTGGCAGCAGCTCCCCAGAGTCGGGACCAACTGCAGCCAGGAGGCTCCAAACAGCTGTGCTGGGCTCCGGCATCAGCTGTGCACAGGTGTGTGGAGGTGCTCCTCAGAGCAGGCAGTGGGGGAGGGGCCTGAGGTAGCACAGCCCTGATCTCTTCCCTGCTCCTGGCACAGAGGTGATGAGCCCGGTGCAGCTGTTTGTAGCCAGCCCAGGCTCTGGGCAGTTGCAGCAAGCAGCGGGCAGGCTGTAAACAGTTGCGCCAGGCTGCACAGCACCGGCATCAGTTCCATGCTGGCGGTGACTGCACGGGCACCTTGGGGCAGACAGCAGGACAGTGCAGCTGTTTGGAGCCTCCCGGCTGCAGCTGGCCCTGGCTCTGGGGAGCTGCTGCCAGCTGGGATCCCAGGCTGCTCTCAGCAGGCAACTGGGATGCTGCAAGCCCTGCTGGGAGCAGCCCAGGCTCTAGCAGCTACCCAGAGCTAGCTGCTGGCAGCCACAGAGCCTGGGCTGTGGGGCAGGGGCTTAGGGTGGGTGGCAAAGGGCACAAGCAGGGCATCCTTCCATGTACCCCTTGCCCTCATTTTGTTTTTCTGCTATGTCAGCACTCCGGCACCTTCCAAGGTAGGCATCGTGGTGTTTTTCAGCACTCCAGCCATAAAACATTGCCTACCCTGATCTAGTATTTGGTAGTCCTTAACTCCTGACTCGACGTCGCTGCAGCCTTCAGCCTTTAACCATTAAACCACAAAAGGCTATTTTCACCTACTGCAAGAGGACTGCCTTCCTTCATGTTCTTACATACTTTCACGGAATGGGGTCCCCAGGGATGGCCATGATGCCCCTAGGGCTCTGTGACTGTACCAGTCTTGCCCAACTGGCACCCTTTTTCTCTTCTGACATGTCTCGATGTAATTATAATAAATAGGGAGGCTGCCCTTGAATTTACATTGGACACGGTCCTGATGGAACCCACTGAACCCTGTGGGTTCTTGGACCCCTTTTGGGTCCTGCACAAAATGGTTGCCTCATGGAGCACCCTCAGCCTTATAGCCTCGATGCATGGCTCCAAACCGCCCCTTTACCATGCCCCAAGCCTCACAGATGGTATTCACACCTTGTCTCTTTGTGCCCCCTGGCGCTGGGCTCTCTGCAGCCTTGTCTCTGCACCCCCTCTGGTGCTGGGCTCTCCGCAGCCCCTTGTTACTGAGCCCTCTCTGGCACTGGGGTTCCATACCATAGTGGGCCCCCAGTGAGGCCTCCTCCTTTCCCAATAGCCTCAGCCTGATCCACCGGTAAAACAGGAACTAAAATATGAGCCCCCAGGCTATAACATAATATAAACAGTTCAGGGTATGCTCTGTCCCTTTAAAAAGTCAAGCTTCCCCCCAGCACAAAGTGCCTTGTAGGCCAGGGTACCTATTGAGCTCCTGGAGCCCCATTAGCCCTGTATGCAGCATATCAGGCAGCCACTGCATCCCTGGGCAATTCTTCCCTGGAGATTCCTTCCCCTGGCTGCTGCCAGAGAACTAACTCCTGCTGGTTTTGGCCCTGGCAGGTGCAGGTGCAGGTGAAAGCTAAGTTACTCGTTAGCTTGTTGCCATGGTAACCTGCACCTGTGGGCTTCTGTCTGGCTGTTAGGGCCCTCTCCCCAGGCAGTTTCTGCTCTTAAAGGAGCAGGCATCTTAGTGCCCTGTGACACATACATCCATTATTTACTCTTTTGTTACCTCTTTCCACATGCACCAGACACGCCACAAATCTTGCATAAGCATTTTCCTTATACTAGATTTAAGTTTTAAAATCATGAGACCAATAGGTCAAATATAGCTAAAATCATGAGACCAATATGTCAAATACATTTATGCTAAGCAATAGGAACTTTAAAATAGATGGTTAATTCCAGAACACTAATAATGACTGATCAAAATGTTATCAAAAGTAAATCATAACAAGATTAACTTTATATTAATGCTTAAATATTTCATTTTATACATAGAAAAGTAACTATATAAGCAGTCAAAGCAATTATAGTTACTGCAATACTACACGCCCCGTGCCCTTCCCTACTAGTTGCCTATGTATGTAGATGCACCCAGTATAACCATGTTATTACAGCATGTTTTGTGATTGAATTAGCTTTGCTGAGAGGCAGAGTACATTAGTCTGGGCAGTGACATACTTATGTGATATGTTGCTATCTGTACCTGAACTATCTTGGGTATCTCTACATAGTAGACCATATTGGAGTGGAGGAATAGGGAAGACCAGCTTGCAAATCCCAATATCTCTTCACTCTAAAGTACTCCTCATGCTTCTAGTTGAATTGTCCTGGCCAGTAACATAACACGGGGTAATCAAGTGGGGCAAGTGCCCCAGCTGCAACCTAAGAGGAAGGCGCCAAAGGGAGGTAGGGGTGGCACCTCACCACAGAACTATTCCTTGCCTCACTGCTGCCTGCATTACTGCCTCCCTTTATGACACACATTGCCAGCACATTCTGGGAGTCATAGTTTTATAGAGTGGTAGTAGAGCTGCTGAAAGAAGAATTGATCCCATTTTTTACTGCTGAATTCAGAATGTTCCTGTCCTTTGGACTTGGGCTCCAGCAATAAAAAAAAATAGGGTGAAAGTTTCTCCATAGCAGCAGCAGACTCCATTGCTAGACTAGAAAATTATGATTCCCAGAACTCCTTGTACTCGTGATACTGTCCACCTATCCACTCTGTTCCTATGTCTGCAACTGAGAATGTAGGAAGAGAAGAGAGGAGAATGGTGAAAGATGACTGCCCATGGTACATTTTTCCATACTATCCTTCTGGTCCTGGCAGTGCTGCTTGGTGCAGAGTTGTGGTGTTCTGGCAGTTCCTCATGGATCCTCTTGGTTCCTGGCACCCAAGCTAGCATCCAGCCACAGAATTTTTGAAGGTGGTGATAACTGGACGTTATAATCTATGAGGAAAAATTTTTGGTTTATGTCCAGTTTCCTTCAGCATTGATTCATTACAACCAACCATTGATGACCATTGATCCATTAAAACCAACACAATGGTGGTGTGCAAGTTAGCTATAGAGCAAAGGTAGTGACTGTTTGAGTTCTGATTTCAAAATGGCTCCACTTAAAAGTTACCTCAGCTGTTGTCCTGACCCTGGCTGTAGCCTAAACCAGCACTCCATGAAACAGAGGTATTCTGACATCACATTTGGGCTGCTATAAATATTTTTAGGGTGACACAAATGGTGAGCAATGTCCTTACCCTGTGTCATGCCACATCGATGGCACTGTGGTAGGAAAGTTCAGGCAACCCAGAGCTGCCTGCACTCTTCAGTTGTCCCAAACAAGTGCTCCAAGGGCTTGAAGGGCCCTCAAGTAGGATTGGGCCCCTCAAGTCTCAGGGTGCCTCTCTGTAAGTAAGAGAAGTTGGGATTCCCTGCTTACAGAGACCCCCAGGGAAAGCACATGGGTCCCAATATGAAGGCATCTGGACCCATGCCTCCATATGGAGACTTGTACCACCCCATGCTGTACACAGAGGCACAGGTCAGTTCAGGTCCTGGCAAGGAGGAGTGGGGTGGTTTGGGACCTGGGTAATTCATGGTGCCCCATGCCTCCACACCAAGACCCATACGGGCCCATGCCTCCATGTGGTGAAGAGCAGGCTAAAGATGGCAAGGACACAACAATAAAACAGAGATCCCCATGGATCACTTCAGGCACCCACCCATGTTCTCAAACATACACAGAGGGTTGTTAAGCCTCTATACCCTACCAACCTCTCTATTAGATTTGAGGGACACCAAAGAGTTAAATTCCCTCTGGAAATTGGCCTACTGCCCAGCCCCAACCAGAGGTACAAACATTACAAATGAAAACTTCACACACACAAATGTAAAATTAACAACAAGAGTATATTATGACAAAAAACAACTACAACAAAGTACTACAACAACAGTAGTATAAACACTATACAGACAATATACAGTTAAAGAACCCAACACCAGTCTGTCACCTGGTGGCAGATTATATCATCCTAGACAGCTGGCAGGCAGGGAGGCCTGTTCTGCAGCCTCACACCCCTGAGGATTTCTGTGCTGTTCCCTTACACGCAGGTGCGTACTAAGCATTTCAGAAAAGGGAGGGGTGATACTTTGTCTGACTGACACGACAGGATGACACAGTTGAGTGGCCGACTAGTGCTCAGGTGATCAGGACCCTCTGGTCATTGCTCCCAAACACTGTCCCACACATACTGTTCTCACTCGCTCAACAACAAACTGGGTTTCAACCAACCAACACAACTCAAACGCTAAGTCCATTGTATGCTAGTTATACTCACACACTCAGTTACATACATCAATCAAAGAGGGAGAGAGCGGAAGGCAGAGCAAGTCTCAGTGAGCTCCAACCCCATCCATGACAACCCTGAAAAGCCACTACTGACCCCAAAGAGCCTCTGTGGACCCTAAAGAGCCTGCTTACCCTGCACTAGACAGAATGTATAACATTCAAATTGCTACCTGTCAATCATGTGATGGTCCAGTCATTACCCATCTACACTAATCAATCAAATTCAAGCACTGGTAATATTTGAAAGGACCAATCACTTTAAATTAATTCAGATCCTCATTATAACTGTCCTGCTAATTACCAGAACTGTCCCAATAAACAATTACATAACAGGGATGCTTTGCCCTCACTGTTGATGTCACCATGGCCACCTGCAGGTGGTCCCTGCTCACCTCCACCATGCCACCACCACCTGCAGGCAGTCACCATGCCCCCCCAGCCTCTGGGGCACGTGTCGTTCATGACTTACACTGTTCTACAATGGGGCACAGGTTGGCAGGAAACCCAGGTCCTTGCAAGGAGGCACAGAGCAGTAAAGGACACAGGAAATCCACAGGCAAGGAGAACACATCACCCATTATCTTGCATTAGGCTCCTGCCTGATGTGGGATAATGGGTGATGTGTTTTGCCCAGTTAAGTTCATTTGCTGTGACAGGATACATCCCACCACACCTTGATCAGCTTCACTTGGTGATGTCTCTTTTTAGCCAGATCAACCACCTTTAAGCTTAGATCTTCCCCTGCATGACATGTCCAAGGCAGCTGTTTCAGTCCCTCTTAGAATCAAAGGCCATGTACAGACGTTACACTTATTGTGCATTGGGAGCGCAGAAAATGCTCTACATCCACAACTGAAGAGATGGTTAGGGCACAAAGAGCTCTGTAAAAATGGCAGATTCCACTCTAAGATAACCCTAGATGGGTGTGGTATCAGACTTCACTGCTGAATGTTAAAGCAATGTAATGAACCTGTATCTCAGATCCCATCCCAACTCAAGTTAGTCGCATTCCGCCAACATCCCATGGAACATTATGGCACCCTGCTCACCCTCTGCTCCCAGGGTGGCACTCTAGCCTTGGCCAGAGCTCTTGTGGTCTGCCTGAGTGCCACACTGGCCCTGCACCAGACTCCCAGTGAGCTAAGGCAGCAAAGCCCCTGTTTCCAAGTTGCCCCCACTTGTTTCCTCTGGCCAGCAATGAGCCACTGTCTGGTATTTTTGCTCAGTGTGCAGATTACATCTACCCTGTCTAGGCATTTGTAAAGAGTGCAGCTTTTGATTTAAGTGCCATGCTGTTTGCTGGAAACCACATTCACACAGGGGGGTGTCCAAGATGTTCATCTTGTACAGTATTCTTTTGAAGCATCTGTATCCAGATCTCAGCCTGTTCAGCTTAACCCATGCTGCTCTGTCAAGGTTGTGCTTAAGGGAGGACTTGTTTGGTGTTGGGATAAAACACCATAGAAATAGATTTCAGACAGGATCACTCTAACCGATTATTTCATTTCCATTCACCCCACCCCTTATCTAAATTTAGTGCAGTGCACAATGTCACAGTACCCAGCCTGTTAGGTTCTCCAGAGGCCCAGAAACCTGGCTGCAGAAGAGCAGTTAGGGTCTGTCTTCTTATGTCACTTGATCTAATGCCCTCAAGCACAGGGAATATGTGTGCATGTCCAAGTTGTGCACCCTGTTATGAGTCTCTGCACACTGTTAAATACAGTACAGGCATACCTCGGAGATATTGCGGGTTCGGTTCTAGACCACCGCAATAAAGCGAATATCGCAATAAAGCAAGTCACGCGAATTTTTTGGTTCCCAGTGCATGTAAAAGTTATGTTTACACTATACTTTAGTCTATTAAGTGTGCAATAGCATTATGTCTAAAAAAACAAAGTACATACCTTAATTAAAAAATACTTTATTGCTAAAAAATGCTAACCATCATCTGAGCCTTCAGCGAGTCGTAATCTTTTTGCTGGTGGAGGGTCTTGCCTCGATGTTGATGGCTGCTGACTGATCAGGGTGGTGGTTGCTGAAGGTTGGGGTGGCTGTGGCAATTTCTTAAAATAAGACAACAATGAAGTTTGCCGCATCGATTGACTCTTCCTTTCACGAATGATTTCTCTAGCATGCGATGCTGTTTGATAGCATTTTACCCACAGTAGAACTTCTTTCAAAATTGGAGTCAATCCTCTCAAACCCTGCCGCTGTTTCATCAACTAAGTTTATGTAATATTCTAAATCCTTTGTTGTCATTTCAACAATGTTCGCAGCATCTTCACCAGGAGTAGATTCCATCTCAAGAAACCACTTTCTTTGCTCATCCATAAGAAGCAACTCCTCATCCGTTAAAGTTTTATCATGAGATTGCAGCAATTCAGTCAGATCTTCAGGCTCCACTTCTAATTTTAGTTCTCTTGCTATTTCTACCACATCTGCAGTTACTTCCTCCACTGAAGTCTTGAACCCCTCAAAGTCATCCATAAGGATTGGAATCAACTTCTTCCAAACTCCTGTTAATGTTGATATTTTGACCTCCTCCCATGAATCACTAATGTTCTTAATGGCATCTAGAATGGTGAATCCTTTCCAGAAGGTTTTCAATTTACTTTGCCCAGATCCATCAGAGGAATCACTGTCTATGGCAGCTAGCCTTACGAAACGTATTTCTTAAATAATAAGACTTGAAAGTCGAAATTACTCCTTGATCCATGGGCTGCAGAATGGATGTTGTGTTAGCAGGCATGAAAACAACATTAATCTCATTGTACATCTCCATCAGAGCTCTTGGGTGACCAGGTGCATTGTCAATGAGCAGTAATATTTTGAAAGGAATCTTTTTTTCTGAGCAGTAGGTCTCAACGGTGGGCTTAAAATATTCAGTAAACCATGTTGTAAACAGATGTGCTGTCATCCAGGCTTTGTTGTTCCATTTATAGAGCACAGGCAGAGTAGATTTAGCATAATTCTTAAGGGCCCTAGGATTTTCGGAATGGTAAATGAGCATTGGCTTCAACTTAAATGCACCAGCTGCATTAGCCCCTAACAAGAGAGTCAGCCTGTCCTTTGAAGCGTTGAAGCCAGGCATTGACTTCTCCTCTCTAGCTATGAAAGTCCTAGATGGCATCTTCTTCCAATATAAGGCTGTTTCGTCTACATTGAAAATCTGTTGTTTAGTGTCGCCACCTTCATCAATTACCTTAGCTAGATCTTCTGGATAACTTGCTGCAGCTTCTACATCAGCACTTGCTGCTTCACGTTGCACTTTTATGTTATGGAGACGCTTCTTTCCTTAAACCTCATGAACCAACCTCTGTTAGCTTCAAACTTTTCATCTGCAGCTTCCTCACCTCTCTCAGCCTTCATAGAATTGAAGAGAGTTAGGGCCTTGCTCTGGATTAGGCTTTGGTTTAAGGGAATGTTGTCGCTGCACTGATCTTCTATCCAGACCACTAAAACTTTCTCCATATCAGCAATAAGGCTGTTTCACTTTCTTATCATTTGTGTGTTCACTGAAGTAGCACTTTTAATTTCCTTCAAGAATTTTTCCTTTGCATTCACAACTTGGCTAACTGTTTGGCGCAAGAGGCCTAGCTTTCGACATGCCTTCCTCACTAAGCTTAATCATTTCTAGCTTTTGATTTAAAGTGAGAGACGTGCAAATCTTCCTTTCACTTGAACACTTAGAGGCCATTGTAGGGCTATTAATTGGCCTAATTTCAATATTGTTGTGTCTCAGGGAATAGGGAGGCCCGAGGAGAGGGAGAGAGACGGGGGAATGGCCAGTCGGTGGAGCAGTCAGAACACACACAACATTTATCGATTAAGTTCGCCATCTTATATGGGCGCGGTTCATGGCACCCCAAAACAATTACAATAGTAACATCAAAGATCACAGATCACCATAACAAATATAATAATAATGAAAAAGTTTAAAATATTGCGAGAATAACCAAAATGTGACACAGAGACACGAAGTGAGCAAATGATGTTGGAAAAATGGTGCTGATGGAAAAATGGCGCCGATAGACTTGCTCGATGCAGGTTGCCACAACCTACTCTGATATTCAGTGTGTTCTTGGCTTGATGACTGTCTACATGGAATACTGATGATACTGATTTATTAATGCTTTCTCACTGACCGTGGTCCTTTCAAACATCCCCCCCAGCCAGTGCACCACTGGCCTGGCATGAGGCAGAGGTGCCAGGGCCGGTCTCCCCTACTGTTGTTGGGAGCTTATCAGTCTGTTATATTGAGTGGGACCATAAATCTGGTTAATTGACAGCTGGCTGCCCCATCCCTCAAGGTTGCATTGTTTTTCTGAGAGAGGCTACTGTGTTGACACAGAACCACCGGAAAGCAAAGCAGCACCCAAACAGACCCTAAAAGACACTGAAAGCTTTTATTGAGCTCCACAGTTATGGTGTAACCAACAGTCACAACTGAGGGTTTTTCCTGGCATAAATCTGGGTGCCATTTGGCAGAGTACCTCCTTATGAGCATCACTGCAGGTAAGACAGAGGGAATGAGAATTCTCCCTAGCAAATGGCACCCCTCCCCGCCCCCGCCACCCCCAACTCCCTCAGTCCCTCTCCTCCTGGAGAACCAGAGAAGGTTCATCCCTCTGAGCCCAGACACTTCAGTTCCCAGCCCTCCTGGCTCCCACAGCAGGAACCCAGGCAGTCAGGGTTTTATAGATTTCATAGATTTCATAGACATTAGGGCTGGAAGGGACCTTGAGAGATCATCGAGTCCATCCCCCTGCCCAAAGGGCAGGAAGTCAGCTGAGGTCATAGGATCCCAGCAAGATAAGCATCCAATTTACTCTTGAAGGTGTTTAATGTAGGTGCTTGAACCACCTCCGCTGGCAGACTGTTCCAGACCTTGGGGGCTCGGACAGTAAAGACATTCTTCCTTATGTCCAGCCTGAAATGGTCTTGCAGGAGTTTGTGACCGTTCGACATCCCTTGGGGTGCTCTGGTGAACAAACGTTCCCCCAGATCCCGGTGGTCACCCCTGATAAACTTATAGGTGGTTTCCCAGCTTGGAGGTGGAATGTGTCACTTCATGGCATGGTCAGTGCTGGGTTATGAGCAGTTGCGCAGCTTCTTCCCTGCGGCCAATCTCGCCACTGGAAAGTGGCAGCAGCGCTCCTGGAATTGCCAGCGGTGCTCCCAAAAGTGCCAGTGGTGCCTCACCTGGCATCCCCACTCCCCAGCTGGCGCTCTCAAGTAGGGCACCAGCGCTCCTGCCTGCCCCCGCTTCCCGTCGCCTAAGGGAGCGCAGCCTGTCAGGGGGTGCACCAGCACTCTCAGGGGATGCACGTGCACCCCTGTGTACCCCTGTACACCCCCTATGCATCACCACTGGCAGGGAGCCTGCAGGGCTATGCTGGGAGGCATGCAAGAGCCCCTGCTACCTGCTGGGCTTCAGCTATGCAGGCAGGCTCCAAGCCCCCCTGCCCTGCCACTGACAAATGTTAATGTGTGTTCTATTTAATCCCAACCTAACCTTGGGTGCTTAAAGCTCAAAAGTGAAATTGCTTCTGCTTTGGGCTTCTTGAATGCTTGTAGTTAAGTGGTTCACAAAAGGCCAGACCAAAAAATCATTCTGCACCCAAAAGTGATTTCATAAAATTGTTGGAAGACCAAACTCATCAGGCTCAGTTCACTGTACAATTCATTATAAGTCCTGAATTGCCATTTGTTTCTTTAGGAAAATGGAAATTGTGCTTCTGAAGAAAAGGAGGGCACTGAACAGCTAGTAAAAGAATGATCCAAAATCATAGACCTCAAAGCTTTTAAAATATGTTACAAGGGAAGAAAAAAAACTCTAAAATGTACTTGAAACTCACCACATCAAGAAACATCTGAATATTTTTTGTGTTTACCCAGCTTTGGAAAATATTACATGTGATTACCAAGGGGAAATTTTCTTGGCTAGAAATAAAATGCCCCTTAATTCAATCACATTCTCTTTATATGCATATGTTTTCTTAGCACTTAACAGTTTAATTGCCTGCATGGGTTAGCCTAGCAATATAAGATGGCAACTGAGTATTTATATACATTTTACCAAAAAGGGAATGTTTCTCTTTTTCTCCAGCTGGATACTGTGACAAACGTTGCCTTGGAAAATATTCATATTATGAAAGCCTGATGATAAGATAAGATACATGTTTAGTGTGAAGCCTTAAACTCCTTGCAAAACGTGGGTTTTTCTGAGGCCCTCTAGAAAGGCAAGCATTTGAACAATACAAGAAAATGTCTGTTTTGAGTTTGTTTTTAAATTGTGTTTTCTAATATCATTGTGACCAAAATTATGCAACATGCATGGAGTTGGGTTGCATTCTGGGCTCTTCCCTTTCCATCATTGCTTGTAAAATACAGAAGTTGAATTGGAAATCAATGTCATAACCATGTCACCCTCTATGCTTTGTTATTTCTGTTTTAAACTAAGTATCTTTATGACAACTGACGAAATGACAAGTAGTACAGGTCTGAGTATGACTCAGACAAGTTAATAATCCAAAAAGATCTTTTTCACTCTTCTTGTTTATTTCTCTTTCAATTTAATTAGAAATCCAATCAAGGAAAACTAATATGATTATACTGTGATGGTTAATGGTAGCGGCAAATATGATGCCTAAAGGTAGGAGCTATTGCACTGTATTTATAAATAGCAGATGAAGGGCTTTTGAACAGATTTAGCCCTGTCAAGAACAGAACAATCATTTTAGCACTCTGCTTATGCTGGTGCTGAATTTTGTCCTGTGCAACTGAATTACTCAAATATTTGAATGCATATTGAATACAGAATTTGCAGATATAAAGCCCAGAAATGCCCATGTCTGTAGTTACAGTCATATAATAACATCACTAATCAACCAACAGTTTACATTAGTTTTTCAAAGTACTCTAAAAGTAATGATTGTCAGAGGGAAAAAATGCCATATTTTCTTGCATACAACACCTCCACAATCCTTCTCCACCCCACCCCTGCCCCCAAATAAAATATGCACCTTATTTTTGAAAGGCAGAATAAAGAAAAAAAGATATTTCCTTGAAACAAGTATAAGCCTGCTATCTTCCCAGGTAAAATACAGACAGCTGCAGTTTTGAGGGAGTAAAATATCATGGCTGCTCTGTTAACCTCCTGCTACAGGACATCACAGATACTGCTGGCTGACCCCAAAATGCCCAATCCCTCTTCTGTTCCCAAAGTGAGCTGGGTGGGCAACCAGCAGCACCTCTCAGCTTCTGTAACATGAACTTCTAGGGGAAAGAAAAAGTGTCCACAGCCAGTAGTTTGAGAACTCCATGTGCTCACTGTGCTGCCTCCTGTGGCACATGTGCAGGATGACTTTCTTTTACCTGACCCTGGCAGACTCATGCAGAAGAACTTTTGTTACAATATTTTTGATGAAAACACACGATCTGATTTCCAGCAGCTTATTTTTGGAAAAGAAATGTATGTTGCATGCAAGAAAATACGTTATTTCCTCATGTGGCTGCCTATACTAGGAAAATGTTTTACTGAAAAAAATTGTAAGTTATATACATCAGGTACCTTTTTTGCCGTATAGAACTCATTCTGACCCCAGGTCTGTATTTATGATTGCATGGCAATGGATAACATACTGCAAAAAAAAAAGCCAAAGGTGTGTGTTGGGAGGGGTTTAGTAATCTTCCCACCAGCACAGGACTTGATTAAATAGGCCTTAAATAGAAAGGAGATCCAAGAGTCAAAAAACCCAGGCCAAAAAAAAGAAGGGGTGGCGCACATGGCAGTAGCACGTGCCACCCAAAACGGAGCCTGGCTGGCCAGAGCCACACTCTAGCTGCCGTCCAGGCTCCCAGCTGGAGGAGTGCCACAGCTGCAGGTCCCCGAGACCCCCAAAATCCCAAGTAAGGCTGCTGGGGTTAGTACAGTTGCTGGCCCCACTCTCCCGTACCCTATCTCGGGTAACCTGCTGCACACCAAAGCGCACGTGGCATAGGCATTCCTTGGGGACAAGTAGCAGTGGCACAAGGTATGACACTGCTACTTGCCCCCAGGGAAACAAACATCTGTACTCATCTGCACACAGCCCTTAGGAATGTATGAGAAGTGCATCCAGGGGGTCATTATTTCTGTCCAGGAGGGAGAATAAGGTACCCCAGTATAGAAGAACCTTCATGGATTGCTAGCTCTTGGGGAAAGGACTGGTTTTTTGTTCTGTGTTTTTGTGCAAGATACCACAATGGCTTTTGGTCCATGGTTAAGGTATCTAGATAATACCACAATACAGATAATTTAAAAAGTCACACCTCTAGCACACACAATCATAGAAAAATGGAGCATAGATGAAGTTCAATAGTGCTTCACTAGCGGATCTTACTGCAGGACTACAGCAATAGATTCCTTACACTGCCGAGTGAAAGTGCAATGCTAGTAATTTTTGCTGAATAAAGAAAAGTGGGATATTAAAGAACATTTTATATGTATTGCAGATACTGGAACAGATGTGCAAATAGATGACTCTTCTGAACATTTTATACATATAGTTAATTTTCACTGCTACTATCAATATAACTTTTAGATGTGACTTTTCCTCAGAGATTTTTAGCATTTTTTATCCAGTAAGGAGTGAATGATGATCATACACATATTATTGCACTCCTTTTTAATGAATATCAGTTTGATTTTTTTAATGTTACCTTCTAGTTTTATAGGTGCTTTGAAGTTATATGAGTTGGCAGAATCTATTAAGCCAAGTAAATATGACAGTGCAGAATGGACTAAGTGACAATATACTTCTTTTTATTTAATTTGATTTTAAATAAACCTGTTATTTTATTTTGCTTTCCTGCATAGTCTGATGTTTTGTTCCCTTCCTAATTCAAGATTTTTTTCTTGCTTAGTCTGGTTTATAACTAGCATGAAATGAGAAGAACATATTCTGTAGAATTCTTATGGGGTCAACAATGCATTAGCTACAATCAATGAAGCTCATCACATCAGATAGTTTAGTTTAACCATTTTTGTCTGAATATGAGCATTGTTGAAAAAATATTTCCAGTTTTATCTTCCTAGTGATCAGAATATTTTTTATTATGACTGAAATATAACAATTTTTACTTTCATGCATGGGCAACTGGTGCCTCCTGAGTCTGGGGATGGGGGAAGGGGTTGCCCAGGGGCTGATCACTGCCCGGGGGGGTCCCCAAGTGGCTGATCACCAAGCCAGCAGTGAAACCAGAAGTGCACATCCAGTTTCACCGCTGGCACTTCCAGGGGGTGCACAGCCAATTTCTGGGGGTGCACATGTTGTACCCGCATGCACCCCCTACACATTGCCAGTGGTTTCATGCACAATGAATACAAACAGGCTTTCTGGCCATAATTCTGCAGCTGAATGGGTCCTATGTAGCAGTCTTCCCAACAACAGCCACAGAAAGAAACAGTTGTGGGGTGAGTTTTTGGTAAATCTGTTCAAAATCAGAACTAGACAAAATTTTCTATCAAATATTTAATTCACTGGAAAACAGAGATTCAGGTTAACTGAAACCATTGATGAATTTGTGTCAAATTTGGCAGATTGCTTCAGTGAAACAAATATAAAAAATAGCAACAAAAATTCTGTTTAGACATTTTTTTAAATGACATATTTCCATTTTTGATTTTACAATGGCACTTCAGAATTAATTTAATTTATTTATAAAGCAGGATAAAATACATCTAAAAATTAAAGAAGACATTTAGTTCAATCTAAAATGAAATGCCTCTCTGATTAAATATTTCAAAGGCATTTGAATTTTTTGAAGGTCATATATTTTCTCAATGCACAAGTCTGTCCTTTGACAACCACAGAAAACTGGGAATTGGCTTGGCTGATATGGACATTTTTAGATGCTTTCCTTTACCACAGTTCTGTTTTTAAGCCTTGTAAGCCTACATTTAAACATTTTTGTTTCTTGATATTATAATTTAATGTAGGAGTTTTCCCAATAAAGATAGGGAACCGCCATATAGGAGTTAAGAAATGATCTTTATATGTGTGGGTATCTATTTTTAATTGATTATGCTTTAATTAGATAACATGTATTTCTTTCTTTGTAACCTAACAATTTATTTTGTACAAATGTCCTTATAGTTTCTTTCTTAAATCTACATTTGTCTGCACTGAGGAAAAATGAACTGCACTGTGTGACTCTGGTGACCAGGACCATTTGAGGGGAAGAATGGTTTGCTAGAAATGTGATAAAAGAGATATATTTTCTGCTGTGTTGTTCTACCATTAGCAAGAAGTAGAGTGGTTGTTTGGGTTTCAGGGATTTTGCTGATGTAATGATTGTTGGAAACACTGTTGGATTCAAATGTTATTTTCTTCTTTACAGGTCAGGCCATGCTTTTGCAACAGTTGGACAGCTAATATACATGTTCGGAGGCTCTTCTTGTGAAAATGCTTACTGCACTGATGTCTATGCTTTGGACACAGGTATCTTTGTACATTACAGATGCCATCCTTTTTAGCACATTTATTAGTGGCAACATAAAGCATTTTGTTAGCAATTTGCTACAGAGAAGAGGAGTTTCTTGCAGTCCTATTTCTAGTCTCCCATTAGATTCTAGAGGGAGAAAGTCTGTTCTGCAACCAATATTTCCCTCTTAACAAGTAGGATCTGCAGCCTTAGTGGTTCTTCCCTCCATAGAAGGACTGGAGAATCTGCACAGTCCCAAGAGCTGGAAGGAAACAAACCCCTTTATGTGGGCCTTTGTGTTGCCTTTCCCTCTGTTTCCATGCAAAACAACTATATTGGTTCCTTAAATATAGTGATGGGTGGGAACCAATAGAGGAGAGGGAAGAATGTTGACCTTTAAGTATGGTACTATGTTTCTGAGAGATGTTGTGAAAATATATAGTGTTAAATATGAACTTCTAAATATACTACTGAGAAGGTTAATTCACAACAGAAAACTAATGAAAACTAAATTATTCTGCTTTAGGAGAAGCATATGTTATTTAATTATGCAGTCTTGATTAGCAAGTCAGATACACCTGCAGAATAGGAAGACTCAGGAATTTGGCTAGCAAAGTTCATTTCTAAAAGCATTATATTTTAATGCATTCCTGAGTTCCATCATTGTTGGAACAGGCATACAAAACTGTATACAAAGCAGGACTCACCGTTTTTATCTCCTTCCCACTTCACTTCTCTTCCCATCCCCCTCCCTCAAATGAATTTTCTTTCTTAGAAGGAGCTGCATAGGCTAAATTGAACCACTTCCTGGAACTGCCTCACTGATTCATTTCCAAGTTTTTTACTCCAAGGGCAAAAAAAGTGCAAATGAATATGAAATAATTGTTTTGCCTTGTCATAGGTCTGGACACTGCTTCATGGAAATGCCCTGTCCCTGATGTATTTTCATCTGCAGGCCACATTCATGACCATCCCAAATTACTAAGCGGGGCCCAATCATTCATTTCTTTGTCTGGAGATAACGGATTTACTACTGCTTCTACCCACCCTGAGTCAGAAAAGAAGACATTAGAAACAAGCCCCTCTTGTGAACTCTTTTTCCTCTGGGATAAAAGTTAATTAAAATTCCCCTTCCCAATTCCGACTTGAATTTTAATAGGTCTACTTGGAAGTAGGCCATTTTTGCATGGAGCTTGGCATTCACGGTAAATTGGATTTTTCTCTTTAAAATGAGTTTTCCACTTGCAAATTCAGCTCTATTTTTTACAAAAGGACTGAGGTGAGACAGAAGAAGGCCTGATTTAGTGTGGCCCCTATAGACCTTCATGGGGGTAGTGGGGGGAACAAGAAGCTTTGTCTCTCTGTACACTTGTGCAAGGGCTACATATGAACAAGTCCTTCTGCTCCCTGCACTTTGGAAAGCACAAAACCAACTTGCTCTTAATCTCCTTCAGGAAGAAAGACTCTAAAAAGAGAGTTGGCAGGGCCATGACCCCACTCTCCATCTGCATCGACCCACAGAACACAGCCAACACTCAGCAGGGAGCAGCTTGCTCTTGGCAGACAAAGCACAAGTATCACTAGAGAGATTTTACTAACATCCCTCCTGGAGGTCCTGGGGAATTCCATCTTGACCCAGCTGTCTGTACAGAACTGCAGGTTAAAAGCCCGTCTAGCCCTAAACATATCACTTTCACCGACTGTTCTTTCTGAACTTGTTTCTTCAGCATTAAGATTTGTATTTTTATATCCCTCTGCTAGTGTTAACCAGCGAACCATAAAATGCACTTCCTTTAACCTATGTGCCTTTCAAGTAGTAAACCATAAAAGAATTCCTTCTGCTGTCCCCACCACATTTTCTGCTGAAGTCTAATACAGAAAAATCAAGCCTATGTGCTATCAGAAAAAAATAATATGTAAAAAATTTACTTCTTGCTCAACATAGCTTCTCTCTTTATGGCTTCAAGCCTAATTTTATTTCTTTCCTGACTAAAGCGGGTGAGGGGGGAGATGTCAGGAGCACAGAACCAATACAGCTTTGTGACAGTGAGCAGCTTTGATATGCCAATGCTCTGCCCATCCCATTGCCCCTCACTCTGGACCCACAGCTCCCCAACCCTGGCAGTGCCCCTCACTCCTGACCCACAGTCTCCTGCCCCTGTAAGTGCCCTCACTCCTGACCCACAATCTCCCTGGCTTTTCTGGTACCCCTCACTGCCCACCCACAGCCCCCTGGCCCTGCTGGTGCCCTTCAGCCCCAACCCACAGTCCCTCAGGCTCTGCTGGTGCCCCTCACCCCCAGCCCCCAGCCCTGCCAGTGTCCCTCATTCCCCACCTACTGCCCCCTGCCCCCACCAGCCATGCCAAAGGGAGCCCACAGCTGCCAGGTCTGTGGGGCCAGGGACCTGGGTCCACAGGCCCCTGCTCCCCCAGCAGCACCCAAGCCCCTTCTGCCTGTGGGAAACGGTGGCTGCTGTGGCCAGAGTGAAGCTCAGAGTCTGGCTTTCCCTCCCCATGGGGAGCAGAGCCCATGGGGGTGCGGATGCAGGCTGCAACTGCAGGCTCAGGGCTCCCTGCCCTGCTGCCTTCCTTCAGGGGGCCTCTGCAGCCCAGCAGGTAGCAGAACAGAGTGGAGTGGGGAGGCTTGGTGCTGCCATTGGGAGCCCTGCACCACCATAGTGAGGCTCCCCATGCCCACCCAGAAGCAGCATGGATGGCAGCGCACAGTTGTGTCCCCCACTGATCCTGGGCAGGCAGGAGGTGCCTCACCGTGGTGGTGCAGGGCTGCCAATGATGAGCTTCTCCACCCTGCCCTGCCCTGCTGCACCAGGTCCCACCTGCTGGGTCATGGAGGCTCTAAGGGGAGGGCAATAGGGTAGGGAGCCAGCAGCCCACATCCACCCCCACCCCACACACAAATCTGGGGTCCCATTCCCCTATTTCCGCACCAGGAGTATGCACAGTGGCAGGAAGCCAGCCCCTTCCTCACCTCCTGGATAAAGTGGCCATGGCTCTATCCCACTCCCAGCCTGGGCTCTGCAGCCACACATTCCCACCCCAGGGCCATGCACCACCCTGGCTGGGAAGCAGCCCCAGCCCTGCCCAACTCTCCTCCTCCCTGCCTCCTTCCAGGTGCATCAGGACCTGGGAGAGCAGTTGTTCACCAGGGCTCCCTGAGGGATAACAAGGTCTAATAGCCATCATCCTGGAAGGCCGATTTAGACTGAACATAAAAAAATTTCTTTACAGTCTGAGTGTCCAGGGTCTGGAACAGACTCCCCCCAGGGTCGTACAGACACCTACTCTGGACTCAGTCAGAAGGCGTCAGGATGTTTTTCTTGCTGGAATCATTTGACCCCAGCAGACTTCCTGCCCATGGCAGGGGGGCTAGACTCAATGATCTCGTGAAGTCCCTTCTAGCCTCTAATATCTATGAAACCTATATAAAACAGTACATATTTTTATCCAGTGAACAAGAAACTAGAAGCTTTACTAACATGCTAGGGCTGTATTGCACAGTTTAAGATTAAAGCAAAAACAAATATAACTTCATTGGAATGAGTTAAGAACAATCTGACGGGCTGTGAAATAGAAGCTTCATTACCAGGAGCAGCTAACAGACAGCATAACTGCAAAACAAGGGATAGCTTGATTGGTGGAACATCAAGCCCATTAAAAAGAAGAGAGGGTTGTTAACACCACTTGGAATGAAGAATTTAGAAGGGATCAGGTAGACTAGAATGAGTCATGAAGTCAATGGACTCCCTCAGCATTGCCTGATCAGAAGCACTGCTGCTGCTTGTTTTAAACTTTGGGTGGAGCAGGAACCAAAGGGAGGTGCAAGTGCATCAGTACAACCTACTCCCTCCCCAATCCACATCTGCCCACAACCGTATTTACTGAAGTGGCTTTCTGGTGATGGTTTCAATTTAAAGGGCTGATGTGCATAACTGATGATTTGCTGATAGAGAAGGCAGTGGAAAATATATAATTATGCTAAGCTATTTTCCTCCAGGTGTGTTAATGTGGCAGCAGTGTGAAGTGAAAGGAGAAATACCCAGTGGAAGGAAACATCATACTTTTACAGCACATTGGTAATAACCAGTGTCACCTCTCCATCCTGAGCTATTCTTCCTGTTGTTCCAAAGTGAATAAAATGCTCTCAGGGTCTCTCACATGTAGTATATCCCATGTCATACATACTGAATAAATGCATAAATCATCTAACTGCATAAGAATGCCTGTCCTAATTCATTGCCTGTTGCTTACACTGCAACAAACTGGGTCATAAACAATTTCAGTTGGATGTTCCTCAGAAAAGTCAGTGCCACGATGTCCCCCATTTGTCATATTAGTCCCTAGTATATTTGACTGAATGTTGTTGCTTTTAGATAGCCCTTTAATTGAGGTCAGGAGTGTCAATGATACAGCCTGCAGAGCTGTGTCACCCAGCCCCTGGGGCCCCTCCAAGGGTTGGGAATTCAGGGGTGGGGTGAGTACAGGCAGGGCTTGGCATCAAATTCCTGGGTACCTAGCCCCACATTTTGGTGGCAGCAGTGCAAGCAACTCCTGTATGAATCCCTGCAGCTACCTGAGCCAACACAGTGGCTTAGGCATCTGCAGTGGTTAGTTAATGCCACCACTAGAGATGGGTCTGGATCCAGCCTGCAAGGCTTGTTTTGATCTATATCTAGCCCCGAGGGCAGGGTGAGTTTCACATGCCTTGTCTAGGAGAGTGAGTTGGTGACCCCAGTCCAGTTCTAACTAACTGGTTCCACTTCAGTAAACATCACACCAGCTAGCAGTCTCAGAGAGATCCAGGAGTCAATGAACATGAACAATGAACTAAGCTCACAGTCCTAGTAACACTCTTTCCAGCACAGTGGTCACGACCGTACCTTTGCAATGTGGAGATTTCTTGCACTATCACAACCTTTCAGTGTTACCAGATTGAAGGATTTCATTTCCAAGAGCAGCAAGCAACTTCCATGCAAGCACTATGGTCACTTAAAAAAAATCTTATTCATCCCTGCATGACTGACTCATGTCACGTTTCATACTTTTCTCTATTGCCACACTTCACATCAACCTGCAGAGGTTGCTATAAGAGTGCTGAATGTTATATCATTTTGTCTGACTATCTTGGCTGTTGTGATCCGTTAGGAATCCAGCTATCTAGGTGAGGCATGACAGGACTGAGTCTATCCTATTAACTGCAGTCTGAAATGCCCATTACTTTCAAACACCTCAGCATTTTTCCGTTCAGTAATATATAAAAAATGTCTGGAATGCCTGAGAATCTACTAGAACTGTCTACTACACCATTTTTCTATAGTCCTCATTAATGTAGTAACCAAGCAGTTCCCAAAGTAAATTAGTCCGTGTGGGGAGTCCCTGGTGGATTTAACACAACTTTTCAGTCATCGCTTTTCTTTGCTACCAGGAGAAAATAAGTAGTTATGATTTTTTTTTCTTTGTGAGAGATGGGTGTGTTTATATGTCCTTTTCTAGATGTTCTTTATATGTTCTTTTTTAGTTAAATTGTAGGATAAAAGACTTAACATAGGAA
The DNA here is from genome assembly GCF_052110815.1 of Crocodylus siamensis. Classification (NCBI taxonomy): domain Eukaryota; kingdom Metazoa; phylum Chordata; order Crocodylia; family Crocodylidae; genus Crocodylus; species Crocodylus siamensis. Next base: position 77,304,641 of record NC_143397.1, on the reverse strand, counting down.
ATACTTTGAGTACAGGGTCGTTTATATTTTATTGCAGGATATCTGTCTGTTTGGAGGAACATATGAGTCCACAGATGGCAATAAAACACCAAAGAATAATATCATGAAATTAAGTCTAGGTGAGTAAAAGTGCAGAAAAGGTTTGTTATGCAGTACAATGTTTAATCACTGTATATAGCACCATACAACATCCAAAGCATCCTCACGTTCAAGATATGTACAAGGGCAAAATCCTGTAATACAATGAATATGGATATATTGATGTCTGAACATCTTTAGAGCTACAGCCAAATATGTCCCAATGTATTTCTACAGTCAATTTGTAAACAGTCACTAACAGCTTATTAAAAATCTATAAGGTTTAATCACAGTTGTATAATATTAATACAGAAGAAATAATGGACTCCTAGGGCACTTGTATACATGATTCCGGGGCCATGTATACAAAACAATGAGAATCATCACTTGTCTAACATAATTGGCAACATGTGCACAAATTTTTTTCATGTTAAAATGTATTTGAGCATGGCAACTTAGACCTCATATGTATTTGTCCAACTCAGCTGCACAAGAGTTGGACAGGCTCTGCCAGAAAAAAAAGGGATCAGGCTCTCCACTTTTTTTTTTTTAATCTCCAAGAGAAGCCTGCACACAGTGGGGGGTGGGAAAGTGAGCTGATGGTGGGCCGTCACTGTTCTGTCACAGTGACAGAAGCCCCTGAATTGAAATGGCAGGTCACAATTAAAAACCCACAAATTAAAAACCCACCTTTCAATTTAGGGGACCCCCCCTCATGTGTACAAGTGCCTTAAGAGTAATGCCATTTTCTCTGTCCTAAAAATGTTGCTGCACTAGCTAGTATTGCCTGAAATTGAAATTTGTATGGCAAGGCTGAGTAGCCCTTTATAGGTTACACTGAGTTACAATGCTTCTTCAGATAAGCTCTCCAAAGCAGTGGAGGCAAACCTTTTTGGCAGGTGTGCTACAAGCTAAGCCCTTCAACCTCCCCAAGTGCCACTATGATCCCCTTTCCCTGCCAAATCTGTTGCTCTGCTATCTTCTCCCTGCCTGATCTGTTGCTCTGCTTTCTGCTCCGTAACCTATCTGTTGTTGCTCCCTGCTCCCTCCCTGCTCTGCCATGTGCCACACACAGAGACTGCCTATGCTACTTGTGGCATATATACCATGGGCTAGCCACTCCTGTTCTAAACCATTTTAAGCCAACACTATTTTGCCTGAGAAATGGTGGAATTGCTGCTCTGTTCATCACTTTGATAATACAAACTGTACAGTGTCATACTGTAAATTTTGTGATCCCTTCCCTTGGTGAGCAGTTATTCACCCAAGCACTCAACAGTCAACTTCTTGCCACTGAGAGCAGGAGGTTCACTTTGTTATCCATAGTGATTTCAGGATGCTGCAAATTGTTGCAGTTCTTTAGAAAAGTTAGATGTGATTTCACCTTTTTTTTTTAAACCAGAGGAAAAAAAGATCCTTACTAGTGAGTGATAGTGAACTCCTTTCTGCTGGGCACTGGTTAATGATTGCTTAGCACTTTTTTTTTCTTTTTCTTAAACTGAGAAATGAAGTATTTTTCCTTTCTATAAATGTATAGAACTTAGGTTTTTTTCACTCTACTATGCACAGAATCTTGTCACCCCTGGTTTAAAATAACCATTATGTTTTAATTTCAAATTTTTCCAACAAACTATTTTAAAATTAAATCTAACAGTAGAATTGATTGTTCCTCTATTTCTTTTTTTCAAGATGAAACAGTACAGGATACTGTGATAAAGGGTTGTAAGTGCATAATTCATTATGGTGCCACATTATTGATAAGAACTGTGGAAAACTGCTGGGTAGAACCTTGAACATTCAAACTATATTTTTATGAACTTCCTGCACATGATGCTATAGCCCCAGAATTTCAGGAGACAAAACATTTTGTACTAAAGCCTGCAAAACTTGAAAAGTCACCTTCTCATGAGAATTCCCACACATGAATTTTGGCAAAGCCACTGGAAGAAATGCCTTCCAAAATATACCTGGTCTAAGGGGTTAAACACAGTAGACTAAATTGTAATTTGTGTGATGCTGAGTTAGTTTTTCATAAGTTCCTCCTTCTTCACCACAGTACAGTCTGGCAAAGGGCATGATCAGACAGGGAAATATCTTCAGTCACCCACTATAGTTTATAATACCTGCATAAACCCATGGTTTTGAATCTTTAATGGGCTATCCCAAATACCCATAGCGTTCCATTGTATCTACCTGAGCTGTTGTATACTATTGCTGCAGAATTTAACTTTTATATTGCTTGCGCTTTTTGTCCTTTTTCTGTCATAATATATATTTTCTGTCATCATATATATTTTCTTCATAGCAATACATAGCATAATTTCTTATCATGGTTCTTCCCCTCACACTCTAAATTGTTGTGTAGAGTTGATGGTCTTGAATCAACCTTAATCTACTCTTTCCAGCTCATTTCTGGGCCTGAGGCCTTTGGTGGCACAAAACCTTCTTGGAAGAGAGGGCCTGGATTGCAAAATACTGGTAATTCATGCTTTTCCAAGAGCCCTAGAGCTAGAAAGCAATTCTTAATCTTTAAAGCCACAGAACTGTGGGGTGACTCCTCCTGGATTTGTGCTGCCCTCTTTCTCACAGAGGGAGTGAGCAAAGGTCACAGTAGGCTTCTTAAGCAGATGCCATGTTGTGTTCAACACACGGCTATCTCACCAGTAGATGAAGTAACTTGTGACTTAGGACTGAAAAAGCATTTGCAAGGCAGCTTGGAATTAAAAACCATTATATGAATGGAAGTCAAGGATTTTTGGCAGTAGCTTTGATTGGACCAACTATGTAGGTGAGAGCAACTTTAGACAAGCTTTTTGATACAAATTATTGATTACAGCGTCACTTCAACTCTGCTGTAGGAATGTAACAGACTTATTAAATAATGCTATTCTTGACATTACAAATAGACTTTCCCTTCCTCTTTACTATTTCCAATGTTTCTTTTAGCTTCTTCTTTTGAATATTTTTATGCTAGTATCTTGGCTATATATTCCTTTTTTGGAATGGGACTTTGGCTTCAGTAATTTTCATTTTCCTAAGTTAAGCCATTAGCTTTGGAAACATGACAGATACCCACCTGACATGATCTTTTTTCTGCAATTAAAAGATTGCTCAAAATTGTCTATTTTCCATTTTTCCTGTGGCTTTTATTATTGCTGTTCTTTCCTTGGCAAGTCTTATAATTATACAGATGTGTTGGGTTTGCAAATGCTTCGTTATTCATTTGTAATACAGAGAGCACCTAGGGCACAAGCAGCTGCAAAGAAATGTTTCTCCATTCCTTGCTGGTGGTTTCATTTTATTTTTGATTCCTATCTTTTATGGCAAAGATGAAGTGGAAGATGCCACTTTACACAGGGGTCCCCCATGCACACAGATGGAGCCATGTTGCATTTATTCTTCATAGCCATGTAAGTGAAAGCAGTGTGGCAGCCCAAATTCCGAACCAGTCATTTTGAACAGTCTTTTCAGCCTTCCTTTTTAAAAGCTGTGCTTATTGACATAATGAACAACACAGCAATCTCTTTTATTGGAAATAATCTTATTATTTCATCAAGGTGTGGCGGGCAAGATGGAAGCAGCCTTAACCCCATCCAGCTGACTGGACTATGGCAGGGGCATCAGTGATGGGATGCTGGACACCACTGCCAGAGCTGCCTTTGCCCTCCTGAGCCTTCAGCCCTGCCAGCACACCTGGGATGATGAGCAGTGGCTAAAGGCAACCCAGATGACCCAGACCACCTTCTGGGATCTTCTGAAGCAGCTTTGGCCCCACCTTGAGTGGCAGAACACCACCATGTGGCTGCTCCTCCAAGTGGACACCCATCTGGCCCTCACCCTGCTCAAGTTAACCACACCCACCAGCCTCCACTATCTCTTTGGGATGGGCATGGCCACTGCCAGGGAGGCTGTCCTGGAGGTGAGCGGCACCCTCCAGGACATGCTGATCTTGGTGAATGAGCCCCTGGGGATGGGGATGGAGTTCTGTGTCCTGGGAACCCACATCCTTGTGACCTGCCTGCCACATGGTGATCACCCCTACTAGAGCTTGAAGGATTTTTATTCCATTGTGCTCCAGGCCATTATTGAATATTGCAGTATGTTCAGAAATATGAGTGTGGGCTAAGTAGGTAGTGCCCATAATGTCCACATGTTTTACAACTCTTCCCTGCCAGCCCTGGTGCAAAGCAGCCAGGAATGCCGGACCTCCAACTGGGTTATGTGGTAGTCCTGCCCCTCCCCATCTGGGATCCCACCAATCTGCTCATGCCCTGGTTCATGCGGCCCAACACTGTCCAGCTGGACCTCTGCCAGGCCCACTTTAACCTAGGCTGGACATGTGCCCTTGTAGAGTGTGCTTTCAGCTGCCTCTAGGGATGCTGGCACACCCTCACCACCCACCTTGAGTTCACCAAGGAAAACACCCCCCAGGTCATCATCACGGCCTATGTGCTGCATAACATGAGACCCGAGGGGAGCTGGGTGGAGGCCTGGGTGAGGCCTGGGTATAGAAGGCACAGTGGGCAGAGGATGCCTGGCAGTGGGAGCATTAGCTGCAGCAGCAGCAACAGCAGCAGTTCCCGCCTACCTATCAATGGTCTGGGCAACCTGCACACCTGCCAGTGGGAGCCAAACTACTGGGTGTGAGAGGCTCTGGCCAACCAGCTCTTCCTGCACTCCCTGCTGTAGCCTATTTGGACACCTGCCCACAGACCCTCCAACCCCAACTCCTGCTCACCCCCAGCACCACACTCACTGCAGACACACCTCAGAAGAAAGAGAGCTTTTATTCCCCTCCCATCAAACAGAACCCTGCTCTCCCCTCACTCCCCAACAACAGAGCCCCTCCACATCCCACCACCCATCCCACCCACCAACAATAAAACACCCTCTTCCCCATACAAACAATTTACAAGGTTGTGTCTGTTCCATCCCAGAGTGGGGGCCTGTGGGATGGGGGCTCCTAGAGGGCAGAGCCCAGGGACAGGCGGCCAGTACCCTGGCCTCTGCCCATTCACCTGTGGGTGTGCATGCTGCGGCAAGCCCAGTGGGTGCAGGGCTTGCCCAGGTTTAATGGTGAACGTTGGTTCCCCAGCGTAAGCAGCTCCTCCTCTGGCAGCTGGTGCCCAGGGCCAGCAGGTGGCCAGGGCTGAGTGGTGCCCAGGGCCAGCATGCAGTCCTGGTCCCACTGCAGGCAGCTGTGGTTCCACGTGTGCTAAGGCAAGCAGTAGGCCTGGGCCCAGGTCTTGGGGCTGGGTAGTGGGGAACCCAGGGCAGGGGCAGGGGCAGGGACAGGGGCAGGGCAGGGGCTTCTGACTGATGGAAGCAGCACTGGACCTCTGCCAATGCCTATGAGGCCTAGGCCTGGGCCTGTTGCTGGGCAGTGGGTGGCTGCCAGGGCTAGGGTTAGGGGCAGGGCAGTGGACAGCATGAAAGTGACAGCCAGGCTCAGGATGATGTCCAGCACCCAGCAATCATCCTTCATGGTCTTCAGTGCCCTGTCCAGGACCACATTCTGTTCCTGCAGGGACTCTACCTTCTTGCACTCTAGGGCTAGGAGCTGCACCCAGAACTTCCGGTCTGCCTGGTCCAACACCTTAAATTCTAATAAATTTAAGAAGTAGTACTGATGCCAGGTAGTCCAACAAAAATATTGTGAGAAATAATAATTCATTTTAATTTTGCAGCGATTCTTACTAGATGCCTCATTGAAGTCAGTGCAGTAGTTTTCAACTTGCAGGAAAGGGGGCATTGGCATTAACCCTTTATCAAAGCAATTCTGCCACTGATGTTGGCGTCAGTTACTGACAGGAGTTTTTTTTTCCTCACACCAGAAGTCCCAGGTCAACCAAAATAAGTTCTAGAGAATAAAACATAAAGGTTCTAAAATGGTCATTAGAACCCAACATTACCTATTTTAGACTATACAAATGTTGTTGAGTCAAGAGACTGTATCTAACAGATAACATAAGCAAGAACTTTTCCTTGCCTCAGTGTTTCAGATATCATTAAATATAATGAGAGCACTAACAACTATAACTTAAAACCATGATTCAGTGAAGAGCAAGAGCATGTGTTTAAGTCTTATTAAAATGAAGGAGACTTAAGAATATTCATGAAGTTAAGTATGTCCTTAAATACTTAAGTGCTTTGTTGAACTGGAGCCATAGACTGCAGTGACACTGTACACATTCATACTTGCAATACAGGTACAGAGGGAAAGTATCTTGTAATTCTGATACATACTATAATATAGTTTGACTGATGTCCATGGAATAGCCATTTTAAATAGCGGCATAACAGAACGAGTGCACAGTAAAGGAAAGGGTCTATGATCATTTCAGAGAAAGTTATGTTAGTGAGATCACAGTGCTTCCAATGCCTAGTTTTGAAACAAATAGTTTTCATAAAACAATATTATCCTAAAACAAAAAAAGGTTCAAGTAAAGAGAAAATAAAAATAATTTACTATCTGCATAGCTCTTTCATTAGGGACATATAATGTCTGCTCTTCATGAGTAGAGAAATGATCACAGAAAGAGGTCTTGGAAGGTTGTTATTTCTTCCTTTGCTTTTAAAAATTAATAGAGCTTTTTAAAATTAATAGAGATAAAAAAATGTTATGAAAACTGATGCCCTTTTACTTTGTTGTTCTGTGCTTGGCATTTTTAAATCTATCATGTTAATGGAATTTTATTTCAGTGAAGTTTTCTACTCCAGTGAATCATTTTTTCTTGTTTTTCCTCTGGCTATTGGCTTTCATCAATCTGTAGAAATAGGGATACAGCACGATACAGTTTCATGCAAATGTAAAATTTCTTTAAATAATTTTTAATACAGCTATTTTCAAATTCTACAACACCCACACTAGGCAGTGAAAATGAAGAGTGCATAAATACAGTAAGATTACTATTTGAAATATAAACATACAACCATAATCAATGGATATGAGTCATTTATAATGCTGGATTGATTCTAATTCATGACATTACAAAAGGCCATATAAAAATATCTCAAATAATAAATTCAATATCTCACCTACAAATGGCTGAGTGAATCACTAGCCATTATAATGCTCATTTTTGTGAATTACAGAGCTTAGTCATCAACATCCTACCAATATGTATCTACTGAATTTTCAGAAGGATACTATGTTATGGAGTGACCTTTTTTCCACAACTGAAACAAGATGTCATCAGTTTAACTTTTTCCTAGGTATTGGTATAGTAACATGCATCAGCTTCACTTGTACTTTGCAGATGGCGACCGATTCAGAGATACACACAGCCACTATCCATTTCTGATTAGTAAAATCAAAACAAATTTTTGAAAATTGTGAAACTTAGTCAGTACTCTGAAACGTTTGCAGTATCTGACAGTAGACCCTAAGACAAGGGCAGACAAGTCCAGCCTGCAGGCTGAATCAGGCCTGCAGCAGACTCCATTTCCCAGCAGCCCCTGCTTGCATCGCAGGGGACAGTTTCCATGACGACTCCAAGCAGCAGTGGAAGTATGACAGTGCAAGGACAGGGTTTCCATGGCAGGGCACAGGGCGGGGTAGGGAGATGCTCCAGGGCTGGGATCCTGCAGTGGTGACAATGTGGTCTGGAGCTGAGGCAGAGCTGTGAGCCACTACTGCACTCCTCTTGGGGTCTCCATGCAAATCAGCCACAGAGACACAGGCAAGGGCTGCTGGGAAATGGAGTCCGGCTGCCAGCCAGATGCATCATTTTGCTCACCCCTGCCATAAGACATGCCAGGATTCTCTGTGTCCGTGCTTCCTTCCTTCCAATGGGCCATCTCTTACCTCTGAAGTTGCAGCAACACCTTCAATGGGATGAGAAAGGATTATTCTTTCCTAGCATGGTGGTAGTTATTAATGGTGGAGAAAGCCTTATGGTCTCCTTTGCCATGTGTAATGGCTGATCTCTTGCAATAGCACATTATATCTAGAAAGGTAGTGATCTGTAAATCCTTTGTTCAAGAGTTCTAAGTCTGTGTAGAATCATAGAAAATCTGGGTTGAAAGGGACCCCAGGAGGTCATTTAATCCAACTCCCTGCTCAAAACAGGATCATCCCCAACTAGGTCATTCCATTCAAGACTATGTCTAGCCAGGACTTAAAAACCTCCAGAGATGGAGATTCTGTAACTTCTCTGGGTAATCTATTCCCATGCTTTACTACCCTCTTCATAAGAAACTTTTTCCTTATATCTAACCTAAAGTTCCATTGCTGCAAGTTGAGACCATTGCTCCTTGTTCTGTTATTTGCTACCACTTAGAACAGTCTAGCTCCATCCTCTTTGGAACTATCCTTCTGGTAGTTGAAGGCTGCTATTAAATCCCCCCTCAGTCTTGTGCAGACTGAGTAAGGCCAGTTCCCTCAGCCTCTTCTGAGAAACCAGCCCTCTAATCATTTTCACTGGTCTCTGCTGGAATCTCTCCAACTTGTCCACATCCTTTCTGTACTGAGGGGCCCAAAACTGGACACAGTACTCCAAATATGGCCTCACCAGTGCTGAATATAGAGGATTAATCAATTCCCTCAGTCTTCTGGCAACGCCCCTACTAATGCAGCCCAGAATGGCATTAGCCTTCATGGCAACCAGGTCATACTGTTTGCTTATATTCAGCTTATTGTCCCCTGTAAACCCCAGGTCCTTTTCTGCAGAGCTGCTGCTTAGACAGTTGATCATTAGCCTGTACTGGTGCATGGGATTTTTCCATCCTAAATTGCAGGACTTTTGTTACCAGATTTGCCCATTACTTCGGGGTGTGCTCATTTATTTGGGGTACGTTTCTAGGGTCTTGGTAATTCTATTAATGTGCTGCCCATGTTACTCGTGTTTCTATATGGAGCTGTATCTCTCCCTTCTGCAAGCCCTCACCCCCAATGGAGCTATCTTGCAGGACTAAGTTCAGTGGGGCTGGGTTCCTCCAGTCCCAAATCAGTCATACACACAAACACACACAGATTAACGTGACACGCCTGACTCGGCCAGGTTGATCAGCATGGACAGGCTGATACCGTCATATGCCAAGAATCAGTTCATCAGAGCAACAATACATTGCAATCAGACACAAGCACACAGTTAAACAGAATACCTCTGAATCCGACTGGGTGTCCAGATGACACCCTCATGGGCCAGCATTCAGTTCATTAGGGCACGTCGGAGCCAAACTGGGTCAATCAGCCTGTACAAGCTGATCCCCTTATGTGTTTCAAACTCAGCACATCCCAATCTTTTAGCCTCTTGATGAGCAGGCCCCACAGTATTTTTGGGCTTCACCAGGATCTTTAGTTAGGTAAAAGAAGCAAGTGGGGAAGGAGAAGTAAAGAAGGAAAAATATACCCAGTTACCACCAGTTTGACTATAAAAGTTATTTATTGCTAAGGATATGAAATATATAATGACACTAGTAGTAATAGACATGCAAAGGAAAAACAAACACAAACAGTTACAGTATTACCCTGGTTCCACTAAGTATCTGGGGAAACTTAGCTCAAGCTTAACTAATACAATTTAGGTTCAGAAATCTATGCTTAGAGAAAGAAGAGAAATGAGAGAGAGAGAGCTGGGATCTCACCAGTCCAAGGCACTCGGGTTGCAAAGCTGACAGGTTAAAGTTCTCAGCACGATCCTTGAAGGAAGACAATCTGCCTCCCTCAGCCTCTCAAGAAGAAAGTGGGTGGTGTCAGCACATACAATGCTGCTTCTTTTACAGATTTTTATACCCTCAGTTCAGCTTCTTTTAAGCATTCTCAGTAGTGTAAATCAAATTGTCTTTTCTATTGACAAGGGGTTATCTGGTTGGAACATCTCAGGAACCTGATTGATACTCAGGAAACACATACTTAGGAGCCAGCTTGACATTCCTATGGACAGCAGATATGCTGATGGGATATCTCCTGGTGTCTTCAGAAACAATAGATAGCTTGCAGCATCAGGGTTTTGGATTTTTACTTGTGAACAAGCCTCAGCTTAACATGACTTTTCCAGATCTTACTATAATCTTTTAACAGACTTAAGGCAATTATTGGAGTGTTCATAACCTTTTATAGAGAGGACTTCCACCAGTTGTCCCGGGAAAAGTATGACAACACTTGTGCACAGGGCTCCAATGGGCTGGCTGCTATGATGAACCCTTTACCATTGTTCAAATGTTGCCCGTCCCCCCTGACTCGGTGTCTTGCCTCAGCATTCCCTAACCCGGCAACCGACTTTTAGCCAATTAAGTTTACATAGACCTCCCATAGTGGGACCGGAGAATGTATGGCCCAAGATGTCTATTAAACTTACTTCTGCTTAGAGGGTGGAGGGGGAAGTCCTTTGTAAATCCAGATTAGAATTGGTCTGATAAATGCTGAGCTGGGTGTGTGGGTTGATTAACATTTGGAGCACAGATTCCCAATCATGCAGTGCTCCCCTGCTCCTCTGATCCCAGAATTCGCTGCAGTCTCTGCTTCAGGCTTTCTGTTCTCCATCTCTCATGTAAATGAATGGTCATCTGGTTCCATCTCGGATGCAAATGAGACCTAGGGCAGTTGCTTCACTCTTGTCACTCTTATCTGGAGGGTTTTAGGTGTGTCTCTCACTGCATCTTAATCAGTTTCTGTTTAGGTAGAGGAGCGGAGGGATACTTTGTGAGTCAGACAGTCTGCATCCTGTGTCAGGGTTTCCCAAGAACATGAAGCTGAGAGGTAATACTTTGCACTTGTCCTCATTGAACCCCTTGAGGTTTCTTTTGGTCCAATCCTCCAATTTGTCTAGGTCTCTCTGAAGCCTAGGCCTACTCTCCAGCATATCTACAGCTCCCCCCAGCTTGGTCTTATCTGCAAATTTGGTGAGGGTGCACTCCCTCCCATCTTCCAGATCATTGATGAAGAAGATATTGAATCCTTGGGCACTCCACTTGATACCAGCTTCCAATTAGACATACAGCTATTGATTACTACCCTTTGAGCCCAATGATCCAGCCAGTTTTCTATCCACCTTACAGTCCATTCATCCAACCCATAATTCCTTAGCTTGCTTGGGAGAATATTGTGAGAGATTGTATCAAAAGCCTTGCTAAAATAACCAGGGGTGTACTTTGTAGCCATGTTGGCCTGAGACAAAAAGATATACAAAAAACTAGAACTCTTGGTTCCCAAATGATATCTTTTATTAGACCAACTGGAAAATGGCAAGAAAATTGTCCTTTTCTGCAAGCTTTTGGGATCAAAGTCCCTTTGTCAGGCTCTGGGAAAAGTGTAGATGGTACAAGATGGTAAAAAGTCCCCATAGGTAGGAAATAAACTTCATTTTTGCACAGAGGGAGCTGAAGATGGAAGGCTGTCCCTCTGGGTCCATGACAGTGTCTTTGTGAGCTTGTGTTGATTAGCTCTTGGATGTGCAGATCAGGTAGAATTCCTTCCCTGGAGGTGTCAGATGCCAGGCAGGGAGGTAAAAAAACTTCCCTGTTGTTCTGCAATGAAGTTTAAAATCCAAAATTGGCTAAAATTCAGCATCTTCCATGTTTCAGGGGTGTACTTGGTAGCCGTGTTGGTTTTTACCTCCCTGCTTGCCATCTGACACCTCCAGGAAAGGAATTCTACCAGATCTAGACATCAAAGAGCTACTAAGCACAGCTCACAAAGACACTGTCATAGACGCAGAGGGACAGCCCTCTATTTTCAGCTCCCGCTGTGCAAAAATGAAGTTTATTTCCTACCTATGGGGACTTTTTGCCATCTTGTACCATCTACACTTTTCCCAGAGCCTGACAAAGGGACTTTGATCCCAAAAGCTTGCAGAAAAGGACAATTTTCTTGCCATTTTCCAGTTGGTCTAATAAAAGCTATCATTTTGGAACCAAGAGTTCTAGCTTTTTGTATTAATAAAGTAAAGGTATATTACATCCACTACTCTTCCTATATCCATAGAACTAGTTATCTCACCATCAAAAGCAAACAGATTGATCAGGCATGACTTGCCCTTGGTGAATCCATGCTGATTGCTCCTAATTACCTTCTTCATCAAGTGCTTAGATACGCATTACTTGAGGACCTGCTCCATGATTTTTCCAGACTGACATGAGGATAACCAATCTGTAGTTCCCTGGATCCTCCTTCCCTTAAAGATGCACACTATATTTGCTCTTCTTCAGTCATCCAGGACCTCTTCCAATCACCATGAGTTTTCAAAGATAATGGCCAGAGGCTCTGCAATCACATCAGTCAACTCACTCAGCACCCTTGGATGCATTGCATCCGGTCCCAAAGACTTGTACACATCCAGCTTTTGTAAGTAGTCCCTAATCTGTTCTTTCACCATTGTTGGTTGCTCACCTCTTCTCCAGACTGCTGCCCAGTGCAGTAGTCTGGGAGCTGACCTTGCCTGGAAAGACTGAAGTGAAAAAGACATTGAGTACTTCAACTTTTTCCGCAACATCTCTCACTAGGTTGCCTCCCCCATTTAGTAAGAGACCTACACTTCCCTGATCTTCCTCTTGTTGCTGGCACACTTGTAAAACCCCTTCTTGTTACTCTTCACTTCTTCCATCCCATTATGTGAAGAAGCTAGACAGCAGGACCTTGAGCTATAAGCAATCCATTACTTTTTCTACTTTGTGACATGAGGATTCCATAATTTGTGACTTTGCTTTTGCCGTAGAACAGTGATGCTTAATTTTTTGCCCCCATAAGCAGAATAGGTGGCTCAGGGCTGGTCCACAGGCTGGACCCCATGTGTAGGGGTGGTCTGTGGGCTTGATCCAGCATGGGGTTGCTGCACAGGATCAGTCCATGAGTGTGATCTGGCAAGCCAACTGGCCCCATGTCCTGAATCCAGCCATGGAACAACTCTGTGTACTCGCAAAATCCAGTGCGTGAGACCATGGTATTTTGCCCACAGTACTTACTATTAATTGCTATGGATCTGGAAGCTGGGGCAATAAATGCTGACACCATTCCCCTGCTGCCAAATTTCCAGCCCCTTGGGGAGTCCTGTGAGCCAGATGACATAGCCTTGCAGGTTGGATTCAGTCCATGAAATAGATGTTGAGCACTACTGCTGTCAAATTGAATTTTCCATGTACTTTTGAAGTCAGAGAATGGGTGCCATTGTCATGCTTTCTGTATGCTGGGACTAAAGTTGTAACGCATGAGACTGTCAAGAAAGTACAACAGATTGATAAACTCACAAGTTAGAGAAACTCTCAGCACCACACTTCCATTCAAGATCATTTATTTATTGCTGTCTTCCTACTTTTCCTTTCCCATGGATTCATCTACACATGCATTTGATCTGGTATACGTTTACTCTGGTGTTATCTACTCTGGAGTAAGGTACCTACATATGCGGGGATTAGGAAGAAGATTTGCTGTTCTTTGCACCAAGTTTCCTGAAACCCTGTAATGGGCCCCTACCACCACTGTGGGGAGCTCTATCCCAGGGCCTGGCAGGGAGCACTGGACCAGGAGACAATGGTCTCCTGGCCCCAGGGGGCTGTCTGCTGATGGGGCAGGGACAATGTCCCCCTGTCCCAGCAACAGGGAGTTCCTGGCCCTTGCTCCCCAGTCAGGGGCAGAGAACTTGGAAAGAACTGAAGAAGAGGGGCAGGTCCCAGCTCCCTGCCCTGATCTGCCAGTGGGGCAGTTAGCAGCTAGCTCACTGCTAGCTGCCCCACTGGTGAATCAGGGCAGGAGGCTGGGGCCTACCCCATCCCTGTAGTTCTTCCCAAGCCCCGTGCCTCAGCCACCTGATTGGGGCATGGGGCTGGGACCTGTCCCTCACCAAGACAGTTCCCAGCCCCCACCCTGCATGTCAGGTGGAGACTGGGAAGCTTGTTCCCCACTCAGCTCTGCAAGCCCAGAGCTGGGGGTGGAACAAGCTGAGGGTCTTGTTCTCCACCCAGCTCCCCCATGACAACATGTAGGAGGTGTACAGGGGTGCACATGCATCCTCTGAGAGCACCGGTGCACCCACTGACTGGACACACTCACCACTTAGGCGATGGGCAGAGGGGGCAGGTGGGAGCGCTGGTGCTCTCCCTGCAGGTGCCAGCTGGGGAGTGGAGCACTGTTGTGCTCCCAGAAGTGGCCACAGTCACTCCTGGAAGCAGCTGCAGTGATAGGCCACAGCGAGCAGCTACCTTGTAATGAGCTGCAGGGATCCCTCAGCCCCCGCCAGTGAGATTGGGGAAGGGGGGACCTCCTCCCTGGTACCTGACTGGTTGCTAGGGGAACACGTGCCCCTCCTGACTAAGGCAGCACCAGTTGCCCATGATGAGCACAGAGCTAGGGTTGGATCAGGCTAGGGGGCTTGTTTCCCACCCACTACGTAAGCATAGAGCTGGGGGAGAGGACAGGCTGGGGAGCTTGTTTTCTGCCAAGCTCTGTGAGTGTGGAGCTAAGGAGGAAAGAAGCTCCCCAGCCTGTTTCCCCCAGCTCTGCACTCACAGAGCCATAACCGTAGACTCTTTATCTCCTAGCGCCAGCTCCGCGACCATGGAGCCAGTGATAAGAGACCTTTAACTCCCTGTGCCAGTTCTGTACCGTTACTAATCTCAAGTAAATTTGTTAATTGCATTTGCAGGTAGGAAATTTATTCAGGATTAGGGAGGTTTACTGCATAGTAACTAGGTGCTCATGTAAACACACATGGTTATTTTGCAGTAACAGGGATCCTACTTGTGAACAGGGATCCAGCCTAACCTTTGAAGGACCAGTGCAGTACAGATGCTAGCCCTACTGGCAGAAGTGGTACACACATTCTGTACCAGCCAGTGCTTCTAGGTTGTGTCTCTCTGCTTTTCTCTTTGCTAACATTTTATCATTTTTAAAACAGTATTGATTGTGAACATTTGTAGTTGTTACTAAAGCTATTTGCATTACAATATAAGACATCTACATTATATTGTAATGAGATGATCTTGGCTAAAATATATTATAAAATTGCAAATGGATGTTTTGTGTTCACAGTGTATATTAATGGACTAAAAATCTGTATCTTAATTTCAGTAATGAAAGAGATTCTCTCAGAATTTGGAATCCATGGAATAAGCAGCAGGTACTCTTTATAGTTCTGTGTCATTTTCTTCTTTCTCTCTAATGGGGCTAATGTAGGGAGGATTGAATATTTGTGACTTTTACGGTAGCTATGTCTGACTAAGCCAGCACGTGTTTGCAGAATGAAGTATTTTCTGCATGTAAATGATCATAAATATGTGATTAGCTGCTGTGATTCGTTGACTCTGAACCATCTCTAATTTTTGTTCACATTTCTGTGACAACAATAATGGCACAGATAGGTCAATAAATTCCCTTGCCACCCAGAGATCACCATTTAATAGGGATGAGGAAATAGGCTGATATTTAGATGTGAGACCTGTTTTTCAGGGAGTTTAATATGAAGGCAGCTTCCTTTCAGTCTTCTCTCTCCCTCTTGCTTATCTTCCCTCTTGGACCATTGGCAGCATTCTAGTTCTCTTTGATTGTGTAGGTGGCATTTTTGGCACATGTCCCAGGTAGGACTTCTATTTTCTGGTAGCATGGACACATACATGTAAATACATACTAGTTTTTAAGGTCTAAAATTATTAAAGATGGACCAAACCATAATGATGTTATTAGCAGTTGTTAATAGAGAAACTTTTCGTGTTTTAGACTCAAGAGCTAAGTGGTTGGTTGGGAAACTAGAAATCCAAGTTCTAGCTTTATGAGCACTCGTGGTACTCTGGCAATGTGCCGGAGGACTGGAAAAGGGCCTATGTTCCCATTTTCAAAAAGGGGAAGAAGTAGGACCCAGGAAACTGTAGGCCTGTTAGTCTTACCTCGGTCCTGGGGAAGTTTTTTGAGAAAATTATCCTGGCACATGTCCAAAAGAGGCCAGCAAGGGAGACTATGCTTAGGGGCAACCAACATGGGTTCATTAGAGGCAGGTCCTGTCAGACCAACCTGGTGGCCTTCTATGACCAGGTCACCAAATCCCTGGATGCAGGTGTTGTGGTGGATATAGTCTTTCTAGAGTTTCGGAAGGCCTTCAACACAGTCTCTCACCCCATTCCCATTTAATGCCTACACAGTCAGATGGGTCACTAACTGGCTGGATGGCCATACCCAGAGAGTGGTGGTGGACGGGTCTTATTCAACCTGGAGGGATGTGGGCAGTGGGGTTCCATAGGGCTCAGTCCTCGGGCCCACACCATTCAACATCTTCATCAGTGACTTGGACAAAGGGGTAAAATGCACCCTGTTCAAATTTGCAGATGACACTAAGATGTGAGAAGAAGTGGGCATGTTAGAAGGAAGGAATAGGCTGCAATTGGATCTGGACAGGCTACAGGGTTGGGTGGAAGAGAACAGGATGGGTTTCAACACTGATAAGCTCAGGGTACTGCACCTAGGGAAGAAGAACCAGCAGCAGACCTACATGCCAGGGAACTCCCTTCTCATCAGTGCAGAGGCAGAGAATCTAGTAGTCATTATTGAGGCCAATATGAATATGGGCAGACAGTGTGGGGATGCAGTAAGGAAGGCCAACCATACTTTGTCATGCATCCACAGATGCATCTCAAGCAGGTCCAACGAGGTTATCCTCCCCTTCTATGTGACACTGGTTAGGCTGCAGTTGGAGTACTGCATCCATTTCTGGGCATTGGACTTCAGGAGGGATGTGGACAGCATGGAGATGTTCAAGAGGAGGGCCACCCACATGATCAGGGGTCAGCAGGGCAGGCCCTACGAGGAGAGGCTACGGGACCTGAAGGCTGAGGGGGGATCTGGTGGCCATCTATAAACTTACTAGGGGGGACCAGCAGGGTTTGGGAGAGACCTTGTTCCCCCAAGTGCCTCCTGAAGTAACAAGGAATAATGGCCATAAATTGCTAGAGAGTAGGTTTAGACTAGACATTAGAAGGCACTACTTCACAGTCAGGGTGGCTAGGATCTGCCATGGTCACAACACTCCAGAAGATTCGAGACATGGTCAGGAACCCAGAATCTGAGGAGGAAGCGGGGTGCTCTCTCTCCATCTGCTTGAATAGGGCTTGAGATGGAATGGTAAAGAGGACAGAATAAACAATAGGAAAATACTTCTTTGGGAAAGTGAAATGCAGAAGTAAAGTCTCCTGGAGGCAGGGTTTAAACATGTAACCTTTGGACTGAGTAGACCAATGCTCTACCAAGGGCCCAGCACATGGGAGGGGTGAAACTATGGCTAGAGTTCAAAAAGTCAGGCCCAGTGCAATGGGTCTCAACTAAAGGAACCAAGCCAGAGCAGGGGGCAGAGGCTCCAACAACAAGAGTGGAGGCCTGAGGTGGTCTGGTGGTTTGGAAGGGCAAAGTGCCCACCCAAGTGATGATTGGGAACACCTTTGAGCAGGGGGTTGATGAATCCTGAGGTCCCTGCCAACCCTAACTTTCTATGATTCTATGACATGGTTACAGGAGAGGTCATAGGCCACAAATACCCTATAAAGTAACAAGTGCCCTGAGACAAGAATGGCTTGGGGTGGGGCTTGATGTGTAGTGGGCTTTGGAAAAAACCCACTGGCCGCACAGAGACATAAGTTCACTTAGGAACACTGGGGGATGCCTCCCTCTTCACATCCCAATTATTCCAGCAAAGGCATGGCAGGAGAGGAAAGAAATAGGGTACCTTAGGAATTGGAGCAGAGCAGAAGCCATGTGGCTACCAGGGGGCATCCTAGCCATCCCTGAAGCACTGACTCCTGCTACACTCCCCCTCCCCTCTTCCCAGAGGATATTTGAATTTGCAGCTCTCCTCTTGCATCTGGCTTCCTGGGCAGCCAAGACAAGGAGATATGTCAGGCTACAAGAAAGAAACTAAGAGGGTGTATGGCTTAGAGAGGTGTTGGCTGGCCCAGAAGGGAGATGACCCTGGATTTTACTTGCAACCTTGATCCCAGCAAAGCAGGAACTTCCCCATTACACTGCCTTCTAGTCTTTCCCCCTCCCCGCTGTGGCACAGCACCTTGGTGGGTGCTCCCCACTTGGGGGCTCCCACAGACTCCGGTGGGAGCCTGCTTTGGAGAAGCAGCAGGGGAAACCCTCTAGGTACCATTTAAAGGGGGAAGGTGTGTGTAAGGGCACTGTTGGTGCCTGCCACTTTAAGACCAAAGCTAAGCAGCTAGGAGGTGCTTGATTAAGGCAGCCATTTTTGATCTCTGGCTGCCTATATAAAAACTCAGTTCCCTGCTGGCTGGGAAGATAGTAACATTGCCTGACTGTGGGGCTTTGTGTATCATCCTGGAGGTAAGGGAGGAGCTGGACGGGATGGCTAGAAGGCTCCTGATCCTGGGAATGACCTAAAACTGCACCCTGCAGGGAGTGGGTGGCCTGGTGGGGGTCTCAGTGGTGCGGGAGCCCCCAGGAAATGGCAGACCAGTTATCACCCTGGTGAAAGGCACGTAGGGGCCCCTTGACCCTAGCCCTCACCTTTGGGTGGGTTTGTGTACCATCAGAGGTAGTTGTGGGCCAGGCATGGCTGCAGCCACCTGAGCCTGGTATGGGATGCAAGACCCTGAGGAGGGAGAGTGGGGGCCAGACATGGTTGTGGCCACCTGATCCCTGTGGGGGGATAGAACCCTGAGGAAATGTAGTTGGGGCCAGGCACAGCTACGGCCACCTGAACCCACTGGGGAGTGAAGCCCTATGGCCCCGAGTGAGGGGGCTGTCTGGAGCCCTGAGTGAAGGGGTGGAGATCTACAGCCCCAAGTGAGGGGGTGGTGTGGAGCCCTGAGTCAGGGGAGTAGGCCCAGGTAGGTCTTTGGATGCCCAAGGCTGACGTTTGGGCCAGAGGCTGAGTAGAGGGGGCTCAGCCTGAGAGAGAGGGGTGAGTCCTGACCCCAATAAGTCCTCTACTGCTGGGAGGCTGAATGTGGGTTGAAGGTAAGATCTTAAGTAGCACCACGGCCTGCTGCTTCGGGAGGGTGAGAGTCCCCTGGAGTACCTGTCATGGTGTGAGGTACCCCAGCACCTACATCCAGGAAGGTGGACCCGTATGAGAGTGTGGGGCCAGTGAGAGAGGCTGGAGGTAAAGTACCCCCTCAATTGGTCAATGCTGAGGCCAGGACCAGGAAGGTCAAAAGGACCGGGAGCCCACTGCAAGGAACAACCAGAGTAGAGGTCCTGAGGTCCCGCCTGGCCTTGGAGGTGAGGCCAGGGCCTGTGTGGCCAAAGGTCCCAGGGGGACCATGCCCAAGAAGGGAAATAGCTACAGGGAGCTCAGCAGCCCAAATGATGGTGGAGTAGGCCACCTGAGTGGAGGGATCAAAGGGGGGTCCTGATAGGAGGATTCTGGAGCCCAGTGTGGGGCTGGTGTGACTAACAGCTGGATGCCATCTGCAAGGCATGGGCTGCAGTGTAGGGGAGGTTTGGAGCCGCAAAGAGTGCCCCCTAGCATTGGGGCATAAAATGGGCAGCCTCCCACTTACTTAACTTCCTAATTAATAAGAACAAGGCATGGCAGTAAAGTTAGGTGGGAGGCATGGCCAAAGGCAAGTGGGGAACCTAGCACTGTGGCTAGGCGGGGAACCCCACTTCACCAAACCCCCGCATGACTATTAAATGCAAGGGGCAGTGGCTCAGCTTCAAAAGGAACCTCTTCCTTCTTTATTTTGTTTTTGGGACTTGAATACAAATACATGTGGCAGGGCACCTTTGGGTGTCTGCTTGCAGCAGGACAGTTGTGGTTCCTGCCACTCAAAAGGCCTGAGTAGGCATCAGAGGTGGCTTGCAGGTGGCTGCACTCCCCAATCCAGAGTCACATGGCCAGCAGGAGACTGCCTGACTGGGGAAGAGGGCTCAGCTGGAGCTGCTGCTCAGGGACACCTGGCAGACAGGGTAGGAACTATGGGGATGGCATGACCTAAAACTACACCCTGATGGGGTTGGATGGTATGGTGAGGCTACTTCTGGCAGGGCAGCTTCCAGGAAATGCCACACCTGTGCCTCCCCAGTGAAGGGTGAGTATAGGGCACTAGAAAGTCTCAGCCCCTTCTGCCTTACAGGTGCCTGCTTGAAGTAGTAGGAAGAGTAGTAGGGCCCCAGCAGCCATGTAGAGTAGGGCCTTAAAACAGTCAGAAGGGCTGCACATAAGCTGACCGGAGTATCGGCAGTTGGCAGCCAAGTAGAGTAGGGTCATAAAACGACCTGAAGGACTGCACATAAGCTGACCCAAGTAGCTGGAGTGGAGGTCCCAGTAAGGGGGTGTGAGTTAAGGCCCAGACACGTCCAAGGACTCCTGAGGCCTAGTTAGGCCAGAAGCCAAAGTGGCGCAGTAAGGGGACAGGGGAGTGATAGTGGAATTTGGATGCCATCTGCGAGGCATGGAACATGGTATAATGTATAATGTATAATACGCCCTTGGCATCCATAACCAAGCACAAGTGCATGGCTGCAGACCACTTCAAAAATGGCCATTCAGGTGAAAAATCTTAACCCTCATCTTAATCCTCCTTTTTGTATATAATCACTTATAAATACAGTAAGGATTCATAGTGCTTTACATACTGAACAAGATATGTTCACAGACCTAGGAAACTTGAAAACTAATGTACATGTCTCAGTCTTGTGTGTGTAGTCCTATCTGATGAGGACCCCAATGAATAAAACGAGCAGAATTTAGCCTGGCCAAAATATATTTTGTACATTGATGAGAGAGAAGAATCCACAAACCTTACTGAGGGAAGAGAGTAATTAAAGAGTCTGCTGTTGAACGATCAAACACTCGCCTATTGATGTTATTTTGCAAAAATATTACCAACATCCATTTCAGATACTCAGAGTACTGTTACTAATATTTGAACAATTGTGTTATCTCTAAATAAACAAGCATTCCAGAAAAACATATGTAACCCGGGCGGTACTCCAAGAGGTACCCCCTCTCCAATTGAAGGGATCAAAGCAGGTGCACAAAGCGCTGTGGAAGATGTAGGGACTCTCCTCCCCCTATAGAGCAGAGCCAGACCACCAATGGGGACTTAACCATATACCTTTTAATGAGGGAGCAATACTGGGAACATAACAAGCATAAATCAGAGGGTATAGTGGACACTACAGTGCCCCAAGGGGGCAGGATTCAACAAAGGTTAGACACTTGCAATCATTGACAAAAAAAACAGGGTTAACAAAATATAAACCACAAACAGCAGAACAAACAATACGGGTTGGTGAAGTATAAAAAGGCACAAAATGCAAAATATCAAATGACAAGGAAATATAGGGCCTTGGTATCTGGAGGGGGAACACAATGGCTCCTTTCACTGCAAGAAAATTTACTTCTCGTTATCTTACTCACCCCAAGTCACCTCAGCTGAGACGTGAACCCAGATCTATGTGGGCAGGAACACTACCACACAGCCACCACTGGAGGCCATGTTCCAGCCTGCTGTGGGGGCTTGACTTTCCTGGAGCCCCAGCCTCATGTTGAGCTGCCTGGCCTCTGATAGGAGGAGCAGGAAACCTCTCAGGTCGCTGCTCAGATCCTTCCTGAAGCGGGGAGAGCCTCTCCTGCTAGCTGCAGCCTCTCATAGGGGATCCTGGAGCCCAATGGGGAGCCTCTCCTGCCGGCCGCACGCCGCGCTGCTGAGGGTCCCACTGCTGCCTGCAGGTCCTGCTCTTTCAGGCTCTTCTGGGGCAACTGCTCCTGCCCCACCGGCTCAGCTCTTGCCAGCTCTGTGAAGCACCTTCCTTGTTATCCCTCACTGGTCTCTCCTGAGTCAGCCCATGCTGCCCCTTTTATCCTCCTCCAGGTGACCCAAGGGGCCAATCGGGACACGGGGGGTGAGTCTCAGGGGCCTGATTGGTGCAGAAAGGGAATCCCAAGTCCTCCAATCATCTTTTACCCCTTCAAACCCCTGGGCCAAATCATTACCAGATTGGTGAGGAAAGGGAATCCCAAGTCCTCCAATCATTTTTTGCCCTTTCAAAACCCCTGGGGTAGGTCATTGCCACCTAGCTCGTCACACACAGAAATAAGATGTACTTCCTTTGCAGCCCTTTTTAATACTGAATTGTGTTTAACTTCAGGCTCATTTCTAATACCATGATTTTCTGTGTGTAGGTTTACTTCCACCAATATTCCCAAAGTGAAATATGAACTAACAGAATCACCTTTCCCTACCAGAATGGACTCCCCACCTGCAATTCCAGTAAACATCTCATTGCAGCATCAGCTCATTCAGAAGGTTTTTACTTTTTTTTTCCTTTATGTGACCTTGGAGCTGTGATTTTTTTATCAGGAAGATTTAGGAAATTCATGTTCATCTTAAAGTTAAGCTGTGAGAATTTATAGGATATGTTTCATTATACCTCAATTACAATATAAGGAATAAGGCAAAGGCAGGAATCCTAAATCACTTGAGGATGACTTGTATTTTGTCACACTTTATGACATGGTAGGGTAAGTATGAACTAGTAGGTGTGTCTACATGTGTGAATAATCCAGGAGCAGTTCACTCTTAAGTAAACTGCTTGAAAGTAAATGCTTCTGGGCATGTGTCTACACATGCAGGGACACAGAAGCCGATTTGTTGCTCCTAGCAGCAAACTGCTCCTGCTCCCTATGGCCATGAAATGGGACGCTGCAGCAGCCAGAGGGAGCTCTAGGATCCCCCTTCGTACTAGCTCAGGGGGCCAGGACATTGCTCCCTAGCCCTGGGAGTTTCCTGCTGCCAGGGTGGCCTCTGCCACCAGAGCCCAGGCGGGGACCATGTTCCCTGGCCCTAGCAGCAGAGAGCTCCCAGTCCCTGCTCCATGGTCACAGGACCTGGGCTGGGAGACACTTATCTCTCAGCACCAGCTCTGTGGTTGCAGGGCCAGTGCTGGGAGATCCTTATCTCCCAGCCAGAGCCCCATGGTCATAGGACCCAAACTGGGAGATTCTTATCTCCCACTGCCACCTCCGTGGTCACAGGGGAGACACTGGGAGATTCTTCTGGTAACTCCCTGCTGCTGGGGCAGGGGACATGGTTTACTGTGCAGTAAAGCATCTTGTGTAGATGCACCCAATGTTGTGTTTGAATTTTGGGTCAGTTAAGTGAGAGGAGTGTTAAATGCTCAGGTTTTATAGAAATCTTGCCACAATGGAAAAAAGTCATGGAACAGAAAATTCTAAAGCCCAGCCCTCACTCACTCTCTCGCTCACTCTCACTCTTACTCTCTTGCTCACACTCACACTCATATGACCAGATAACTCAAGTAGGGGAAGACTCCACAAGCTGAACGTGGCAGAGATGGTCTTAAACAGGTTCTTCAAGGATTTGGTCTGAGAACAGGAGCTGTCTTGCAACACTGACTGTTGTGTCAACTGGTTTGCTTACCTTCTGGCAACATTCCTCCAACAGGATATGCAGTGCTATCTGACAGCTTAGTAACAGTCGCAGAGATGATTAAAGGGAGTTAACGCAGCTGTATTGCTCCTACCTAGGGGCGTGTAAAACTTAGCAAATGAGAGTGCCTAAAAGAGCAGTACTTCCCCTCGTCTCTTGGTGCAAGTTCAAAAAGTAGCTCAACAGAGTTGTATCCAGGCAAAACTCTATTCACTTTAGGCAGGAAAAAGGAAAACTGAAAAGAAGAGATACTCTTTGTTTTGAAAGCAATCCAAGACCAGTGATAATGACTAAGTTTATCTCAGAAAAAGAAGCCTCATTGGTTTTAATTTTTACCCAGTGTCAAAGTAAGAAATATAAGTATTCAGAAAGCAAGAATGATCCAAATGGTTTTCTATCTTACATGAAGATGGTTCCATTCCTAGACCAACTATTTGAGTTGGTCTAATAAAGATATCAGATTTACCCAAAGAACCTTGTCTGCCTATGTCCTTAAACCAACATGGCTACAACCTACACCCCTGTTTCCCTTCCTTCCTTATTTTACTTAGCAGAAATCAATTTTAAAATCTAGCAGGTTCACTTAGGGAAGCTATTGAAATATTCCATCATCCTTAAATAGGATTAATGAATGTATGCATCACTAGAGAGATGAACTCATGAGTTAAAATAAATAAACTGGACGTTAACAAGACTCCCACTCAACTACACATTAGTCAAGTAACCTTCTTCAGTAAGACGTGAGCAATACCTTGACTCCTGTTACCTTGGGGGTAAGGTTCTTTTGGTTCTCCTTAAAATTCTAATTCAGCAAAATATTTTATCATATGTCTAAGTTCTTAGCTGGAAAATGACAGACAGCTGAACTGGGTACTAAATTGTTCCTGCTGTCATCACAGTAGCTCATATAGTAGTTTTAGCAGGGATTTTCAAATTATGAGCTAATGAACTCTTAATTTGATATAAACTATTCAGGTCAATTTTGTACGCTTTTATGGCATCACAGGAAAATTTGAGCATGCTACCCCAATGTTTAACTTTGACAGTCTTCTGGGATTATAATTTTAAAATTATAACTACAATTACTATAAACTATTTGCTGGAGGGAACAATTTAAGTGGGTCACATGTTCTTAAATTACTTGCTTAGAGAGATTTCCCAGATTACCCAGTTACAGTATTACTTAGCATATAAATTACTCAGTACTTAACTTACTTAGTAAAATATTTAATTAGTGATCTAATTACTAAGTAAAGGCATAGCTCAGTAAAATAATTAATTTGTATTGAATGGCTAGATATTACTAAACAATATACTAGAAGTTATTTGTAGAACAGATGCATTCTTTTGTTCCTGTTAATCATTTAAATACAGGATTTGTCCCTATTGGGGAGATTGTGGATTGCATTAGGAATGTCAAATGGATCAGCCCTTGCAAGCTAAACTAATTCTAGGCCAACCCTGTGGGCTGGAGCAACCTACAGACCAGTCCTGCAAGCTAGATCCAGCACACATCCCAGACCAGTCTGGTGCAGGCATTATGTGCAGTACTCATGTAGTAGCAGCCCCACACAGGCGTTCATCTGGGTCTGGCCTGGTGCAGAAGCCATGTGCAGCATGCATCCCATACTGGCCCAGTGTGCACATCTCATGCACAGTGTGTCCCAGTCTGACCATGTGTGGGCATTGCATGTAGAACAGAGCTGATCCAGTGTGCATTACATGTGGCATGTGGGTCAACTTCAGGCTCCATGTCCAGATGATACAGCTTCATGGACTGGATTTGGCTCATGAGCCATATCTTCTGCATCCCTGGATTAGACTAGAGAAGACCAAACTGCAGAAGGGCTTTGGCTCAACTTCCAGTAGACGTGGTAAAATCCCACTTGAAAGATTGGCATTTGAACCTGGATTAAACCTGGTCAACAGGATTAAACAAGGAAACCCGTAGTAGAACAAATTGATTAGTTAGAGAAGAAAGTTTGACAATTTGAGAAAGTAAATGAGTATAGTAAACTAGAAATCCTGAGCCAACACTCATGTCATGATTAATCATCAATATGATTTTGTTTTGTAGGAAAATCCATGTTATCATCACCAAGAGAAGTAGCTGGTAGGGTAGAACCATGAGTCTTAATGTAAAAAGTCAAAGCTGAGTTCAGACGAGCACTTTATATGTAAGCAGAGACTAATAATAATTAAATGCTTTTTCTCTAGTTCTGTATGGTACCTTAAGTTGTGTTAACTAATTATTTTCCCCACAGACAACTCAACTCAGAGATTTCATATTTGTGCGTAATCAAGCAATAGACATGATTATGAAAGCTTTTACCTTGTTGGACATGGAATTTCAAAAGCTAGACACATAAGTTCTGCACAGTGGTCTCTGTTTCCACTTTTCTTGTAAATGATGGCAAGCTTTGCTATAAATAAACTGTTTCCTCTCCACAAGGAACCTCCACATAGTTGTAGATAGTGCCACAATTGATATTCAGAAACTAGCACATGGTATAAGTTTTAGACCCTTTATTCAAGATTTCATTAAAGTAGAATCATAGAAAATTAGGATTGGAAGGGCCCTCAGGAAATCATGTAATCCAAACCCCTCTCAAAGCAAGACCATCACCAATTGTATCATCTAAGCCAAGTACATAGCATGTATGTTGAAATGCAAAAGCCGGAATTTTAGGCAACCATACCCATACATGGAAATATGGAAAAGTAACTTCTGTGCCTTGTTCTGGTTCTCATGGGTGAGATTGACCCCCCTCTGACAAAAGACAACATATAAAGAGATGCCCTTAGGAAGTAAATCTGGGATTCCTCTGCTCATTATTCCATTGTTGAACTGAAATTTCTTCTCTGTGGGATATGCTGCAAGACCCACAAAGACACTCAATACATATGGAGGATTCCAGGGATCTATGGAGACTTCCCAGGGGTTCCCACGTATCTATAGTTTTCCAGCCAAGAGAGGAGACCAGAACAATCTGTATGGAAAACGTGTGCCTTGATATCTACACTAGCTCATGGGGAAATCCTGTGCTTCAGTCCTTGAAGCACACCACCACTGGATCTTTGCCACCGACCTGATTTGTACCTACATAGTGTTCTTCATGTAGGGAGGAGAAAAAAGTACCATGAACGCAACTATCCATTATTTATTTTTCCCAAGAAATAAGCTATTTATCTGAGGGGGGAAGGCTAATCCTTTGTATAGATATAGGCTAGTTCAAGTGAAATTGTCCTTGCATGAATATTATGTTAATTGCTTGGTTTTCTTTTCACTGTTGTGCGGGGATTATTCCTTCAGAATGTTCTGATTTCTTTTTACATCTAATTCATGCATTCAGTGAAGTCTGTAACAATGTCATGTTGTTCAGGTTCATATTGTTCATAATGCTGGGTCTGTTACAGATGTCTTTGAAATGCTCTGTCCATCTGTTTTTCTGTTCTTCCTCAGTTATGAACATTTTTCCATCTTTGGTTTTAATTGGCCCATTTCCTTTGAAATTTCCATTTAGGATTTTTAGTCACTGTGTAAATGACATTGAGGTTTCCTACCTGTAGTAGTATCTACCATGTATCTTTCCTTGTATTGTTTTACACTGCATTTTCTCCTTTCTTGTACTTCTCCTTTTGCTTTTTCCAAAACTTCATCGGCCCAGTGCTGCTCTTTCATCAGTGGGCACATCATTGCTTGCTTTATCCATTTCTTACTTCATCTATGTTGGTATCCAGCTGTAGATTGAATCATGTAATTTCTGAAAACTGCTAATTTTTCTTCAGTTCGAGTCTCTGTCTCACCATTCTCTGACTCTGATAGAACCTCAGCTGTGTTCTTCAATCCATACTGGAATTTTTCTTAGCCCTTTTTGTTTTCGGGTTTAGACTGTTGATTTTCTTTGCCAATTGTTGTGTGAAGTCAATTTTCTTCAGTTTTATTTTTCCATTTGGAAATGCAAAGACAGTAGTTGTTAATGATCTCTGTTTCTCAGTGTGTCTGGTAACTTGGACAGACAATTTGAGTATCAAGTTGATGTGGACACAATCAATCTGACTTTTAGAACATTAGATGAGATTTGTGTTGCTTTGTGCATGTCTTTGCAAAAAAATAGAGTTAAAAATTAGGATGGACACCAAGAACAATTCAATAGCTCCCTTATTATTGTGGTTGGATTTCAAATACATAGTTATCTCATGATCTGTGTTTGAAAACTTGATTTAATGTTTCAACACCTGCTTCCCTGTTACTCTTTCCATTCCTTGGTTGTCACACCCTACTTTTGCATTAAAGTCACCCAAAGCAAGGAGTAAGTCATGTTTTTGTGTTCTGCCAGTCATACTTCAGAGGCAAACACACTGGAGGAATGGTATATATGATATATTGGTGTAACTATCTTATAGTTTTTAGCAAAGACTTTGTATTATTTTCCCTTTTCTGTATAACTGCCGCGCAGCACTTTCACATTTATGTAACCTTGAGGCCTGTGCTGTTATCCAAAGCAAGTGCCTGGTATCGCTTTTTATTGCCTTGCAGTTTCACTGTTAGTCTAAACAAGTGCCTGGTACTATGCTCTGCTAGCAGTAGGCCCCACACCTATACTCTATAAATTTTACCTCTTATCTAAAAAGTGTCAGTATTACAGAAACAAAACTTGTGTAGAAAATCTGCCTAGTAACTATTATGTAAAAGAAAATTATTCTATCTGTGTATTATAGTTAGCGTCATAGAGGCAGTCCAACGAACATCTATAAAAGAGGCAAAAAAGCAGGAAGCAGCAGAGATGACAACTGGAAAACTCTGTGGGCCTGATCACCCTGCAGACCAGTTCTCAGCCTCCCCGCCTGGGCATATCCCAGCGAAAACAAAGGCCTCAGAAATCCAACAACTGACAACGATTCACCGTGTTACAGTATTGCTTTGTATTTCCCATTCATGAGCCGTTGACCAGTTCTGGGACTTAAGGAGCCGGCAGCCGCACCTAGCTTTGGACTAGCTCCACTGTTGGAACGCAAGGGCTGGCTCTGGGACCTCGTGAACCAACGGACACCCTATAGAATATCCCATTTATGAGCTGTTGACCAGTTCTGGGACTACGGAGCCAGCAGCTGCTGGCTCTGGAACCCCGTGAACCAACAGACCCCTTTAGTATCCAGCATACTGTAACTGAAGAAACATCGGAGACTCCACTTCTCGACTGCCTCTCATCGTAGCTTAGACAGCATACCTACGCTCACTATACTTGTATTTACTGCAACTTCGTTCCAACCGGCCTCCCCTCTTACTTGTAAGAGGGTGAGGCCAGGTGAGTGAATAAAATCTTTTTATTTTACTCTATATCTACTCTGTAATAACTTTTATTACTAACATTCCATCTCAATGAGCCGTTGACCAGTTCTGGGACTTAAGGAGTCAGCAGCCGCACCTAGCTTTGGACTAGCTCCACTGTTGGAACGCAAGGGCTGGCTCTAGAACCTCGTGAACCAACGGACACCCTATAGATTAAGAGACACTAACTACTTACTTTAAGTCGTTGTGCCAACTCGGCGAACCTCGAGGGCGGCTAAGAGCTACCTCAATTCCGCCCCACAAGCCGCGCGCTCGCACAACTCGGCAAAGCCCGCGGCTCCCCTAAGCGGTGCCGGAGCTGCAGCTGCTAGCCCGGCATTTCGCCACAATTGGTTGACAGGTTCTGAGTTGATGTGTGACTATTCTGCAGAATCTGTCATCATGAATTCTATTCCCTCTGAGTGTTTGTTGTCACTGCAACCAGAGTAGATGATATGTTTATTCCCTTGCCTCATGAACCTCTTATATATACCTCTATTAATCTGTTTTCCCTGGTGCCCAGGATTTCAACATCATGGTTGCTTCATGGTCTGTGTTTGAAACCTAGTTTTCATGTTCCGGTAACCAACTTTGAGATGAGCCACTGCTCACCTGAAGACAGTTAAAACAGAATATTTTTAGGTCTGCAAAGAGGAACTTAGTCTGGTAAGAAGGCTTTCTTGTGGGAGAAATAGATGATGGTGAGTTTGGGAAGCTGCAGTTCAGGTACAGCCCCAAGAAGGAAAGCTTTGGTGAACCTGTCCCCATGACCTAGGAAGAAGCCTGGTGGGGTGATCTTCCCAGAGAAGCTCAGGGACCATAGTGGAACCAGCAGAGTGCTTCAGGCAGAGAAGGAACTGAGGAACTGTCAGAGCTTAAACTGGGCATCTCTGAAACAAGGGTCTAATGGAAACCCTAAGAAAGGAAATTTGGTACCAATTATTTTCCAGTCCCAGGGGCTTGACAAAGAGAGCAGTGCATGTGGCCAGTATGTGAGCACCACCTTGTGGTTCTTTGCTTGAATGTCAGATGTCAGCAGCCTGGAGATCAAGGGCTGATGCTCACCCCCACATCCCTCCCCTGATGGGTTGGGTGAGCTGTGCTGGTGGCCTCAGGATTCCCCCCTGCCTCGGGATCCTCCTGTTAATTTGAAATCCCTCCTTCTGTATTCTT
Source organism: Crocodylus siamensis (assembly GCF_052110815.1). Classification (NCBI taxonomy): domain Eukaryota; kingdom Metazoa; phylum Chordata; order Crocodylia; family Crocodylidae; genus Crocodylus; species Crocodylus siamensis. Next base: position 77,274,721 of record NC_143397.1, on the reverse strand, counting down.
TCTCCTCTGATGTCTCTCCATTTCTGTGTACCATTGATTGGTTTCCCTGTGGTCATCATGCTATTATCTGTGTTCTGTTCTGTCAGTATATCCCTTTGTTTCTCAAACATATCATGTGCATATATCTTAATTTGGTCATTAACAGTGTTTTAATTTGGGCATGCCCTGCTTCTTAATTTGGTCTGTCCATCAAAACCAGAAATCCCAGGGGCTTAGCAGCTGGTCACTGTGACCTAATGGCAACATTGTAGAGTCCCTTATCTTTGTTATGGAACACTGCGGTACATGTTTTCAATTTCCCCAGCCTGTTTGTCAGCTAGCTTCTGACACAAAGGCTGAGAACATGAAACTTTGTCACAAACAGACTTTTAGAAACCAGTTAACTCTTGTTGTTCCCCTGGACCATTGTTCTAGTGCAATATTTACTTTACCTACAAGCCAATTCCTGAAAGCAAATCTCTAAACAACATTTTCTAGCCATCTGTAGCCATGTTGAAAATGCTAATGTAGAAAAATTTGCTATGGATTTTCATTCTTTTGTAGGAAAGCAAATTATCTATTCTATGATTTAAAAACCTTATCTTTCAAAGTGGAATTGTAAGAGAAAAATTAAAATTGCATGCAAAGAACAATCTGAAAAAAGGAGGATAATTGAAGTATTTTGTTCCAATTCAGAGTATATTATATATAAATATTAAAATTAAAATCCTCCATTCTTCTTTATTTTCTCCAAATGAAATGTCAATGTATTTTCACAACACATTTTGTTTTCAATTTATTGGCATTTTTAAATGCCACTGGAAAAATTTTGAACAGATTTAATTTTAGGTCATATATATAGCTTTGAAGATGTTTGAGAAAGAGAAAGTAGTACAACATAAAAATACTTTTGCTTTTATTACAACAGTGTAGACGTATTTTAACTGTTACACCTGTAAGATGGCTTCTGTAATTCTTGCTTATGTCCTAATTGCTTCAGTAGAGATGGGCCTTTAGCCCTGAGTGGAGTTCCACTGATGTTCATGAGACCCACCTGCATGTTTTAGGCCTTAGATTCTGATCCTACACATGCTAACCTTTGCTACATTAAGCATCCATTTGAAGTTAATGAGGCTGTTAATGGTAGTGAAGTTAAACTGTAAGCACAAACATTTGAAAGATGACAGCCTAAGTCTACATGAGATTGTTACCATGGAATGTGGTGAAAATGCCTAAATTCACATTCTTATAACTTGGCCTTCTGGAAACTCCACTGTATTCACCTTAGCTCCCTTCCTTTTTTATCCCAGGAGAAAGAAATTGTTTATATCATGCTTTAAGATGATGGTTTGTGATCAGCTGGGGCTCACTCAAAGAAACCAGACTGCAACCACTTGGAGTCTTCATTGTAGTATGAAAAGCTGGCTCCTCCCTGGAGTATCCTGGGCTCTCAGCCCTCCTTAGCAATTTTTTCTGGACCCATTCTGCAGTCTTCACACACACTTTTTCCTGTAAGGTAAAGCAAGCAAAGGAAGGAAATTAATGATATTTGGAGAAGCAATCTGGCAGATTTCCACCTGGAAATTGGATAGCCAAGTTGAACAATTCCATTTATATTTAGAATGCATATGAATTTTAAGTAGTGTGGTATTTTATTTTTACATTTGGATTTCAGCTATTAAGCTCTAACTTAATGTCTTTTATTTTGACCTATTTTATGTTTTTCCCTCTGGGTTTTTTTATTTTATAGTGTGAAAGCTGAATTGGTTCAGGCCACAACTACTTTCCAAAAAGAAAAGGAGGCTTACAACAAACAATTCAGAAATCAACAGCAGGTAGGCTTCTTTACTTAGAAAATACATAATAAACTACCACAGATAGTGTTTGCATATTCATAGTGTGGCACGGCATTGTTTTCTGCCTGCCACTTTAAGACCTAAGCCAAGCAGCCAGCAGGTGCCTGATTATGGCTGCCATATAAACAGGGAATTTTGCTGCTGGCAGGCCAGGCAGCAACATTGCCTGGCTGCAAGACTTCGTGGAACATCTTGAAAGTAAGGGAGGAGCTGTAGGGGATGGTTTAGGAGGCTCCTTATCCTCGGCATAACCTAAAACTGCACCCTGCTGGGAGTGGGTGGCATGGTGGGGCTCCCAGTGACATGGGAGCCCCCAGGAAATCCCAGGCCAGTTACCACCCTGGTGAAAGGTGGGCCAGGGTGCCTTAACCCCAGCTCCCACAAAGGTGGGTCACGCGCTAGTAGGGTCCTGAGGGAAACCCCCAGGAGTGAGAGTGGGGCGAGATGCTCAGAAGCCTGTCTGAGAGTACCCTCAACTGGTCTGGGCTGGGGTCAGGACCAGAATGGGCAAAAGGGTCAGTGGCCCATGGCAAGAGACACCCAGAGCTTGGAGAGCCTGGGGTTCGTTCCTACACAGCCAAAGCCAGGGCCTGTGTGGCCAAAGATCCTGGGAGGGGACCATGGCCAAGAGGAGAAATAGTTTCAGGGAGTGAGGCAGCCCTGAATGAGAGCGGGGTAGGCCTCCTGAATGGAGGGATTGTGGAGGGGTCCTGATAGGAGGATTCTGGGGCCCAGTGTGGGGCTGGTGATGTTGATAACAGCTGGTTGCCATCTGCGAGGCATGGGCTGCCATGTAGGAAAGGTACAGAGTCACAGATAGCTCTCCCTGTCATCAGGGCAGGAAAATGGGCAGCCTCCTGTCTAATTAAGATCATTAATTAATTAACAACAAGGCATGGCAGGAAAGAAGGTGGGCAGCTGGCCCAGAAACAGGTGGGTGGGGCATAAGAAAAATGGGCCCAGAGATGGCCCCCTGTTACACATAGGTAGAAATTACTGCACCAATGCAAGTATGGGGACACCCACCAAAACATCTCTGGAGGCTAGGCTTGACCCTGGAATCTCCCTCTAAAGCAAGGGCATCAAAGATATGCCTTGTGGGGTCAGGAATTTAGGAATGAGTGGAGCAGGGGGAGGGCCAGCCACTGAATTCCAGTGTGCTGACCCCTGCTGGGGATGCATGTTGGCAATGGACATTTGAGCAATAGTTGTGTTAACTCCCTCACCTCTCTAATGCTGTTTGCTCCTGCTAAAAGTGAGTCAGGAACCAGTCCACAAGGCTCTGCTCAGTCTGGATTCAGCTCATGAAGAGGCCCACAAGCTAGGTCTTGCCTGGAGGTCAAGGGGGACCATAGGAATTTGTCATCCCTGCCCTAAAGCATTGACTGCAGAGCATTAATTCTGGGGAAATCCAGCATAATATCAAATTTGCAGTGCCCTTCTTTGGCTGCCATTCCTCCTCACTCCACACTTCACATGCTCCCTTCTTATGCTGCCTGATTTGGTCCTGAGTGTTCATACACCTGAAACGTCTGTCTTTCATTACCTCAACTTTTGAAGTAATGTTAACATATTTTAAAGCAGCTGCTTCATGGACGGTCACATGAAGGAAGTTTATCTGGACAATAGCCAGGTGAATGTGATCTCTGTCTCCGTCTAAAAAAACCCAAAAAAACAAAAAAGGAAGCTGCCCTTGTGGGATAAAGAGAGGAATGTAATAGAATGAATCTTTCTAGTAAGGATTCAAGTAAAAAGGTTGTGCTTTCCCTAATCTGTATTCCTATCTATAGAAATTATGACTAGTAGTGAATTAGAGCTTCCAAGAACATAGAGAAGGGATAAGTTTACAAACCATCTTTGGCTTACATGCACCTGAAGCAAGGGTACAGCTCCTGTAGAAGACTTAGAGTGAACTGGAGACACTCCTAAGATTACAATGGACAACAGAGGAGGGAGTAGACTTCTCTGCTAAGCAGCTTCCCCTAAAGAAGCTCCTTCACAACCCTAGAAGTAACTTAAAGCTGCCCCTCTACAGCAGAAACATTGCTGACCTCCCTTGCCAGAATATAACCCCTAGTATAGCTGCTCAGCAGATACAAGGGTTAAACAAGTGTATTTGTTTAGTTGCCATGGCTTCTGAACAGCTAGACTGCATTCTCATCTCATGCCCAAAAGAGTGAATCTATCCCCTGTTGTAAGAGTAGACCGTATGATTCTTTTGTCCAGTGCCCATTCTACTGTGACTGGGAAGCAAAGGAATGTGACCCATGTGTTTGACATCCTATACCAACTCCGAACCACAAGGTTTGAGTCTGAAGAACCATCCCCATCTTTCATCTTGTCATTTCTTGTTCTCTCCCTTTCCACATTTTATTCTTTATTTGTAGCAATGCCTGCTATCTGTTGGGCATTTTCCAAACACTCTATGCAAGATGCAAGATAACAATGTAGTACCCCTCATAACAGTATACTGTGGGAAAGTGTTAGGCACTGTGATATGTCACTACATAACTTAGCCAGCTGTTACGTCCCCTGGCTACCAAATTCCAAGACAGCCTGCTGTTCTTCTGAAAGATTAATGGTCTGTTTTTTTTCCTCTAACATTTTACTCTGCTTCTGGTATGTAAGATTTGTATATCTCTCTGGTGGGCAGAAGCATCTTCATATATTTCATGATTAAAGGCATATTTAATTTGGCAACTTACTAATGGATGTTTCCACCTACTGTTTAAAGCTTTGGAGCCTGGTCTTGAACTTTGTAATACAGTGTGGATTACAGGTCTCATGCAGAAGCACTAAATAAAATAGTAAATACCCCAGAAAACAACAAAACAGTTTCTAAATTAGCATATAATTCATTATCTTTGAAAATAATAAGAACCTCTTCTCTTTCTCCTTTCCTGAGTATCAACAATTAAGTTTGTCTCTCGATTTAGTAGCAGGCTTATCTGCTTGGAGTCTTTTTTCAGATCTTAAATACTATTCTCTCCCCCTTGTTCATAATTCCAAATTATAAGTGAGCCATAGTATATTATTTTCAGTACCCCTTCTCTAACACATGGAAAGGCTTAATCTAGCCTCTTCTTATACAGATTTTTCCAGAATGGAGGTAAAGGCAATAACAAATTAGTTTGTCATATGGCAATCCAAGCACAGATATATACAAGAGTATCTTCCATGTCTGTGATGAGGTAATTGTGCTCAGAACCACTTGCCTGTAGCCTAGCACAACAAGTTCTTTCATATTGCTTCATCCAGCATGGAGTTGCCTTAAAATTTCAGGGATGCAGGAACTTGACAAACAAGGTAACTCAAAAAAGCCAGGTGTCTGCTGCATATTTAGCTCTTTCCTCCCTCTTACAATATGTGTCAAGGCAATGTTGTCCTTTCAGCTCATGAGATCTGAACAGCTGCTTGCTGTTCATAAGGCTGAACTAACCATCTGATTTATAGCACTGGCCTCCCCTACAAATCTTGGGGGAATACATTCTTATGTGGCCTCTCATTCCACACAGACTAACTGATATATACCATCCCTCTGCCTGCTTCCCATTTGCCTGTGACTGAGACTTATGTTTGGTGACCAACACCCAGACTCACTTGCAATAAACCTGGCTTAGCCTTTGTCACTGAACTGAGCCTGTGGTCATTCTCTGTATAACACTGAAGTCTTCACAAGAAGACATGTAACAACACCTTCACTGGGGACCCAATGACTTTTAATACTATATTTACTTACATATCACACACACACACACACACACACACACACACACACACACACACTTTCCTTTTCTTTCCCCAAAAATCAGCTCCCCCAAATTAGGGCATATGCATTAAATTGATTTTTCTTCACTGGAATAGAATCATGGAAAGCAGGGTGACACTGCTACAGGATGGCTGCCAAGGTTCTTCCTCTGCCAGCTTTGGGGAGAGAAGAAACAAAGTTGTTTACCCTTTAGGGCCAGAGCTACAATATTAACCCTGTCACAGTCACAGTGATGGCAGTCAGGATCCCCGGTAGGTGTAAGGAAGGAGGGGCACTGTTAGAACAGTGGGGCAGTTTAATAGACTCTTCATTATGGGACGTGTTCAAGAAGTCAATAATTGGGGATGAAATAGGCATACCTATGCATTTGGTCTACTTCGGGTAGTCCCATGTTTCTGAATTTATCTGGTTGCCACATGTGGCCAGGAGGGAATTTTTTTCCCCTCCTGCTGCTACACATTAGGCTTCTTCTAAGCCTTCCTCAGAGGCATTGAGTATTGACTGCAAACAAGGCTGGGGATTTTGACTGGGATGTGCCAGTGCTCTTTCTAGGACTTTCACACAGGCATTTCTGCTTACAGGGACTTGCCCCGCCACTCAAGGTATGACCAGCCACCATATTTGAGGTCAGGAAGGAATCTTACTCCATAGTCAGATTGGTACTGACTGGGGGATGCAGATGCATGGCCCTCTTTTCCTAGGATCTCTTGGATGTATTTTAACAATCTCTGCAGTAGCACTACAGTGGCGACCATGGCCCCCACTGCTTTACCAGCAGCAGATTAGGGTGTTATACCTTGTGTTGTGTCAGGATTGCAAAGTTTTACTAAGAGTTTAGACAATGGATTTGTATAGAATGGTTTGGATAGGAATGATTGGGGGCTCAACTAGATGACCTCTCGAGGTCCCTTTTAGCCCAACTTCTCTATGATTACGTGATCAGAAAACTTGCATCCCACAGGACATTCAGTTCATTTGGTTCAAGTAAAATGGTTTCTGATGGACCATCTCCATTTTTCAGTGATGAATGTTTGATTGTGGGGAAAAAAAGAATTCTAAAACTCGTTCCCATTCCACTTCCCCTTTTCTTTGATTTATAGATACTACTTTGAAATGCACATATTCAGACTTCCACTGAAACAGCCCAATCTGCACAACTTCAAATAACACTTTTCTCTTTGTGATGTTGACCTCTCTTCTTGGGAACTATGAAGCTGCTGTGATATTCTAGGGTAGAAGTTGGCAACCTACAGCTGATCAGCCAGATCCGGTGCATGGAGTCAATGGATCCAGCCCAGAGCTGATGAGGGAGGGGCAAGAAGGTTGTGGGGTTGGAGGGTTTCACATACATCACCCAATGCCATGGCTGATTAAGAGGTAGAGAATAGACAGAGCAGTAGTGCTGGCTGAACCATAGCACTGGCCCATCTAGGACCCAAGCTGTATTATTACAGTCTGCTACCAGAAAAATGCTTCTGACCACTAGGACTGTAGAAAGCTCCAGTCATTGATTTGATTCAGAGGAGATTTGGCCCAATTCAGTAGCCGAATCTCTGAATCTGAAACAAATCAGGAGACGCATTAATCTTTCTAAATCAAATCGGAAGCCTCCAATTCGATTCGAAAAGATTCAACAATTTGGCCATAGACACAACTTTATATGTTTTTTCCATATACCTCAAGGTACCAGGCAGCTCATGAATGCTGAGATGGTGGAGCACATGGAGAGTCCCATGGGAGTATGGGGGGGGTGTGCCCAGCATGTTTGGTGGTAGACCTGGAAATGGACCAGAAGCACTTCCAGTCCACTTCCAAGTCTGCTATGGAGCATGTGGAGGACACCTCCCCCCCGACCCAGCTGCTTGGCTCAGCGACTGGTGCCTCCTGGGTCTGGGGGAGTACCCAGGGTTCCCCCATGGCTGATCACTGAGCTGGGAGGGATTCTGATTCAGCTGAATTGAATCGGGACAGTGATACGAATCAGCTAATCGAATCACTGTCCCCAGAATTGGGCTGAATCCAAATTGAAAACAGCCCGCTTTGCACACCCCTGTTGACCATTGTTCTAGGGATGAGCTTGTGAGAGCTTGAGCTTCTTCAGCAGCAGGATCAAAAATATGGAATTCACTGTTGCACATAAGAAAGACTTCTGGACAAACATCAGTTATTTTGATTCTGCTTCCCTGCAACAAATATGCAATGCCAACAAAATGAATGGAAGAGGAGCAAAAATATATTTGAAAGGAAGAGAGACAGAGAAAAAAAAAAGATGTAGGAAGTACAGATGGATTCTTTTTTGAAATAGCCTCAACTGGACAGTTCATCTTCTGGGATCACAATTCCTGCTTCCCAAGAAGAGAAGGGTAATTTACTTGCATCTTTAATCTTCTTGGATCTTAGATCTTCAGATCTTAGACAACTCTTTCTTATCTCTGTTTGAATACAAAGACAAAATACTCACTTTTGGAAAAAAATAATTAATCAAATTAACCTTTAAAAAAACAAAATTAGCGAATTAGCAAGTAGCAGAATAGTAGCTTTGTTTCTAAGTCACAGATTTTATTAAGTAATGCATGTGACCAACTTCAGTATAGCTAATCATTCCAGTAAACAGAGTTTTCTTTTCTAAAATGAAGATTTAAAGTGATGGAATGAACCTATGGCAGAACTGAGTCCAAATGTTTTATATAAGTATTTTTCACTGAACAGTTGTGAAAAATTTAAAAGCAGTCTCCCTTCTGTAGAGATGCTAAGTTCCTGCTCAGCCATTTACCGTTTTTTCTAATGCTCTGTTATGAGCATTAGGTTCCTTTCCACTCCTCTTTCACCTAGATATTTAGCAATATACCAAGAAGTCCCTGCTTTCCTGGAAAAAGACCAGCAGATAACATCCCACCCTCCAGCTCTATTCCCTGTTTTCTTCAGGGTTTTCAGACTCCATTCCTGAGTAAACAGAGTCTATTATACTTGTGCCAGTTTATTCAATTGACTTTGACAGAATTGTGCACACAAATGCCAATACTAAATCCAGCTAACTGTAACAATTAGCTCTTTTCCTCTGAGAAGTGTCTTTGTTTTTAAAAAAAGTGTCAAGTGGGCTTTTATAATTGTGGGGCAGTGGCTCCAAAGAATTCTGTTAAATTTGAAGATAAAAAATTGTACTCTAATAAGCAGATCTGTAAATTCAGCCTTGAATCTGAAAGTCAAATTCTGCGTACAGGCTAGGACATCACCAGGCCTTAACAATTCCACTGATGCATAAGCCTGAATAAAATTCAGCCCACTCTTAGTTGTGTTGGCTCTACGAGGCTTAGGAAAGTTAGTAGTAGTACTGATTATATTGGGCTTTGTTACACAGCTGCTTCACCTTTTTTTTTCCTGAAAGAGAGTGTCCACATAGTTAATTACAGGTTGTAAACAGATCTCTCATTTGGGTTAGGGACAGACGTTCAAAAAGCCCGAGTCTCAATTGATTCAATCTTTGCAGGTTAGTCTAACCTACCTAGATTGAATCACTTTACAACTGCACTTAACTTTCCCCTGGACTGAGGAAATGCAGGTACATGCCTGCAGTGGCTCAGGCTAGAAGCTGGCGGGGGGGGGCACTAGAGCAGCCCTCCCTCCCTTCCACAGGACTGAGCTGAGGGGGGCATGGCCAAGCCCTATCAGGACACTCTGATTAAGGAATGGTGTAAATCAGTCTCAGGCTTTTCCTCACTTGCTGCTCAAGGGGTGGGAGTGTTTCCAGCCCCCAGCTAGCACTCTGAGGAAAAGCAGGGGGTGTGCAGTGTATGAATCTGTTGATGATACTGAGCTTTTCAATCTCTGTCTTCTTCATACTGTTTGCAAACCTGACAGGCAAAGGAGCCAGCAGGGAACTGATAAACACTGTGTTATTAGCCCATCAACAAAACAAAAGCCTGTCTCATTAGTTCAAGCTCTTCTTAAACAGCTTTTTCCTAGGAAGGAACAGAGGGACATTACCAGCTGACTGGTTGATTAGCTCCAAAAAGCCCTAAGCAGACACTGTCCTGTCTGCCTGTCGCAGTGAAATTGGAGACACACACACACACACCCCTCTCAGTATTAGGTAGCATACCATATGCCAGCTAGGTTCCATGGGGCTCTAGGCTGTGCTGTGGGAAATGGGAGCAGGGGATCTCTGCTTGAACAGTGAGCAGCAAGGGGCTGGGGAGGGGCGGTGGCAGGGGGAAGCCAGGCAGACCCTTCTGTGCCTGCAGTCTCTGCCACAGCTCTGGCTAGGGAGAAGAAGGGCAAGGCCTGTTGGCTCTGGATTTAAGATCCAGATACCTTGTTCTGGGGTGGGGGGAGACCCACCCTCAGACTGACCACAACTTTTCCATTCGATAATAGGCAAATTTATTGATACACAGTGATAAAAGAAGCAATAGAAACAAACAAGCAAGTCTATATGTCTACCAAATCCTAGGGCTGTCATCAGAGCAAAAGTACATCTGGTCAGGATGCAGGCTCCACTCTGCGGCACTCTCTTAGGTGTCAGCTGTCATCATGTCAGCAGTTTGGAGGTGGGATACTGAGCCCCGCCCTCTTCCCCCCCATGGTGTGTATGAGATGGGATGCTGGTATGCTCTCCATGGTGGCCTCAGGGACCTTTCCTGTGGTTGGGGATGGGGATAGGGAACGCTTCTCAGAGAGCAAAATGGGGAAGAATGAGACAAAGGGAGGGACAAGAAGGGACTCTTTGTTACTCTCAACTCTCTGCTTTTGTATTCTCCTTCCCTCCTGATGACTCTTAATGATCCATGGCTATTGCTGATTGGTTGTCACTCTGTGGTCACGTCCACATAGCCTTCTAGGCCTTCTCTTAATTTGGTCTGTTCCCCCAAAACCAAGACTCAGGCCCCTGCATTGTGAGGCTTTGTTAGCTGGTGCCACTTTTATCTAATGTTATGGGCAGTATGGTCCCCAAACTTTGTGTCCTTGTTGTGTTAGAAAACCTGTCTTCCTTGAAAGCTGTAATCTTGTGTTATGGCATGCCCCCTCAATTCTTAGGTTATGTGTGTATCCATTGGCCTTGCTGTGTTAGACAACCTGTCTGCTTCCAGGGCCATGAGAGACTTTGTGTGAGTGAGATCCAAGCTCTTTAGAAATCAGTTAACCCCAGCTGTCCATCTGAAACCATTCTAATACATAAATTCATAGATTGTAGGGCTGGAAGGAACCTTGGAAGATCATCAGATCCATCCCCCTGCACCAAGTTGGAAAGGCAGTTGGGGTCAGGTGACCCCAGCAAGGTGACTATCCAGTCTCCTTTTGAAGATTTCCAGGGTAGGTGATTGCACCACCTCTGGAGGGAGTTTATTCTACATTCTGGACACCCTAACTGTGAAGAAGTTTTTCCTAATGTTGATCCTGAAATGGCCTTCCAGAAGTTTGTGGCCATTACTCCTAGTTCCCCCAAGGGTGCACTGGTGAACAGTTGTTCACCGAGCCCCTGATGTACTCCCCTGATGTAGTGGTAAACTGCTACCAAGATAGGCTTACATACATATACCTATAAACCAATTCCCAAAAATCAAACCCTTTAAATACCAGTTCTAAGCCAACAGAGCCAGCCCTGTTCTCTGGAGCAGACAGCACAGCCCAAGACTACAAAGCCTCTGGGATGCTGGGGACACTGGTTTAACTTAAACCAAGAAGGGGACTGAGACAGACATTGCATAAACCAGTTTGACCCAAGTCAGTTAAGTCTGATAGTACATTCAATCAGATTTACCTTAAACCAGTTTCAGCCATTTTGAGACTGGTTTATGTGCACTGAACGTATGTTCTGTTACAGGTTTAAACCAATTTCTGATCACTTAAACTGGTTTATGTGTAATGTCTGTCCCTAGCCTTGAGATGGGCCTGATTGTCCTGGAGCGTGACTTGGATCCAAACAGTTACGGCTCAGCCATTTGCACATCTCGCCCTTCCAACTTGCAATGCTGCTGCTCCTCTACCAGCGGGTGGCGATGAGACAGAACACCCAACCTCACTGCCTTGTTCCTCAAATAACCCGCAATAACCCTACAGACTAACATAGCCATGTCTTATGGAAAAGTATTAGCATATTTTATCCCCATACTTCAGAGGGACTTGAAGTGGGACAATGGACATCTGTAGGAACCCAAGACAAAAGGTTTTCTCCTTGGCCAAGTGCAATTTCTATTTTTAGCCACAGGGATCAACTTTCCTGATTATCCTTGTATAGCCATGCCCTTAGTCCAGGGGTATCAAACTCATCCAGCCCCATGGGCTGAATAAGAATCACTGGGCCAGTCTGTGGGCCGGACCAGAACTGACCCTCCCTATGCTGCACCTGCAGTACTGGTCCAGTCTGTGTGCCACACACAACATGCCCAGGGCTCCATGCATGTGTGGCATGTGGGGCCAATATAAGGCATGCACTACCCACAGAGCATGAGTTGCACTTGGCACAGCAGGCAGCATAGTGGTTAGTCAGCAGTACCACATGCAGCCTGTGCCCTGAGCTTCCTGTTCCATGTACAGCACCAGGTTCAGCCCACATGCTGTGTGCAGCACACACCCTATGTCAGGCCCATATGCAACATACACAGGGAACCCTGGGCTGGCACATGGTGCATGTGAGGCTAGACTAGCCCTGTGCACTGATTCCAGCATGGCCCAGTCCAGACCAGAGCCAACACCGAGAGTCAGTCTGGTGGGACACTGCCTGCAATACATGTTTCGACCACCCGCCTGTGCTGTGTGTAGGATGCATGGTGTGTGCGGCCAGGACCAACACATGTGGTCAGTCCCGTGACCCACAAGCCAGATCATAAGGCTGCGTAGGTCTGATCTGGCCCGCAGGCAGTATGTTTCACACCACTGCCTTAGTCAATAGATTTAGTAGATGTGACATGGAATACACAAAGAGACCGTGTACCTCAATAAAAAGTTATTACTTTACATAGTTTATTTTCAAAATAGGAGTTCAGTTCACAGGCCCACCACTGAAGAATCCTGATTCATACAAACAGCCCTCAGCTGGACCACCGGAGCTTCACATAGCATTTGTGCAAGCAGTGTTCTTGCAGTGACCTCACAGAGATGCATGTACACTTCCCATGTAGGCCTTTTGAATTATTATTTCTCACATGAGTAAAGCTTACTCAGATGAGTCAATATCTACAGGATCAGGTTTGTAGTAATGATAAATGATTTCACTGGACAAGGAAAATTTTCAGTGATATCACTGGTTAACCAGAAAACTGAATAAATGGACTTTGAGAGTGTGAGGAAAGTTAAAAATGACCTGAAATGTGCCAGAACGATTGGATGTGAATGTGCCTTTGAGAACTGTTTTCTGGACTAGTCACTGGATTGTCTATTAATGTGTGGAACTGGACACAGACAGTTTTAAACAGTATCACTTTATCTCAGTGGTTCTCAGCCTTTTTAGACTTGAGGCACCCTTTGGAAAATGCCAGCTCCTAGTTTACACACATTTTTGGGTACAGAGAAACAATAGAGCAATTCTTCTGTTGAAGACAACTCAAAAGGTCCACAGCAGGTCAGAATTTTTTTTACACTATGGATTGCTATTTGAACTGTCTGGGTTTATTCCGTGAATCATATTTGAGTTATACCTTGGCACTCTGGGCCTTATGGTTATTAAGCATTTCTTGTAGTTCCTGGTTTAAAAAAAAAATCACAACAATTAAAAGATAGAGCAGTGATTCTTAACCAGAGTGAAGCCTGGCTCAAAGCCAGAGCAAAAGAAAATGATAAGGAAAGAAAAGAAATCTGTAAACTGAGGGTAAGCATCTTTAAAAGTAATGTTCTACAGCTGTGTATTATTGAAAATGCCATTTGGATCCTTTTTTATACATGCTCTGGCCGCATATCTCACAACAATAGTGAAACAAGCAAAGTGTTTTTTCTTTTTTTGTATACTGTCTAGCAGCATGATACAAAAACAGCAACACCACCACTTCCTTTTCCATATTCTAGAGGGAAATGTTCAAGCAATTCATTAACAACTAGTTCTAGGTCACATTTTTAAATTGCTTTCACAGAATTTAATTGTTTTGTCCTTCAGCTTCTTAATCATGTTTCTGCTTTTTAATTCCCATGTTTCAGGTAATCAATCTATCAATTTTTGCATGAATACTAAACCCCTTTTGTTTTGCTATGGCTCTATTTTAGCTCTGATTTATCTCAAAGAATTATGATATGGTAAGAACTAAACCCCAAAGACTTTCTCTTAAGTAGCTGAGAAATTCACTATTCCTATATTATTTTATGTGAAAACTGAAATGTTATGTGAAAGCTGCCTTAATTATCAAAATTATTTTACTAATATAACTTTTAAAAAATAATCCTCCTCCTAAGAAACACAATCCTATCCTCCTTACTCAGCATTGGATTCTCTGTAATAATTTTTTGAGTTAAAGGGAACACCAACAGGCTTAACCCAATGAAGGGCACAAGTGAAATTCCTTCCTTTGCCTAGCAGGGACACTGTGGGACTGACTGAACTGTGGGAACTCAGGTCAGGTATTTGGAGGAAAGACTAGGGCTAAAACTACTAAGTAGCTGCTCTCTGCATTGTAATGCCAAGGGTTAGCCAACCAGGTCTTATCACTGCTTCAAACAGCATTAATACCTATGCCCTCAATTTTTTTTATCTACTACTATGCAGTTGCAGGTGAATTCATCAGTGATAGAACAGTTGTTGAAAAAAACTGCATACATGCATGCATTCAAATAATCTAGGAAAATTCTTCCAGGTTTGTTTTTCTGGTAGAAAACTGTGGAAGAAGTCAAACTTTGTGTTGTGGCTGTATCAGAACTGACAGAGCCAGCTTTTCTTTATTTAGGGCTATATGGTGATCACAGGGAGAATTCCATACAGCAAGGGGAATTGATCTGTTTTAAAGGATTTCTTGAACTCTATAAGTTTACAAGCATATTTATACTTAAGACAGAGAAAGAAAAAAAAATATGACCTGGGAGAAACAAAATAGAAGTAAATCACACACAGACACACAGACAGTTTACTTAAAGAAAAGGGAGACACGGGGTAATATATCAAGACAAAACAAGGCATGCAGGATTCCTTATCTGGGAACATGTAACTGAAATAAGCAGGATCAGCACTTCTGGCCTCTGTTTTCTTAGTCGAGTAGTTAGGAGCCTGATTAAATTTATTACCACATTCCCTCCTCTTTTTTTTTTTTTTTTTTGCAACAAGTTAGATATTTCTAGCTATTAGCCTTTCAACTTTTAATTATACACTTTGTTTCTGGTTAGTGGGCTATTCTGCATTTGCTTGGCAGCACAACTTAAGCAACATTGTATTATCATAAACATTAGGCATACTCTAATAAAAACAACAAACAATATCAACAAACTATGAATGACAGTAGAGCTTAAGGGACTGAAAATAGAGCTAAACAAAACTCAAATTTCAACTATCTGACTCATGCAATTTAGCTGCTTCTTTTCGAATATGTTTACTTAAATCTTTGGTTTCTTCTGAATTATTGGGAACAACATTCTTTACTTATTAAAGCACAGACTCTTCTTTTACTGGCTAGTATATAATTTAACACAAGTCGGTTTTGCAATGTCATTTGCCTTATTTCCTTTGTTTCTGTATTTATTTTATCAAAACTATCAGCAGTAGCATTAGCAATCTTTTCCAGAGATGCTGCAACTTTCTTTATTTTGGACATAGCTAAGCTTGCGCCATAGCTGGGGAACATTATGCCTCAAAACCTTTGATTTTCTGTAATTTCGCGAACATTGCGAATTTTTCCTTTAGGTAAGTGATAGTAAAGGCAGGATATGCTGCGGAGACATAGCACGTTCCTCTCTAACCAGAGGGAAGATTTTTATAGGCCTTATCTCCACACACAAAATAGTGACCAGCTTATGCAGTAAATCCACCTGTGTTACAGTGTGGGGACATTATTCATTGTGAATAATAGCCTGAAAATTGACTTGCAGGGGAGTAGTTAGATATCTAGGAACTATTAGAAAACCAAGCACTATTTATCTTAAATTCTGCTTTGCACTTACTGACTCCTACTGCAACACGACAAAACTTTCCAGGGGTGGCATATGCTAATCGTACATAGTCAGACTGGTTGCAACTTATATTCTGCCAGGTTTTGTTCTTATGAAAATTTGAATAGTAAGGGGCTAACATCTGAGTTGCATTCAGGGGTACTGGTATCATGGATATTTCTCCGGTAGAATAGATAGGGATATGACTACATATCCAACAATGAGAGACATTTAAAATTTTCTCAATTTGATTAACTAAAGACAAGAACACATTTTTATTACCACAAAACCTTACCCACAGCTGTATGTACAGACATTCAAATGCTAAGCCCATGAAGAATGGGCAGCTTGCAGTGCTGACACTGCAGCTAGGAGGGGCCCTATGCACACATCTCAGTATGCTCTGCAGGCTTCCTTAGTCTGCCTGGTGACAGATAGCAGTGCACAGGGCAACCCTGATTGGCTGACCCAAGATGACCATAATCAGCCTGTGTTCCCCTGTAGGGATTCACAATGTGGGGATTATTAAGGAACCATTTCCTGCTCCTTGTTGGAGCAACACAGCATCCAACAAATGACACACTGTCTCCTTGTGGCAGGAGAGGGGGATGTTGAAGGATTATGCTTTCTTCTGAGAGAAACCATAACATGTACAGATATTTGCTCTCCCAGGTGATTTAACCCTGCTTGTTCCCCAGTTGTATTTCTCCTGGAGCCACCAGTTTTACTCTTGGAGAAAATGCCTGAATATCTATACACTCTGGGTTTTTCCTGGGAGAACTCCAACTCTCTCAGGAGAAACTGAATGCCTGGATGAGTAAGACAATATGAGGAGGGGAGTCAGTAGAGATTGCCAGTAGGTAGGTTTACACTTCTGGAGATCTCAGGAAATCTACTGGGCTAGGGAATCAAACCTTTTAAATATTATACAGGGAAGGAAAAGCATAACCTAAAGTTATAGTGAGGGGAAAATTCCACAGACTGAAACATGATGCTTTCTACTGCTACTGAGAGGACAGCTCAAGTCCTTACTGAGACAGAACTCCCACAGGAGATGAAGTCTGACCAAGGACTAGTGCTTATCAATTCAACTGAGTCTGCCTGTTCCAGAGACACTAACAGAGACAGGTTAAGATTTATTGGGGTCCTAGGCAAACACAAAATTCGGGGCTTCCTCTAGAGGTGCACTGATATATTGGCCACATATAAAACCAGTCCCAATAAAACAAAAACTAACATTATTGGCTATCAGCCTTTTTTGGCCAGTATAACCAATAATTGTCACCAATAAATGCCGCATGCACACAGCCAGGAATGCAACTGAGCAGCTTGAAGAGCAGTATCCTGCTAGTATGTCTGAAGGGGCATGGGGGATGGAAAGGGTGTGGGGAGGCAGATCAAAGCCCCCATGGTGAGGGAGGGAATGGGGCAGAGGCAGGGGCAAGGGCAGGCATTGTCCAGCCAGGGCGATGAATGCGACTCCGGGGCTGGGAGCAGGATGGAGCCATGGGCGGCTTGTCCAAAGGCTTCAGGGAGGTGGGTGGCTCCCCACCATTGCGTACGCCACATTTGTGGCTTGCTTCTTGGCAGGGAAGCAAAAGCACCGTTTTAAACTTGGTGCCATTTTTCTCTCCCTGCTGCTGATTGGCTGAGGGGCCCTCGTGGCCCAGCTGTTGCTGCCCACCAGCAAGGAGACAAAAACAATCTAATTTTTAAAACTACAGCTTTTGCTTCCCTGCCAATGAGAAGCAAGCTGCAAGCATGGTGCCTGATTGACAAGGGCACTTGGGCCTAGGCCCCCTGACCCGGGCATTAATCTGCCTATGGACACTGTGTGACTGCAAGAATCAGCAGTTGGCTGAAAGTTTCCACAGATTCTATGTTGGCCATGCTAATAAGTCAGCAGAAGGAGGAGGTGCTACATAAAGGGTATGTCTACACGTCTATTTATGCCGATTTAAATTTGCTGCTCAGTAAGTTACTGTGCAGCAAGAGGAAATAGGGTGGCATCTCCACATCCAGGCATTAGAGCACATTTAATAGATTTCATAGACATTACGGCTGGAAGGGACCTTGGGAGATCATCGAGTCCAGCCCCCTGCCCAAAGGGCAGGAAGTCAGGTGGGGTCATAGGATCCCAGCAAGATAAGCATCCAATTTACTCTTGAAGGTGTTCAATGTAGGTGCTTGAACCACCTCCGCTGGCAGACTGTTCCAGACCTTGGGGGCTTGGACACTAAAGAAATTCTTCCTTATGTCCAGCCTGAAACGGTCTTGCAGGAGTTTGTGACCGTTCGACCTCGTCATCCCTTGGGGCGCTCTGGTGAACAAACGTTCCCCCAGATCCTGGTGGTCACCCTTGATAAATTTATAGGTGGCCATCAGATCATCCCTGAGCCTACGCTTTTCCAGGCTAAAGGGTCCCATGGCTCTCAGCCTGTCATCGTAAGATCTGTTTTCCTGACCTCTGATCATGCACGTGGCTCTCCTCTGGACTCTCTCAAGCTTCTCCACATCCTTTTTGAATTGTGGAGCCCAAAACTGGAAGCAGTACTCCAGCTGTGGCCTCACCAAGGCCGAGTACAAGGGGAGAATGACATCCCGGGATTTGCTCGAGAAGCATCTATGGATGCAAGCCAGCGTTTTGGTCGCTTTACTAGCCGCAGCATCGCATTGCAGGCTCATGTTCATCTTGTGGTCAATGATGACCCCCAAGTCTCTTTCTTCTGTAGTGCTAACCAACGTAGCACTGCCGAGCCTATAAAGGTGCTGCAGGTTTTTCCCCCCAAGGTGGAGAACCTTGTAATTTTCGGTGTTAAACACCATGAGGTTCTCATCTGCCCATTTGCTGAGCTTGTCCAGGTCAGCCTGGATCACCCGCCTGTCCTCTGGCGTGGATGCTTTGCCCCAAAGTTTGGTGTCATCGGTGAACTTGGCCAGTCCACTCCTGACTCCAATGTCCACATCTTTAATGAAGATGTTGAACAGTATGGGTCCCAGGACAGAGCCTTGAGGGACCCCACTGGTCACAGGGCACCACAATGAGTGACTGCCATCAATAACAACCCTCTGGGTCCAACCACGGAGACAATTTCCCAGCTAGTGGATCGTGGTGGAGCCAAGGCCACAACTGGCCAGTTTGGCCAAGAGGTGATCGTGGGATACCAGATCAAAAGCTTTTTTGAAGTCAAGATATATGACATCAACCTCTTCTCCCTTGTCCAGGTGATAGGTCACCTGGTCATAGAAGGAAATGAGATTGGTCAAACAAGGCCTACCCGCAACAAACCCATGCTGGCTATCCCTTAGAATGTTAGCCTGGGCCAGTCCCTCAAGGATGGCCTCCTTAATAAACTTTTCTAGGATCTTCCCCAGGATAGAAGTCAGGCTAATGGGCCTGTAGTTAGCCGGATCCACTCTCCTCCCTTTTTTGAAGATTGGCACCACATTGGCCTTCTTCCAGTCTTCAGCCACTGCACCAGAGCGCCAGGAGTTTTCAAAGATCCGTGCCAGGGGCTGGGCTATGACGCTCGCCAGCTCCTTGAGTACCCTGGGGTGCAGATTGTCAGGGGGGGCTGACTTGAAGGTATCCAGCTTCTCAAGGTGTTCCTTCACGAGGTCAGCATTTATGGAGGGTAGGGGATCCCCCTCACCCAGATTTCCCTGTCCCATAGCAGGCATGGGCATCCCGTGTGACTGATGAAAGACTGACGCAAAGTACCTATTTAATAGGTTGGCTTTTTCCTGGGCGTCAGTTGTCAGTTGCCCCATCTGGTTTATCAGGGGTCCAACATTGCCCTTGCTTTTCCTCCGGCTCCCCACATATCTGAAAAAGGACTTTTTGTTGTCCTTGATGCCTGAAGCTAGTTGGAGTTCAGTTGCAGCCTTGGTTTTCCTGGTTTGCTCCCTGCAGGACTGGACCAGCACGGAGTAATCCTCCTTGGAGGTGAATCCCATCCTCCATCCTTTGTAGGCTTTTCTTTTTAGCCACAGGAGGTCCGCTAGGTCCCTGGAGAGCCAGGGGAGCTGCTGTGCCTTCTTGCTGCCTTTCCTCCGTGTTGAAATAGATTTAGCTTGTGCACTGAGGATCGCTTCCTTGAGAAGCAACCACTCTTCTTGAACTCCCATCTCCCTGGGGTCATGGTCCCTGAGGGCCTGACTGACTAGCCTTTTGAGCTTGTCAAAGTCGGCTTTTCTGAAGTCAAGGACTTCTGTGTTGCTGACTGACTTGCCAGCTTTACGGCGGATGGTGAAGGTGATCATCTCGTGGTCGCTGTCACCCAGCTTCCCATCCATCACTAGGTCGCCAATTAGGTCATCCCCCGTAGCCAGTACCAGGTTGAGCAGCGCTTTGCCTCTCGTTGGCCCATAGACTTCTTGAGTCAGGTAGAGGTCATCCACGCACGAGAGAAAGCTTTGCGACTGCTTGGGTTTTGCTGAGTGATCTTCCCAGGAGATGTCCGGGTAATTGAAGTCACCCATGACAACCAAGGTCCTGGAGCAAGCGGCCTCAGTCAGTTCCCGGGCAAACTCCTGGTCAAGCTCAGGGCTTTGAGTGGGAGGTCTGTAGTAGACTCCCACCATTGTGTCCCCTGTGCCGAATTCCCCACGAATTTTTACCCAGAGGGTCTCTAGCTGTCCATGCCGGTCGCCAACATCAGCTTGCAGGGAGATGTAGCTTTCCTTCACATAGAGAGCTACACCCTCGCCCCTTTTGTCAACACAATCCCTCCTGTACAGGGTATAGCCCTCTATACCCGTGGTCCAGTCATGGGTGGAGTCCCACCAGGTCTCCGTTATCCCAATGACATCATATTTCTTTGCACTGAGCAGGAGGACGAGCTCATCCTGCTTGTTGCCCAGGCTCCTGGCATTAGTGTACAGGCAGGCAAGTGTGCCCTTGCACAGATTGTGCCAGGGCTGGGGCAGGGGTGGGCTCCCTTAAGTGCCTTGGTCCGCTGGCTTTGCAAGGGTTGCTCTGCAGGCCAGCAGTGGCAGTAGTCCCCCCATCCCCCAGCGGGCTTAGTTTAAAGCCCGGTGGAGCAGGTCAGCCAGCCTGGCTGAGAAGAGCCTCCTCCCCAGGGGAGAGAGGTGGAGGCCATCTCTTCCCAGCAGCTCGCTGCCTCTCTCGCCAAAGAGCGGGCTGTGGTCATGGAAGCCAAAGCCTTCCCGATGACACCAGCTCCGCAGTCTTTGGTTCACTGCGTGGATCCTCCTCTCCCTCCTCAGCCCATAGCCCGAGACTGGGAGGATGGACGAAAACACCACCTGAGCTCCCAGACCCCTAAGCCCCGCTCCCAAATCCCTGTAGCGCCTCATGACCTGGCTGGGGGTGCTCCGAGCCATGTCATTGGTGTCCACGTGAATAAGGAGCATGGGGTAGTGGTCTGTGGGCCAGAGGAGCTGTGGAATCATCTCCGCAATGTCTCGGATGCGGGTCCCCGGGAAGCAGCAGACTTCCTGGGCTAAGGGGTCGGGGCAGCAGATTGACCCCTCGGTCCCCCGCAGGATGGAGTCTCCCACAACAAACACCTTTCGCTTTGACTTGGGGAGAGCGGGGGCAGTAGCTGCGGTCGAGCCTGGGTTGCCTGCCGGAGCCGGCAACTGAGCAGGCTCTGCCGGGGCTGCAAGAGGTGCGAACCTGTTGCTAAGCTCCGACGAGGGAGGGGCCTTGGTGCGGCGGGCCTTCGGGCCCTTGACCACCTTGGTCCATGCCCCTGACTGGGCAGAACAGGAGGTCCCAGAGTCCTCCTTAGTCCTGGAGGGAGACGGTGCTCTACCCTGCGGCTCCCGGGGCAGAAGGGCCTGGCAGTAGGAGTCTATCTCCTGCTCACAGTCCCTGATGGCATGCAGTCTCTGGACTGTGGCCTGGAGCTCCTCCAGCTGGCACGCCAGAGACCCCAGTAGGGAGCAGACCCCGCAAGAGGAGGTGACCATGCTCCCAGGCCCCAGAGCCTGAAAAAGGGACAGGCAGCCCCCGCAGCCAAGAGCCAGGGGCTCCGTCTGCGTGGAGCCCAGAACCATGGGCTCCGTCTGGGTGGCCGTCTCTGAGGTGGCCAATGAAGGGGCGACAGAGCCCGAGGGGACCCGAGGGGTGCGGCGTGTGCCCATCCGTGTCATGCCTCTGGTAGGCTGGCTACGGCTGGGGCTGGCTTTGGCTGTGGGGGGGGTCGCAGGCAGGGTCTCGCGGCCTCCCGTGCCCTCCCCTGCGCAAACTCCGCGCTAACTAGGGCGCCTGTTTGCGCAGCCTGTTCGCGCAGCTCTGGTCGCGCAGCTCCCTGGGGGGCTGGGCCAAGTAGGGGCCTGGGCAGGGGCTTGACCCGGCCCGGCATCAGGCAGCGGCCTCCTCCCAGCAAGCGAGGAGTTAACCCCTTCCCACCACGAGCCCGCTTACCTCCGGCTGTGCTGGGGGTCGGCAGGGGTCTCGGCGGCTGCTGAGGGGGTGTCTGGGGGGCTTCGGGGGAGTGGGGGCGCAGCGGGCTTCACCCGCGCATCTCTCACCACTCCGGAGCCTACCTGAGTGTTTCATTAATGCTATGTGAACTGTGGACTGATTTGGAACTAAAGTTAGTCCCAAGTTAGTCCACACATACAATGTTATTGCGCAGTAAGGCGTTTACATGTGTGTTACTGTGTGGTAATTAATCGGGTGTAAATTTGATACCTATATGATGCAGATACCAAATTTATGCACAGGTCAGCATAAGTCACCTTATTTACTGTACAGTATAGGTGTTAACCTGTAGACATGTGCCTGTACTGTGCAGTGATTTCAGTTACTTTACAGTAAATGCACACACCCGAAAGAAAGGGTACCTAGTTCCTTATGGGGCAACCAGCTATTTTCTGCAGAATCATTCTGTGTTCAGCACATAGATTTCCAGACAGAAGCCAAAAGAGAGGCAATGCTCATGCTGCCCATGTTGATTCTTGCTGAATCCTCAATGAATTGTTGAGGATACATACTTATGTAAGACTTATATGAAGCTGCAAAGATTTAAAGCATCAAGACCATTTTTCTCAGGGGGACAAAAAAAACTGGACTCAAATGAGTCCAGCCAGGTAGGCATCAAGCCTCTTCTTAAAGAACCCCAGGGTAGAAGCCAGCACCACTTCCCTTGGAAGTTGATTCCAGCTCCTAGCTGCCCTAACTGTGAAGTAGTTCTTGCAGATGTCTAATCTAAACCTACTCTCCAATAATTTATGTCCATTATTCCTTGTTATGCCAGGGATTGCTAGGGGAAACAGTGTCTCCCCCAAACCCTTCTGCTCCCCCCTAGTGAGTTTATAGACAGTCACAAGGTCCTTCCTCAGCCTTCTCTTGTGAAGGCTGAACAGAATTAGGTCCCGCAGTCTTTCATTGTAGGGTCTGCCCCGTTGTCCCCAGATCATGCAGGTGGCCCTCCCCTGGATCCTCTCAATGTTGTCCACATCCCTCCTGAAGTGGGGCGCACAGAACTGGACACAGTACTCCAGCTGTGGCCTGACCAGTGTCACATAGAGGGGGAGGATCACCTCCTTGGCTCTACTTGAGATGCACCTGTGGATGCACAACAAGGTCCGGTTAGCCCTGCCAACCGTGACCTCGCATTGTCGGCCCATGTTCATCTTGGAGTCAATAATGACTCCAAGATCCCTTTCTGCCTCTGTGCTCTCAAGAAGGGAGTTTCCCATTCTGTAAGTGTGCTACTGGTTTCTACTGCCTAAGTGCAGCACCCTGCACTTGTCAGTATTGAAATGCATCCTGTTTATGTCAGCCCACTCCTGTAACCTATCCAGGTCTTGCTGCAATCTTTCCCTCCCTACTAGCACGCTCACCTCACCCTAAATTTTGGTATCATCAGCGAATTTAAACGGGTTGCTTTTCACCCCGTTGTCCAAATTGATGATGAAGAAATTGAACAACGCAGGCTCACGGACTGAGCCCTGGGGGACTCCGCTGCCCACTTCCCCGCAAGTAGAATATGACCCGTCCACCACCACCCTTTGAGTACGACCCTTGAGCCAATCTGCAATCCATCTGACTGTGTAGGCATCAATGCCACAGTCGCCTAGTTTTTTAATAAGGATGGGGTGGGAGATGGTGTCAAAGGCCTTGCTGAAGTCTAGAAAGACTACGTCCATGGCGACACCTGCATCCATTGCCTTTGTGACCTGATCATAAAAGGCAATCAGGTTGGTCTGACATGACCTGCCCCTAATGAATGGTTGCCCTTGAGCATCATCCCTGAAGCTGGCCCATCACAGATGTGCTCCTTGAGGATCTTCTCAAGGAGTTTCCCTAGGATTGAGGTAAGACTGATGGGCCTATAGTTGCCCGGGTCCTCTCTCTTCCCCTTTTTGAAGATGGGGACCATGTTAGTGTGAACAAGTCCGGTTATTGCACCATCTATTCTCATCTGGTTATCAACCTCCGGCCGGAAGTGTACCGTCCCTGGAGTGGCGTACGCCAGAACCGCCTGCCATGACTCAGATGGTTCCTATGTTCAGTGATTCTTTCTAGCGTGCGCCAGTCCAGAAGCGAGACTTTCCCATCATCTCCGAGGTGTGGTCCTTGAGGGCTCCTTCCTCCCCTGCACCCTCACCCGGGCCTCCGTGACAGTTCACAGTTAGTCTCTCAACCTCCCCTTTTTCCTTAGGGAGAGAGTGTAGGCCAATGCCTTAGATACATGAGTCCCAATATCACCCTATCCAGGGTCACACTCAGTTCCACTCGCAGGCACTAAATGCCAGCTTTCTATAGTTAGATGGCCCGCATAGAGTTCCCAAAGTCTGTGTCCAGGGAACTCCCTCCGTTCCCCTCAGAGTCCTCCTGTCTCTGGGCAATCCCTTCCCCTGCCGGGGTAGACTGGGGTTGCCACTAGTAGCCCTAAAGGCTAAGCTGCCTGCTGTGTCAATCCAGGCGTGGTAAGGCATCTCCTGCCACCACGGCCTCCGCCACCGACTTTGGGACCTATAGCCCCTGTCGTCTTGCCCCTTCCGGGGCCTTACCCTTGCCCCAGAAGGTACAGGCCGGCCACGTCTCGGGGTGTCTCTGCCGTGCTGAGCTTCTGCCGGCAGTCTGCTCCTGCCCCGGCACTTCCAGTCTGCCGCTCCTTCGTTCCGGGCTGGCCTTTAAGCCAGCTGGCCTCGCCTTGCACCTGAAACGGGTGAGTAAGTGCCCCGCTTCCCGGGGCTGCGGGTGGACAGTTGCTGCCAAGCCTTCTGCCCCACGGGTCTCGGAGCTTGTCTGCCCCGTCCCCCGGGGCCGTGGGCGGACCGTAGCTGCGGGGCCTTCCGCCCCGCGGGACTCGGGGCTTGTCTGCCCCGCTGCACTCGCACAGTTAGCTATCTTCCAATCATCTAGCACCTGGCCCAAGCACCACGAGTGCTCATAAAGCCGTGCCAAGGGCCCTGCAATAACCCCTGCTAGCTCCCTCAACACCCTGGGGTGGAGAGCATCTGGACCCGCTGACTTCAACACGTCCAGCCCCTCCAGAAGCTCTCTAATCTGGTCCTCCCCAATCTGAGGTCTGGAGGCGTTCCCCTTGAGTCTGTCTGGCATCACAGTGGGGAAGTCCCGGTTCCCGCACAAGAAAAAGGAGGTGAAGAATTGGTTAAAGTGTTCCACTTTCTCCTCTGGCACAACCACCAGATCACCCAGCGTACTTTGCAGGGGCCCCACATTACGCAGTGCCTTCTTCATCCTCCCTATATATTTGAAAAAGAACTTTTTATTATCCTTGATCTTGGACGCTAGTCTTAGCTCTATGTCCGCCTTAGCTTTCCTGACAGTCCCCCTACAGGACTGAGCAAAGGAGGTATACAACCCCCTTCCACTGGGTGTATGCCACCTTTTTGGTAAGCAGGCATTCCTGGACGCCCTTGGTGAGCCATGGGGGCTTTCGGGCACTCTTGCCCCCCTTGCCTCTTGTTAGGATGGACACCCTTGGGCCCTGAGTATTGTTTCCTTAAGGAATGACCACTCGTCCTGGACACTGAGTTCCCCTGCCCTCAAGGACCCCAGCGCCTCTCCCACTAGTCTCCTCAACTTGTTGAAGTTGGCCCTCCTAAAGTCTAGGGCTACCAGCTTGCTGCAGATCCTTGATACCTTGTGCTGGATGGTGAATTCCTGCAAGCGATGAGCGCTGTCGCCCAGGTGGTCAAGAACCTGGAGGCCCCTTACCAGGGCGTCGCCTGTGGCCAGGACCAGGTACAACAGGGCGTTTCCTCTGGTGGGACTGTGCACCTCCTGAATTAAGTGGAGGTCCTGTATCTCAGCCAGGAACCTCCAGAACAGTACGTCCTGGCTGACTGTTCCTCCCAGCAGATGTCCGGGTAACTAAAATCACCCATGACAACTACATCCCTTGCCTTAAGTGCCTCTGCAAGCTAGCCCAAAAATTCCCGGTCCAGCTCCTCCCCTTGGTTGGAAGGTCTGTAGTAGACCCCCACCGTCAAATCTCTCTCCCCACGGCCCCCTTGAATCTTGACCCAGAGCACTTCAGCCTGCCCTTCCTCTGACCCCACTCTGCTGGCAGAGGATGTGTAGTGCTCCTTGACATAGAGCGCCACACCCCCACCTTTCCTTCCTTCTCTATCCCGCCTGTAAAGCCTATAGCCCCTAATGCTGACTGCCCAGTCATGGGACGAATCCCATTATGTTTCTGTTAGCCCTATGACATCTGGGTTTGAACTAGCTATTCTGAGGGCGAGTTCTTCCTGTTTATTCCCCATACTGCAAGCATTGGTATATAGGCATTTAAGGCCTTGCAAGACTGTGTGTGCCACCCCCAGATTAGGGAGACTGTCTGGATCCCCGTTCCTTACCTCAGCAGTCCTTGCCTTTGTCACCTGTCTTGCTCGGATGGCGTCTCCTCATCTTCCTGCAGCCCCCTCCCCCAGCGAGGCTAGTTTAAAGCTCGCCATACAAGATCAGCCAACCTGGAAGAGAAGACACGCTCGCCTTTAGGAGAGAGATGAAGCCCATCCCACCTAGCAAGTCCCTTGCCCGAAAGCATGGGTCATTATCAAGGAACCCAAAGCCTGCCTGGCAGCACCAGCTGCATAAGCACCGGTTGACCATGCCAATGCAGGCCTTGTGTCACCGTCCCCACCTACTCACTGGAAGAAGAGAGGAAAATACCACCTGCACCCCCGTCTCCTTCATCTTGTCTCCCAGAGCCTTGAAATCCTTCATAATTTGGTCAGGGTTGCCCCTGGCCACGTCTTTTGTACCCACATGGACGACAAACATGGGGTACTGGTCTCTAGGTCGGATGTAGGCCGGGATCCTTTCCATGATGTCCCTAACCTGAGCCCCAGGCATGAAGCAGACCTGTCGTGTCAAGGGGTCGGGCCGGCAGATGGGACCTTCCAGTCCTTGTAGGATGGAGTCTCCAATGACGAGGACCCGGTGTTTCTTCCTCCTGGTGTTCACTCTCTGCCCATTCCCTGTTGTGTGGGGAGTGGCATCATCCCCACCGGAGGGAATTCCACTGTCCTCCTCTGACACAGCTGCCAAGGCATCAAACCTGTTCTCCAGCTGAACCTGGGGAGCTTCCACTGCTCTAGGCCTTGCAGCTCTGGATTTGGGCACTTTCTTCCACTCCTGCGTTGGATGCGTCTCCTGTGGGGGCTGTACAGTGGGCGACCGGGCCTGCAGAGAACAGAAATAGGCATCAATTTCGTCCTCTGCATCCCTGATCCCCTTCAGCCTGCTCACTGCAGCCTGGAGCTCATTTACCTCCTCCTCCAGGGCCCTAAGTCGTGCAAGGAGGGGCAGGCAAGGAGACCTCCAAGTCCCACTCCCCCCAGGACCCCATTGAGCCCCCTCCAAAGACAGGGGGGCAAGGGGCCACCGACCCCACAGTGAGCTCCGTCTGGGTGGAGGCCTCAGAAGAGCCCACGGTAGGCGGCAGCACCAGGGCAGGGCCCCTGGCAGCTGTGCTCCGCATCTACATCACCATGCCTGCAGAGGTGCGCTTGCTGCTTTGCTCCCTGGAGGTGCTGCTCTGTGTAGCTACCTTGTGCCCGCCCTACGCGAACACTGGCATGAACACCAGTGCACCCTTACAGAGCGTGCCTGTTTACACACACTGTTCGCGCGCACTGCCCACGCACGGCTCAGGAGCACGGCTCCCTGTCGGGCGAGCTAATGCGGCACTGAAGGGCTTCTCCTCCGGATCCGCCTCAGCTGTGCTGCACCCTCTGCCCCACTTACCTTAGGGGGAATCAGCTGTTGCTGCCACCGCCGCTGTCTCCTCTGCTGCTGCTGCTGCTGCTACCTCTGCCGCTGAGGTAAGGACGTACTCGTGTGAGTGGCACACATGCACCCTGCTCCCTCCACTCCTGTTCCCCAACTGCCGGTGGAATTTCAAACCGCGGCTTTTAAAGCCCGCGGTTTGAAATTCCCGTGATTTTCCCTCAGCCAATCACGTCTTCCGGCTAGCCCGGAAATGCGTGCAGGCGGCTCCGCCCCCTACCAACCCTCCCACTAGACTCCCGGGGTGGAGGCCAAGGGACTATCTGGGACTGCCCCCCCATTTTGGGGAAAGGCCCCCGGTAGTTCCTCCTGGCTAGATTCCCCCCTGGCTGCTTGTCTGCCTGCCTGCGCGCGGCTTGGGAGCGCAGCTCCCTGTCGGGCGAGCTAAGGCAGCACCGAAGGGCTTCCCCTCTGGATCCGCCTCAACTGTGCTGCACCCTCTGCCCCACTTACCTTAGAGGGAATCAGCTGTTGCTGCCCCCGCCACTGTCTCCTCTGCTGCTGCTGCTACCTCCACTGCCGAGGTAAGGGGGTACTCATGTGAGTGGCACACGTGCACCCTGCTCCCTCCGCTCCTGCTCCCCAGCTTGAGTCCAGTTTTTTTCTCTCGCCAAGGCAGAGGGTCAGACTTGAAGATCTACAAGGTCCCTTCCGACCCTACTTCTATGATTCTATGATTCTATGAAGTTTCTACTGAGTAGTCTCAGAGGGAGCCTGTCGGCTGGAGATGACAATGGAGAAGGCAGGGGTCATACAGCCATGCAATGTTGAGGACTTCGTCAGCTTTCAAAAACCTGGAATTGCCCTTTGTTCATGATCTTCTGGACATGGAGGTGAGAGGTTTAACCCCTGCATACTTCAAGTCTTCAAACTCCTCTGATGAGAGTGGACAATTCTCCGAAAACTACACTCTTAAATTTCCAGCTCCAAGTACTTCCTACAGATCTCATCATAGGAGGGAATGAACTGGCCCCAAATTATTTTTCCACTTCACAGGGGTGCTGTCATTTTTCAGTTTCATAGACTGACTGAAAAGAATCCAGGTTGATCCTAGCTGTAGATTTCTAGAACTTGGCGGGAATAGGAAGGGAAGTAAAGAAGTATTCTGTTTTAATACATGTTTAAAGGAATGTGAGCAGTCTACTGAATAAATCCTGAATCACATGATCAAGATCATAGCAACAACACAGCACCAAATGAACAACTGAGCTCTTATGTACCAATATAACAAAGATTCCATTACTGTGCATGGTGAAGGACTATATTCTGTTTTATAGTTTCATAGTTAGTAGGGTCGGAAGGGACCTCAGCAGATCATCAAGTCTGACCCCCTGCCATGGCAGGAAAGAATGCTGGGGTCAAACGACCCCAGAAAGGTGATTGTCAAGCCTTGTCTTAAAGACCTCCAGGGTAGGAGCCAGCACCACTTTGCTTGGAAGTTGGTTCCAGATCCTAGCCACCCTGACAGTGAAGTAGCACCTCCTGATATCTAATTTGAATTTACCCTCTGCCAGCTTGTGACCATTATTTCTAGTCACTCCTGGTAGTGCTTGGGGAAACAGGGACTCCCCCAATGCCTGCTGGTCCCTCCGACTAGTTTATAACAGGCCACTAGATCCCCCCTCAGCCTTCTCCCCACATCTTAGTGTCATCTGCGAACTTGAACAAGGTTCTTTTTACCCCCTCGTCCAAGTCACTGATGAGGATGTTGAACAGTGCGGGCCCGAGGGCCGAGCCCTGCGAAACCCCACTGCCCACATCCCTCCAGGTTGAAAATGACCCATCCACTACCACTTTCTGGGTGCGGCCCTCCAGCCAGTTGGTGACCCATTTGACTGTGTAGGTATCAACACCACACTCCTCCAGTTTCCTAATGAGTACGGGGTGAGAGACAGTGTCAAAAGCCTTCTGAAAGTCCAGAAAGACTATGTCCACTGCTACCCCTGCATCTAAGGATTTGGTGACCTGGTCATAGAAGGCCACCAGGTTGGTCTGACAGGACCTGCCTCTAATGAACTCATGTTGGTTGCCCCTAAGCATAATCTCCCCTGCTGGCCCCTCGTGGACATGTGCCAGAATAATTCTCTCAAAAAGTTTACCCAGGATCAAGGTAAGACTAACTGGCCTGTAGTTTCCTGGGTCCTTCTTCCTCCCTTTTCTGAATATGGGAACCACATTGGCCCTCTTCCAGTCCTCTGTCACCATACCAGAGCACCACGAGTGCTTGTAAAAGCCATGCCAGGGGTCTTGCTATGACCTCAGTTAATTTCCTCAGCACTCTGGGGTGGAGATCATCCAGACCAGCTGATTTAGATACATCCAGTCCCTCCAGAAGTTCCCTGACTAGATCCCCCCTGACCCTTGGCCTAGGTGCGCCTTCCCTGGGGCCTGAGGGGGGCCCAGTAGGGGGGCTGATCTGGTCCCTGCTCAGGAAAATGGAGGCAAAGAAGTCATTAAATATGTTAGCTTTATTGTCTGGTGTGACGACCAAATTTCCTAGCATGTCTTGCAGAGGCCCCATGTTACCTGGTACCTTCTTTTTGCCCCCTATGTATTTTAAAAAGGACTTCTTATTGTCCTTGATCCGGGAAGCTAGTCCCAATTCCATCTCTGCCTTGGCCTTCCTGACTGCCCCCCTGCATCCCCGAGCAACCACAGTATAATCCTCCCTGGTGATGGCCCCTCTCTTCCATTGGGTGTACACCTCCCTTTTAGCTAGAAGACATTCCCAGATGCTTTTGATGAGCCATGGGGGCTTTTGTGCCTTCCTGCTCCCTTTGATCCATGTTGGGATTACCTCCCTTTGGGCTTGGAGGATCATCTCCTTAAGAAGCAACCACTCTTCTTGGACACCTGGCTCCCCTCCCCTCCGGGACCTCAGTGCCTCCCCGACTATTCTCCTTAGCTCAATGAAATCCACCCACCTGAAATGTAGGGCTACTGCCTTGCTGCAGGCCTTTGCCACCTTGCACTGGATGGTGAATTCCAGCAGGCGATGATCACTGTCTCCCAGGTAGTCGAGCACTCTCAGCCCCCTCACCAGGTCGTCACCCATGGCCAGCACCAGGTCCAATAAGATGGGGCTGTGCACCTCCTGGGTTAGATGGAGGTCCTGCATTTGGGCTAGGAACCTATGTGAGCGGTCAGACCTGGCTGACTGTTCTTCCCAGCAGATGACTGGAAAGTTCAGGTCACCCATGATGACCACATTCTTTGACCTAACTACCTCCATGAGTTGACTTAAGAATTCCTGGTCTAGCTCTTCCCCTTGGTTGGGTGGTCTGTAGTAGACCCCACTGTTAAGTCTCTTTCCCCTCGACTGCCTTGTATTCTAACCCAGAGCACTTCCATGTGCCCCTTGGACTCTGTGGTGCCCCTCCTCTGACTCTTGTGATGCCCCTCCTCTGACTCTGTTGATGGGAATAAAAGTTAAATCTCACTAAGTCACTCTTCAGCAGTGGAACAATATCTCAATTACATTTCCACCCACTCTCTTTAGCACGTTTTCCATTCTGATTCAATATTCTTTTCATATTTTTGAAAAGGCTCATCTCTTTGCCTTTTCTGAGCTTAAAAAAAGAGAAAAAAGGCCATTACACTCTGCCTGTCTTAAGAAATCTGTGTCCACTGTGTTTTATTTCAGTATAATACAATCAGGATTAAAATGTCATTACTATATAACCTAAAAGAGCATATGGGTTGTCAAGAAGAACCTTTTATTCAAAAAATAAATTAATAAAATATAAGTTAAATATTTTGTAATGATGAATGTGAAGGTAAGATAAACTATAACAGAAAAAACATGATAAGTCTTTATGAGCAAATCTACTTTCAATTGCAGTTGCAATTGCAATGCTGTAACTGAAGATCAAATCTGTTGCCTGCAATGGTTTTATGCAAGATTTGTCATGGAGAGGCTGTAAACAGAATTTTAAAATTTAGCCTTGTTAATTGAGCTGTATTAAACTGACTCATAGAAATAGGACAAAACTTCCTGAGCTTTACATGAGGATAGGTTGTTTAATATTTCTAGGCTCCTTATCATTCAAGAGAGCATCCAAGGGACAACAGGTATTTCTATCATTGTATGAAACTGGTTTTCTTTTTCAAATTTCAATGATTGGTTTCATGCCCCTGGCTATCAAGCAGACTTCCACAGTCTTTGGAATCTCTGCATAAACATTGCTGGCATGTTATAACCTGTATCATAGAAATTAATTTTAACAAACAATTTGTTAATGTTTGTAGGGAGAAGCATTGAAATATTATGCTATATTGGGTAACATTCTTGTCCAGTTAAATTAGGTCTCCTTAAGTTCATATTCCTCTGCATTCATTTAACAATGGGCAAAAGCATGGTGTAAATTATTTATTGCAGTGAAAAAAATACATCAAGTAGCAGGAATCCTACCTAAACTTAGGACATGGACTAACAAATTATACAGCAATAAAGAGTTGGAGGGGAAATCCCATACATCAGCTGCTCCATGATAGATGTTTTGTGTATCCATTCCTATCCCACAGTAAGTTGGAAGCTCAGCCAAAGTAGCCTATTGTTTCATTCCCAGTTTTAACTTCCACATACTGTGGAATAGAAAATGAATTCATGAAACAAATAAAATAGTATATCTTCACTGTAAATGCTCCTCACCCCATTTAATATAATATAATGTGTTCATCTGCCCCTACTTCTATATATTCTTATGTACTGCTGTTAGTTGGTTTTCTTGAAATGCTTATCCCTAGATAAGTTGGCATATATGGAGAAAACATCCATTTATCAAAGGTAGCAGGACACACTGGAGTTGTCCTAACCAGTCACAGCAGCAAGGCAAGCAGGGAATGGGGGTGGGAAGAAAGAGAGGAAGAGAATAAGATCTCCTGCAGTCTTGGAATCATGATCAAGGCTTCTTAAAATTATATTCAGTAAGATATCAGGCATTTTTCCAAAGCTGTTTTACTTCAGTACGAGTCCATTTTTAGCAATTTTTAGCAAGTCCATGATCTTTCAAGAAAAAGGACACTAGATCTTCTAAGAAGGTAAGTCAAACCCCAATTTCTTGCTAGTGTCTAAGCATTATAAAGCAAAATACAGTCTATCAACTGTTTTATGGCTAGAGAACTTGTCACACGGCATTAAGGTGCCTGCTCCTTTAGGGGCAGAAACTGCCTAGGGAGAAGACCCTAGTAGTTAGGCAGGAACCCCACAGCTGCAGGTTACCGTGGCAGTGGGAATGAGAGAATTAGCCTGCATCTGCAGGTGGTCAGCTGACCAGAAGAGACAGGGCCTTGAGCACATATAAACTTCAGGGCTGGGACTAGAAGGCAGTTCTCTGTCAGCAGCCAAAGGGGAAGAAGCTTTCTTAGAGGAAGCTAAGTGGAGATGCTTGACTGCCTGTTCTACTTCTGGTAGGATTAAGAGGCTCCAGAAGCTCACCAGGGATCCTGGCCTGCAAAGCATTTAGTGCTTGGGGGGAGGTTTAATGCTTTTAAGGGGACAGAGCACACCCTGAACTGATTGCATTATGTTATAGCCCAGGGGCTTACATTTTGATTTCTGTTTGTAAACCAGGGGATCGGGCTGAGGTTATTGGGGAAGAAGGAGGCCTCATTGGTGGGGCCCACTACAGTGAGCAGATGCCAGTGCCAGAGAGGGCGCAGTGACAGGGGGAGAGCAGACCCTGGTGCCAGAGGATGTAGGTACTGAGGCCAGACTAAGCTAAGGCCTCAGCACAAGAAGACAGCATCTGCATGACATCTGCGAGGCTTGGGGCATGGTAAATGGGTGGTTTTGGAGCCACACATCTAACACATAAGGTTGGGGGTGGTATCGCAAGACACCTCCCAAGTGTGGGGCCCAATAAAGGGGTCCAGCAACTGACAGGGTTCAGGGGAGACTGTCAGGACTGTGACCAAGCAGCAACTCGAAGGCAGCCTCCCAATTCATCACTTATAATAGCAAGACATGGCAGAAAAGATTAGGTCCCTTCCGACCCTACCAGCTATGAAGTAAGTGCCCATAGGGTGGAGCCAGCACGGTCACAGTGCCCTAGGGACATCACAGCCATCCCAAGGGTGGCTGTATCATGACAGAACTATTTCATAAATTGTGTTCTAAGACAACAACACCAGCAATTATGTGTGAATAATAATTTTAAAAACCACGAAAGAGGTAAGATACAAATGTACCACAAGTAGTTAGAGAAAAACCCACGGAAATTCAATAATTATTACTTTTAGATAAAATGCCAGCTTGTACGGGCATAAAATTATCAGGATTTGCATCAGATTTATGAGGCTATTCTAACAAGGAAGCAGGTTCAGAGTTAATATTAGAACTGTTAGGTGTCTAAGAGTTTTAGCTAGGCATGAGTGTAACTTATTTATGGGCGTAAGGGTGTCAGACAGTCTATTTCCCATCTGATTTTTTTTTTTAAGTCTTTCTTCCTCCCAGATAGAATGTCAGGGTAGATAATAATTAGTGGGCACCTGATCCAGAGGTGGATTAAGGTGTACTGGGGCCCTGGGCAAGCACAGAATTGAAGGCCCCCTCCCCACTTGGGAGCTGGGCTGCAGGCAGGAGAGAGGGGCCCCTTCCTGTCCTAGCGCTGGCAGAGGAGGCTAGGTGGACCCCACTGGGCTTGGAGGCACATGCTTGCCTCTTCTCCCTGCCCCCGCTACAGCCAGGTGCGTACACACACAAACTTGCACAGACACAGGCACATGCACTTAACTCTCACTCTCTGCACATGGACACAGACATGCACACACACAGATGCAGACAGAGACACACAGGCAGAACCACACCCATACACAGAGATACCCAGACCCACATACACAGACCCACACAGAGGACCTCCTCTCTCCCCCACCCTCAATCATATGGAGGCAGCCCTCCTCCCCCCACCGTGAGCCACCTGCATCTCAGTCTTGCTCCTTGCCTGGCCCCTGGTATACTGACCTAAAGGGAGCTGCTGCCTGGCTGTCCTGTGCAGCCAGGCAAATGCAAAAGGCCTGCTGGGCTGGATGGGGAGCACTGTGCTGTGTCTCTGTGAGCAGGTGGGGGCACTGGGAAAGGTGGATGTGGAGGGGATAAGATGAATTTGGGGGGGGCTCAAGTCCCTAAGGCCCTCCCAGTGCCACTGCCCATAAAGGTGCAGCACAGCCGGGTGCTCCTGGACCAGCCCCAACTGCTGCCCCCACCTCTCCCAGCCTGGCCCACCCTTCTGTCCCAGGCATGGTGTGGCTCTCTTGGCCCAACCCTGGCCCTGTGGGCCCCTCCCCACAGTCCCATTGGTGGAGGGGCCACACTTCCACATCCCAGGGAAGGAAATGTGAAAGCCACAGTTTTAAACTTGGCACCAAAGTTGGGCGCAGAGTTTAAAACTGTGGCTTTCACTTCCCTGCTGACGAGTATCCCAGGGCCAGGGCCCTGAATTGGTAGGGGCCCCTGGGCTTGTACCCAGCTGGCCCATGCATTAATCCACCTATGGACTGATCTGTCAGGCTCATCGTTTCAGCCTGCTTTTGCTAACCCTGATTAGTCTTTTCTCAGGCTTGCCTGGTCACTTCAAATATCTTCCCTTCCCTATTTTGTGGATCTGGTCAGCCTATTGACTCAGAAATCATTAAATACATAACTTCACTCCTTACACAACCTCATTCCATCCTTTTTCCCTGGTGGAGTGTTATTTATAAGCCTCTTGGTTCAGGGATAGGTCAATTTGGCAATTTTGCCATATACTCACTGGAAAAAAATACAAGCAAGTTTTATTTTTATTATGATGACTCAAGTCAACTTGAAGATGTAAAATCTTGGCTGATACAAGGCATTATTTCAAGATAGCTAATTAAGTCAACACTATATCCCCTGCCTTAGGTTGACCTCATTTAGCTACAGTGAGGAAAAATTGTTAGATGTACATTCTGATGTTCTGATTCAACAAAACATGATTGAGGTTTTCTCACCACAAAAACAAGCATCACTTCCCAACCACAAAAGTACATAAAGCATAATACAGCTCTACCTAAATCCTGCTTCATACTTTAAGCAATGTGGAGCTAATGGGTTAGATCCACAAGACTAGTTTTCTGTACTCAGTCTGTGATGCTGTCACACAACATGAGTAGCCCAGTATGAAGATAATTTAACCTCTTAGGGTAGGGACATAAATTACACAATTAAACTGCTATAATACTTAGGGTTACCATATTTCCAGTTTTAAAAAAAA
Organism: Crocodylus siamensis; assembly: GCF_052110815.1. Lineage (NCBI taxonomy): Eukaryota > Metazoa > Chordata > Crocodylia > Crocodylidae > Crocodylus > Crocodylus siamensis. The sequence goes on along the minus strand of NC_143397.1, from coordinate 77,238,583 downwards.
GGACACCTGTGTGGGGGGAGTAATATCATTGGGAGGGTAGTGATATGCCTGTGCCCTGCCCCTCACTCCCAAGCCACAGCCCCCCAGCTCTGCTACTGCCCCTCACTCCTGACCTACAGTATCCCCCACCAACCATGCTGGTGCCCCTCACTCCCAACCTACAGGGAATGCCCCTGCCCCTCCCTAGCCTGCTGCCCATACAGCTCCCCACTACCCGTCAAAAAACTCCCCCCACTCCCTTCCCCTACTGGAGGGGCAAGTACTTCCCCTGCTTGCCCACCCTGCTGCAGCCCCAGCACCAGCAGGCACCCACGCGTATGCATGCATACAAACACTCCCCAAGCCCTGGCCTTACCTGCCTACAGCTGTTGGAGCTTTCAAGCAGATGCATGTGATGCTCCTCCCCTGTTCCATCCAGCCCCAAGCAGCTCCTTGCTGGGGCAAGCCAGGAAGTGTCCAGAAAAACTTCAGTGCTCTGCGGAGGCAGAGCAAAATTCCAGACATTTGTTGATATTTAAAAAAAACACCCAAATGGAGATGGGAGGACCCAAAAAGAGGACATGTCTGGGAAAACCTGGAAGTATTGTAACCCTAGGTATAAGTGATTGGAAGCCGGTCTAGACCTCTACCAGAACAGAAGGTCAGTGCACATAGAACAGTTTAAAAACTCAGTTTAAGATAGACCTGGACATAGGGTTACCATATTTCCAGTACCAAAAAGGACACCTGTAGGCAAGACTGGTGGGAAGGGGAAGGAAAGAGAGGGGGAGAAAGGTATATGATGGAGAGGCAGTGCCCTGCCTTTGCCCCTTGCTCCCAAGCCCCTGCACCCCAGTGCTGCTGGAGCCCCTCACTCCTGACAGGCAGCCCCTGCTCCCTTAGCTCTTCTGTCCATGCAGCATGCACACGTGAGTGCATACACACACACACAATCTGTGTCTCTTACCTGGGAGCAGTTTGCTGGGGCCCACATGTAGACCACATGACCCCTGCCAGCCAATCACTTTGCCCACTGCTCCCAGACCCAAGCAGCCAGCCTGGGAAAGCAGAGGCAAAGCAAAAACCTGGACATTTGCTCACATTTCAAAAACCCACTTGGACATGAGGAGAGGGGTCTGGGACATGTCTCGGGAAAAAAGAGGATATGTCTGGGAAAACCCAGATGTATGGTAACCCTGTCTGGATTGATGTAGTATTAGATTTAATCGCCCTCCCTGTATCTGCTCTGGGTGAACAAGGCCAGCCCCACCTCTGGGTGGGCACAGAGCTGAGGCAGCAAAGTTTCTGCTCCCCAGCCCAGCTGGTGGTGGCATAGGGGGTGGGCAAAGGGGGGAACTAAGCTCCCGGTCCCAACCCAAGCCCCCCTCCCAGTTGGGGTCTGCACAATGGGGTCCAGTCCTGCACTGCAGGGGCTTTCCCCCTCACTACCCAGCTCAGCTGGGCTGTGGGGCTGCTCACCCCAGCCCTACCCTCCCACCAGCCTCTGCCTCTCAGCCATGGGGATGGGAATGGGGGTGGCAGAGCAGGGAACAGAGCCCCAGGCCCCACCCCAGCTGAGGTCTGCACAGTGGGGACTCAGCTCCTCCTAGCTGCTGACCATGTGCTTCTGACAGACTCTTGTCTGTGCCTGTCATCAGTGGGGCTCAGGCAGTGGCAGCCCTCTCCTCCCCCCCCCCGCAATGTCCACTGGCTCATGGGGAGGGGTGGGGCCAGGCCCAAATGGTGGGCCCACCAGTGCACCATGCCCAGTGAAAAACCTATGAGCCATAGGGATCATGGCTGCCACACAAACAGCCAATACAGTTCAGGAGAACCACCTTGCTCCAATGAGATCTGGCTGCTGGGGGAGGGAGGGGAAGGATCTGGAGAGGGCTGGACTGACCAATAAAGTGTAGCTTGGCTGCTGGGAGGCATGCTTGAGACTCAGCCAGTACAGGCGCCCTGCTTCCCCCATGCATGGAAGGGGGAAAGTCTCTTTTGTTCCCTCCTTATCTAACCTAGGGCACTTAAAGAGTGAAACTTAGTGCAAACTTTTGCCTCAGGCTTTTTGAACCTCTGCACTTAGCCTTAAAGTTCTTTGTCTTTCTTGTTGCAGACAAGAACAGGGACAATGTAGGAGGGCCTTCTAAGTAGGAGATCAGTGCTCTAGCAACACTATGAACATGATGTTCTCTGCTCAGAGAACAGACTAGAACCTGTTACCTGCTGTCCAGAAAGTAAAACAGCAGCCTCTAGTGACCACAGAAGGAAAATGGAAGTAAATCACTGTCTGTAGGTGTTCATGTGATTGATAATGAGAAGCGTTTAAAAACAGCCCACATCTCCAAATTTGTGTGGATAGGGCTAGTGCTGGTAGCCTTGAACTAAAAAGCACCCAAGTTTTAGTCACTTCCAAATTTCATCTGAAGCAAAAAATACCCATCTAGCAAGGATGGGTTGATCTAACAAGGATCAATTCAGGCTTGAATTTGACCCAATATATACTTATCTAAGGATAACAGAATTGTACTTCTATAATCCTGTTTCTATTACAATACATGGAACCGCTCATTTACTAAGAGGTTAGATTATAGATATATTTGTGTATGATGCTTTGGAGAGGGATGACCCTGTCTCAGGCAGGGGGTTGAACTAGATGACCTATGGAGGCCCCTTCCAGCCCTACTTTTTTATTTTTATGATTTTTTAAATTAGCTTTAAAGCTAGGTACCAACTACATCCATAATGTGGGTCAATCTACAAGGATTTGAGAGAGATCTTTGCATTTTTCTGACTTCCAGACTCCTGTGGTAAAATCCTGAAGAATTAAGGAACAGTGTCAGCATATGATGATATGGTGTTAGGTGTTAAGGATCTCAGAGATAATCAGGTTGACGGTAGGTTATTCCATTTTAACTCCTCTTCCCCTTCTCAGCCTTGGTTTCAGAAGAAGAAAATGTGAATAGTACCAATTTAGGTTTCCTTAGATACCCTTCAGAATAGGGCCCAATGCCTTTTATTGTTTTAATTTTTGATATTTCAGGAAAAATGGCATTCTCAAACTTAATATCACATTAAAGTGTATTTCTATGTGCATATCTTCAGCTTAAGGTGAGTTGTAATGCTAAATTCCAGAAAGTTGGTAATCAACCATTTCCACATGATAAAGATGCAAATAACTGACCTATTCAATTGATATGTGAGACTCCATGAGTCTCGGTGAGTCATCTCTCACTCTCCAAGGCACTCTCCATTTTACACTTATGTAATTTGATCAGGATTAATGTTTACATATTATCTGACCAATGGATCTGTTTATGGAGAGTTGAAAATCAATGTTTACACATCTTGAAAATGTAAATTGCTATCAGGAGCCAAATTTTATTCTCTGTTTATACTGGTATGAATTCAGAATAATTCTTGGTTGCTGTGGGCTGAACTCCAGGTTTTCACCATTATAACCAAACACAGCATTTGCTTTTACATATTTATATTATGGACCACAACATTCTGATTTGACCCCTAGTGATGGCAATGGTAAAACTCCCATTGGTTTCAGTGGTTTAGGATTAGACCTTCAATAAAAAATAGCCCTGTGTGGTTTAAATACTGCAAAAGTACAATGCTACATTTGAGAAGGTCAAAGGAAAGATAACAATAAGAAATCCTTGAATTTCATTCCATTGACAAAATGCTCAGACCATAATGTTTTATTGTGTCATTAGTACCCAGGTATATTGAACTAAGTTTTTACCTGTATTTACATTTATGCTTGCATAGTAAAATTCTCCAAATAAATAAAAAGATTATTTCACTTTAGAGACTCTTGGACAGAAGACAGAGTGCATTGTCAAGAGCAGAATCCCAAGGCTTGTCTTCACGTGAGACAGTTTGAACAGAATGAAACAGAGTTCTTTTAACTTAATATCTAGCATCATGTCTTGTCTTGGCATCATGCATATTCCTTACTGGCTCTTGGCATAGAGCATGTTTCAATATTTCAATCTTCCAGCTGAAAGATTTCCGTTCTTTTTATTTTGCTTCCTAGTAGCAGGAAAAATTCCTACTTTCCCTTTTTCTTTTTTAACCTTGTCATCCCTTGGGGTGCTCCGATCAACAGGTGTTCCCCCAGATCCTGACGTACACCCTTTATATACTTATAGGCAGTCACTAAGTCACCCCCAGGCCTGCACTTTTCCATGGCTCTGAGTCTCTTGTCATAAAGCCCGTTTTCCTGCCCTCTGATCATGCGCGTGGCTCTCCTCTGAACTCTCTGAAGCTTTTCCACATCCTTTTCTCAACAACTTTTAAGGAAATTGAATTCTTTTATTAAAAATGAAAAATAATGATCAAAACTAGAGAACAAAATGGAAACATTTTAGTCTCAAAGTTTTGCGTGAATTATGTGTTTCTTTTCTTGACTCTATATCACATCTCCATCAAAACTTATTTAACATGAAGGGCAGACAGATAAAGAAAACTAAGGAAAGGGAAGGGAGGGAGAGAGGGAAGGAAAGAGAACATTGCCAATGAGGATTAATAACAGGTTTCTAAAAAAGCTAGGCCAAGTCTTTTTAAGTTTATCTGGGATTCCTCTCATCTGAACACAGCTCACTCTTTAGCTGGTAGGTCAGCCAAGTCATTGTGCCAAGCTTTTGTCCCTGGAGTCTATCAGCTCTTCCATCTAAGTAATAAAAGCCATTTGGCTAGAACTACTTGAAGACCCACACTTTCTGTGGGCTGGAGAGTTTCCAGAAGGTTGGGCTATATCCTAAAACACAGCTCTGAGAAGGAATTTTTAAGGAGGTACTTATTACCTCCTACCTACTCTAGCCAAAAGGATTCTCTCAATAGTTTTCAGTTGGATTTTCCTGATCATTTCTATCTCAAGTGTGCTTGTCAGTATTAAATATTTCTCATTTGACTACACTGAGACTGTGTTTTGCTGCTAAGATGCTCTGACTCTCAAACTGACCTTTCTGTCCTCCCCAGACAGTGAAAGGATACCAGATGATAGGTCTAGAATGACGTAAATGACTACTGAAGTCTAGGTTAAACTTGTTGTCTCATTGGAAATGTTGAGTTAGAAAGCAAGCCTTCATTCAATTTAAATAAAAGAAATGTTAGGGGGCTCCAAAAAAAGACACGCAAGCAATTGTCACTGCCAAAACAGGCATTTGGAAATCTGGTTAGGAATGAGAAGTATGTGGCACTAAGTTTTGCTGAGTATTGCAGTAGGCTGAGATTTTGTGGGGAGGGGAAGAAAGGAAGACTAAACAGAAACAGACAGAAAGAGGAAGTAGAAAACCAGACATTGCCATGTATATATTTAGCAGCATAACCCTGAGAAAAAGCCTAGAGAGAGGACTTTTAGATCAGGTGCTAGCTGAAAGAGGCTTAGAGCAGTAAACAAGCCATCTCCTCTAGTTTGAGTTCTACTTTGCTTATGAAAATAAGACTTGTTGCTTTACAAAGGTGCCCCTTTGTCTACTAAGTCTGTACCCAATTCATCCGCAATTTCTCTTCCATGTACAACCTGTTAGACCCCAAACTTTAGTCAGTCAGTCAGGTCAAAAGGATGTTGGTAAGATTTATCATGACAGAGTTGGATAAGGGCCAATAATTATTTCTGCAAAAAAGAATTATATATAGTTGCTTTCTAACTGTGTTTTTCAAAATGCTTTTCTTTCATTTAAAATGGATTTATTATTCAAACATAATATATATTGTGGCTATATTATAAATATGTACTGTACAACATATTATTATAATATTATAATTATAATAATATACTCTAACTGAATAGTATAGCCAGTGAAGACTATGCACTCTCCTCACTTGCTGATCTCTATAGGTGGGGCTTTCAACAATTCTTCATTTCTTGAGGCTGGGAGGCTAAAGGGAGTCTTTTGCACATGTCCATTTTACACTCATGTATTTCAATCAGGATTAATGTTTACATATTATCTGACCAATGGATCTGTTTATGGAGAGTTGAAAATCAATGTTTACATATCTTGAAGATGTAAATTGCTATCAGGTGCCAAATGTTATTCTCTGTTTATACTGGTATGAATTCAGAATAATTCTTGGTTGCTGTGGGCTGAACTCCAGGTTTTCACCATTGTAACTAAACACAGCATTTGCTTTTACATATTTATATTATGGACCACAACATTCTGATTTGACCCCTAGTGATGGCAATGGTAAAACTCCCATTGGTTTCAGTGGTTTAGGATTAGACCTTCAATAAAAAGTAGCCCTGTGTAGTTTAAATACTGCAAAAGTACTGTGCTATGTTTGAGAAGATCAAAGGAAAGATAACAATAAGAAATCCTTGAATTTCATTCCATTGACAAAATGCTCAGACCATAATGTTTTATTGTGTCATTAGTATCCAGGTATATTGAACTAAGTTTTTACCTGTATTTACATGTGTGCTTACATAGTATAAAAATCTCCAAATAAATAAAAAGATTATTTCACTTTAAAGACTCTTTGAGAGAAAAAAGAGAGAGAGAGAGAGAGAGTGCATTGATATCTCTTTTCAGATAAGGTTGCTTAACAGGAAGAATAGCAGACCCTTCCTCAGCAGGGAGTGTGACTAATGGAAAGAGAATTCTCAGGAATTAAGTGGGATTATGTTAGCTTCTACCACCAAGAAAACAAGAGTACAATGAAACATTCTCTTCAGAAGCTCTTACTGGGATCCTCATTTTCCTTTTTCTCAACCACCACAACCTCAAATTAAAATCGAACAGCTCTCATTTTTTATTGCTCCTTACAACTGGGTACTTTGTTATGTCAAAGAAGAGATACAAACAGGTAACATTCCTTAATACTAAGGGAAAGTATGCAATTTGAAACGCCTCAGATGGAGAACTGCAGATGACTGGTAACAGCCCTATTGTAAGGCTGCTGGAGTAGTTCTATGTAAAGGCCACTTTTCAAACCATCTGCAATCAGGACATATATTGTAGTGTATAGGAAATGGATTGGACCCCTATGAAACTGAGGCTTCTAAAGGTTGGCATTGGGCCTGTCTATACTGCAATGGTGACATGCCTGGGGGAGGATGTGCCTGACATGTCATGCACATGCACCTGCAGACATGTTCCAAAGCCAGAAGTCTGGTAGTGAGGACATTCCAGGGAATGCTTCTAAAATCACTTTTGAATCATTGGGCTTTGGCACACATGACATCAGCTATTGCACATGTCCAGAAACATACAAGCTTAATTTAAAGAACCCAAGTTAAAGAACCCATGTGATGAAGAATTTACCCCTTTGTACCAATGTTTAATTACTTTACTTTTTAAAACTGCACCATGTATTGACTTTTCCATTTCCATTTCAATTTCCAGCCATTGGATCATATTACCCCTTTGTCTACTAAGTTAAAGACCCCTCCACTATTGCAGTGCTTGCATAGTGTAGGAAGTATCATATTAACTTCGCATTTCTCTTTCTAACCTTACAAGTTTCCCTTTAATGCCACCAAAAGACTTGTAAAGGGATTTGTTACTATCACTGTAATGCTTTGGGAAAGTTATGGCTCTGCATTTCCTGCTTTCTCAATGTTTAATTTTGAGGAATTACATTGTCAACAAGGAAGTATAAGGAGAGAAGGCAGAACTACTGCATGGCAGCAACTTTTACTCCACATTAACACTGTGAATGAATATATTCCTTTAACCTGCTATAACATTTGTAGCCATTGATTGAATTAGTAAGTACTTTTTCTTTATTCAAAATATAAAAACAGAGATAAAGCACTTGCTGTCACTCAATTAATGGCTGAAAGAAATCCCTTGTGATACTGTAAAAGGCAAGTCTAAGTAGCCATGCCAAATTTTGGCACTGGATACTCAAACTTTCACATGCAGGGTTTTCTCCATTTTCTTATTTTAGGGGACCTTGCTTATTTTAATGTCTGGGAGCTCTTCCTCAAGTGGGTAGTACTGCTATTACTCTGCTACTTCTCCCTTTGTTGTATGGTGAAAGGGAACAGAGAGAAAGTATATTTTTCTCCCTACTCCTCTGTCTGGAGCTTATCAAAGTGCTAAGATAGTAGCTCAAAGATAATGTTAAATTATGATACTAGGATTTCTGTATTATTTTCAAATTAGTAAGATTTATTCAAATTATAAAATATAAATTATTAAAGGGAAAAATGCCAAATGCAGAAAGGAATATAAAAGGTTAATGAATCCATATATTATATACATATATATTTAAGATCCTTTTGATTTGTGCATGTTTTAGATCAGGCTTTAAAATGTGCCTAACAAGCAATTATTATTTTGGTTAAGGTTTCTTTTTCAAACCAGTAGACTATGTTTGTGAAACAATTTTCTAACTCGAGAACAGCTAGTTCTAAGGTGACCTTGTTATGTTCTATTAAGCATAAACAAAAGATAACTCAAATCAGACCATGTCTCCGCTGGAAGACTTCATAGGCCAGCAAGAAATTTTGCCAAATTGTACCTTTACAGTTCTTCATTTTATCTAGGTACAGCTTAAGAAGTCTATGTGAGATCATAAGCAACCTTGTATGAGTCTGCCTGGCTGCATTTTATTTTGAATGTGTGACTTGTTTTCCTTTTTACTTTCACATTGGTCTGCAACTCCAGAGTGATAAGACTAACAGTATAGGATCAGGCAGAAGGCAGGGCTGAGGTGCACTTTATAAGCCAACTGAATCAGAGGCACATAAGCATTCATGAGCAACAGCTTACTTTGGCAGAGCTGTTACTCACGGAAGCATATATGTCTCTCATTCAGTTAGTCTAGAAGGTGTACCTCTAATATACTTTCTGCCTGACTGCAAGCTAATATAGCTAGTTACCTCTTTTTGAATACAGGCAACCTCCTCTTGGTGCTCTTAATTGGTTCCTGAAAAACAAAGCGTTAAGCAAAAAGAGCATTAAGCAAAACTGAAAGTATCTGATGACCCACCATGGTGACCGCAAGTGTTTTTCATGACCCAAGATGGTGACCATGAGCATTGCAATGAAATTTGCTGAGTGCTAAGTGAAAGCAGGTATCAACTTCAAATGATAGCACTTAGTGAAACAGTGTTAAGTGGGGGTTGCCTGTAAAGGGTCATAAAGTATATAAATCCCTCTTCTGAGTACCTCAGAGAGTAGGCTGGTTTCTCCCCAGGGGAGCTGGTTTATCAGTGGAAAGGTCACTTACCAATCAAGTTACGATGGTAGGACATCTATTGAAAGTTGATCAAGAGACAGAAGGAACTGTAAAATTATAAAAGAGCAGGTATTTCTTATCTACATGGCTATTCTCAGAAACCCAAGCTGATGGAAAGGGTCCAGGATTTTGCACAGGAGGGTGAAAAAGCAGCAACTGGCACTGCAAGGGTAGCTGCACCCCTGCTCCAATCTTCCTCCGCCTGCACTGGTTCAGGGAGACAGCACAGCAGGAGCCTCTGTGGACTTTTTAAAGTCCCCAAAGCGGGTAAGAATCCCTCTTTCATCCCTGTGCTCAGAGGCATGTTCCCTTCTTCCCATTCCCCCCATATCCTACCTATTGTTGCTGCTTTTGCCACTATCCAGAAGGGCAGAGGAAGCTCCAGAACCTCTCCTACCTACTTCAGCTAAGCTGTACAAGGTAGTAGGCTCAGATGGGGACAGCAGCAGCAGTGGGATGGGTGCGTGGGGGGGGGGGGTCCCAGGCGGACCAGGCAAGGTAGGAGAACTCACCTTCCTGTCATTATGCTTTTGTTGTCCCCAGATGATCCCACCTCCCATGCAGCCTGCTTGGAACAGGCATTAACAGCCCTGAGCACACTGGGGAAAGCAGCAGTGACAGGAGGGGGAGGAGGGAAAAAGGGAAGAGAGGGTCCTACCTCTGAGCACAGAGGGGAAGGTGTTGAGGGATGCTTAAAAAAAAATCTCTGGAGGTGCCTGCAGTACAGACCAGTCTGAAAGGGGTCAGGAGGTGTAGCTGTGCCACTCTCTGGATCCACCCCTAGTCTTTCTGGGTCAGCAAGTCCAGTTCCTTGCTACTGCAGCACTATGACATATAACACCTTTCCTAAATGTATTGAGCTCTGTTATAAAAGCAGTTAAGGGTTTTTGACCCCTTGACCAGCAGCCTCCGTGTTCCAATGTTTAAAAATGGTGGCAGAGACACTTTAACTAAAGCTCATCAAACAAGCTTTAGTTAAAGCACCCCTGCCACCGTTTTGAAACACTGAATACACATGGCACTGAGGGCACTTTAATTAGAGCAGCTCTTATAGCCCTAAAGTAAATTCCTGAGAGCCACTCTCAGAGCCCCAAAGCAAATTCCTTAGACAAATATGATGCATTAAGTGGAATGAGTTTATAACAAATGCCAAAATTCATTAGCAAATAAAAGCCCTAGCTCTAAAGCTATCCAAATGAAATGGAAACACACACGCATTAAGAAAAAAACCAAATTATTTGCTGGCTGTTTTATTAATGCAGGGAAACCTTACCAACAGATTTTGTTTGTTTATGGCCAAGGCACAGGGATGAAAGCTAAGATCAGGGTGAAGCCGGCGGGGCTCAGGGCAAATCTTGCCTGAAGGGGCTGGGTGAGGAGTAGTTCCTCAGAGCCAGTGGAGCCTGTGCGGTGCCCAGCTTCATCCCCACCACTGCCTTGCCTTGGGGAGAAGCTGCTGCCTGCTCTGTGCTGTGGATATGGAGGAGGAAGGGTGGGGGCCATGATTATCCACTGATCCCCGTGAGAATGCCGGCATGGTGAGGAGCAGAGTGGAGCAGAGCAGCCTCCATGCAGCTGAGCAGTAAGTGTCCCATGCCAGCCCTGGGGCACGGCATTAAAAAGTTAGTAGGCAGCAACATTTCTTATTGTGCGTGGTCGCGCATGCACGCAGCTTAGAGGGAACCTTGACCCTTAGCCTGTGCCACAGAGAGCCTGAAAATAAGGACTAAGTTCTTGAAATGAATTTACTCAACAAGGACACTGCTCCAGAGACATAGATTACACTTTCGAAAGAGCTACCCAGATACCATGGGAAGAACTGCTGCAGTACCAAAGGAAAACCCCCACGAATCGCATACCACTAGTTATGACATATCACCCCTCCCTGGAACCTGTACAGAAAATCCTCAAACAGTTGCAACCCATACTAGACGAAGACCCAATTCTTAAAAAGATCTTCCTAGAACCACCTATCCTAGCCTTCAAACAGGCACCAAACCTCACTAACCTCATCACCAGAAGCAAACTTCCTACGGCCCAAAACACACTGAATGGATCCAGACCATGCCATGACAAGAAATGTAAAACCTGCCAACATTCCTCTCACCAGCCCCCCATCCCACCCCCACCCCCTGTCCCCGGCCTGTATCTCACCCACTGACTCCTCACTTTATACCTTCACTGACTGCCTGTCTTGCATGCATACCAGCCTCTGGCTTCTTTACTAGTCATTCCATCCAGGAAGAGCACACACCAACTGCAGATGCTTCCTCAGCCTGACAAAGGATTTTTGTATCGAAAAGCTTTCAAAGAAGAATTTTCCCAGCTATTTGAATTGGTCTAATGAAAGATATCAGATTCACCCAAAGAACCTTGTCTGTTTATGTCCTTAGACCAACCCTCCTTGAAAAGGTTGGAAAGTCACAGAAAGAAGATGTGTTTGGATACAAATTAATCCTCAAGTCAGAAAAGGGGAAAAAAAACAATAATTTATGTGCTTTTAATTTTCTCAATATTCTTTCTTTGGGCTTTCTTCTCTCTTCTTCAATCCAGCTACAACCTATACCCCTGAAATGGATTCAAGTGTTCATGGGAATCCAGTGCAGAGCTCAGAGGATAGGTCTGATGTCTTCACAGCAGTCTGTGTTGCTTAGAAGTCACTCTGTACCAGCTGAAGCTTCCTAAGTACTGAAGCTCTGATGCCTAGGCATGGAGTGTTTCTTTAATCCACTTGAGAGGTGAGGAAAGGCTTGAATAACTGAGATTAGGTCATTTTCTCTCAGGATAAGACCGACTCTCACATTGTCAAAAAGAGATCATAGAAAGCATTATTCACAAATGCCTCTATTCAAGTACTGAATGTCAACGAAAAAAGACTACCTCAAGACTATAACTGAAATACAAACTACATTGACTAACTACATGTGTATGTTCAACGAAAGAAAATTGTACTATTGGTACAAGCCCTTCAATGTTCTTTTCTTTGTCCACCATCATTACTTCATTGCACTCATCAGATTCTGCTTCATCCAGCCACACTCCATCCATAAGCAGGTGTCATTTAAACACTGGATTGTCTTGGTAGTAGTGGTATAGTCATATGTGATTTGGATAAATAGAGTTGTGCTTTATCTTTATATTACTGGTACCTGCATCCATGTAATCTGAAACCAGTTCACCCAATCAATCAATGCTTGTATATTGGTTGTGGGATTCCACAACCAAGGGGACTAAGGGTAGTTCTTCATCATTCTCCAAGAAAGACTCAGCCCATTTTGCTACATTACGGTAGCCCCTCTCTTAGGCAAGGCAGCTTTATGCTTTAATGTCCTGATGTTTTACATTTAAAATCCATATTGTCCGGAACAGACAGAACAGTGCATGACTCATACTACTCTAATGAGCTCACATTTCCTCCACATAACCCATAACTTTAGTTTTCTGGTTCCTAAAAAAGAAAAGAAAGAATAGATAAGAGAACTGCATGTAATGACATGCATTCTGCAACAAATCTGCACCAAAATTTTAACTAATGGTACTTGTTTGGTCACTTCATCCACTACTTATACAGATTCAGAACAGGTGTTTATAGTCTGAACCAGCTGCAGTATGACACCAAAGTTTACTTAAGGAATCTATAAATGACAGATGTTGCTTAGGGCACAAGCAGGTTTCACAATCCCTATTAAGTCCTATTAGTTTTTCCTCTGAGTAGTAGCAGGTGGAGAGATTCTTGAACCCTAGACCCCCTGTCATGAACCCTGGACCCACCTTCCCGCAATCCCAGAGTTTCAACCATCTCTTATCCTAGGGTATCCTCAGGGCTTCTCCCAGATCCTACTCATGAGAGACTTGTGTAAACTTCCCAGACTGGGTTCCTTTTCCCCTTAAGATTCAGGTGTCTAATCCCTCTTGCCTTCTTCTCTTCTCCATTCAGTTTCCAAGAGCATTCTCTATATTGCACTGATGATCTCCTCCAAAAATTTCCTAACTGCCTGATAGGTATACTAATAGAGTTCCCATTAATATGAATTCAGATATTGTTAAGTGGTGATGCCTTGACCATAAACAAACAAGCCATCTATCGGTAAGTTTTCCCTGCATTAATAAAACAGCCAGCAACTAATTTGGCTTCTTTCTTAAAGCATGTGTGTTTCCATTTTATTGGTTTGTACAGATTTAGAGCTAGGGCTTTTACTTGCTGATGAACTTTGGCATTATAAACTCATTCCACTTAATGCATCATATTTGTCTAAGGAATTTTGCAAGACACTGATTTTTCTCACATACAATACACACCTTTTCCCAAAAAATGACTGCCAGAAATTGTAGTACACATTATACGTGAGAGAGTTGCTGCTGGTTACTGGCAAAAGTGAAAGTAAAATCTGCTGCAACTCAAAAGAAGCAAAATAATGAGCAAGCTTATATCCCTAGCTGTGGCTACTCAGTTACTACAAGAAAAGATCTTTGTCCTTCATTCTCTCTTTCAAAAACAAAGTTTCATATTCCAGGGCATGTTGTGTGTGAGAAAGTATGGTACCTGGATATCTCTCTGTACTTTCACGGATTTTCAGCTCTAATATCCATATGTTAAGAATGGAATAACATATAACCAGACTAATAATGACAGGCTGAAATTTCCTAGTTTAATATTTAAACTGTAGATTTTCAATGGCCAAATTTTGTTTAAGCTGGCATATTCAGTGGCCACCATACACCAATTTGTAATATTATTTCTGTTGGACATCCACATTGGATTCCATGTTTCTGACTCCTGAATATGGAAATTGACTTTTGTATTCCTTTACCTTCAGATGAATTAGTCTCTATGTGCCACGTTGCCCTGCCTTTTGCCTTCTAAAGCAATGCTTCATTTGGGGTTTGGAATCTCATTTGTTTATGTTTTTCTTACTGAATATTAATGTCATCCTAACAACTTAACTGTTCAGTGTGTTTTACAGCCAAATTCAATAAAATGCGTCCCAGTGAGTATTTTCCTGGCTCTTTGAATGATAGCCTTTGTCCAAGTTATATTCTCAAACATACAACACAATATGCACAGTAATCAAGGGGACCAGTGCCTGACACTAGCAAACAGAGTGAATTCCATGAACACAGGTTAAACTTCATTGATTTCTCTTTTAAGCCAAAAGAAAGAATGTTGAGAAAATTAAAAGCATGTGAATTATTGTTTTGAGGGGGTTTTTTTCTTTTCTGACTTGAGGAATAATTTGTATCCAAACACACCATCTTTCTGTGACTTCCCAACCTTTCCAAGGAAAGTTGTCTACTGATTGAGCTCTCACTTTGTTTAGGGCAGGGAAAGACAGACAAAAAGGGCTTCCTTTCATCTAGTGCTTCCATTTTTGCATGTCAGAGCTAATTCTACTGAAGTCAGTGACAAAACTTGTATTAACTTCAGGCTCTAAGTATATTTATTGCCAGCTGTCTCATTCCACACACTGTTACCAAAATAGCTAAGAGCCTCCTACTTTACCCTACTCATATGGTAAACGCCAAAAAATGCATTATGCCACACATTGTGTAGCAAGACAACCCAAGGTGTAACTCAAAAACACCTAGCTGCTAAATTGAGGTATAAACAAGCCCTCTAATCAACTGAAAGCCACATTTAAGCTTTATTCATTACTTTTGTTCAATTTCATAACCTATTTGCAAAGTCTAGAAATGGAATGAAAAATAACTTTGTTTTTGCCATTCTTGCATGTGGCATGAAAAGCAGTAGGTGGCACAAAATGTGAAGAGTATGAATAGCTGAATTTTGCAAATTAATCTTCAAATGTGATTTTCAGCTTCTTGCAAAGGTGAATGTATTACTAATAAACATGAAAAAAGAATGCAGGAGAGAGACTTGCTATGGTAATGGAGGAAAAAAAGCAATAGAGATTTATTCCTAAGTAACAGGATATTGTACTAGAAGAAAATGTCAAGCCACCCTTCTGAATATGTCCTATGGTAACAAAAAGAAGACTCTATAGAGAGGTTGGCTGTTTGGTTAGAGGATGTTAGTTTCTTTGATTTATTAAAATCACCCTACATAAACTTCCCATCAACTTTTGAAGTAGTAAGTTGTCCCAGATTGTTGCACTGTATCAGACAGGAAGATTAGTTCAATACTACTGTAGGAGATAGGACAAGAATCAAAGAATTCTAAAATATACAACTTTCCTATAGAAATATTTTTTTATTAATAAAAATATATCATAGCTCCTACAGTCCTTAGGTTAGCTGGATACCCAAACTGTACAACCAAGATTAAGAAAGGAAATAACTTTTATTGCCTACCATGGTCATTACTTCTAAGCCTTTTGCATTCCTCTAACACCGATGGTTATGGTATTAGGAAAACTAATGAATGACTTTCATTGCACACAGTGAATACAACAAAGCACCCAAGGTAGTAGAGGGAAAAGAAATTTAGGGTAAGAATCAAGACTTGATGTGTGTTACTTTTACTGCTTTAACTACAGTCTATTTTCTGGATTTTGAAGATAATTTTAGCAGTTTTCTTAGATAGTGGATGGAGATTCTACAGAAAAAGTCAAAGGAATATTTTTAAAAGTTTCTAAATCATTCATTCTGAACAGTGAAATGAATTGAACTGAACATATATGTTGAGCTGAAATATAGACATACGTTCTGGGGGAAATGCAAATGCTACCATCTTGGTGGATTTTTGCTATGGTTATAAAATCTGCTTCTGTAATTTTGCATCCCAGATTTGTAATTTTCTGTTGTTGAAAAATGCATGAGTTGACCTAAATATAATTGCATAAAAGTAATAGTATTTAGATTAGATTAGATTAGACCATGCAGTATTGATGTGTTTGGCAAGTTAAATATGAAAGTAAATCAATTTTTAAACATTGTGTACTATTCCTTGCGTTTTCCAAATGCACTGAAGCAAAATAATCAACATGTATTTTGTCAGTAAGTAGGATATGTGTTTCAAGGAATCTTGCAAGAAGTCGGGTATTTGAATACATTTTGGTATTATTATAGACTGTGGTGTTGATGCCTACACAGTCAGATGGGTTGCCAATTGGCTGGAGGGCCACACCCAGAAAGTGGTGGTGGATGGGTCATTTTTGACCTGGAGGGATGTGGGCAGTGGGGTCCCCCAGGGCTTGGTCCTCGGGCCCACACTGTTCAACGTCTTCATCAGAGACTTGGACGAGGGGGTGAAAAGCACCTTGTTCATGTTCGCAAATGACGCTAAGATGTGGGGAGAAGTGGGCATGCTAGAAGGGAGGGACAGGCTGCAATTGGATCTGGACAGGTTACAGGGGTGGTTGGATGAGAATAAGATGGGATTCAATACTGACAAGTGCAGGATACTGCACCTACGGAGAAAGAAGCAGCAGCATACCTACAGGTTGGGGAACTCCCTTCTCGTCAGCACAGAGGCAGAAAAGGATCTTGGAGTCATTATAGACACCAAGATGAACATGGGCCGCCAATGTGGGGATGCAGTCAGGAAGGCTAACTGCACCTTGTCATGCATCCGCAGCTGCATCATGAGCAGGTCCAAGGAGGTGATCCTCCCCCTCTATGCAGCACTGGTCAGGCTGCAGCTGGAGTACTGCATCCAGTTCTGGGCACTGCACTTCAAGAGGGATGTGGACAGCATGGAGAGGGTCCAGAGGAGGGCCACCCGCATGATCAGGGGGCAGCAGGGCAGGCCCTACGAGAAGAAGCTATGGGACCTGAATCTGTTCAGCCTCCACAAGAGAACAGGGGATCTTGTAGCCGTCTATAAACTGGCCATGGAAGACCAGCAGGCAATGGGAGAGTCCCTGTTCCGCCGAACACTGTTGGGAGTAACAAGGCATAATGGCCATAAGTTAACAGAGAGTAGATTCAAACTAGATATCAGGAGGCACTATTTCACAGTCAGGGCGGCTAGGATCTGGAACCAACTTCCAAGGGAAGTGGTGCTCGCTCCTACCCTGGGGGTCTTCAAAAGGAAGCTAGACAGACACCTTGCCAGGGTTGTTTGACCCCAGTATTCTTTCCTGCCCATGGCAGGGGGTCGGACTTGATGATCTGCTCAGGTCCCTTCTGACCCTACTGACTATGACACTATGATTAAAAGCTATAGCTGTAAACTGTCTGCACAGAAGGGGAGGAGCGGACTGGGGGTGGGGAACACTGCATCCTGGGATGCTAGAGGACTGGAATTTGGGTGGTTTATCTCTCAGGAATGGCCACATATTCACTGAACATGAGCTGGGTAACACGTATCAGAGATAAGCTTGCCCTGGAGTGGTGTAACTTTTAAGATGCCTAAAGGTGCTTAAACTAGTTTACATGTCTTAATGTGTGGACAGTCCGGGAGTTAAGAACTCCCTGAGCCACCTAAAATTAATGTTTAACAAAGACCTAACATGTCTTAGTAACTTGATAATTTTTGTGGCTTTAGGCTAGGATAAAGGAGATGCTTGTATCTTGGAGATTATTCATACTAGCTTTAACTCAAAATAGCTTACATGGTTATAATTTGACAGTCCATACCTTCAAGGTAAAAAAAAGTGATAGTATAGACAAACACAGTTAAATCTAGATTGAGTTTGTGACAATATTGGATCTTCCCAAACTAGACTCTTTACCATGAGTGAATTGATTGAAAATCCACTCAAGTTAATAAACACTTCTGTAAATACTAATCTAAATGTACTACCAATGTTTGTTGTGGGATGCAAGCTCTTCACTTTAAGGTAAGTCTAGTCAGAGCAGAACCACAAGTGCTAATCTTATTTCTCTAAGTCTCTCTCTGTACATCTCACTCATAATGCACAAATATCCTCTGCATAGGCATTAGGAGTGTTTTTGCAACACTCCTAATGCCTATGATAGTCCTTGTAAGCTCTCTTAGAGTCATGTATGCATCCCCTCAGAGTCCCTCCTGAAGGCCTACAGGGTGGAATGACCCAAACGTCCATTCTGTTCCTTCTCAACACCGCTTGCTTCCATTATTTACTCCAGTTATTAGTTTACAGCTTTATTTTATTGTCCACTAATAGTCTAACAGAAAAAAAGGCAAAAAATCACTTAAGATTCACAAAGAGGGAGACCTTGGTCGATCTATCACACCTAAATGTGGTACCCTCACTGAAGAGCTTTCAGGATTCATAAAACAATGCTGAAACCAATTGACATTCAAAGACCAAGCTTTCTACAGGATACAGAAGACTTCGAATGTGTCTACACATGCCTTTTAATGCGCAGCAATAAACTCTGGAGCTAATTGCTCCAGATTGCTCCAGAGTTTATTGCTCTTGGGCGTGCACATGTTCCTGGGATTACAGCACACTGAGACAAGGCAGAGCAGCCCCAGTTGACAAGGGACGTTCCCCCTGACTCAGTGTACTGCAAATGGGCTGGCTGGGGCACAAGAGTGCTTCAGTGTGGGGCTAGTTAGCAGGCAGCCCCACAGTGATGCACCCTCATGCCCTAGCCAGCCCTGGTCAGCATCTACACGTGCACTGCTGTTTAATGTTTTACTCCGCAGCAGGATAGTACTTGTATTTAAAAGTATTTACAAGTAATATCCTGCCACAAAGTAAATTAGTTTACTGCAATCTAATAGGGGCACACATGTAGATGCCAAGAGGTTTACTGCACAACAAATCAACCTACTGCACAGTAAACATCTCATGTAGATGAGCCCTTTTTGAGCAATCTCCAGAACATCAACAACTAGCCTGAGAAGGCCAGCCTTGCAACCGTGAATATCACCGCTGCCTTGAATATTACAGCTACCTTCATGAACTGTCTGCAAGAGCATGGACTACACTCAGATTTACAATCATAACATATTGCACAACACATCCATTTCAGCCTCACCCACAACAAGCTCGCTCCCAGCAACTGACACTTTCTCCAAGCCATGGCACCAGTATGACTCTGCAATACACCAACTTCTTCTAAGAGTTACCTGGAAGGGAAATTTTTAGAAAATTATACCACCAAACCTACAGTGAACCTATGCTACATTTTCATCATCTGGACTGAACACCCAGACTCATGTATTGACTTCTACCACAGGTTTAACAACTACCACTCTTCAATCAAATTCTCCCTGGAATACTCCTATGCCAGTATCAGCTTTCTAGACACCATAAGCTATATCCAGGAGGGCAACTTTGTAAATACAGAAATCCTACAGAAAATTACACTTACCTCCAGCAAACCAGCAATTACTCCAAACACACCAAAAAATGGTGATCTACAATCAGGCTCATAGATACTACCACATCTGCTGTGAAAAATGCTTGTGATACCCATCTTGCTAAATTGAAAACTGCCTTTACCCAGCAAGGACACTTAAGCAGAGAACTATACCTTCTCTTTGAAAGAGCCACCCTGAAGCCCCATAGCAATCTCCTAGAACAGAATACTGCCCCCCCAATGATTGCACACCCTTGGTTTTTACATACCATCCCACGCTTGAGCTAATAAGAAAGATCATCAAACAGTTACAGCCTATGTTTAAAAAGTACCAGGTTTTGAGAGAAATATTCCCAGCCCCTTTGCTCCTGACTTCAGACAGTCCCCTAACCTTGCCCAGCTCATCATCAAAAGCAAACTCTCCACTGATCAACAGGCACCTAATGGGACCCAGCCCTGCCTCTACAATAAATGCAAGACCTGCCAACTCGTCTCACAACAATCAATGTTCTCTAAAGCAGTGGTTCTCAACCTTTTTTTTACCGGGACCCATTTGCCACGAGCAATGGCTTATCCTGACCCATACCCCCCAGCCCCGCCGGTGACCAACACACAGTCCTTTGCCCCCCCCCCCACGCCCCTGGCCATGCTGGGGCCTCTCACTCCCAACTCACAGCCCCCTCCCCCCCCGCACTGCCAATGGAGGGCCCCGGTTCCCACATCCTGCTTGGGCCAGAGCATGGTGGCTGCAGTAGCTCCAGCTCATGCAGGCGGCATTGGAATAAGTCCGGTCCAGCATGGACTAGACAGAGGAGGAAGGGAGGCCTGTGGCACACCCACCCTGGGCTGGGGCTCCTGTGCCATGCCAGGCAGCCTGATCACGGCCCCTCCTGCCCCTCCAAGCAGCATCTCCCAGCCACCCTTCCTCCATGAGCATGAGCACCAGCCCTGGTGCTGCCAGCCTAGCCACACATCTCCTCTGCCCCTTCTCCTGCTCACAACACTTTGAAATATTCTTGTGACCCACTTTTGAGTTGCAACCCATAGGCTGAGAAATGTTGCTCTAAAAGACTCAAACCTAAACCAAATACTTCATGAGTGATGAATTCCCAAGTTGGTTCTCTTCACATCCAAAGATGGCAAGAAATGCCTTCTATTTGCTCTTGGAAATAAGGAAGTCTAGGAATTTATAGCTGATAATTTGTATGGTTTTGTAACATGATGTTTTATAGAAGATTAGATGACAAAAGATAATGAAGAAATTGTCAGTTGTGGTAAAGCAACCCACTGTCTCTGTTCATCAACCTACCTCTTCAAAAAGACACCATCTCTATCAATGGTGACTTTTTTTTTTTGTCAAAACCAGTATCCCTCACTCTAACAGAGGGGATGATATGTGGATGACATTGTGGAAAGAAGCTGTTCTTTGAAAAATATTTGAGTAGGAGAATGTTCATAGCAGAATGTTGCTCCCTTTGAGCATCTTCTAAAGACTGAATCTCATTTATAACTTTTGTATTGTCATCTTGGACTGTTTCATATCTTTAAAGCAACCAGGACTGTCAATAAACTCCAATAAAGTTTTTTAGTGGCAGTATAAGTCTATCATCCACCAGTACAAGAAATTCCAAGTGGTTATTCCAAGTATTCCTTTTTATAAGGAAGAATCCACCATCATGGAACTGAAACTTGGCATTAATGGAACCGCCTTTTGAGCAATTAACATCTTAATTGCATCATCTATTCATAAAAACTGCATTTCTAGTGACTATTACGTCAGTCGAAAAAGTAAAGTGAAATAGCTCTTATGTCAGTTCCTCTTATGCAGTCTTGCAACGCAGATAAGGTGATGATGAAATAAGTTTATTGTAAAAATGTTACAGGACTTGTACATGTACTGGCATTTTCCCCAAAACTTCATTCATCTGTGATAGAAGTTAAGCTGCATACCTCAAGTGAACAGAATCCATTCGTAAATCACTCTGCCTGGAATTGAAAGACAGATCAAAGGGAAAAAAAGTTTCACCTCACGGGCTTTCAAAATGCATTGCTGATTGCATAAGGACAGCATATGACATCAGTAAGGCAACTTTGAATCATAGGAAAAGATTGCTGGAAGGGACTTCAGGAGGTCCAAGTCCAAATCATGGTTCTCAGTAGGATCACCTGGAAACTATCCAAAACAAATGCTTGCCTAAACTGATCCAAAAAGCCTTCAAATATGGAGATTCCACAGTCTCTAGGTAGCCAGTGCTTAACCACCCCCATAGTGAGAAAGTTCTTCTTCACATCCAACCTAAATTTCCATCTGCTGAAATTTAAGACTGCTGCTCCTTGCAGACACAAGGAATAGTTTGTTACCATCACCCTCTCTATAAAAACCCTTCAGGTATTTGAGCAGTTATAAAATATCCCTTTTGTTTTCTCTTTTCCAGGTACTATTAGAGCATTCAGCCAAGCTGCAAACCACACTGCATTTCCTTAGCTGAAATAAGTAAAGCAGCCACACTGAGTTCAGTTCATATGTTTACTGGCCATTATTCCTCAATGAGGGCATCAAGGTCAGACACATGATATGGAAGGTCAATCTCTCAATCTTTATTTAGATGAGCTTCCACCTCCCACCTCCATCTGCAGCAAACAATTCATGACTGGGAGCCTTGTGTAAGGAAACTCCCAAAAGAAAAGGCTTACCTTTACCTCTCTGAAATGTTTTGTACACATGAATCCCATAAGCTGCCCTTCCTTCCCTGAAGCTCAGAGGCCATACTCTGGATGGAGAAGGACCTAAGTAGCAACTGAAACTGTTTTATGCCCTTGGGAAGAAGCCTGAGGTCATACGGTATATGTTCACAGCTACAAAGGGAGATTGGTGATGAAGGGTACCTTGTGCCTGAAGGCTTATCCAACAGCTCTCCCAACTATACAGCTGGTTCAACAAAAGACATCATAAAAAGTCTTGGCTTTCAACATTTCCTGCACCACCATAACTACAACATTACAACCCTACTACACTGATGATGAAGAAAACATTCTGAACTCCAGTTCAAACACCCTACACACACCAGAAATGTGATGATATGCAACAAACATCTATAAGTATATCTGCTTTAAACACAAATAACACTTTCATGAGTGTTGTAAAATTCTTTAAAGGGGCAATGTCCAGATAAGTTACATATATATACACTTCATATAAAAATGGGTCATTATTTTTGTTCACTTTTGTACTCCTTTTGGGGTAATGAAATCAGACTTGCTAATTTTTTAGTTTTGTTTTCTAAGTCTTCTGCCTCCTTTTCTGATTGGGGGTCACAAAACTAGGAAAGGTAAATATAAATGGAAGAAAATTAAAGAAAACAAACTTATTTATATTAAAATATTTTTGATTTGTCTTGAAAACATATCTCTTTAAGTTTAACTTTTTTAAACTATATTTTTTACTATATTTTTGTTTGGTTGTTGGTTAAGCTTAAGTGGGATTTAAGTGGTATGTGGGCCTTGTGCAGACTTTCTATGAAAGAATAGCATTTTACCCACAGAATCCCTAAAATATATGCCTTAGTATGTTTGGTGCTCTGCCATTTCTTGGAGACTGCACCACACTCCTTATCCTGGACTTAATTTTAAATAAATGGAAAAAGGTAGAGGTTCTTTTAAAAAAAAAATAGTGGTTGATCTTCCAATTTTGCTTAAGAAAAAAGTCCAAAATCAATTATGTGTTTTAGTATAAGGAGGGTAAGATTGATTCAAGTGATTAATAAATAATTATAGCCCCATATCCTATAAATGCATATACATATGAGCAGTCCAATTGACATTAATGGAAGTACAAGAATTTTTGGATTTGGGGCTATATTTCATCTCTCAGATGACAAGAGACAGGCTGGTTGGAACACCTGGCAGAACAGAAGTATAGTAGACTAAAATCTACCCTAGTTTCTGAATTTCTGTGTTTCTTATTGTTGCATGTTTCTTCCCTTTTTACAGAAATCAGGACTTTTGTAAGACATGAACAGAATTACTGTTCTTTATGTACTTCTGCAGAACTAAGATGGTCTAAAGAAACACAGATATTCACTTTGCTCAGATAATGCTGGAGCAAAAAAAAATTTCTAGTGAAATGTTAAATATCCCTGGAAATCAGGGACAGCTGAAAGTCACAGAATGTACTCTGTTATCCAAAGAATTTTTTCTTTGGCTGCTTCTATTTGTCCTTGTAGTCTCTGAACTATATCCTAATTGCCACATATAAGAACTACATTATAAAGTGTCTTCTCTTTGAAGTAGATGTCTTATTTTCCTGTTACCATTTTTAACTGTTATGTACAGATCAGTTACATATGTGAATGCATTATGATTATTCTGAAAAGACTGACTTGTGACTAAAAGGCAGGAAGAATATCTGTACAATAGTATCCTTGAAAGGAAAACACAAAAAGCCATTGCTTGCCTGTATGTTTGCCTATATATGACATTCATTCAAAGTTCACCAATACAGACAATTTTTTTGATGGATTCCAAGATATGCATGCATATTTAATTAATATCAGTTCTGTAATTGCTGAAAGTGGGGTATTACTGTTGTGTTATATTTCATTAGTAATAATTAGAGGAAGAATGCAATTGCTGAGCAAAATTTTATTTTCTGACACACCCATGAGACCTTCTTGATTTAATGGAAATTGCATCTACATTGTAAAAAGACAATTTTCTCCATTGCCTGGGAAATGATTGTTAACTTGAAAGTTAGTTCCCCTTTCCTAAGTCACTTTTTCTCTCTTTACTAGTAATAGATTTTGTACTGGATTTTCCAACTTGTTCAGTGTTGTTCTCAACTCTGTGCTCATTGAGAATGATGAGAGTGAATTTCAATAACATGGGTGCAATTCTCATTCAGTGGGAATGACTTCAATGAAAGCAGTCAAAACAATGCTGAATGCTTCTAAAATCCATCTTCTTTTCTGCCGCCAAGTCACCATGCATTTTTCTCCACAAAACAGTACTAGGGGAAAAAATGCAAATTTATTTCAAAATAATAAATACCACAAACGTGTTTCTGTGGTATCTCAAGCCCTCCATCTACACGCCCAGTAATCCGAACATTGTGCGACTTTAAACAAGTATCTTCTCTAATAGATCAGCGACATAATAACCAAACAACGCTAACTGGGATGACGTTAAGTGTGGAGTGCCTGTACATAGAAAGGGTAGAGAATACAACTTTTCAGACAGATTGTTTCATAGTTTCTAGGGTCGGAAGGGACCTGAGCAGATCATCTAGTCCGACCCCCTGCCATGGCAGGAAAGAGTACTGGGGTCAAACGACCCCAGCAAGATGTTCATCTAGCCTCCTCTTAAACACCCCCGGGGTAGGAGCCTGCACCACTTCTCTTGGAAGTTGGTTCCAGACCCTAGCCGGCCTGACCGTGAAGTAGCGCCTCCTGATATCTAACCTAAACCTACCCTCTGCCAGCTTGTGACCGTTATTCCTGGTCACTCCTGGTGGTGCTCGGGGGAACAGTGACTCCCCCAATGCCTGCTGATCCCCCCTGACTAGTTTATAACAGGCCACAAGACCCCCTCTCAGCCTTCTCTTGTGGAGGCTGAACAGGTTCAGGTCCCGTAGCCTCTCCTCATAGGGCCTGCCCTGCTGCCCCCTGATCATGGGGGTGGCCCTCCTCTGGACCCTCTCCATGCTGTCCACATCCCTCTTGAAGTGCAGTGCCCAGAACTGGATGCAGTACTCCAGCTGCAGCCTGACCAGTGCTGCATAGAGGGGGAGGATCACCTCTTTGGACCTGCTTGAGATGCATCTGTGGATGCATGCCAAGGTGCAGTTGGCCTTCCTAACTGCCTCCCCACCCTGCCGGCCCATGTTCATCTTGGAGTCAATGATGACCCCCAGATCCTTTTCCGCCTCCGTGCTGACAAGAGGGGAGTTCCCTAACCTGTAGGTATGGTGCCGGTTGTTCCTCCCGAGGTGCATCACCTTGCACTTGTCTGTGTTGAAACCCATCCTATTCATGTCCGCCCACCCTTGTTACCTGTCGAGGTCTGATTGTAGCCTGTTGCATTCTTCCAGTGTGCCCACGTCCCCCCACATCTTAGTGTCATCAGCAAATTTGAACAGGGTGCTTTTTACCCCCTTGTCCAAATCACTGATGAAGATGTTGAACACTGCGAGCCCGAGGGCAGAGCCCTGCGGAACCCCACTGCCCACGTCCTCCCAGGTTGAGAAGGACCCATCCACTACCACCCTCTGGGTGTGGCCCTCCAGCCAGTTGGTGACCCATTTGACTGTGTGGGTGTCTACACCACAGCCCCCCAGTTTCTTAATGAGAACGGGGTGAGAAACAGTGTCAAAAGCCTTCCGGAAGTCCAGGAAGACTATGTCCACTGCTACCCCTGTATCTAATGATCTGGTGATCTGATCGTATAAGGCCACCAGGTTGGTCTGACAGGACCCGCCACTGATGAACCCGTGTTGGTTGCCCCTAAGCATGCAGTCCCCTGCTGGCCCCTCCTGGATGTGTGCCAGCATAATTTTCTCAAACAGCTTGCCTAGAATCGAGGTAAGACTAACCGGCCTATAGTTTCCCAGGTCCTCCTTCCTGCCTTTTTTGAAGATGGGAACCATGTTGGCCCTCTTCCAGTCCTCCGGTACCTCACCAGAGCACCACGAGTGCTTGTAAAGCCGTGTCAGGGGACTTGCAATGACCTCGGCCAGTTCCTTTAGAACTCTAGGGTGGAGATCATCCGGGCCGGCTGACTTGAATATGTCCAACCCCTCCAGAAGCTCCCTAACTAAATCCTCGCTAACCTGTGGCCCAGGTGTGCCTCCCCCGGGGCCCGAGGGGGGCCCAGCAGAGAGGTGGCTGTTCTGGTCCCTACTTAGGAAGATGGAGGCAAAGAAATCGTTAAACATGTTAGCTTTGCCGTCTGGTGTGACAACCAAATTTCCCAACACGTCCTGCAAAGGCCCCACATTACCCAGGACCTTCTTTTTACCCCCTATGTATTTAAAAAAGGACTTCTTATTATCCTTAATCTGGGAAGCTAGTCCCAGTTCCATCTCTGCCTTGGCCTTCCTAACTACCCCCCTACATCTCCGAGCAACTACAGAATAGTCCTCCCTGGTGATGACCCCTTCTTTCCATTGAGTGTAAGCCTCATTTTTAGCAAGGAGACATTCCCGGAAGCTTTTGGTGAGCCATGGAGGCTTGTGTGCTCTCCTGCTCTCTTTGATCCTCGTTGGGATTACCTTCCTTTGGGATTGGAGGATCGTCTCCTTAAGGAGCGACCACTCTCCTTGGACACCTGGCTCCCCTCTCCTCCGGGACCTCAGCGCTTCTCCAACTATCCTCCTTAGCTCGTTGAAGTTTGCCCTCCTAAAATCTAGGGCTGCTCCTTACTGCATGCCTTTGCCACCTTGTGCTGGATGGTGAATTCCAGCAGGCGATGATCGCTGTCGCCCAGGTGGTCAAGCATCTGCAGCCCCCTCACCAGGTCATCACCCGTGGCCAGCACTAAGTCCAACAAGGCATCTCCCCTGGTGGGGCTGTGCACCTCCTGGGTTAGATGGAGGTCCTGCACTCTGGCCAAGAACCTACGTGACCGTTCAGACCTGGCTGACTGTTCTTCCCAGCAGATGTCTGGGAAGTTCAGGTCCCCCGTGACTACCACATCCTTAGCCTTCACTACCTCTGTGAGCTGACCCAAGAATTCTTGGTCAAGCTCTTCTCCCTGGTTGGGAGCTCTGTAGTAGACTCCCACTGTTAAGTCTCTTTCCCCGCGACTGCCTTGTACTCTAACCCAAAGCACTTCAGAGTGCCCCTCTCCTGACTCCTTGCTAATTGACAAGGATGTGTATTCCTCCTTAATATACAGTGCCACACCCCAACCTCTCTTTCCTATCCTGTCCCTCCTGTACAGCCTATATCCCTTAACATTCACCACCCAATCATGCGTTGTGTCCCACCACGTTTCCATTATCCCCACTATGTCCGGGCTGGTGTCAGCCAGCAGGAGGGTGAGTTCCTCCTGCTTGTTACCCATACTACGAGCGTTTGTGTAGAGGCATTTGAGGCCTCCTGTGGATGTGTGTACTGACTCCCTAGTCCCAGCGTTAGCCTGGCCCCTATCTCTTACCAGTTTATACCTGGTTTCCATAACTGTAATGTTTCATGGTAGATTAAAGGTAGTGTCAAGTAAAGTCAATCCAGAGGCCGCTGCCACCACTGGGGCACCTTAGATGCTATAACTACCCCTCTCCACCCCACCCTGTGTTTGGCTAGCTTTGTACACTCTGTCAGCTGAAGCCCTGTCCAGTCCTTCATATTGGTTCCAAAGCTCTTCTTGGGTCTACCTCTTTTTCTTTTTCCCTTTACAGTGCCCTACATTATGGTATTAGCAAGGTTGACCAGTCTCCTTATGACATGTCCAAACCATTGCAACTTCTTTCATTGCACAACTTCCAACAACAGTTTATAGGTTCAAATTTCTTGACTGATTTGCTGCTTGACAGACTCATTCGTCCAGTGCTCAGTGTGCAAGACACACAGCAGTCTCCTAAAGCAGAGCATTTCAATTCTGTTCTCAGACTTGTTATTAAGGCTCCATGCCTCACAGCTATAAAGCATCATAGAGATAACCACAACATGCAGATGTAACTTTATCTTCAGTGTAATATTGCTGCTTGCCCAGATTTTTTTTAGCTTTGTTAGTTGGCTGGTGGCAATAGCTACTCTGGTCTTGGCTTTCTTTTCAAATGTTAAGTCTTCTATGACAGTGGCTCCCAGATACTTAAAACTTGTTACTCTTCCTAGTTTTTCATTATGAATCTTCACACCAACACTGCTGTCAGCTATCTTGGAAGTTGTCATCGCTTTCTCTTCACAATGTTGATTTCCATTCTGTAGCTCTTTGCAGTTTCATCTAGCAGAGTGGTTCTCAAACTGTGGGTCATGACCCCAAATGTGGTCACAACATCGGGAGATCGGGTTGTGGGGGTTAGGGGCTGTGGGTTGGAAGTGAGGGGCCAGGCTGAGGAATTTGGGTCATGCTGAGGAGTGGGACCATAAATGGGGTTATGCTGAGGAAAAGTTTGGGAAGCACTGGTCTAGCATTTCTGTAAGTTCCTGAAGCCCTTTAGATGTCCCTGCTATCAGATCAATGTCATCAGCAGCAAAGTGCAGCCTCCAACTGATACAGTTCCTGTGAAATTCTCTAAGGCATCTGACATGATTTGTTTGAGGAAGAGGTTGGGATGGCATGGTGAGAGCAGGCAAATTTGGTGCACTTCTCCTTGTCAAAGATCAAAGTCTTTGATTTCAGATGCTGATGGCAAAAGGTCAGATGGCGAAAGGTCAGAGGCTAACATAACAAACTCTGTAATTGTAATTTATCCCTCTGTATTAACAGTGCTGCATATATACACCCCTGTCTGTGCCTCATTTCAAATCACTTGAGTTCCCACACAAGAGAAAGACACTAACCTTGAACAAATTGCAGCTTGGTACCGTGACGTCAAAAAAAAAGATATCGGTACCCATGGTGACCAATTAAAAATGAAACTACTTTAGTGAAGTCGTAAAATTAAATAATATACTATGCACGCCATCCTGTGACCAAACAGGACCAGTACCACCCAAGTAAAAATAACCCCCCCTTTTTTCTAAAACCTGAGCAACAAAGAGAGGATAAGTGCCAACTCGTTAATTATTCATGCCTGGCGTATAGTAATTGGTCACCTTTGCCAAGTATAACTTTGAAAGAACTTCCGCCCAAAGCAGAGAACTGTGTATACACTCAAGAAGAACAGATCGTGCACAAATATTATCTCTCCACCTACGTATCTTTCTGGCGTATCCCCGTCTTGCTGGCCCAGCTATCTCTCTATCTTTGTCGTTATCTTTCTTATCAAGAGCTCTCGGTAATCTGCAGACTGCAATGGCTTGTGTGAATCGCTCGGAAGCAACTCTCTTACCCACCCTGTAAATGCTGGGTAACATGATATCTGCATGCTGTAACTGAATAAATCAACTCCTCTGCCTACGCTGCATCACATCAGTAGCATAAGTAAAATAAACTTTCTGTGTAACCAATATGCTGTGTTTAAATCCTCTGACTCCTGCTCACCGGTATCACCCACCTGTCCGGTTATAAATCCCCCTCCTCGCGCCAAGCCGGTCGTGCCAACCCAGGCTCGCAGGTCAAGGGTGCACCGGCGTTAGGGGCGTGACACTACTGAAGTCACAAAACATTCATTGATATTGTTGCCAATCAGCACTTCACTACTTTCATTGAAGTAATGTTCTTCTATTAGTGTTATCAAGGATCTGCTGATGATGCGATCCCATTTGGGGTCATAACCCACAGTTTGGGGTTGTGACCCAGCATGCTTCTTGATCACAAACCAAAGTGCTTTGTGCCACACCCTATCAGAAGCTTTCTCGAAGTCTATGAAGTTATAGTCAAGTTATTTTGGGTGATCACAGTACTATTCACACAGTACTTGGATGTTGAAAATTTGCTCTGTGGTACTTCTCTCCACTCCAAACCCAGCTTGATTTTCCTTCAGCATGGCCTCTACTTGAAGCTTGAGTCTGTTCATTATTATTCTTAGAAGTACTTTGCTTGGATGGCTGATCAAATTGATGGTGCAGTAGTTTGTGCATTGGTGGAGATTCCCCCTTTTAGGAAGGGGGAATTTATCCACTGGTCAGGCCAAGTTTTCTCCTTCCACATCATGTTGCAAATTTTGTGAAGCATGCTTGTTATTTTGTCACCTGTTCTGCAGGTATATTGTCTACCCCAGCTGCTTTCCCATTCTTTAGGCTTCTAATGGCTTCTTCTACTTTTCCTGAGATGTCTGGGTCTTCCTCTTCTGTCCTTCCATATCTTCTTTTCTCTAGTAGGGCAAGTAATTTGAGCCCTGGTTGGATGTTGTAATTGTAGAGTTGCTTTGCATACTCTATCCATCTAAAGGTAGTGAGATCTATCTAATTTGTTTCTGTGACATGATCATTTCAGACCATTCATGTTCTTCAAGATGCCCTTTACATTGGCTTGCTAATTTGGCCATTCTCTTGTTCTGATCTCCCTTCATGTATCCCCAAGCACTTAGAATATTTTTCTATATTTCGTAGTGCATTTTCTAAATTACTTTAGTATTAAATGCCTTAGATTTTACATCTTGTGTCAAGACAGCATGCTGATGTGAAAAGCCATTTTATCCAGAGAGGGATTTTTCAGTCCATGGCAATATGCATTCCTCCAAAAGACTTCTGATGTTCTCTTCACCTCTTCTTTCAGATTAGGGAAAAAGTATGTCATTTTCTCCAAGTAGGAGTCTGTGCTTAATAGCTTCTGATTGTCTCATCACCTGTGATCTTTTCTTTCACAACATTTACATTAAACATATTTGTCTTTTGCATATTCATTATGACAGTATTGATGACTCTCTTTGCTCAGCAACCTGTTGCTTCAAGGTCTTCTGAGACTGTAGTCAAATAGTATAAACTATTCTCTGTCGTTCTTAATGTTTTATCTTTAAATGTTAAGAGCTTTCTCAACAAGAAAGGATGGATTTAAGTGACTAATAAAAAAAAGAAAGGAATACATTAAAAAGACACCCTTTGTGATACCTGTGAGATGAGCTGATGAATAGCTGTCTGCATTCACAGGTCAGTTAAATATCATTTTTTACTCAGAATATCTCTGAGTATGTTCAGGTCACTCATGCCTTTTTTTTCAGTTTTTGTTTTTTTTAATCTACGTCATTATTATTAACCACCAAACTCTGCAGCAGAGAGGCATGCTGGTCTCATACATTGCAGCTACTTTTAAACAATAAATTCAAATTCTCAGTATTAGCCAACCAGATGCAAATTTGTTTCTAAGTTTAGTTCCCTCATCCAGATATTTGTTTAAACTCAAAAATTGTCTCTGAGAAGCTTCAAGCTTGCTCTAAGTTGCACTGGTAGCCACATTCTGAAAGTGATAGTTCCATCACTCCAAGAAACACTGGAACAAAAGATCTTTGTCACACCTTTTTCCCCTGCCAGTGTTTTGTATCTTAGATGCTGAGGGATAAAGGTGCTTCCTCAGCTCACAATCTAAGCCAGCACAAAGAAAGCTTTAATAGAGAAGAATAACTATCCCACAGTCTTTAAACAGTTCACATAGCTCTCAAAATACATTCATTTAAGTCACTCATTGGAAATCATCCTGCACTTTGGCATTAACTGTAGCTGTGAATGATCATTGATGAGCTTGAAAACAATTTCCTTTCATTAATATGAAGAAATGAGTTTGTGGGTGTGTTTAAGAATGGGTTGATGAAGTGGTTGGGCAAATATGATGTAAAGCAATACATCATATTTGCACCCCGCTCCCAGTGCTGCCACTTCCCACCCTGAGCCCAGCCTGGCCCAGCCCCTGCCAGGAAGAGCCTGGCGCAGCCCTGGTCCCAGCCTGCAACTGCCCTTCCCCACGCAAACGTGGGGAGCATGTGGGTAAATTTTGATCATGTGGGTAAAAAAAGACTACATCATGCCGTATTCACCATGACTAGTAAAATAGAAGTTTTTAAATTATGCAGATCTTTTTTCTGTTTATCAGATTGTTGAAATAATAACATTCTTCCAGACTTTCCTCCTCATCCATCCTGTGCTCAGAGCTAAGCCCAGTTAGGTGTAAGTCATTTTCAAAAATAGATCAAAATATCTTCAAACATTACAGGTTTTTTATTTAATGGATGCATAACCACCTCATATCTTCTCCCTTGAAATTTGGACAACAGCAGAAAAATGTAGGTCATCCTGTACAATAATATTCTGGCAGGATTTAGGCTTGCATGAATCCTATATGACTTTTCGGTATTTAACATGATTCCTGGTCAAGAAGGTAGGCTGAACAACATTTTATAGGGTATAGATAATTTTTTTACTGCTAAGTTCATTATTTTTTTGATTAGATATACCTTCTTCAATAAGCTTTCTAATGATTTATATGGTGTGTGCTGCCAATACTTACATTACAGCAGTAACTGTATTTACTTAAATCTTAGACCAAGTTTTTTCCCCATTCAGCATGAAGAAAAAAAGCCCCTCATCTTGTATTCAAGTACAAGACAGGGAGCAGGCAGTTGCTGGGGCTCCAGCTCTGGCCTTGACCCAGGCTCAAAGTTAGAACTCTAGCCACTCCTGGTCCCCCTCCTGCTTCTTGCTCTCTGGCTCTGGCCTCCCTACCTCTGCTCTCTATCATGGCCTACTTCCCACCACCTCTGCCCCTTGCCACCTGCCCCAACCACCTCTGCCCCATTCCTGCCCCACCACCTGCTCCCTGAAGCCTCTGTCCCCTCCCCTGCTTACCTTCAGTCATGGTCCTAAGGCTGCAGTTTCCATGTTGCCACTGCAACAACTGCTGGCTGGCCTGACAGGAGCTGGAGCCACCATATATGCTCCGTGCCCTAGGCCAGAGCAGGTCCAGAACTGGAGCCAAAGCTGCAACAGAGGATATGTGGTCAGGGAGGGGCAGAGGCATGAGGCGGGCAGGTGCCAGGGTATACAGGTACTGAGGTTGGCAGACAGCAGAGGGAGCAAATGGTAGAAGGAGGGAGCAGAGGGAGAAGGTGGCACAGGATGCAGGCACTGTGGGGACAGGGAGTACAGGCAGTGTTGCCCTGTGGGGTCAGGCCAACTGTCAGGATCTCAATATTGCACTAGACAGGAGGGTGAGACACAAATGCACATATATAAACACACAAATCAATTAGGTGCAAAGACACACACACACACACACACACACACACACACTAACAACTCAGGCACATCCAAACCACCCTAGGCACATGCATACCTATCACCAATTCAAGTACATACACACCAAAAATTAGACAGCAATCGGATTGTCAATACCCACACCCTCTGTACACATACACAGATTACTGATTCATATATCACACACACGATGACACGTGTGTGTGTGTGTGTGTGGTGTGTATTCACCAGTATTCACTTACCTGCACATACACACAGGTGAGTTCCTAACTTGGATGGTACGGTGTGTGTATGTGTGTGCTTGGGGTACCTGGGATACTTGGGGAAGGTTAAGGTGAGAAAGAGAGCTATAGTGTAGGGAGTGAAAGTTGCCAGAACTGGGATTAGAACTGGTGGACTAAAGAGAAGGTGGCTGAGGAACCGAGACTTGGGGTTACTTAAGGTCAAGTGGCTTCAGGGTTACTTGAGGTCACTGATGCAAGGGGAAAAGCCCAGTGGTAAGGAGGAGACAGCCAGGAAAGAAAGAGAGGCAGAAACCTGGGAGTTTGGAGCTGGAAACTGAGGCAGACAGCTGAGAGATTGAGGGCAGATAAGTGGTGGCAAGGAGGAAACAGTCAGGAAACAGACAAAAACCCAACTCGGGGTTTCAAAATAACAGGTTTATTAAACAGACAACACACTACACAGCCCCATGAACTTATTTGTTCACACACACACACACACACACACACACACACGCGCACACACAACTGCAGCAGGAGGGAGACTCAGTGGAAGGGTTGAGTTGAGGTAGGGATGAGAAGCAGAGTCCAAGTCCTTGGTTGAAGAGAGGGTGGGGGTGATAGCTACCTATCCAGGCTGGAAAGGGGTCTTTGTCCAGTAAGTGTTGTCCAGAGGACAGTCACTGGCAGGGCTGCTGGGTGGATAGGTGGTGTGGCATGGTGCTGGTCCAGATGGAGAGGGCGTCCCAAAGAGTCAGTCTTCACTAACCCTTTTTATGGGGCACACTACCGCTGATCTTCTGGCACAATGGTGGGTTGCCTCATCTTTTGTTTCTTGAATGCTGCGGGTGGTTCCAAGGGCTGGGTTGTTGGTCCAGATATTGGTGTTGACTGTTCAGTCATTCAGAGGGAGCTATTTTTAAACCTACTGCCATTGTCTCTCAAGAACCCTCATTCTTCCCCATTCATTCAGAAACCAAGTTACATAGGAAGAGTAGGTGTGAGTCATAGGTTACACAACAGGGCATGGGGACAAGATGGGGACTTGACAAACAAAATGGAAAATTGACATGATTTATGCTAACTTACATATGCAGGCCTAAATCATATAGTACCAGTAAAACAGTAATATAGAATAGTAAAAATCAATATAAACATAATGATTATACAACGGGCTCCCAAGGGAGGTGGTGCTCTCCCCTACCCTGGGGGTATTCAAGAGAAGGTTGGATGTGTATCTAGCTGGGGTAATGTAGGCCCAGCACTCTTTCCTGCTTATGCAGGGGGTCGGACTCGATGATCTATTGAGGTCCCTTCCGACCCTAGCACCCTAGCATCTATGAGCATCTATGAACATAAGGGAGAAAAATAACCAAATACAGCTTGCTACCAAAATAAAATGCTGAAGCTTATCCTATGTCTTAGCTCATTTATACTTATCTATAGGGAATAGAAAGGGAGAGAAAAACATCAGAAATGGTTGGGGAAGGGGAGGGAATCCATTTCCAAATAAAACAACAACAACAACAAAAACTAGGGGTTTTGCTACAGCAACAGGGAAGGCAAGTGATGGGGGAACAGGTGGCAGGGAGCAAGGGGCAGGGGTTCCTTCTCCTGCCCCCTTACCACCTCCCTCTCTGCCGCTGCTTTTTTCACTGAAGCAGTAGGGAGGAAGGTTGTATCTAAGCCAACCCCTCTACTCCTCCCCCCCATAATTAGATTCTAGAAATGGAAAAGTCATAAATTTGTTATAATTTTCTAGGTATAGAATCTAATTACTGTGGAGTCATCTTAAAAATTGAAAGTTGCCTTGGATTTGGGTAAATACATTATTTTAACATCCATGAATGAAATGCACTATCTTTATATATAGGAGATGGAAATATGGTAACCCGCACAACTAGAGATGTGCTTTTTTTGAACCCATGGACTTGTTTCCTTGTAGAGCTTCTTGAGATCCAAGTCACTCTAAAAGGGGTAAAGACAAGAAACTTATTGGCTACACAAAGAAACACACTGCATCTTCCTCAGGTGATGGTAAAAGGAACACAGTTCTAGTGTACTTGACTGAATTCTTACAGGGATTGTGGCTCCATGAGACTTGTGGGTAAACCTATACAGGAAAATGAAGGTGTGATTATATCATAGATAGTAGCATACCTGTGCAAGTTTATCAAACTAGCATGGGCATAAATAGACATGATGGCATAGATTTTAGAACATGCTAGCAACCAAAGTTTATTTTCAGAGTTTCTAGATAGTTTGTACTCTGTTTGCTAGCACATATACTCTCGTTGCTACATCCCATGATGACAAGTCTCCACTGCTATTGCTGATTTGGTATGTTGTGGCTCCATGTTTCCCCTGTGGCTTTTGTCTTCACTAAGAAAAAAGTGCTGTTGTCACTTCTTAACATGAAATAAAACTCTAGTACAATGGCTGTCAATCTTTTTAGACTCAAAGCACCCCTTGGAAAATACCAGCTCTTAGCTTTCTCTCATATTTGACTATTGAATATAATACAGCTATTCTTCTATTGCAAATAACTCAGAAAGACCACAATAGGTCTAAATGGTTTTGACAGTCTGGATTCCTATTTGAAATCTCTGGATTTATCTTGCGAAGCATGCGCAGGTGCTTGCACACCTGAGTTCTAATATTGTGCAGCACCCCGTGTCACCCTTAAAAGGAAAAATCTTGAAAAGCATTAAGTATTTATGCCGAGAAGAAACCTCACTGCTAGCTATACAAAGTCCCTTTTCTATTTTAAGCATGCATGTACTTTGCATATACCATCCCTTCAGCATCAAATTAATATGGATAGATGCTTTGGTTATTCTTTTCTTTTATGTAGCCTCGTCATAATTCCTAACAAACGGGCTTTAACTTGAAATATTGATTCACCATAATTATAGCAACAGTACAGGGCTGAGCTAAATAATGTGGAAAGATGATACTATAGCATCAATAGCAAAAAAAGCAATAAATCATAATAAATTCAATATTCAAAGGGATTATTTGATTTTTATGTATACTTTTAAAGTAATAAAGTAACAGTTACAAATTCATCAAAAGTCAATGAAGGCAAAAACAAGGTTTATCTAAAAAGATGTTTTAGGCTCTGTCTTAAAGAAATAGAAATACTTAGTAGTTTAACAAAAAAATTAGATCACTATTTCAGACCATCATCTCCTTGATCAGTACTGTATCTTTGAAAGAATGGAATTTCCATATCTTTGAGACATATTAGTGTGTAAGGTTGTGAGTTCATCCCATCACATCAGTCTCTCTCTCTCTCTCTTTTTTTACTGGCTGAAATTTTTTACCAGTGTCTTTTTTTTTTTGCAGCTATGTTTCTTTTATATATTATCACTGTTAGACTCCCCAGGGAAGCTGTAAAGCATGAAACATGTACATGTGTCTCAACGGTTTCTTAGTCTGCTGTAAAACAAAAATTCTCAAGGTGGAAATGAATGTCATCTGTTTGCAAATTAAGTTGCTCATCAAGTCGCATGGGGTATATGGCCCTTATAAAGGAAATACAAAAGGTTATATATGAGGTTACATTTGCTTTGACAATTATTGTTTGTCCTAATCTGTATAGAGATCACCGAAAAATAAAATTGCAATAATTTGTCTGGCAGCAGTCAGTTATCTATTTAATAATATAAACTACATCTATATTAATAAGGTCACCCATTTCTCTTACTATTGACCAGAAGTTCATTGTAAGAATAGACCTTTCTCATAAAGGTCATTTATGGTCTATTATGTTTTAAAGAGATGTCTGGTAATATCAGTGATTTGCTCTCCTGGTGCATTTATTGGGTTGTTTCTTCACTCATTTATCAGTATATGATATTTGGAATAATCTGTTTATAAAAGGGAAATAAAAATACTGATAAAGGTTGAGGGTGTTGGCAGGAAACAAAACTGAGTAGGGAGGCTCACAAGGCAATGACAAAAATGGCAAGTTTTGCTAATAAAACTTTCTAGTGTCAACTATTCTTGTTAGGGCTAGGAATTTGGCCCCCGGCAAAATATAATTATTGCCACAAATCCAGTACTTCACTTTTTGAAATCATTTCAGTCACCTGATGGGTAAATGCTTGATCTTCCAAAGCTTGAGTCTTGAATTTTGTTCAGATTCAGGAACTAGGTTATGTCTTTAGTACTGTGTTTCAGACCCTTCTAGTATGTTATTTTCATTCCCTGTGGGACTGTGAGATTTTGCAAGTTTATTCTTATAGGTGTTAGGGATATTTGTTTGAGAAGTCACTGGCTATGCTGGGAGAAGTAAGATATTTTTGAGGGCAAACTTTTACATAGGTACTCGCTCATCAACACCAAAAACCATTTTACTTTGTATGCTGGCTTTTTTTCATCTGCTTCTAGGGAATGTAAACTTTCACTTAAAAAAAGACCGCTGGTTTGCAAAGATTTTTAGACTATGAACATGCGGTTGAATAAACAAACTTATAACCTGACATACTAGAAAGTAGCTCCATTCCTGTCCGTTGCTGTTCTATTACCAGCTTATGGGTTTCTACAAAAACTGAGTTAGGGGATTCAGTTAGAACAAATTTAAGTCTAGTCCCTGTTACAAATCGTAACCTTATTGCAACTAGGCTAGGAAATATCCATGTTGATAGGAGGCTCTTCGTGTTAGAGTTCCTCTTCCATGGCACCTTACTTGGAGCAAGACAGTTCATTAGTCCTTTAATATTATCAACCTAAAGTTAGCTTCAAAGGCTGTCCATCTTCACTTTTATTTTATTTCAGTTTAAAAGTGACCAGTTACGATCCCACCACTTCAGCAAAGGTGTATTCTAAACATCAGGCTCTGGACTGTGAGTTGGGGTTGAAGCTACACACCACTGTCCTGTCTCAATTTCACCTATCCTCTCCCCTCAGGTCAAGCTGGTAGGCTTTACCTGGCCTGATGGATCCTGATTTATTTTTGTCTTTTTTGGAAGACCAAGCTCTGGTGATATTCAAACCTGAGTTAATATTCTAATAGGATGGGGAAGTGATATGATATCAACATTTCTGTCAGGAGAGAGAAGGCCCAGTATACCCTGTCCCAGCCTCGAAACTGTTATATCTGGAATTTCTGCAAACTCCCACTATACCCTTCCAATCCAAACTTATTTTGACTATTGGCAGGAATTAGGCTATACATATTTTTGGCTCACATTGCATTATATTGCCAAACTATATCTGTCAAACACAAATCTGCAAAGTTCAAGTGTGGTTTGATTAGATAGAACATGTCTGGTTCAGATTACTGCCTCAGTCGTTCATCCTGTTTGATTTTTAGAGCAACAGATGATTGGTGTAAGAGCAGTCATAAATCTGTGAATGGGTCTTAATGTAACATCCTCAGATACACAAACAAGGGAAATAGACTATTGGGTGGTGAAATGGTCTTATTTTTATAATATTTCACTTTGTTTTAGTTCTGGGTATGTCTTCAGGGGATTACTGGTATCTTTTACTTACTTTGTGTGATTTTTCTATCCTTATAGATGTCAATTTTTTTTTCCTTCCTGAAAAAAAATTTCACTGCCTTCAGCTGTCTACTCTCTGGAGATCACACAAATTAAGCATTGGATCATTCCAATATTTAAAATTGAGATTTTTAGAGCACTTCTAGGTGCTGCAGTAAGTGGCGACAGTGATTCAGTAAGTGATATTTACCAGTGCATCTGGTGAAACATAAAGCATTGGTCCTGGTCATTTGTGGCAGCTAAAGATTTTGCATTACTTCTCGTAAGATGTGTCCCCTTGACATTTGGGACCCTCACATAACTTTCCCATTTGGAACAGAGAATGGGGAGCTAAGTATTTCTTAGTTAGTTAATTTGTATACAAAATGTACAGAGCCCTGTTGCCTTGGACAGCAGTAGATACAAACAGCATGTTCAGAGAGCTTCTTTTTGAGGGGATTCCAGGTCACCTTAAAAAGCAGATACTCTATTCTGTCTCTTTTCAGGAAATTCACCTAGATTCACAATCAGACACAGATTTGTTTCCTCCTGAAGACCACACTCTACACTCAACCTCCCTTGCATTTAGTTCTAGATCTCAGCTTCAGAGTCCAAGCAACCCCGTAACTCCAGATACTTCCTCTAGTTTCTGGGCCTGGACAGCCGGCTCCAGCTGGCTCAGTCAACGATTAAATATCATGCTACTTGGATTTATTGCATATAGCATTATAATCATGTATTGGTTCTAGTAAAGTCACATGAAAAGGGCAGAATTTTGTGTGGAAGTTTAGCAGAGACAGAGTGGAACTTTACTT
Source organism: Crocodylus siamensis (assembly GCF_052110815.1). Lineage (NCBI taxonomy): Eukaryota > Metazoa > Chordata > Crocodylia > Crocodylidae > Crocodylus > Crocodylus siamensis. The sequence goes on along the minus strand of NC_143397.1, from coordinate 77,198,894 downwards.
ACAAATTTCTTAAGTTGCTAGTATTTAGATTGGCTTTTTAAATATTCTCCTAGTATTATTTTAAGGTCAATATATACATTCATCACTTAAAAAAAAATCTGATAATGGCTTTGTCTTTCTGCTCTCCAGATTCCCCAACTGAGCACATTCTACATATTCTTCATTTCGATCCAATAGCTAATATGAAAGATTTAAGTGTAAATATGAAACTTTGATTTTATTTTCACAACCTAATTCTTGGCCCCTTACATCCCCATCCTTATGGTATACTGTTACATCAGAAATTGTATTGGAATGAAGTATATGTAACTGGATTTGAATCAAGAAGCAAAAACAGCAATTTGGGAGCTAGGAGTAACTGGCCAACTTTTGATATTGGCAAAGCATGCTTGAGGAAAAGCCTTGTTAGTGAGAAACAAGGCAGTTTCCTTCAAAATTCGTGAGAAGCAGGAAGCATATTTACATATAGTTCACCAGCGCTGTTTTAAAAGTATTGAGTTCACTCTGTTCTTAGGAAGCACGAAATGGCCAGGCTGTCCCTTCCACACACAAGGCAGCCAGAGTTGGACAGCTCTGGACATTTTGTGCTCAACATGAATGAGAAATCTTGGGGGGGTGCCCACAGATTTTGCTAGTAAAGTGTGTGCATGTGTGCGGTAGTTTTTCTATGGCAGGAAACATTTATTTCTCAATTTGTACAATTGCTTTTTGATTCCCAGCAGGTTATTTCCATAGCGGTAAAGATGGCCAGCCCTGGATTTGTGTGTGTGGTCAGACCTGTGTGCATGCGCATGCATGCATGCACATATGCAGTGGTCAGCTGTTTGTGTGTGCATGTGCCTGCGTTGGTCAGCTATGTGCACGTGTGGGTCAGCTGTGCGCACACGCGCTGAATGTATGTGAGCTGTATGTGTGCCTACGTTGGTCAGCTATGTGCATGTGTAGTCAGCCGTGTGTATCCATGGGTTGGTTAGGTGTGTGTGCATCTGTTGGTGAGCTCTGTGTGCGCACTGGTCAACTACGTGTGTGTATGTGCTTCCCTCCTTCCCGTGCCTGAAGGGAAGAGCGATCGCCTCTCTCTCATTGGCCCAGGCGGGGCCCTATGAGCAGGGGCAAGGGGCGCGCGCGGGCGGAGCGACCCCAGCCCCCGCCAAGGCAGCGAGGCGCCTCCACCGGGTAGGGGGGTTACGCCGCCCCGAGCGCGCGCAGGCGCGCTACTGCCAGAGCCCGGCGGAGCAGGAGCACGGCGGGGAGGGGAAGCCCTCCGCTCTCCTGTCGCAGTTGGGCGGGCGCAGTGCGCGTGCGCGCCGGCGGGCGCGGGGGAGGGGGCGCCGGGGGGCGGGGCCGCGCTGGAGCGGCGGCTGCGGGCGGTGGCTCACTATTTGGCAGGAAGGTGAGGAGGCCTCGCTGCCGGCGGCCGAGGCAGCGCGGGCAGTGGGGGATCCCAATGTGGCAGAGGCGCGCAAGAGGCAGCGGCGGCGGCGGAGGGAGGCGAAGGCAGCAGCAGCCGCAGCCGCAGCCGCTGTCGTCGTTGTCCCCGCTGCTGCTGCTGCCGCCGCGGAGGAGCTGAGCTGAGCGGTCCGGCGCGGGGAGGGGGCTCTGGCCGCTGCGGCGCTGCCCCCCCCCGGGGACGCGCCCGCCCCGTTGGCAGGTGAGAGGCGGGGGGAGGGCGCGGAGCGCGGGCCGGAGGGAGTCGCTGTGGGGGAGCCACACCGCTCCCCGGCCCGCCCCTCCCGCGAGGCCGCGTTATTTATCCCCCCCCTCCCTGCCCCGCCCAGCCGAGCCCAGCCCAGCCCCGCCGCCGCCGCCTCAACGGCCCTCCCGGAAGCCGCCGCCTAGCTCTGGCCCGGCCCCCCCCGCGGCTCCGCCCCGCCCCGGCGCTGCGGCCTGGGGCCCTGCGCGGGCCCCTCCCCCCCAAGCGGCGTCATCACCGCGGGCGTTCGAGGGGGGGCTGCCCCCTCCCCCGTGCCCGGGGTGCTGGGGGGAGGGGGGCGCACTGCGGGGCGGGGGAGGGGCCCGCGGGCCTGCGGCTCTGAGACACGGGATGTGTATGTGTGTGTGTCTCGGGCTTTGCTGGGTTCCTTTGTCTGCTGCTGCCGCCGCTTTCCCCTCCTCCTCCTCCTCCCTGTGCCTCTCTCCCTTCCTCCCTCCCCTCCTTTCTCTCGCCTCCCTCCCTTCCTTCCTCCCCTCTCTCCCAGGCTCCAAGCGCTGCTGCAGCTGCAGGTTTGTAAATACTGGACCCACACACACACTCTCACATACATACACACACACACACACACACACACACACACACATGCAACATGGCTGACGCTCGCCCTGCTCCTCCACCAGGCTCTTTTCCTCCTCCTCCTCCTCCTCCTCTGTCTGTCTCTACTGCTGCTTAGTCTCTCCTCCCCCCCCTTTTGTGCTTTTGTCTCTTCCCCCTCTTCCCAAAAAAAAAAAAAAAAAGAGAGAAGGGGGGAGGAAAACAGTTCACCCTCCTAATTGCGGGCATGGCGGGATTTCAAGGGTAAGGAACCTTGCTTTGGAAGCATTTGCCTTGCGTTTTGCTGTTTGCAACCAAATGCAACCTAACGTGAGAGCGGGTTGGGAAGGCTGGCCAGGCCTGGGCTGGAGGGGGAGGGGGAGGGGGCGGGTGAGCCCAGCTGCCAGAGGCTTGACTGGAATGTGCGTATCTTTTTCTCTCTTTGGGCTTGGGGATGGGGGGGAGGTGATGCACCAAAAGGTTGGCAGAGATGAAATACTGTTACACTTGCAGAATGCTCTAGGGCTGTTTCTGTGGTTGCAGGGCATAGCTCCTTGGGAGGTATCAACCCAGGATGGTCACGTTATAACAAACCAGTCGTCAGGATGGGGGTGGTGTAGGTGAAAACCATAACATGCTGAAGCTTTTGGCTGTCTTCGCTGTCCCTGCACCATTTCTCATGAGATGTCAGTATTGTAAAGTGCTGTCTCCTATGGCAGGATCCAGAACCGGAATTAACACTTGTCATATCCTCCTTTGCAATGCCTACTTTATTAGCCAGGTCTTTTTGCCCTTGTGATGACCATGTCATGGCCAAAGTATGATTGTTTTTATGGAAACAACACTCCTGCTTTCCAGATTTTTAGAAATGCCCAACACCATCATGAACTTTAGTCTGCTATTGAACTGAACCAAGAAAGCACATTTCTTACCTCTCCTGACACTGGTCAGACAGTCACCCCTCTCCTTCAAGCTCTCTTACCAACTGCACCCCCTTCTGGTTTCGTTGGTGATGACCTGCATTCTTTTGCTAAACTAGATGCTAAACTAACCTCATTTCTTGTTTATATTTTTACCATTTTAAAGTGATTTGGAAGTGTGTTTTCCCCCCCCCCCATTTTTTAAGATAGTAGTCTACTGGCTCTTGATCCTAAAACGTACATTTCCTTGTTTTCTGGGGGTTTTGCAGCTAATGGTAAAAAGCTTGTTTTCATAGTTGAAATTTCAAGGATAATGCTGGTGTTTAATTGACCATCATTCACTTAGTGTAGCTGGTATTAAAATTATTGGGATAACTTGCATTGCAGCTCAGCTGTAATTATTCCACAAAAACTTACTGGCAGTCATAACTTTCATTTGTAGTTGTCTGAAGAATAACGTTTCAGCTCTTGAAGTCTTTGCTTAGGAAGTTTCTAGAAGTTTCTGGTTGAGAGAGACTGCATACTTGCAGTCATGAGAAAAAATTCAGAGAGATGAAATTAAACGGGGTGGTCTTTAACAGAGTACTTGTAATGTCTGAGCATACAATACTGGAGTTAACTGATATGTTGACATACATACTGGTTCCGCTAGTGCTTTTCCTCCTTATTCCATCTAAGCTAGAAAATGTTAATTTGCTAGAGGTGAAAGAAATCTTATCATTCTGAGGTCATAACTATAACATGAAATTTGAGGTCAGTTGTAAATCCAAGTTACAAGATCTGTTTGGAATGCATATCTATGTCATGGATTCTGAGCCAAATATAATACTAATGCCTGCAAGGCCGGCTTTTCCCTTTCTTCTATCTCTAACAGAAGTTTGTAACTTTTTATTATTTTTTTCGCTAATACTGGATACAACCTCAATTAAGTTACTTCAGTTTGGTTATGGTCTTGATCTCATGAGGTTCACACAAACAAGCATCCTGTCTGAAAGACCAGATAATGGAACCATGAATACTTCCTAGAAGATGATGAGTGCTATGAATGATGCATGGCACACAGAAACATATCAACACATTTCAAAATTGATATTTTTTTTAATGTTAAAAAACATGGAACGCAGCATGTACCTGAAAAAGCCCCTGTTTGAAAACATCCCTTTGCTACACAAGATGGTGGTTGCAGAAGTAAAACTAACCAGGTTGATGGATTTAAGTTTTAAATTTTTTTGCTTCATTGTAAAGTCAAAGTCTTTCCCCTATACTTCACCACTGAATTCTGCCATTTATGTTGGGACTGGATTTTACTCTAAAAAAAACTAGAACAAACTTTCTGAAGTTGAATACAGTTCAAGGTTTCTTGGTTCAAGCACATCCATTCTGTAACTGTTGAATAACTGGATGTCTAACAACTTAAATCCTTTTGTAATTTTACTGCGTATGTGAGTTTGCGCCCAAACAAAAATAGTGGTACTTTTCATGACTGTTATGTACCTAACAGATCTGACCAATAGATATGATGAGATTTATCTCAATTTTAATCCTTTCTTTGAGCACAGTAAAGGGGCTACTATAAGATGATTTCTTGCACACTTAGGGGAAAAAATATTAGATTGCATTTTAGGCACAAATGCAATACCATGGCTAATAAGAAAAAAAAGGAATTGCAAACTACATTAAACTTTAATAGATGACATTTTTACCTAATCATATTGTACAATGAGCCTTTCAAGAAAAGAAATTGGAAACAAAAAATTACTGCACAAAAGAAATTAGGAGGTGGTGGTAAGAAATGGGAAACACACAGACATCTTCTCTAATATAAAATATTCGTCACTGGACCTTTGTGAAGACAACAAGCTATAATTGAGTTGTTCTTCATTTTAATGGCAAATTTCACCAACTTAAATTACTTCACACCATCAAAATTTAAGTTCACCTTGTGTTGAACTCCTAAGGTTTTCTAACTTTATGTGGGCATGAGAAAAATACTTTAATTGGTTTATCTTATTCCCTATCTTTTCCTCATTTGCTGCCAAACTAACTTTTTAAAATCATGTTGAGAATTGTGAATATCCCACTTGTGGAATAAATAAGCCTGTTTTAAAAAATTTAATACAGCACTTTTTTTTTTTTTAATTCCTATGTGTTTTGCCAAATACAGTTGGTATTTTGAAAAACAACAGAACAGCTGAATGTAGCCATTTAAAGGTCTGCTGCTGTAAATATTTTGTGCTTTTTGTTTCTCTCAAACTTCAGGAAGGTCAGACCAACTCTGATTATGTATATGGCAGGGAAGGTATTTTGTAGATAATTATGGAAACTTGTATGCTAGTATGGTTTCCATAATTATGGAAACTTGTATGCTAGATCATGTTATATCTAAAGGATGTTTATGAGAGATTAGTCATAAAGAAACTTGCCTGGATTACCCTAAGTGATTACCTTTAAAATATTTCAGAGGTAATCAAGTTGCAGATCAAATAGCAGGAAAATACCAAGAACCACGGTGGTATTGTTGTTTTGTTTTGTTTTTTTTTACATAGTCTGTAAAGGAGTCAACTTCTGTTCTTTGAAATCTTGTTGCATTATCTTGTCACTGTGGCTGGTATAAAACTAGCTCATGGTAGATCTGAAAATTTTCTTTAGAAGTTGATATACGAGTCACCATATTTGATCTTATTTCAGTCCTTTTCAAATAAGTGCCCTTACCAGGTGGCTTTAGACCTGAAAGAAAAATCAATTTTCTATCTTGTTTTTAAGTATGGTTGAGCAGCTCTTCGGCTATGGCTTTGGCGTTCCTATTTCTTCTTGCACTGTTGGAAGTCTAGTACATTCCATATATCAGCATGTTAGTCCATTTACTAGCTAAAGAGAAATATTCATACGTGTTAGCAGGCTACACAAGAAAAATATGGCTAATCGGAAATATCAGTAAAGACAAGTCTACAGCACGTGCTCAGTGCTTTTGCTCCATGGGTCAGATGCCAGTGTGGGTCCATAGGCCCAATCCCACACGCACAGGCCCAGGGCCCGATCCAGTGCATGCTGGATCAGACCCCGGTCCTGCATTCCATGTGGTGGCCATGGGATCAGGGCCCAGTGCCCCGCCTGCACCCCCTGAACACTTGGGACTGGGCCTTGTCCTCCTGCCTATATCTCTTCATGATCCACCTTGGGCCAAGCTGTCTATTTTTCAGATTGGGCCTCATCACCCCATCCCTACCTTCTTGCACTCTGTACTGGGCCATGATGCTCCTCATGTGCAGGATCCATCCACATTGCTCGCCCTTGGCTGTGCATGCAAGATCCAGCCCTGCTGCCAAAGCCCTGTGCGTGCCTGAAGGGGGAGGGGAGGGGCTTACCGACCTCTGTGCATGCAGGTAGAATTACATGTGCAGCGCAGACTTAATCACCACCACTCCTTCACTACCTCCCAGCCCAACTTCTGGATCCTGGGGGAACCCAGGAGGATGGATTGCATGGCTCCATGGACCAGACCTAGTCCTCAGGTGTGGGGGGATTGAACATTGCTGTTTTATACGATCAAGGAACTGTTCTAAGTAATACCAGTGAAGCACGTTGTTCCTGTTGCGTACATGCTGCATCCTGAATCATGCAATGTAGCTACTCTCACATGGCACTGAATCTCCCAAGATGGCAATCTTATTGGCAGGTGGTCACTACTGCATTGTCTACATTGTATCCCTTTTCCAATGTAGTATGCATAGCAAGCATCATGGTCGTGCTGCCTAGCTTGGTCTTTTGATGCTTTGACATAGGTGATCCTTAATGTCTGAACTAACCCACCCTCTCTCCCCTATAGTGTTTAGTTTAATAAATTGTTTTAGGCAGTTTGATTATATCAGCCATGAAATAAACTGTTTGGTGGACTAGGAGTCCTTAGAATGCCTTGAAATCTCAACAAAAGCATATATGGCTTAACAGTTAGCCGTATCGGTATATTTCACCATGAGAAAGAATCTTACTTGGTATATCAAAACAGGAAGTCAAATTTTGCAAGCCAGTGTAAGTGAAATTAGGACTAAAGTTGAATCTGCTCCCAAACAGTTTTGAAAAACGTGTTGAAAGTGTTGTATTGGCTAGAAATCTCTCTCTCTCATTTTATGGAGTTGCTATAAATCCATACTACATGAAAACTTACATAATTCAGTCTATTGTTTTTTGTTGGGTTTTTTTTTTTAGTGTAATAGTTTTACCACCTGCTGTTATGTTTAAGTATAACCAGCAGTGTGCATGAGAGAACATTAAATAATGTATGAACATCAGTTCCTAATATCTACATTTTAGGGAACGTGTTGTAGACATTTACTTATAGAAACGTTCACAGTAGCTTTCACTAAAGAGTAGTTTAATAGTTTTTAGAAGCCAGTATTTTTGAGTTGTGGAGGTACGTTGTAAGAGTGTATTTCACTAAACTCAGTCAGACTAGTACATTATTTTTTCATAGTTCTTGTAGTTATGGGATTTATTTATACTAATTCATACTAGGCAAGCACCTAAAGATCAATGTTAACTCCATCAAACCAGCTTTCATCTTCTGTATTTTCTCACATGCAATTGGACATTCAGCAATGGTCAGTTTGTTAGGGCCTGATCCTGCAGATATTTCCTGTTGAGTATGGTCTTTGTTTTCACGAGTAGTTTTGTTGACTAGTGGAATTACTTATGGTAATAAAAACAAAAGTTAATGGCACTTCTGTGCTAGTTCAGGCAGTTATATTTGTAAGCTAGCTGTAGAAGGGGCTGTAGAAAATGATGTCATATATTAAAAAAAACAAAACCTTTCTTAAAATTGGCCTTGCCTATTGGTCATCATTGACTGATCCCACATATTCCTAAGAACTGATAACATTTGTATTGGCAGCTAGCAACAGCAGTTAACCCTGGTGTTGTGACCTAGAGTAACTACCTCTGACCCTTTTCTGGTCTCGGACTGTTGCCTCCCTTGAGATGTAGTCAGTAGTTCTTCCATTCCCAGGCCAAGCCTTGTTCTGAACTCTCCAGGTACTAACCTTACGTGTTGTGTATTATATTTGATAGCTGCAGTTCTTCTCCTTGGGAGTGCTAATTAATGGGATCCCTCAACCTGATACTGTGCTTAGCACTGAGGAGTTTTTATTATTATTTTTATTTAGGACCTAAACATTTCAAAGGAAACAGAGCTTGAAATAATAAACAGTCCACACGAAGGCGTATATCCTTTGAAGTTTACCATCCCCGTAAGTTTGGAATGTCCCCAAATTTTTCAGCAAGTCCTACAAGACATGCCTGTAGGTCATAACCCATTCGTAAATCTCTGCCCAGAATGGTCCTAAATGTTTAATGATTCTACTCTCTAAGTTCCTAGTCTTGGCAAGCAGCTGCCTAAACTTGGCTGGAGCCTGGAAAGAGATGGTGGTTGTCATGGAATTGCCCCATTAGCATGTGTTTGGGAGGCTGTTTGTACCCATTGTGATGTTTTCTGTTCATGTCTCCAGCATACTTCTATTCAGCTAACCCAATACATTTTTCTCTCAAATAATTTAAATGCATCTATAGAATGATGAAGGCAGGGTGGTTAGCATCTTTAGAGACTAGAGCCATAAATTTTCATAGACAGCTTTCCTAAACAGTTACAGCATTTTATGATTGTATCTCACTTCCTAAGTCATAGTGTTTATGAAATTACATATTAATACCCTGAGATTGTGACAGGTTGTGTCCGTCAGAAGGGATGCCCATTGAAAATGGAGTTGCTGTTTGCTCACTCTTTAATAGCTGGCAGTAAAGTTAGGCATTGTATTTCCAATAAAATACCACTGTAGGCTGTAAACTGTTAAGTAATCCTGGCCCTATATTATGTTCACCTTGTCAGTCTCTCTAGAATCTCACCTTCCTTCACTTTCACAATAATGTAACATATTTCTGTGTTTTCTTTCAATTTATATCAATGTTATTAAAATGCATTAAAAAAAATATGTTGTTTCCATATTTCTGCCACCAAAAACAAAATACAAAAGGAAAGAGGGATATTTGACCAATTATGCTGGCCTGATAATCTCATGTCTCAATTACCACAACATTTAAGGTGAGGAAAAAAAGTGGTAGTATGTCACTTTGATCATGTTGCTACTGTCTCAAACTTCCCTTCACTGACTTCATTTATCATATCAAACATCTGCTCCTCCTTGCTTTAAGAGTCCTTCATGGTCTAACCCTACCCTATCATTTCCCCCTCCTCGGCGGTATTGAAATAATGATTTCTGCTTCTGGCCTCGGAAGCCATCCCTGATCACTAACTTGTTAGATTCATGAAGCAAGCACCCTTGTGCTTTTAGTTTTTGCTGATTGGCAGGAGCTTCTCTATAAATACCTACATTGTCACCTCCCTGTACCCCCTCAAATTTCAGCTCAGAGTTTTCTGTTATGATGTTACCAAAAGTACCGGTGTACTCTCAGAAGATGCAACTTTCTCATGAAATCATAAGACCTGTGCAACTGACTGATGTGTTTGTCAGGAGAAGCAAACCATGGATTGTCTCCTTAGATGCCCAGTTAGCACCACAGTGCACCCCACAAGATCTGGCAACACCAAGAAGCAGTGGCCTGTACAGATTATTGGGACCAGACCATGTAGCAAGGTTGGATTTGGAGACTCAACAAAGAAGACCAAAAATATTTGAGTTAAGATGCTGATACTCTGCAACTGTCTGTGGGGCTGACCAGTGTTACGTTTCTTGATTTCTCCACCTCTTGGACTATATCGCTAGCCTTAGACTTAGTATGTACCCTGAAGAGCTTATCAGTTTGTCATCTTGTTCTTTATATTTGTATGTTGTTTAGTAGAATGGGTTCTTGGTCAATGACAAGGTCCCCTAGGTGTTTTGGGGCATTAATCCTTAGAACAGGGGTGGGCCAGCCCATTCTATCTGGCCTGCGATGCCCCTAAGAAATTTAGAAAATTAATATTTATCTGCCCCTGGCTGCCTGTCACGCAGCCCGCGATGGCTTGCCAAAACTCAGTAAGCAGCACTCTGCCCAAAATAATTGCCCACCCTGCCTTAGAAATTAACTTCTTTTTCTTTAAAGACCTCTGATTTGTAGAGGTATGTTAATGTAACTTTTTAATATAAATATAGCTGGTTCTGTCTGCATTGGTTACTTCTAAGATCTGTTGCTGCTTGGCTGGCATATTCTGTTTAAGATGTTCAGAGAATGCCTAAACACTGTGGTAATCCAACCAATAAAAATGTTTATCGGATGTGGAACTGCAGGGATTAAAGGTCAGAGGAAAAGTAACATGTTAGTTGAGCCTGAATGTGCCCTAATGATAGTATCACCAACACTAAGAGAAATGAACTCCCTTTTCCTTTTACTCTACAGTCTAAGTAATACTTAAGTGAGTATAAGAGAGGACTACTCAGTAGAACGTTCTGGTCCCTTGCATAGTATGACTTTCAGTAGTGCTGAACAGTAACAGATATTTAAGTTGTGGGGAGCTGTAGGTGCTCAGTATCTTGAAAAATTGGCTAGGGCTACCCATGCTTTTTTGCTGCAAGACAGGTTTTTTTTATTGCAAAACAGTTAACTCAAGAAATATGCACCATTTTTCCAGTGAAGAAGGCCACTTAACAGTGGGAATGTTTATGTGTTTGGAGGGAGGGGGGAAGAAGGTGGCATTAAAAATAAAGGGGGAGTGGAGGAATCCATGCTCCTCATGACTGTTCTCCCGAAAACCATCTTGGGAAACATTGCTAGGAAGATCTTTATTTGAAGTCCTTGACTTCACTTTCTCCTCTTCTTTCCCGCCACCACTTTTGTTTTAACTTCTGAAGGTTTGGCTCATGTTATTGTACAGTCAGGCTTCTGGCTACTCTGCTCTGTCTTGAGGAGCTACTTCTGTAACAAGTTATTCTTAGGCTGTCCTTTTTCAATTTTGCGATCTCTCAAAGTAAAGTTTCAACAGGAAAAATATATAGTTTCTGCTGAGCCATATCTAACTTCCAGGAAATCATTATGTTTTGGCATAGGCCAGTTGTGCTCAAGTTTTTGGCCCCTGGGCTAGATGAGTGGTGTGGGGACTGGTCTATGGGTCAGATAAGGCTCTGTGCTGCCTCCACCTAGCCCCACATGTCCAGATTGGGCTGTACAAAACCTCAGCTGGCACTTGCACACCTGAATCAGGTCCTGGGGCCCTGAGCCACCCCTGCCAGACCCCACACACTGGGATTGGACTCTGCACACCCAATCCAGTGTTGCGGGGTGGGAAGTTATGCTGTTTGGTCCATGGGACTCCCCACAGGTCTAGAAATTCAGCAGCAGGGGAGCAGTGCCACTGTTCCCCTCCACTACCAAATTTTCAGACCTGTTGGGAGTGACAAAAGCCAGATGGCATGGAGCTGGGGGCCAGATCTGGCTTGCAGCTCAAGGGTTGAGCACCCCTTGTACAAATATTACATGTTACAATATTTCATGTGGACTTAATTTTTGTTGTGTTTAAACTTGGTATCTTGCTTCCTGAACATGGCACTCTTTCAGTGGGAATGTTAGTGTGACAACTGAATTTTTGTTTCTGGCAGTTCACGTAAAGTCTGAAGAATTTGTCTCGTCTCAATCTGGTATATCATTTCATTCACCAAATGCCTTGAAACACTTCTGCCCTACCTTTTTGCTCTACTTTTTGGGTTCTTCTATTCTTATGCTTTCCTGAGCGCTCAAATATTCTTTTAGCTTCAAAGCCATTGTTCTTAATTTTTTTTCTCCTTTCTTCAAAAAGAACTTTAGCAATGCTTGAAACTTTCTCTTTTTTCACTTTGCTTTGCCCTCCCATCCAAAAAGAGCCATTACCTCTCCAGGATGACTTTCCCAATAAAATATTTAGTCATTTTTTATTTTAATTAGTCAACATTCTTGAACAAAACTTTTTTACTTGTAAATTGAGCAAATGTGATGGTTCTTGAGATGCAATAAATATTATATGCTATAACATGTATGATTTTCAGTTTTCAGAGAATAATCACTTTTAAGGAATGTTCAGAGTCTAATTAGTAAATAGTTTAAAAAGTGAGTTGTCCTAAGCATGGTCTTGCATAGTCTTCAGCGTTTCATTGTCAGGGCCTTAATCTTGCAAAAACATGACATAGTAAGTTGATGCAGTTACGTACCTTGTTAGAGACTTAAATGTTTAAAGTTAAAGGCTGAAGTTCAGATGAGCTATAGTAAATGTGCTGATGATGATGAGAAGGGAATTATCATGCTTTTTGTTTTAAATCTAGCAGAAATGTAGGTTTTATGCAGTGTGTACAGTATATAAGAAATGTATGTTTAGGATTATGCAAAAAAACTAGAACTCTTGGTCCCAAACTGATACGTTTTATTAGGCCAATTGGAAAATGGCAAGAAAACTGTCCTTTTCTGCAAGCTTTTGGGATCAAAGTCCCTTCGCCAGGCTCTGGGAAAAGTGTAGATGGTACAAGATGGTAAAAAGTCCCCACAGGTAGGAAGTAAACTTCGTTTTTGCACAGAGGGAGCTGAAGATGGAAGGCTGTTCCTCTGGGACCTCTTCAGCTCCCTCTGTGCAAAAATGAAGGTTATTTCCTACCTGTGGAAATTTTTACTATCTTGTATCATCTACACTTTTCCCAGAGCCTTACGAAGGGACTTTGATCCCGAGAGCTTGCAGAAAAGGACAGTTTTCTTGCCATTTTCCAATTGGCCTAATAAAAGGTATCAGTTAGGAACCAAGAGGTCTAGTTCTTTGTATCTTTTTGTCTCAGACCAGCACAGCTACCAAATACACTCCTATTTAGGATTATGTAATTTGCATTAAAAAAATTGAAACAAGACATTTTCACAAACTATTTTCTCACATACTTCACACACTTTGTTTTGGGGAAGGCAGAAGGAATTTTAAAAAAATCTAATGTTATGGTCAGAGAGCAGGGATGGAATCTGATCTTCAGCTCACTCACCCTCACTTGGGCAAAAGCTACAACTTTGCCTTTCACAACTGAATTGTCAGCAGTTCTTGGCTGCTCAGCCAAAAACTGAAACTAGCCTCTGTTGAAGACTGGGTTTCATGGGCTGATCTAGGATTATAAAAAGAGCTAAAACCACTCTGCAGGGATGCAGAATGGGAAGAGACACACCAGGAGCAGCTAACAGATACCAAAAATTGCCAAATACAGGATAGCCTGATTAGTGGAACATCAAAATATTGAGAAGGAGACAGTGTAAAGTGTAATTGGCAGGAATCGTGTAGCTTATAATAATTATTAATGAAGTTAGTTGACTGTTAGTGCTGTTTGAATGAAATGTCCCCTTCGTTGCCATGCGGTTAGTTTTAAACTGGTGGGGGGGAGGGGAAGAGTGCAGTGGAGCAAGCATCAAAGAAGGATATGACAGTACCACAGCTCTCTTTCCCCCTGCAGTTTTACCCCTGCTGGACTTTGTCCCTCCCTCAGTGCAACTGATAGAGGAAAGAAAAAGAAGCAGTAGCCATATTTGCCTCTCATATTTTTATTCTGGGTGGAAAATTGGCTTCCATGCTGAAAGCACACATATTCATTTTTTGGAAGGTTAATTTTTGGGGGAAAGGTGAGTATGGGTGGTATACAAGTAAATGTGGTATGACTTGAAATCGGTTTGAGTTGAATTCAGGTGCTTGTTCCTCAGGCTCTGCAGTCTGCTATGGTACAACTTAAATGAAAGTGAGAAGTTCTTGTTTGGGTCCATTAATTTTTTTGTTCATTCTGGTCTTGCAAAAACTTGTGCAGGTAATTTAACTTAAGGCAATAGACTAGCTGAGATTGGTGGAGCACTTGTCGGTATGGCAGGTATTGCACATCAGTGCCATAAGAAGTCTTGATAACTTCCCCATTTATCTTTAGACGGAGCTTAGGATCTCTGTCGGTGTGCTCCCACGTAAACAAAAATGTGAATGTCTGCCATCTTGTTGCTGGCAATATTTAACAAAATCATTTATGCCAATAACTAAAAACTAAAAAAAGACTTTTTGGGTCAGTCTTTTTGTTTGGGTACAAAACTAATACTAGGTGGTTACATTTCTAAATTGTTAGCTGCACCCATTCCATGCAGCTTTTGAGAAACCATGGACTCTTGGGGTGTGTGAAGGTGCAAAATTACTTTTTCTTTGGCCAGTAGGGATAAATGCATTAGGCTGCTTATTTAACAGCCAGAGTCTTGCAGGCTATAAAAGGGGAATTATAGCTTGTATTTATGCAGCACATCTGTAGAAACATGTAAGAATATTTTACATTGAGATTTTACATAGAAATTGAACATGGTATCCAATCTTTGTCAGAAATGCTATAGGAATTTAGGAGGGTAAGTGAACACTTCAGATTTGATATTACAGGTTGAATTTTAAGTAGGTAAATCATAAATACCTGAGTTGGGAATTGACTAGAATGATGTGAGTGGTGATGTGTGATATATTAATGACCGTGAGTGGTTATGGCATTGGGTTTTTATCTGACTTGGAAGGTGGCAGTTTCTTTTGCAGTTTTGCTTAGCCATTTAAAATATCATTTTAGCAATGGTTCCCAGGCCCAGGGATTATGATCTTAAATTGCTTCTGGCACTGAATAAGTGTAGTTGTCTGCTTAGGGTCCAGTGATCCCTTGCAGTTTCCTTTTGACAGTCTAAGGAGATCTACTTTCATGTACAGGGAAGGGTCTACCAGTGCTAATCTTACACTTGAAGCAGAATGGTAATTGTGATGCAAGTATGCTTCCTTTTTAAAACTGCTGTGATACTAGAGTGAAGAATAATGTGGAAGAAAATGCAACCTTGAATTGGATTAGTATTACTTTTGGCTTTTCTGAAGCTTGCTAACAAATAATTTTAATTTACCAGAACACCGAGATGTGCAAGTGGTCAGAAGTGCCTTGCCTTGAGACCATGGCCAGAGCCAGACATTACACTCTTTCCATTCCAAGTGTTTGAAAACCAGTTTATACCTATAATAGAACAGAAGTTTGGCACACATAAACTGGTTTTAAAAATGGCGGAACCCGGTATAAGATTTACCCACTCCACCAAAGAGCGAATATGTATTCTCTTTGCTGCTGATCTAAACTATGCTGCTTAGAGTAAACCACCTAACTTAGACTGATTCCTCCTCAGGCTTTTTAAATGTCTGTAACTAGCCTGTGGGAATGAGCATGTGGCTGTATTAAAACAACAAGAACAAAAATCTCTTGCTTTGAAGTGTATAGACATGTTTGTGTAAAGCAGATGGATCAAAAGTTGCAGTGTTGAAATGGGCAATTGAATCAATTTTGCTTTTAAATGCGAAGACATTTAAAAGAACTTGTACACTTGGTGTTTTGTTTCTTTGTTTTTAAAGAGCTGACTAAATCAGTGCTCCTGCTATTGTTTGGATTTCATGGTATGGAGAGAGAGACTGGAATTCAGGAATTCCAAAGTTTTAATCACGGTTTTGCTGTTGTGTTCGTAGCCTTGAACAAGTAAGGATTCCCTCTTTGTTCTTTCTGTTTCCACGTTTGAGGAATTATTTGCTTTCTTCTTGGGGTTCTAGTATGAATAAAAAATGTTTGTGTATGTTTGATGTGGTAAACTACTGTGTAATAGCTGTAAAGGGACCTGCAGTATCATTAAATTGTGTTTTTAAATGCTCTATCCTTGGTTTTGTAAATGAGTCAGTTATTGCAGAATTATGCATACCTTAACTATAAGAATACTAAAAACCATCTTGCTGTTCTTTAGTATTATGAAAGAGGTTTCAAGAGGTGTTTTTGGTTGGTTGGTTTGTTTGTTTTTCAGTTGGCAAATTGGAACAAAACTAGAACAGTTAGTAACCTTCTGCTGTCCTAGGCCACCCTATGCGACTTGGCCCCTACTGCAAGCTGTAAGTCTACCCCTGGGCATAGCCAGCTACCTACACACATCATCACCAGCAAGCCCTATCCCCTCTGTATTGATAGGAAGTGCAGATGCAGCAGAGGAGGCAGCTGTGTAGCAGTGTGGAACGCTGCAGAGAAGATGGTCATCATGGCACAGCTCCGAGTTGTCATTTTTCTGTGGTAGATCAGATCTCTTTGTAGCCTGGATCTGCCACACGGGTCATAGGTTGCCAACCTCTGGACTAGAAGTCCAAGTGATGTTTTTCTTAACTAATTATATTTAGTTTCATCCATAGACTGTGTCCTATTGGACAGCGGATAGTAAAAGAATACTTTCACTTCTTTCTTTAGGTTGACTTCAAGCTGAAACAAGCTGTTCCACTCTTAACCAGCTGTTTTGTCCTCTTCAGCTGACTCTTATTTAGTAGCACAGCCACGTATGCATCTACTTTAATATTAAAACTCAGATTTTCACTTTACTGTTAGTGCCCTTTTCCCTGGACATTTTGTGTGGGCGTGCTGTTAGTTTGAAATTGAGCTATCCAGTCCCTCTGTTACTTCTCTGGACTTTTTTTAAATCCATACTCTCACAACCAGTTTTCATATTCTGCCCTATTCTATATATTCTACCCTTTTTCTACTATCCCACTCTTATGGGGTTGTGGGTACTTCCCTTGCTTCAGTTTGATCACAGCAGTACTTTTGACCTTAATTCCTTCAGTCCTTTTTGCCTGTTTTGTTTTTTTTCTAAATTGGACCCAGATCTTAATAGACTAGAAAACTGAATTACTGATAACTGGAACCAGTGATATCATATCAAGATAAGTACCAGCAGCATGGTATAGTCAGTCATGTTAACCAGGAAACTTTTGATTTGCCATGTGTTGTTTTACATTTGCTGTTTACTGAACTGTTGCAGTAATACTGACCTTTGGGTATCTATGGCTGCTTACAAATGGTAAAAAAAAATGGTGCTTTACTTTGTAAACTCTGTGTGCTCTTGTACTGAGCCCAGCACGTGCCTAGAAGAGGCATTGGGTTAGCTGGACCTGGCTTGCCTGTCACAGACCAGCTGGGCACTGAGTGTATCAATTCTGTCGCAGGCCAACTGGGTGCTGCAAGGGTATCAGCCACTGGGCTGTTCAGTTCAGTTTTGGATCAAGGAGGCAAAGTCGGGAGTGAAGCAAAAGCAAATTTATTTTAGCTTACACGCACAACAGTTAACAGAAAGATAAATGCGATAAGCAGATAATGCAGTATTAAAGACCTAATAGTAAATAATAACAACAGATAGATGGATCAATTCTGTCGCATGCCAACTGGGCACTGCGAGAGTATCAGCCACTGGGCTGTTCAGAACAACAGATAGACAGACATGGGTTGCCAACTTACTGATAATCCCTTGATGCCAGGTATGTGCCAAGTGATTCCAGTGAAGTCGGGCGTCCCTGATCACTGTTGGGGGGATTACTGGGGAAGGTCCCTTGATCAGGATCCGATCCTCACTCACACCGGGAGTCCGAAATCCAGGCTTGGAACAGCAGTGACTGTTCTGTTTCCTCCTTCATGCTGATCACCTGACGCATGTGTTTTTTTTTTTATACCTAGCCTTATGCTAATCTGTTGGCTTTAGAGCAACTCACAATCTTGGCCTATAGCTGTTACCCTATGGTATTGAAAGGTGTTAAAAATTATCATAAAAGGTTACTACCCAGAGTCAGGTTTATCCAATAAGCAAATTACAATGAAGCAGCTTTAGGTTTGAAATTAACATTACTCTGCCTAAGCCCAACTCTTTTAGGTTTCTCTGAATCTGCTTTCTTGGGATGTGTTTTCCTGAAATGTGTTGGGAGTGCCAGGTGGTTGGATCCAGTTTTTATCATCAAGGCTGAACCCTGAGCAAAAACGGTTAGGTCAGCTAATCTTGCAGCTACAGCTTCGCCTTTGGGGCCCAGTCAGTTCCATGATTAATATGAACAGTTATCATTTTGGTTAAACTTATGACAGGCAAGTTACATTTGCGGGTGATGAACTTACAAGCTTTATATTAGCTAATATTACCTATTGGGCAAAATACCAAATACCTCCAAGAAGCACATATTTATTGCTTATTAATCTCTCTGGTTCTGGCTGTCATACTTGCCCAATGTCTGTATAGATTGGATGCTTTAGTGGGGCTTTTTTAGGTGCTTTTATCTAATAATCAGCTATTAGATGAAAGCATAAAAAAGCCCCACTGAAGCACCTGATTTATACAGATGCAGTGGAGCTGGGTCCAACTAACATGCTGCTTCCAGTAAAGTACTTTGTTCATTGTTTTTTTGTTTGTTTGTTTTTTAAATCTCTGTAAGCAGCCTGTAGTATTGGTGCAGTTTAAGCTGTGGTTTGTAAAAGATTCAGGAAGGTTTATGGGATCAAAATATAATTTTGTTAGATGATGTCAAACTGAAGTCCTTGTTTTCTCAAAATGTGAGGTAGTGTGAATATTGAGCTTTTTCATTTTGTGAAAAGGTTTGTGTTGGAGCTGTTAAAAGAACTGGGATGAATAAGTGGAGAGAATACTTACAGCACAGTGGAAGTGACACAGCAGTTTGTGACCAAGAAGCAGGCTGTGATACAGGGAGACAGTGACTGGCTAGAACAACCAGTTTGATCAGACTTGTTCTGGAGATCTGAGACTAGAGCAGAATGTTGAAATCTCCATCCTAATTGTAGAGTATCTCAATGAGCTAGCATCAGTATAGGAGTCCTAAAATTGAAAATGAATGTTTCTCCTACAATGTAAGATGGTGCAACTTGTCCAGTGGAAAAAAATTGCCATAGTTTGAGGTATGAATGTTTGTTCTGAATGCTGGTAGAGAGTTGCTTTGCAACAAATATTTGATCATATGAATTGTAGGAACATATGTTCAAAATAGACAGTGCAATAGACCATTGAGAGCTTCTAGACTTGTGCATGAATCATCATTGGGATGAATGTGCCCACTTTGTCGCTCGCTCCCCCCCCCCCGGGTGATTTCAGGGGTGCTTGTTGATTAGTTGTTGAAAACTTTAACAGGTATCATTGTGGTAGCCACCCCTGGAAGATGGCATGAAATAATGCAGGAGGCAAGAATTTTCAGAAACTTTTGGACAGAAATGGACTAGCTCCATCCGGTTACATTTGTATTAACGATGTCTGTGTTGATCTGATGTCGCTGAAACATCTAGCTTCATTTTGCATGACAGAAATTGCAGAATATTAAGAAAAGTAGCTAAAACATGGTAAGAGCATGTAACTGTGGCTTGTTTTTATTCCTCTAACCTCACTGAAGACTGGATTAACAAGTGGCCTCAGGGTTAACTTTTTCCTCAGACTTGTTTCACTTCCCTGAATGGAAGAGCCAGCTGCTTTGGGCCCTGGTCTCAAGTTTGGGCCTTGGCCATTTGCTTGGAAGAATTTCCTGGGTGCCCGTTCTCCCCCTCCCCACCTTTTAAAATGCCTTTTATATTAAGATACATTTCTAACCTGCCCCAATTTAATGACCTCTGATTCTCAACCAGAACCTTTTTAAGGGTAGCACTGTTCAGTGTAGAAACACCTGCATGCAATTCACAAGATTAAACCCAGAATAAACCCGCTTATTCAAGCAACTCTGTAGGTCTGGGAGCAGTGGCAAGTCCCTTGGGCAGAGAAGGACTGAGTTTTACAGGGAAGTGGCCTGTGTTTTATTTTAAATTTAGAGAGGGTCCTTGTGTGCAGGACCAGGGGTCGGGGAGTCTAGAGAAGGGACCGTGTAAGGGGACCAGGGGGGTCTGAAAGCCCAAGGGGGGGGCTGTGTGTATAACTAGGAAACAAGGAAACATCACAGAGAGAGACCACCCACAAGGCTTGGGGAATGGTGCAGGGAAGATGCGCAAGGAGCCCTTAAGGCAACAGGTGCCCAGCAGAGACACAGACAGGCTGAGAGGGCCTGCTAGCCTGGGGGTGTAAGAATGACTGGGGACCCAGGAGAGGCTCGGTGGGGATCCACACAGGCTCAGGCTTGCACAAAGTCCACAGGCAGCTTCCTCTTTATGACCTTCATTAAAAGCAAGGCTTGGTGGGCGAGATTTAATGGAAAGGCTGCTGCTGAGCCTGTGCCAGGCAGAGGCCACCTGGCCTCCAGGGGTGTCATGACTTCTGTGGCTGTGGACCTGCTACATTGTTACATTGTGTTATTTACATATTTCACTTTATTGCTTACTTTTCCTGTAGAACAGGAATGTCCTTTTTCTGGGTGGGTGGGGCCAGGCATAATGGTGTGGGTGTCCCCCTCCCGACCTCTGAAACTGCATTGCACCAGTGTCCCTATATTGTGGGGCAGGTAACACCAGCTGTGCTATTCTATCTCCTCTGTGCTGCAGAAGATCCTTCAGTCCCTGTGAGCCTCCCAGCTGTAGGCTCCCTCAGCCCAGCAGGTTGTGCCGTTTGACCCCGCTCCCCAGGTGTGGTGGGAAGCAGCAGAAGGAGGAAGAGAGAGGGAGAGCCCTGTTTGTAGAACAAAAATATTTCCCTCTGTTCAGTCAGATATCAATTGGGTATTTACATATTGTCTTAATGTATTTTGCTTAAAGAGATTTCCACTCAGTGACCAGTTCATCCTGTTTTCATTGTTAGAAACTATGGAAAATCTGGAAAATAATTACATATGGGTTTTTGTTGTTATAATAAGCATACGTCACTTTTTTGAGGTATACTTAATGTGTTTGTCTTTAATTGCTCGGTTGACCATGTTGGATCGTTCATGTAGCAGTGCATCTAAGAGAACTGATGCATCACATCTGGGATTTCCTTATTTGTTATGCACATGCTTCTAGTCAAGTGGAAGGGCATAATGGTACATAAGATGCAACTGAACAGCAATTATGTAATTTTCTATTTATTCACCAGTGGGTCTTTAAGAGCTGACAAAAAAAAATAATCATGAAGCAGCTTGTAGTGCAGTGTAGTACGCCATTACAAATGGGAATTACTTTATCTGCTTCTGACTTTTTTTTTTTCCCTGTTCCATTGAGTAGCATAACCTGCTTATTTGTATACATTTTGTTGGTGGCACAATGTCTGAATGTTTAGCCATACCACCATAACGGCTTCATTTGGCTGAGGTGTGCTAGAATTCTCTAAAGCAGTGGTCTCGAAAGTGGGGTGCATGCAAGACAATCCATTGGGGTGCGGGAAGAAAATATTAGAAATTCTCTTTCTATAAATATACATATATTGGGGGTGCATGCTCAAAAATGTTTTACTGATAGGGATCCGCGATCAAAAACGTTCGGAGACCACTGCTCTAAAGCAGTGATTCTCAACCAGGAGCCGCAGCCCTATGGGGTGCTTTGATTTCCTTTCAAGCATGCTGCTGGGTACCACACAATGTTACCCCTGTTAGCATGCAAACATGATTCACAAGATAAATCCAGAGATTTCAGATGGAAAACTCTTGAACACTTGGTTCAGAGATGGTACCTTTTATTAGACCAACTAAGAAATAGCAACAAAAAAAATCTTCTTCTCTAATTTCTTAGCTGGTCTAATGAAAGGTATCATATCTGAACCAAGAGTTCTAGAGTTTTGCATTTCTTTTTGTCTCAGACCAACACGGCTACCAAATAACGTCCCTGAGATTTCTAATATACATCTGTAGTGTTAAAAACATTGGTCTGTTGTGTCTAAGTTCTTTGAAACAGGAGAATTGCTCTATTATTTTTCTGTAGTCAACAAAACAAATGAGAACTCAGTGGGCATTTTTTCCAAGAGGTGCCTCAGGTCAAAAGGTTGAGATCCACTGCTTCAAAGCGTATGACTATTCAGGGTGTGCTTGTTGACTTCTTGCTTAAGGTTCAGATGATTGTGTGACCATCTTTTTATTCACATTGAAAATGAATTTGAAGAGCGTATCTTTACATTTAAATTTGTCATGCATCCTAAGTTGGTTTGCTCTTTAAAACTGGTTTCTAATTCAATTGTTTTCTGCTGTTCAAGTTTTCTGCCTGGTCTGAAGTCCCTGAGGCAAGCTGTTAGAATGCAATCAATTTAAACTCTAAAACTAAACTGTATGGCAGTTCACAATAAATGGGTGAATACAGCTCCTTCTCCAACTGGCTGTGTTTCTGCATATGTTGCAGAGAAGTAAGGGAATCCTAAATTTTATTTACTGCCACAGTACACCATAATGGGTCACTAGAAATTTCAGTACGTATCTTGTCACTACTTAATAATGAAGTTTCAGTTTGTTCAGGCGTGCACTGCATCTCTGCTCTGTAAAAGCTCATAAGAGAATGTCAACTAAAGTTTGTGAGTGTCCTCACTTTCTAATGAAAATGACCTATGTGTTCTTCAGAAATTGCAAGCTTTTTAATTCACAGAAAATGAGGTCTAGAAATGCTGAGGAGTATCTGCAAATGGCTTGTTATTTCAGAGCAGATGGCTGCATTATCTTGCCTAAATTCTCTGAGAGCCTAGAATAGTGAGGAATAGTTCTGCATGGAGAGAATTACTAACTGTATTCTGCTATTTGTTTTGTTTCTGTATGCTTGTTTATTAGATTAGTTTCAATTTCAGTACCAAATTGAAATTGGTAATTTCTTGTGAAATTACCAAATCTGATTTTAAGAGCAAATAGCATATTGGCTAAATTTGTAGAACCATGCTAACATTTCTGAACCTGGAATGTATCCCTCTTCACTTGCATGTTTAGATGATGCAATACATCAGACAGAAGGATGGGAAAGATGAAGTGAACTGGTTTTCACAGTTTCTTTTACTGGCTAGAAAATTTCACAATTGACACTACCACAAATGGGTAGAATTACAGTGTATCTGTGCTGTTTATGCTAGATAAAGCAAAAATATTTTTGAAATTATTACTTTGCAAGTTGTATCATTTTTTTTTTAAGAAAGAAAACTATTACTTCATTCTGTTAAAAATGATAGTAATCTCTGCCATTCTGATACTTTATGAAGATATAATCAGTTTTAAATCGTCTTTTAGGTCTAGTTTCAATGTTTTACTGTCAAATGGGATAGACCATTTGGTTGGGGTCCTTGGGGTGGGAGGGAGGTCTGTCTTGGGCCTGGCTTTATTCAGTATGTATGCTAACAATATGAATGATGGAACAGAGTGCCTATAAAGTTGTGATGACAGTGTTCCAGTTGAGAACTCAAGTACAGCAATATAAGATGGGAAGTAATTGGCTAGGCTATGATAGCACCACAGACAAAATAGTTTGACAATGTAGCGCTGTTGCAAACAAGGCAAATGCCATACTCTTCTGAATTGTATGTAAGGAGTTGTATTTAAGAAACGGAAGAGATTTGTTCCACTCTACTCAACACTGACGAAGTATCAGTAAGAATATGGTGTACAGGGGGCACCCCACTTCAATAAAAACACAGACTAATGCAATCCAAATCATAGCGACAAGAAAGAATTTGAAAATATGGCCTATGAAAAAAGCTAAAGAAATGGCACCTGTCTTTTAGAAAAGAAAACTGAAGGGAAACAAGTTTTACAATTTTATAAAAAGGTGTCATAGGGAAAATGGCTATCACTGGGGAAAGATGTAAAAAACTTAACTAAACCTTGTGGTATACTAAGGGAAACCTTGCTGACAAGGAAGGTAGTTAAATATTAGAATAGGCTATCTAAAAAATCAAGGTATCTGTATCAATCAGGGTTTTTACAAGTGCAAGAGACCAATTTGTTCCTGCTGGGGTTGGACTAAATGACTTTCTTAAGGTTCTTTAAAACCCTAATGCTTTATGTTTGTGTTCTTATTACGGGACAATGTCATGCTAGCATCCTTATGTCCAACAGTTTCAGCATAAATAATAATAAAATAACTGGGGGAAAACTGGATTGACTACCATGGCTGCTTCAAAAGAATTCTGTTACTCTGCTTTCTGCATAAATTTGGGAGCAAGTTTTTTGAAGTGCAGATCATAAGATAGGCTTCTCAGTGTTGAAACTGAGACATTATAAAAACTGTGGTGGAAAAATCCCAATACAATTTGTAAATTTAACAATAAACTGCTTTTAACTGTTTATGAAAATTGGAGCAAACAGTGGGTGATCAATATTTCTTTATGGAAAGAAGTATTTTGGCATGATAGAAAAGGGCAATTTTCAGTGTCATCAGAAGTAGGGTAAAAAAATACATGGAGGAGAATAAAATAAGTAGATCTAGCCTAAGTGTATTTCTGTACTCTGAGACGATTAAAAAGGAAAGAGGTAGGCTGGAGAATGGCAGCCAGTGTTTTTTCTACTTTATGGTATTTATCACAACTACAGAAAAATGTTGGTAAATTAACAACATATTGAATCACATGAAGTGTCTGTCTTTCCCTGTTTAATTTATTATTCTATCTTGATAGAGAAACACTCAAACGGACAGATTGTCATGTGTCACATGATTTTTACTTCTACAAGTTGACACT
The DNA here is from genome assembly GCF_052110815.1 of Crocodylus siamensis. Taxonomy (NCBI): domain Eukaryota; kingdom Metazoa; phylum Chordata; order Crocodylia; family Crocodylidae; genus Crocodylus; species Crocodylus siamensis. The sequence continues at coordinate 77,174,381 of NC_143397.1, read as the reverse complement.
CCAGATTTCAAATCCCCATTTTCCATTGTAGTTGATGCAGAAGAGGTTGGGGATACTGAGAGTTGGAGAGGGAGAAGGTCCAGAGAATCTTTCAACTTTTATCATAGCTAAAGTTAAATGCACCTTGGGAGTCAAGCAGTACTGTATTGGAGGTGACCTATACAGGTATTTTAAATTAGAAATAGTATGGCAGATACTTTCCTGTAATGGGTGTGCTAATTACAGCAGTTATACCTGCTAATTGCATCTCCAGATAAAAGGCTTTGTCCCAGGAAAAATCCCATGTCTGTTTTTACTCCTACAAGCCCATTGTCCAACTCTTAAATGCCTGTTAAGTATTCAAGATAACATTATTTCTTAGGCAAACTTCAGCTAATGTGAGTTAATTGCTATTTATTCCATGGACAAGCTCTGTGTTAAAAAGGTGGTGCTAATGCATGTTTTCACTGGGATCAGAATTGCTTCAAATGCAGTGTTTCTTTTTACCTTAACTCTCCTTCCAGGGTTGCAGCTGAAGTAGTTTTGCTGCATTTGAATTTGAATGGTTCTCTGCTCGCATACAGCTGGAATGTACCAGCTGCTTCCGTTCTTGAAACATTCCACTTGTGAAAGGCTCCAGGCATCCATGTGTCCATACTCTGTATGTAACACTGTAGCAGGACAGTGAGTGTTTGGGCTGGCTCTGCCTGAAAGAAATACGTTGGGTTGTCTGGAAGGGGAATGTTGCATAAAAAATACTGTGTATTGTTAAATAAACTTGGATTGTTTCCTTGTCCATCCATAATTGATAATCCTGCTTGAAGTAGATCTGTGGACCTTCAGCAGAAGGAAAACATGACAAGTTGGTTTTCAAGTAGCAACATATCAGCTCTTGGTTACTCAGGTCTTCTTAAGTTTAGCTTGGCTAGCTTTGAGCATGTGCAAATATGTATACATAGATATAGTACTATTGCAGAGTATTTGTAACTAGGTTTTAATGTAATTTCATGTTCAGTTGTACAAAATCCTAAGTCCACTTTAGGTGTGTAACTTGTCTTCTCTGGCAGGCTCGGTGGATGAAAGTATTTACCATAGTTTCAGCTGAGTGTAATTCTAAAGCTACTAACAGGATAAGCACTTGAATCTGTAGGGCCTTTTCTTGAAATCTGAAAGGCATACAATCATGAGTAGTTACTTAAAACTCATTCTGAATATCCTGATAACTTTCTAGCCCCATCCTATGCAAAGGTAACTTAAAGCAAAAATTCTCTTTCTAATTAAAAAAAGAATGGAACTACTTATTCCGCAAGTTAAGAGAACTTAGCTGTTCAGTGGAAATCATTCTCTTTTATAATCTTAAGTTTGGTATAAATTTTTTGCTCTGCAAAATTGTCATTTAGAACTGACTATGTCATCTTTTTTTAGAAAATGTGTATTGTGACATTTTCCTGCTCCTAAAATGGGGCTGGCAACAAGATCAAAGTTGGAACATTTGTGTTCTATAAAAAAGGCTTTTTGTTTTGGGTACTGACCGTTTTAAATGATAGAAAAATGGATACTTGGATGTTAAAGATTCTAACATGGAATGTGCTATTAAAGGAGCTTTTTATGATAAATCTACTTGTTTGTAAAATACTACATTTTTTATGATTGATTGATATGGAAATTAACTGGATATATATTTGTAGAATAGGGTGATTCAGCAGTAACTTGTCAGATGTAACGTACGATTCTTGTTTACATCCACGGTGAGAAGTTTTTTCTATTATGGAGGTTCAGTATAATAGTAATACAGATTGAAAATACTGTTCTCTTTTTTTTAAGACCCAGAAAGGTGAATCTAGCATCCACATCTCGGAATCGGTTTAAAGTGCTCATTTAACTTCTGACAATAAAATAGAGTTACTTAATTTTGACACTTGCCAAGGAGTATTTATCCTGTGTTGCCAATAGTAAACTTTCTTTAGGTGTGCTGTTTGTACAAATGGGCAAGTCATGTAACTGAGGACACTTGAAGGATACAAATATTAAAACTACTCTGTATTCATTTGATTGTAGCTTTTGGTTGAATAGTGTATATAGGTGCCCTTCATCTTTGTACGCAAGAAAAGAGAAGAGAAAAATAGTGATTCTAAAACAGTCATGTAATTTTGCAGGTTAAAAATAATTCTGAAACAGAATGTGAAGCATAGTCTTGAGCTGTGATAGCACCTGGGATTTCAGATTCCAAGTCTTGTTCCTGGTTCTGCCACAGATTGCCATCCACATTTGTAAAAATGTTTTTGTTTTCCAGTGTCTGCTCCTAAATAGGGCAAAGGAAAATGTCCCAAGAAAAGGGTTGCTAAGAATAAATTTAAAGTGATGTGGTAGACAAGGTTCTTTGGGTAAATCCAGTATCTTTAATTAGACTAACTCAAACAGTTGGAAAATTCTTTTTTTTTTTTTTTTACTTTGGGAACTTTTCCAACGATTTGAGTTGGTCTAATCAAAGATAGCAGATTTATCCACAGAACCTTGTCTGTCTATGATCCAAGACCAACATGACTACAACCTACACCGCTGAAATGTGAGATGGTATGTTGGGTGGGGTTTTGTTTTTTTTAAGGAGTTTGCATGTCTTTGTACAAAATTCACCATTTGAGTAGATGAGATTTGTTATGTAAATGTCTGAAAACCTTTAGTGCATCAGAACCTTGTCTGTCAGTGGGAAAATAATTTTGTTGGGAAATGTAAGCAACCAGGAAGATGAAATCCAGTGTTCTTCTACCAGTGGAGAAGTCTGAGTTTAGAGTGCTTTTAGACATGCTGATGCTTTGTACTACAAGCACTTAAAAGCATTTGTGGATAAAAATGAGTTCTTTGAAATAGTACATATAGTGTTAATATAGGGAAAATGATCAGCAAATCTGAAGGTATTCAAGGTCCTTTGTGATGCAACTGGGCCAATGCTACCTAGTGAAAGAAATGATAGAATTACAGATGGTACTTGGCAGGCAAGGCTTTTTGGGTTGATACAATATCTTTTATTAAACTAAATAGGTGGGGGAAAAAGTTCCTTGCAAGCTTTCAGGCACAAACACCCGTCTTCAGACAGTGGGAAACTTTGCTGATGTGTTATCAGTTCTCCCAGGTAGAAAAGAAGCTAAAGTTAACTAGAAGTCAGTGAAGATGCAAATGAATGGAAGCTTGGAAGACAAAAGGAGGGAAGGGAAAAGTGTGAAGGAAAACTGGTGGTCAGATAACAGGCAGGTTACCTGGTATGTTAGGTGCCAGGCAGGTTGTAATGTGTCATATCCAATGTCCATGATTTTTTGTATCCAGTAGGCTTGAAGTGAGGTTCGTAGGCTTGTCTACAAAAGGTGTTTAGTAAGTTCCCTTTGAAGATTAGAACTGAGAGATCAGAGAGTGATTTGTCTTGTGAGAACTGGGAACCCACAGGTAATTGGATAGTTTTGGCTTTTGATTTTTGGTATACGTTCATTCTCGTACAAATTTGTTGTTTGGTTTCTCAGGGCATTTGGTGCACTGGATGAGATGTATATAAAATTTCTGGAGGTGCAGGTGTAAGATCAGGAATGGTGATGGTTCTGTTGTGGGGTGTCTAGATTATGGTATTACTAGCAGTAATACCAGCTCTCATGAAACAGTTGGAAGACTCCCGATTCCCAAATCAAATTAACCCTGACTCATGATCTCTGGATAAGCCCTAAAATCTTGGGATTTCCTTCCAGTGTGTGTAGAGAGTGCCAAGCTGGTAAGTCTGGAAGGGAAGAAGGAGCAGGGGGAAAGAGAAGGGACAAGGGAGTAGATTGAGGCCCCACAGTGAGGGAGGGAGTGGACTAGGGGTTGGAGTGAATGGGGCCCTGGGGCTGGGGCAAGTCATGCAGTGGGCAACTCATATAGAGTAAGGTGAGGCACAGCTCCACGCTATAGTGTGCACCCCCAGGGGGCATGGAGGGCATGTGCACCCTGGGTTTGTGCACTGGGCTGAGGCTCTGTGTCCTGCTGCCTTGGCCCAGGAGCTGCACAGTGAGATTGCTGCTTACCAGGCAGGCAGGGGATGCAGGGTATGCTGGCTGTGCTGTATGTCCCCTGCCTGCTTGGCTAGAAGCACACCACCCCTTCCCTCTCTTCCTTGCCCCTTTCCCTCCATTTACCTGTTGTCTGTGTCTCTGTGTTTTGTCTGCTCCTCGATCCCAGCCACAGGCCTCCCACCCCCAGCCCTGCTGCTGCCCATCACTTCTGACCCTTGCATCCTGCCAATTTGTGCAAGGACCCTCCCTCCCTGGGCTCCAAACCCCTCCCCCACCCCCCACACACAGCCCCCCACACCTTCACAAATAACACCCCCCCCCACATACACACAGAGTCCAAAAATAGAATCTCACAATTTACTTGCCAACTCTTGATATTTGTTTTAAGAATTTGTCTCATGATTTTTGGCCTGGGGGAGGTTGGCAATGCTGGACTAGTGGAGATGCATTGGCTAGTTTTACACTTCTTGCCTTGGAATGGTCTGAATCCATTTGGTGTGGTTTGGGCCATAGGAAGTTTGCTTCTGGTGGTGAGGCTGGCAAGGTTTGGTGCTTGTTTAAAGGCTAGAATGTGTGGGTTCTGGAAAGATCTCTTTAAGAATTGGGTCTTCTAGTGTGGGTTATACTTGTTTGAGGATTTTCCATATAGGTTCCAGGGAGGGATGGTATGTCATAACTAATGGTGTGTGATTAGTGGGGATTTCTTTTTGTACTGCAGCAGTTCTTCACGTGGTATCCAGGTGGCTCTTTCAAAAGTGTAATCTGTCTCTCTGGAGGAGTGGCCTTGTTGAGTGAAAGCCCTTCTGAGATTTGTGAGGTGATGATTGTGGGTGTTCTCAATGCACAGTCAGTGGTATTGGAGAGCTTGGCTGTATATTACAACTTTCTTGGTGTGTTTAGGGTGATTGCTGCTTCTGTGCAGATATGTATATTGGTCCATGGATTTTTTGTATATGGTGGTTTGTATTTTACCATTTTGGATATTGATCATGATGTCTAAAAAGTAAATGTTGGTGTTGGAATATTCAAGAGAGAGTCTGAAGGGGGGTGGTGATGATTGTTGAATTTCTGATGGAAATCAATCAGAGACTGCAGGTTTTTGGTCCAAAAGATGATGTTATCATCTATATATCTCAGGTATAGTAAGGGTTTGATGGTGCAGTTCCTAAGGAATTATTCTTCCAGGTGGGCCATAACAAGGTTGGCATATTGCAGGGCCATTTTGGTGCCCATAGCTGTGCCCATGGTCTGGAGAAAGTGTTGGTTGTTGAAACTAAAACTGAAGTTGTGTATGAGGATGAAGTGTATAAGTTAAGTAATATCTTTAGGTCTGTATTGTGAGTTGTAATCTTGGTCTTGTAGATATGCAAGACAGGCTTGGAAGCCATCCTTGTGTGGGATGTTGGTATATAAGCTGGTGATATCCGTGGTAGCTAGCAGGGTTTTCTTGGGAAGGTGGTCTAAAGTTTTTTGAGAGAGTCTTTTGTGTCTTGGACAAAGCTCGGTCTTTGGGTGACAGTAGAGTTTAGGATAAAACCTGATATTTCTTCAGCTAGGTGTCCATGGTTGTGTGTGATGGGTCTGCTGGGGTTCCTTTGTTTCTGGAATTTAGGGAGCATGTAAAATGTTCCTGGATTCGGTAGTGGAGGGATCAAGTTCTGAAGTTTTTTTTCTGGCAAGTCAGATGGAAATAATGTGATGGTGGTTTAAAGGTGAAGCACCATCAGAACTTAATATTGGGCCATTCCAGTTTCAAAGACTTTTCTTTCTAAGGGTGTGGATAGACATCATGCTTAGAACATTCTAAATACACTGCAGACCCCAAGACTCTAGACTTGCATGCCATTCTAAACTGGTTTAAATCTTCTGAAACATATCAAAAGCACACAGGGAAAAATCAACTACTGTTTTGAGCTGATCAATCTTGAACGAATTTGATGTTCTATGTGGACACGGAGCATTCCACACCTGGTGTCTGGTCGGTCTTCCAGTCATCCCAGACTTCGCTGTTCCTCATGCCTCCCTACCTCCAACCCATGCAGGGCAGTGGGGTTGCTCTGGAATGCAACCAGGCCTCTACTGCCCAAAGGCCTATTGTGTCCAAAGACTGTAGTCCTTTAGGGTAGAAAAACAGCCTGCGTCTCAGTATTACTTCTCTGTTAGGAACCTGGGTGGGGGCCTTAGGCTAATTTGGGGCGGGGGACATAGCCAGGTTCTGGGGGGAGTGCCCAGTGGTGGGTGGGTGGTTTTGCTTGTAACAGTAAACAAGCAATGGTTCAATGGTGGGGTGAAGGGAGAACAAAGCCATTGCACAATGGACACTTATTAAGACAGAATGGCTGTCAGTCCTGTGCTCCATGTAATATGAATTAGCTCATTAGCTGTTGATCTTTCCTCTGTGCTGAACTCTTACAGCCAGCCCTACCCTGTAGGTTCCACCGTGCATATACATCTCTATGTAATTCCTACCTTGAGCAGTTTTCTAGGGAAAGGTACTTGAGCAGGTTTCTAGAGAGAGTCTTTTTTTAAAGCCACAGCCTGAGATAGAGACTAGGAATTACATCCCAGAGCAACTAACCCCTGTAACTAGTATCCAGTACTAAATATGTCAGAGGAATGAAGGAAGTTCACAGAAATGCAAATAGTAGAGAAGTGAGGGTTGAAAGTAGTTTGGGAGAAGGACCGTTCAGGGGAAGCCCAGAAGCTGGGGGTGGGTTGTGCCATTGGGCGTGTGGACTCCAGGCTGTTGCAGGGCAGGGGCGGGTGCTGACCGGCTCCCTGGAGTGAGCAGGCACACCCCACCATACCTGCAAATCCTTCCCTGCAAACCCCACAACCACACCCTCCCCTACATGCAATCACATGCTGCAGTCATCCACACCCACAAGCCTCTGGGGGGAGACCTGCTCATTGCTCTCCACACATTCACCCGCTCCCCCATACCCCTCATAGACATCCACACACATACCCATACTCCCCACCCTATATCCCCGCAATATAAAAGAGTAAGTCTTCATTTAGAGCTATTATGTTGTCATATACATGACGCAAACGCACAAATCAAGACAAAATTATCTTTTTAAGATGAAATGAAAATATGTTATTGTGGATGTTTTATTTTTAATGTATAACTTGGGTTGGGGGGGGGGGGGTTGTTTCCAAGGTGGTAACTCCCCTTCCCAAAAGGAATACTTCCAAGGCAAGGGGAGGGACTTCTGGTGGCAAAGGTCAGGGGTTAGGGGGCGGGACTTCTAGTCTCAAGATGGTGGCCAGGGGACAGGGCTACTCTTGTGGCCCTTGACAGCTCCCCAAAACTTGTTAAGCAGCCCTCCAGTCAAAGGGGGACAGGCAGCAGAAGCTAAAGGAAGAGCCTGGAAATTCTGTCTTCCATTGCAGTCAGAGGGCCGAGGGGAACTGGACTGCAGCATATAACCCTGCACAGGCCACCAGTTGGACAGCCCTGATCTAGTTGGTAAAAATGGGGTGAATTTGGTTTAAATCACAATTTAAATCAGTGGTCAGGAAGCCTCGATTTAATCATGATTTTTCTACAAAAAGTCTATTCTTGTTGTTTGATATAACCTTAATACATATTCATGACTTGGCAATAGATGTAGATTTCACTTTTAGAAGGTACACACTATACATTTTAAAGCAGTGATTAATATTTTTTTCAGATTCATTTTGCAGCTACATCAGAAAATTTAATTATGTTTTCGTTCTTTTATTTACCAAAGCTAATTGAAGCAGGTACTTCTGAAGTCATTGAGAGGTGAACTATCTCCAGTTCACTATGAATCATGGATATTTGGGGATATTTTTGCCACACTATTGGGAGGACAAAAATGACCATCACCAAAAACAACAGACATTTGCATTTTTTTTATTTAACTAAAACAATAAGCTTATGTATTTTGGATATTTTTCTTTAACAACAAACCTGTATAATTATTTTAGCAAAATGCTTGTATCTTTGAATTTTTCACTATTTTAGTCATAAATGTGAAATGTGTTTTTAATAAAAATTAAATAGATTATTTCAGCCAGGTCAACATGAGAAACCTAAGATACTGGGTTATGCAGCAAACTCAATCTTTACCTTCCTCTTCCTGTTCAGTCATAGACTGGAAAAGGAAGACACGTTTTCCTGCTTTTTCAGTTCCCCAAGCAATTTTTCTCTCCTCAATTTAGAATGAATTAGTCCAAAGGAAGAAAATAATTCTTTCTATACCTGTAGAAAAAGCTACTGCTGTTGAAAGATGAATTATCACTTCAGTAGTCTCTGGTGGATCCAGGTGCTTAAGGGCATTTATACACATACCTTTTTGTCCTGTGACACTCCAGAGATCCACCACTTTGGAGCAGACTTGATTAATCAAGTCTGTTCTGCACGCAAGCTAATGCTAACTGCGCTGTGTCACGTGCAGTTGTATAAGTAGCAAAATGTGCATCAACGTGCAGAAAATGGCAGCAGTGCTCTTTTGAACTAAAACATCTTCTGTGTTTTATTTCAAAAGCACGCCGCTGCCATTTTCTCAGTGCTGGCATGCATTTTGCCACTTACACAACGGCAAGCGACTCAGCGCCAGATGCTTTTCAAACGACTGCACTACTGCAGCACTTGCATGTGTAAAAAGTGCCCTAAGTGACTTCCATCAGTTCAGTGGTATGACTTTCTTTAAAACCTCATCAGCAAACATATTTCTGGAGTGGTTTCATCCTTGGCCCTGTAACTTATTATAGTTGGTATTATCAAGGGATGATTGCTGGATGCCCATGTCCTCCTCTCGGCAGTTAAGGATTGATTGTAGTACTGAGTATTGAGAATGCTGGCAAGAAAATGAGCTGGAGATGGTGCTTGATCCATTTGTTTTTTTAATGCCTGTAGTTTAACTCTGTTACTGCATATTTCTCTTTTTCAAGGTCTCACTCAGTTCCTTCCACATTTCAGCAGCATCAGCAATAAAAAAGGCAATTTTCTTGCACTTTGTTCAAGGCTACGGAAATAGACTTTAGGATAGTCAGCATATGTTCTACATTTCTCTTTACCCCAATGTTGAGACCTTTGGCTATGACAGTTCCATCTAGTTCATCATGATTTTGGTTGCAAATTGTCTCAGATTAAGTCAGTTCTCAATATATTGTTCAAAACAGTCCACTACTGAGTTCCATTGCACGTCTGGTGGGAGACTTAGTTTGATTCCTCCTGCTTTTTTAAGAGCAGCTGCTGTAAAGTGGTTGTTATGGAAGTATTTTGTAATGGTGGTGACATTAGCCTTTATTTCTGGAGCACTGAAGTCTTTGGCTAGGAGGTGCATCAAATGAGCACTGTAGTTGTATGTTGTTAGCTTGGGGCTTCCTTCATTTTCTTTAAATTTCTGCTCATCTTTAATACATTTGTAGCATTGTCTGACAAAGCTGCATACTAGACATTTGAATTTTTTTTACAGCTATTGCTTTTACTGCTGCTTCTCCTATGTAAGTATTCCGCTGTGTGTATGTTTCTTGACATTTCAATTATTTCTGTAAGGTAGAGAGTCCCTTCAGTTATCACAAGCACAAATTACTGGATCATTGTGGACATTGCTCCATCCATCAAGACTCGGGTTAACAATTTTCCCCTTTAGACTTCTTGCGCACAGTTCAATTTCTTTTCTCATATACATTATCTAGCAGTTTGCCTACTATAGGTGCTCTGGTGTGTGGTCTGTATCCTGGTCATAATGACTGAACCATGTCAAGGACGTGTTAGTTCTCAACTGTACGGAAAGGAGAGTTTGTTGCATAAACAGACCAAGCACATTTTTCATCAGTAACTTCTTGCTGTAATTTGCTGGCTCTTATTTATGGTTGTTTCTGGATGATGGAGATTGGACTGGAACACTGCAGATAACTCTTACTCTGTAGACCGTGATGATAATGTTGAAGATAGATAGTCAGAATCCTGTATGATCCTCCTGAACAAAAAAAGTCAATGCAGTTACTTAGTACTAAGAGCAATATGACTTTAGGAGTGAAACTGTATAAGAAGCAGCCTATTTCAGCTGTTTTATTAGATCACAACTACATTAAAAATATTGATAGGATAATTCCATAAAGTAACATCTGTATTTTTTTGCTCAAATATTTTTATGAGAATTCAAGTAGTCCAGAAGTCCAAAACATGTCTAAATATGCAGGATCTCTAGGTTAAACTTCCTTATTTCATACTTCTTTCTTAAGGACTGCCTATCCTCCTTGTCCAAAAGATATGGGTAGGGAAGGCAGGCAGCCCTTAAGAAAAAAGTATGAAATAAGAAAGTTTACTAACTTGGAGATCTTGCATGTTCAGACATGTTCCATTCATCTTCAAAGCAATTTCCTCCTGAGAAAGAGAACTTCTTATGATATTTCATTTGGGCAGCCAGGCCTTTATATTTATCTTTGTTGCACTGTTTGTATTTTACATGCATGCCTGTATTCCCCATAGGTAGAATTTCATCAAAATTTTCCCAAACAGGGTCTCTTTTATGGCCTGGCAAGCCTGTTGCTGTGATAGGTTTTCCTTTCTACTATACCATACCCTCACTAGATCTCAACTCATTGACCTACACTAGACCTCAAATCATTGGAGATGCTCACAAACTTATCCCTCAAGATTCTGAAATAGTCTATTCAAAAGATTTCTCTTTTGTTTCTACTGCTCCTCCCCCCTTGCATTTATTGCCAGACTCCTCCTCCTTGCCCAGATCTATTCCATTCCACCCCCAACAATCCTCTGTTCATTTAACTTTTTGAAATGTTGCACTTTTGAAAAGAAGGAAGGGCTTGACTCTGGGTATACAAACTTGCAGAAAAACAGGAGGGCTGATGGTAGGTAATCAAGCCTGTTATCTCCAGGGATCTTGGTTTTCTCTGATTAAAACCCCCAAAATCCATTATTAAAATGAAAGGCCCTGCTGGTACCTCTTGTCCCCACAAGTCCTGCTCCCCCAGCCCTGCCAGGAGGGGGGAGGGAGGCAGTGCTGCTGGTTGCCAGGGCTATGGGGCTGCCAACCCAGCTCCACAGCCCCCTGCCCCTAGCAGGATGTGGCAGCTTCTGCAGTGGAGTGGAACCGGGCTCCCCCTGCTGCCTGCCTGCTGCGGGCTTGGGCGTGGCCGCTGCTCCCTGCCGTGGTGTGCACTTCCAGGGACCAGGGGGACCTGTGCCCCTAGATCTATGCACAGGGTGGGGGCTACTCATTGCTGGTTCCTGCCCTGCTGCCCTTCCCTAGCACCTCCACAGCCTGGCGTGTGACCCAGCACTACAAAGAACAGCAGAGCCATGCAGGAAGGTACCTGCCACTGTGCGCGCCATGCTGTCCTGACAAGGTGTTTCCTGCCTGCACAGCTGCAGCAGGGGCAGCAGCACAGGGTTGTGCACAGGGGATGTGGGAGCGCAGAGCTCGCAGTGGCAGGCAGCTTCCTGCATGGCTCCACTGTTTTTTGCAGCACTGGGTCACATGCACCAGGCTGTGGAGCAGCAGGACGGGGAGCATGAGCCTGCAGTGGGCAGCACTTGCCCTGCATGCAGATCTAGGAGACATGGGTCCCCCTTGCCCCTGGGGAGTGCGTACAACAGTGGGGAGCAGCCTGGCCCCACCCTGCACACAGTTCTGGTAGTAGGGGTCCCTCTCCCCCCCTCACCCCCCCCCCAGGAGTCTACGCAGAAGCGGGGAGCTTTGCCCTGTCCTGCAGACAAACTGCCCACAGCCCTGTCCTGCTCACCAACAGGACCCTGCAGCTGCACATTGCAGTCCTGGGCTCTAGGCACTGCCTGGCTGCCCCAGGCCCCAGCCCTGCTCAACTCAATGAGGGCCTCAGTCCCCTCCTGCCTTCTCCCCCCAGCCCCAGTTTGCCTGTAGGAACTGTTCTCTAAGCTGCCTGGTAGCCATGTACATGCACATGGTGCCCCCTGCCTGACCGCCCTTCTCTGGCTCCCTCCCAGGCCCCTGCAGGCTGGAACTCTGCCAGGCTACAGAGGGCTCTTTGCAATACTGCACAAGTCATTGGTTTCTTCCGTGAAATGAGAAATGTGCGTTTGCCTCCCATGAAGATAAAATCCATGGTTTACTTCATTTTTCTGTAGGAAACAGAAAACCCAGATCCCTGGTTTTCTCTCTCCATATACGGTTAACAAGGATGTTATTGCTGAAGGTGCAAACCCACAGTTTGAGAGCTGAAACTTAGCATCACAGAGATGCCTAATGGGATCTTCTCAACTTTTTTTTTTGTACTCACCGATAGCCAGTGCCCCTCACATCTGGCCCGTGTCCCCAGGCCCCAGCCCCATGGTGTGCATGGTTTGTGTGGGGCATGGTGGGGTCCCAAGCAGTCTCTCGCAGCCTGGAACTCTTGCAGCCTGCAAGGGAAAAGCCACTTTCCCACCTTTTTCTCTTTTAAAGAAGAATCTATATTTAAAGTTTTTTTGCTATCCTTTCATATTATCCTGAGACCCACTTTTGGGTTGTGACCCACAGGTTGAGAAACACTGTTCTAGATTGAGCACTGAGTCTTGTTGGGTAGAGTGTTTTTCTTTAATCTTTACTCATCTATAGAGAAGCTGCTGGGAACTCCATAAGATTGTGCCCCTAATATAGTTCATGGCCTGTTGTGACCTATGTATAAAACTTTTCTAAAAAAGTTGCATGAATATATTGTCTCAAATAGTATATAATTAGAAGTTATAATTCCTATTGCATGTTGATATATTTGAGCTTTAACATACCTTAAGTTAAAACTATCCTTATATGGGTTTGTTTTAAATCTTAACACAAATATAAAAATACAATTAAATAATACAAAAAATTAATTTGAATAAAATCTGATTTTTAAAAATGTATATATTTTTAAAAATAATTGTTTTTGAGGGAGGGCGGGGTTTACCCTTCTTAGTAACAATAGGTGTGAAGGTGTGGTGAACAGATTTTATTATGGCCTAGGATCCAGAGTATATATTTTAGGGCAGGGGTTTTCAGCTGGGGGTACACGTACCTGTGGAAGGCCTTAGGGGGTACGCAGCAGCAATGCGGAGAAGCTAGCGGCACTACCGAGTTCGCTGCTGGCACTTCCATTTCTGCTGCCCCACACTGCGCAGGTGATGACCCCTCATCTCCCAGCTTGTTGACTGGCTGCCAGGGGACTCCCATACCAGGGCGGGCAGTTGTTTTGGGCAGAGGGCTGCTTATTGAGTTTTGGCAAGCCATTGAAGGCCACATGACAGGCAGCCCAGGGCAGATAAATATTAATTTTCTAAATTTTTTAGGGGCCCTGCAGGCTGTATAAAATGGCCTGGTGGGCTGCATTTTGCCCACCTCTGGCCTATACCCTGACCAAAAAAGGTTGAAAACCTGCCACATCTTTGTTACTTTTGTTGTCTATGCAACGTAGATTAAAGTTAACACAGTTATAATTTCACTAAAACTGCACTCTAATTTTCTGTGTAGATGGTTGTTGGGCTACTCTAGGAAAAATTCAAAAACTAAAAGCTGGCTAATGATGCTTCCTAACAAGCTGCCCTCTGAGGTTTTATCTGCAGTTCACTGCATGAAATTTTCAGGATCTAGTAAAGGCAGTATTACCCCTAAAAAAGATCTTGGACTGCAGATAAAGGATACCTTTTGTAAAAGCTGCAATCCATGGATATGTTGGATGCCCTGGTAAATTCTGTCTATGCTTCTAGGCTAACCAGCTGCATACAAGTACATTGGTGTAAGTTTCTGTATTTTCTTGTAATATAACCTGCACTGTTTCCCTAAAAACCAGCTGGGGAAAATTGGGGTGCACATTATATCTGAGGAGAAGGACTCCTCATGGGTCTAGAGATTTGGGGGAAGGGGCAGAGTGGTAGCAGCATTAACTGCCATTGCTTTAGGAGGCGCAGGGATTAATGCTGCAACCCTCCCTCCCCTTCCTTCGCAGCTCCCTGCCCCCTGGATCGTCAAATTACCAGACCCATGGGGAGCCTCCCCAGTCATGGTGGAACGGGATCCTGCCTGGGGCTGGTCTGCGGCCAGACTTGGTGTACGAGGTCTGACCCAACATATGGCTCCAGAGCTAGTGAATGGTCCATGTCCAAGACCACACATAGCCCCAGAGCCAGCGTGCAGGGTCAGACCTGGCACACAGCCCCAAAGCCTGTGCGTCCAATCAGACTGTACAATGCACCCCCAGCACTAGGGATCATACTGGTCCCAGGGTGTGGTCCTCAACCCCAGGGATCCCAGACCTCTAGCACTTACCTGTATTCAAGATTCCCTGCCCCCCCCCTTGTGGCTTTTCAAAAATAAGTTGCATGCTTATATTTGGGGACCTGTTATATGCAAAAAAAAAAAAAGGTTTATCCCTCAGCTTCAAATTAAGCAGGGAGCATTACCCTTGTGGGATTTTTGACAGTTTGGTATCTGAAAGTCAGACTGCTTACATAGGTACTTACTTCCCTGGATTTAAAAATCTGATCAGAGATGCAGGAATTTGCAAAATTTAGCTGTTATTCCAGTTCCTAGAAAATCTTGGAAGTCTTCAAAACCTAATTATATGCATAGCACAGTTTGTGTATACTGTAACTTAGATGATTTAACACTAAACATTTAAATCTTTGATTGCTCCTGGGCTGTAGAATATTTGAGTAGTCTCAAATTTATGGGTTATTTTACCTGGGGATTCAGTTTGTTGAAGGACAAGATAAATACTATTCTTAATGTTGTTTCAGATAAAAAGTTCATGCTGCTAGGTTTACTAAATGCTGATTTTCTTAGAGATTGAGCTGTTTCTGCTCCAATTCAGTCTGCTTAGTAAGGTAATCTCTAGTGAAATGGTCATATTCCTGGTTCTAAAATTAGTTTTTAAACTAGTCTTTTTTGCAAATTAGAACAGTCTTCTAGGGCAGGCAGTCTGCAATGTAATCATTGTAGTAGGGGGAAGGAGGAGGGGTGGTGGTTTTGCTGGAAAAGCCTTGGCTTTAGCTGTTCCATGAATACAGCAAAGATGTACTTCACAGTTCCTACTGTCTTCCATCCTCCAAGATGACTGAATTGAATTTCAAGAGTAGAGTTTCTCCAACCACTTAACTCCAGATAACCATAGGCTTATAAAGAAAAAAAATTTTAATATGGTACTTACTGTTGTAATAAAATCTTTGAATGACAAATTGATCTAATGCATCAGCATAGGGGGAAAAAAATCTTGCTGGCTGTATTGTGTAGAAAGAAACCACTCAAGCTGTATTGTGTTAAATGTTAAAATCACAGCTCTTGGAAAGGTAGATGGAGGTTCTAGATAGATATCTTGGAAAATTATTGGAGGGAGGGAGATGCAGATGAGGCATTGAAGATTTGTGAGGAATGTAATATCATGGTTCCCCAGTTTTTTGAGAATACACCGTCACCATATTCATATGTACTTTAGTTTTAGCTGTCATAAAGCATCCTTCAAGAGTGCTTGGAGCTTGAAATTTCAAGCAAGCAAGCATATCAATGCATTCCATTTCACAGTGTTAATTTATTCATAGTGTATGAGCCTATTTTTGTAATCAAGCTCTTACTGTTAATTTTAATAGTTGGTCTGAATGAAGAGGCATAATTCAAATGCAGGGTGTTTATATAACTTTTCTTCAAACAAAATCTTTGCTGCATAAATAACGACTCTAGATAAGAGATGGTATGTAAGTTTTGATGCTGCTCTGTGTCAACTGATTGCTCAAGGATGTGCATTCTCTCTCCCTCACAAGCGTATGCCTAGTGGTAATGAAGAATAGTTTGTCCTAATATTTAGACTTTTTAGTATGTGATTCAGTTTTCCAGAAAGTGTAGACTTGTAAACTTTTAAAATGCAGCATGCATTGTCATACCAGAATTGTCCTTTGCACAATGTCATTTTATAAAACTCCATTTGAAGTTGCAAGGCTTTTGAACTACAATGTATGCTTGGACTAAAAAAAGGCTGTGCACTTCACATTCAGATAAGTTATATACTTTGAGTAAACAAAAAGACCATATTCTAAGGTTTTTGCATGTCACTGAAGGCTCCTTATCTTGTTTCTTGGAGCACCTTATTCCTTACAGGCCCTAGCAGATGGTTGCAAACTGTAGTCAGACTAATGTTACTGATGTGATTATGCAAGTTGTATCAAGTACTGTGCGCATTGTTAAATGGGTTTATTCCTGGATAAAAATGGTGGATCAGCCACAGAAGTAGTTCTTTAAAACAACAACTTCTTTTGATGTGGAAGTATCCCAAGGTAATTTTTAACGTAGGGCCAGCTGGCATGTTATAGTTCTCACACAGTTCTAATGTCTGCCAGGGGCCTAATAATAGCCTTGAAATTGACAGTTCCTGTTCATTTTTAACTACCTAACTACAGAGTACAGGATCATTACAAAATAAACATTGGGGCCAAAAAATTCCTTTGCACTTAAGCAGTTTGTGCCTAACATATGCGGATCACCCCTGGTTTGTTGCACTGCAGGCAATAGGCAAAAACTGGACATCTGCTTATGCCATTAAGGATGTTGGATAAAAGCATTCAAGTGGAGTGTACTGCAACTTTTTTCATCTTTTTTTTTTTTTTTTTAAACCAGAAGTAGCTGTAACTGAATTCAGGTATGTGGCAATTGGCACGTGCTGTAAGAATGCTACAAGGTGTTCAGTTCATTGCCACAAAGATGTTTCAGAGTTGCCAAGATAAATTTAAGAAATGAGGGAAGAGTTAGGGCAATGTAGTCAAATTGATGTTACTGTTGTGATTACACATTATATTGTGGTTTTTCAGAATTAAACGAAAGTAAAAGCGGGAAGAACTGCCTAGAACAAATCCTAAAAGATAATGAAGGATAGATGATGCCTGAATTTGAATTCCAGCCGTATTAACCAGTGAATTTAAAATTGAAATCGGACATCAGATGCTATTATTGGTCTTAAATCCCAGGTGAGCTAAAATTAGGGTTCTGGATATTGCATTGTAAATAAGTATAGATTCTCCACTGAACAGTCATCAGTTTACTCAAATTAGTAGAACCAGGAACTTGGTCCCTAATTCGGACAAAGGACAATAGGCATGCATGTGTTCCCTTATGTCTGGCTTTTGTTTTGTGGCTTTCAGAAGACAAAAAGTTAAGGATTTGACATCCTGCTAAGCTTAAAGTAGGGAATATACGAGTGACTTGCATGGGGTTTGGGGGACATATAAAAATGTTCTTTACTACTTGTGTTCCATAACCACTTTCTGTCTCATCTCCTTTCTCTCTTATCCCTGCCAAACCATGATACTTTTGTAGTTCGGATATTCCTGTAATGTTCCAGATGGTTCTGAACTGGCTTCTAGAAGATGTAGAAAAGAAAATACTGCTTGCTGATCCTTTTTTTGCACCAGACCAGATATATTCTTAATTCAGAATAACTTACTCAGTTTGTTTTGCCCTGGAATATTACAGACGCTTGATGTGTCTTATTGGCTAAAACCCCCTGTCTAAAAACAGCCTTTGTATTTGACTATATTTGAAAACTAATTTGGTGAAGTCCTAGAAGGAGGAAGCCACTAGATGGTGCCAGAAGGCCTGCCTATTGGTTGATGTGTCAATCTCCTCCTGAACTGTGGCAGTTCATTGGCACAAGAATATTTATATGGGGTAGTTTGGTTATTTTCCTGCATCTAGCTGGGTGCATTTTTCTGCTTCCTTCTGACAGTTAACAAACATTTCTTTTCCCCCTGCCCAGAATACAGTCCCCTGACAATAATGCTTACTTGATAAAGTTCTTGGGTTTTTTTGGATGGGATAAGAGCGTATCAGTGGTATCAAGCCTGTGGGCCGTGGACCCCTGGAGGTCCACAGACTATATCAGAGGGGTCCACAAAAGATGACTGTGATCAATTAAAAAAACCTATGTGAAATACCCATACTTACAATCCAAAAGGGTCTGTGAATACTCATACTTACAGTGCAAAGGGGTCTGTACCTCCATTTAAAATTTTCTAGGGGTCCACACTTTTTAAAAAAAAAAGTTGAAAACCACTGGAGTAAAGGATTGTAGTTTATGCTTTTAAGTACATATTTAGGATTGTTGGCTTGCTTGAATATTGGGGTGGGGGAGGAGTTAGGGTTTGCATAGGATAATGGCTGCAAGTGACTAGTAACAAAAGTCCCCATGTTGACATTTACTAATGGTGCAGGAGTCTGAAATACGGCAAAATAAGCAACTCGGATCTGCTGTGTGATTTTTATTGACTCGTAATATGGCTGAGAACCAACATACATATTAATAGAGAAAAGTCAATCTAGAGAATTATTTCAAGTATAAAGAAATAATTTAGAAAGGTTTGGTATTACCTGGATTACAGATATACAGACACATTGGCTTGATAAGAGGCAGGAGCAAAGATGCCTCTTGACTCTTACTTATATCTATTTCAGTATCTGTTTGTGCTGTTGCAGACCACCAGTCTAGGTTCTCCCCTGTACTGCCTGGGAAGAGGTAGGAGGGAGAAAGAGGATGGTGCACAGCCTGGCTTCAGGTCTTTTGGGACCTACTGAGTTCTTTGACTTTCTTCTCTAGTTGATACCCCACATTTATATAGTGTTTGTATTTAATAAACCTTCTCAGATTTGTTTATTTTATTTATTTTTACTGAGATTTTTAGGAACTGAACAGAATCAGATGTTTCATGGCCCTAGAAAATGTCAGTTAGCTGGGATTTATGGCATCAGTCACTGCTACTAATATTCTTGAGCAAAAACAGTAATATACTCTGTTTGGGCTATTTAGCTCAAGGCTTATATGACATTTCCTGTCAAGTCTCTTGTTCTAGTTTGATCCAGCTGCCAGTTTAGCTGGACAAAATTGCTTTCTTCGCTTTTTTGCCTGTGTTAGGTGCAACTGCAAAGGCTTGCTTTGTAATCATGGAATAACAGGCACAAGCCATCTACCATAGCCATACATATGCAGCTAAGCTGCACGTTCACACCCCAAACATACAACCAGACACAGAAGAATTGTGTAATTTGGTGGTTCTCAGTCTTGTTACTCGAGACACCATCCTTCAAAGTGTCATCTCTTGGCGCTCGCTCATTTTTCTAACTATGGAAAAATAATAGAGCAGTTGTTCTGTTGCAAAGAACCTGGAAACCCCCACAACAGGTAAGCAAGTTTTTGACACTATGGCTTCTTGTTTGAAACTTCTGAGTTTATCCTGCAAACTGTGTGTAGATGTTTGCGAACCTAACAGTGCTAATATTGCATGGCACCCATGAAAAGATCTTGTGGCACCCCAGGTGAGAATCACTGGTGACAGTTGATAAAAACAGTTCTAAAAATGTTGTGCTTTGAGTTCCATTTTCTATCTATATGGAGCATGACACCAAATTATGAGTTAAAAACCTTAATTATCATTTAGTAAAAAATGACAGGCAATGCATTTTTTAACATAAAAGCAATGTAAAAATTAATCGGAATAATTGTTTTAAAGCTATTTAATAAATGCAGTTTAGCTTCTTGATTTATCGTGTTATGGTAGTGATGGCTATCTATGCTACATGTGACTATCAGTACAGAACTCTGCAATAAAACTAAAGCTGCAATATGTATAACTAAGTGAATTTAATTTTCTTTATTTAAATGCTAATTGTATACAAGTTTCCTGGGTTAGCAGGACCAGTTGCAAGCTAATTAGTGGAAGGGTTTTTTTTATTCCTTTTAATTTTGGCAGTACCTATGAAACTGCTTTAAATTTGCCTACTGGTCAGTTTATTTAACTGAAAGTGTATATCTCCATGTCATCTTGCAATAACTTGGTTTCAGAATAAAAAAATTCAAGTCCAGTTGAAGTAAATGAACATCTTATCCAGTATCTTCAAATGTATTTATGAATTTTAAATTACTCTGATTTTTACACCTGTGATATGACTACTTCAGTACTGGCTAAAATATAACCATTACCTGATTTGCCTATGAAATTCTGAATTAAGTGAAATGATTGGATCTGTAGTATAAAGAAACATTTGTTAAAAATCCAGTGCAATATACTAGAGCTGTCTAATTTCTAACCCCCTGGGGGTTGCACCACCAGGAGCTGTTCACTGTGGTGGTGCAGATGCTCCCATCCCCATGTACCCTGAGGCAACCTCCTGCCCCACACCCCTTATTTTGGCCCTGACTTTTTGTTTTGTGCCCCCACTCCTCCCTTCTCACCCAGGCCTCAGACACGCCCTCAGCTCCCTGCTGGTGTACTGCCTTGACCTGAGGGGGAGGAAGGCAGGAAGTGGCAGCTGCAGGGAGGAGCCTGAAGACTTATTGCAACAACAGCTGGAGTGATAGAAGTGGTGGCTGGGCAGAAGTCCTGGGACTGCTAACCCCCCACGAACCAGTAGTTGAACAGCACTGCTATATGCAGTCTAAAGACCATGTGCTCTGAGCTCCCCACTGCTCTGCCACACTTTCCCTGAGTGCACAGGAGCAGCATGGACAGCAGTGCTCTGGGAAGGTAACAGGTGCTGCCACTGCACCTGTTGGGGGTGGGGAGGCAGCAGCTATTTGTAGCCTCTCAGCTGCAGCCGGCCCCGGCTTTAGGTAGCTGCTGATACCCACAGAGCCCGGCTGCTCCCAGCAGGGCTTGCAGCATTCGAGCTGCCTGCTGGGAGCACCCCAGGCTCCTGGTGGGCAGCAGCTACACAGAGCTGGGGCCGGCTGCTGCTGGGAGGCTGCAAACAGCTGTTGCCTCCCCGGCCCCAACATCTACCAAGGAAAATGGTCTTGCGTGCCATGCTCGGCATGCATGCCAGAGTTTGCCGACCCCTGTAATATACCTTGACTTCAGTAAAGCTTTTAATACCATCTCCCACAGCATTCTTGCTAGCAAGCTGAGGAAGTACGGGGTGGATGAATAGACAGTAAGGTAGATAGAAAGTTACCTGCAGTCTTGGGCTCAGTGGGTAGTAATCAATGGCTCAGTGTCTAGCTGGCAGCCAGTATCAAGTGGAGTGCCCCAGGGCTCGATCTTGGAACCGGTTTTGTTCAATATCTTCATTAGCTATCTGGAAGATAGGATGGATTGCACCCTCAGTAAGTTTGCAGATGACACCAACCTGGGGGGTGTAGTAGATACACTGCAGGGTAGGGCTAGGATTCAGGGTGACCTAGACAAATTGGAGGATTAGGCCAAAAGAAATCTCATACAGTTCAACAAGGACAAGTGCGAAGTTCTGCACTTAGGACAAAAGAATCCCATGTACTGCTATAGTCTGAGGACTGACTGGCTCAGTAGGAGCTCTGCAGAAAGGGACCTGGGGGTTACAGTGGACAGTAAAATGGATATGAGTCAGCAGTGTGCTCTTGTTGCCAAGAAGGTTAACAGCATACTGGGCTGAAATGGTAGGAGTAGCAAATTGAGGGAAGTAATTTATTCGCTGTATGCTGCACTGGTGAGGCCACATCTGGAGTACTGTGTCCATTTTTGCCTGCTCTCCTCCTCCCCCCCCCCCCCCCACACACACACACATACACACGCACACAGTAGAAAGGATGTGGACAAGTTGGAGAGATTCCAGCAGAGAGCAATGAAAATGGTTACGGGGCTGGTGTGCATGACTTATAAGGAGAGGCTGAGGGAACTGGGTTTATTTAGTCTGCAGAAGAGAAGACTGAGAGGGGATTTGATAGCAGCTTTCAACTACCTGAACTGTGGTTCCAAAGAGGATGGAGCTAGACTGTTCTCAGTGGTGCTAGATGATAGAACAAGGTGCAATAGTCTCAGGTTGCAGCAAGGGAGGTTTAAGTTGGATAGTGGGAAAAACTTTCTCACTAGGAGGATGGTGAAGCACTAGGGCAGGTTACTTAGAAAAGTGGTGGAATCATTGTCCTTGGAGGTTTTTAAGGTCTGGCTGGGCAAAGTCCTGGCTCGAATGATCTGGTTGGGGATGGTTCTGCATTGAGTAGGGGATTGGACTAGATGACCTTCTGAGGTCCCTTCCAACCCTAATTTTCTATGATTCTGTGTTGCCAAATGTCTACCTGATCTGGTAGTATCAGAACCACAAACTTATATAATGAGGAGGAATCTTAACTTTTTGTTAGTCTCTGCTTTACATGTATGTTGCTTTGGTAGGTATCATTTGTGAAAGAATTAGCTTGCATCTCAGCACAATGCATTTCAAAATATAACGACTTGTCAACTGGAAGCAATAGATATTTATGATATTGTAGAAAATGCCTTGGTACACAAATGTAAGGTACCTATTTTAATAGTCCTGTTCTATTTCAAGGTGAAATATGAATTGGTTGTTAGTAGTGTGGAAGCAGGCATAGATTTCTTGCTGTTGGTCATTTACCTCATTATTGTAATCTGCAGTCCATCGATTTGAGATGATCTTTACCACTTCTCATTGATGGGTCTTGAGGTGACTTTAAGAGACCAATCCTTGAGCCACAAACCCACCCACTGAAGTTGCAGTCCTTTCTGCAGAGAAGCGTAGGACATAGGCTAGGATTTCTTTTCTTTTCCTTCTTCCCTTGTCTCTCTTGCTTTGAGGGCAAGGTGTCATACTTTGAAATGGGCTGCTGCCTAGTTGAGGTTGTGGTACTTTTGGATTTATCTCTCAAAATATGGCTTTAAAGCCTAATTAAGTTAGCAAGAAGACCATTACACTTTTGATAGATAGCGTAGCAAAATGTAGCATCTTTTTGCACCTCTCAAGACTCACAAGACTTTAGGGTTGTTACGAGCAAAACTTGCACATGCTTAATCATAAAATGTGCTTTTTCTTCTGCTAACAGTGCAACTAGTTTAGACTACACTTGCATTAAAATTTACTTACTTTTTTAAACGCTAAGTTTATGTAAGTATACCCCCCCCCCCAGCTTGCGTATTTTCTCTGTGACTGTCTTAGTTTTTCCTGGTAGAATTATCTGTTTTAAGTTCAAGAAGTATTACAAATAAGTTATCTAAATTTTGCCAGTTGGCAACAGTATTAGCATCCTGTTGTTTTTATTGTTTAGTGTTTAACCATATGATCTCTTGCTGGTTCTTTCTAAAAATGTTATGCTTAACATTGCACTGTGTACACATTAACAGTACATTCTGTGTTCAACTGTCTCTTTTTCTTTCTAGCCTAAAAGCTATTTGCAACTAGGCAAATATTCTACAATAAGTGTGAAATCCAGACTTATGCTGTCTGTTAAATCAGTCAGGTTTGCGTTGAGAAATAATGTAGAAACATAGGACAATGCCACTTTGATCAGTCCAGTGGTTTGTTTTACTAATGTAATATCTGGCTATGGCCAGTACCAGACCCTTAAAAGAAAGAAACAGGGAATCTAATGATGGATGGTTAAACTAAGAGAAGGTAAGTAGAAGTCCTCCTTTAACATATCTCGCTCACTCTCCTGTGCATGTGTACTCTTGCACACAAGTTCTCTGTCTTCTCAAAATAATATCTGTTCAGCTTTTTCTAGCTTGCTTCACATACTCACATCTTCCTTGCCCTAAGTTCTTTACATCTTAGATCTTTGATGCATACAATGACATTTTCTATCAAAAGGAATTGGGACTCTGCTAAAACCAATCTAAAAATGAACTCACTGAGATTTGAAGATTTTAAAAAGTGGTCAAACTATTTTTGGCATTCTTTTCCCCTAGAATTTAAGATGGAAACAAATCCCTAGTTGTAGCTTTTGTTGTATTTGTGGCAATAGTATGGGCGTGTGTTTGAGAGCTGAATGTTGCCTCATAAGGATTATCAAAGTCTGGAACTCTTTAACCGTGATGTGTACTTGTGTGTCAGTTGGCATTAGATAGTTGCGGTGCTTGAGGTGAATAGGTTGAATAGGATCTTTCAGTCTTCTTGCTCAAAAGCTTCAACATAGACTTGAAAATGATTCATAGACCCTCAAGCTTTTCCAGAACATCAAATACATTAATAATTAGCCCTCCAAAATAGTAAATACAAACTTTAAATAGTCTCCCCTATTGTCACCTCCCTAAAAGAGAATAATCTAATGAGATAAAATGATTCAGGAGCCAGATACTTTTTACTTGTCTTCATAGATCACGTATGCTGAGCCCCTTTTACAAAAGAGCTTAAATTTGACATTAATTGTGTGTTGCAGTTTTTTTCAGTGAGTGAAGCTTCCCAAGTATAATTTCCTTTTGTAGCTAAATTAAGTGTCCCCTCTTTCCCTTAGTAACTTGCATGCAAAGTCTTAAATAATCTGTTATCTTTAGTGGTTTCTTGGCTGGGTAATAGATCTGATGGTCTTTTGAGCTCTTAGAAGTACATGGTTAGTACTGATACTTTTTGGTGTGTGAATAGGAGGTATTTGCGTTAACAGCATACCACCCCACTCTTTCCACTACGCTACAGTAAGTATGTGGTGCTTAATCATCAGTTCTGTCTTGCTTTGATCATTCTGAGAATATTTTTAAATATAGTCCATTCTATACAGATTTCTGGTGGAAGGGGAAACAAAAAATAGAGGAACATCCTTTCAGTAATACCATTTGATCAGATTTGGTTTTCTGCAAGGCTATTTCATTGTACTTGCTGAACACCATACCAAAATAATAAAAAAGGAAAGCAAATTTTCTTTGAGTGCAAAAATGAAAGGAACGGAGGGGTTGTATTACGTTGCTTATATTCTCCAACCACTATAATTGGGTGCTGAAATCTTTGTTTGTTTTTGCAGGGCAATATAATTGAAAATACTTCAGCTTAAATTGGAAAAAGCAAATTGTTGATTGGATGGTGGATTAATAAGAAGCGGCTTCTATCTTTCTACAACTAAGAGGAAATCTTGAAAGTTGGAAAGAACTGGATTTTCACCCTAGTCCAGCAGCTTTGCTGCTCACTTAAACACAGATGAATGAAGACCCCATTTGGAAAGACACCAGGTCAGCGATCCAGAGCTGATGCAGGTATGGACCCCTTTTCCCCCCCCCCTTCCCCTCCCCCCATAACTAGTAAAACGTTGCACTTGTTTTTTTTATAATGTTCTTTTGTGTATTTTATGATGTTTTTAATCTTTGGATCTTTTTCATCTTGGTATTCAAAATGTGACTATCTTAGTCTCATCAGCTTCATTGAGTGTGTGAGATCTGAAGTGTCAGAAATTCAGAGTAGGTGTAAATAATAATTTCCAGCAGAGGCTTGCGTGCAAAAATTTCTTGCGTTATTTTTGTTGAAAGTTTGTTGTAGCACACAGACAAATGAAATTCAAAAAGGGGGAAGGAGGTGGGAAGGGCTTCGTAACATAACTAATCTATATTAGTTTCAAGGCAGAATTTGAATCATTAATTCCCACAATCCTACTTAAGAAAACTTCAGAGAATGATGTAGTAAATGTGTACAAACAATGCAGTTCATACTTAAAACTCAGCATTCTGAAGAAGCTGTTTAATCAAAAGAAGAACCTTAAATCTGTTTTGGGCCTTGCCTGCAACTAAAAATTCTTATGTGGATATTGTCTTTATCTTGGTTTAAGTTAATTATTTCATCTTAGTTTAAAACCAGTACTTAATTCATAGAATGGTGAGATTGAGATTGAGATTGAAAGGGACATCTGGAGGTCATTTAGTCCAGGGGTAGCCAGCCTGCAGCATGAGAAGCCTGTGTGCACTGCACATCAGATCAGGAAGGAGCAGGGAAAAGCAAGGGATTGGAGCGGTGCTTGAAGAGGACAGGGGGCTTAGTTTGCGGCAGACATGTCAAAAAAGTTGGTCCTTACAGTCGCGTCCTCAAATGCAGTCATGTGCGCTTGCAGCAGCTCAAATAGCAGCTACACAAATACGTGCCAGAGCTTTGTGCCTCAGCATACATATCTGAACATGCACTTTGGTGTGGGGCAAATTGTGCCACTTGTGCTCCTCCTGGATCTGGAGCCAGGGGGAGCTGGAGACTGGGGCCAGCACCAGGGTTTGCACTGCCTGAGAGCCCAGGGGCTGCACAGGTGAATGAAGCTGAGCCAGCCCAGCCTGGTGGCACACTCCTTCAAACAAGACTGTCTGTGGCTCCCAGCCGGTGAGGCAGCATGCTGGAGCAGCAGGGACACACAGCAGCCATAGAGATGTTCTGGCCCGTGCTGGGGTATATCCTTAGAGGATCTAGCCTCTGGTTGCTTCAGGGCATGCTCCTGGAGCACTCCCTACACCACTTTTTTCTGAGGTGTGTGTTTTTTTTGGTGGGTGGGGGGTTGTTGGTTGGATACCAGGATTTCCAGAGTCCACTCTGTAAATATGCTATGTGGGGAACATTTTTTTTTCTTTGTGGCATGCCTCCTGCAGCATCTCAAACTGCTTTGAGACACGGCAGCAGGCACATGAATTGTCTGGACATGGTGCGCTAGTCCAATCCTTTGCTCAGGATTGGCTCTGAGTAAATCTTTCCAGTCAAGCATCTCTTTAACATGCTCTTAAAAATTTCCAGGGATAGAGATTCCAAAACCTTTCTTGGTCGGCTATTTCAATGCTTATAGGCCCTTATAATAAGAAAGTTCTTCCTAATGTCTTGTCCCTGTGCTCACAGAGAATTAGTCTATAATCACCCTTCAGGATTTTAAAGAACTTGTTAAACAACTCTGTTCAGTCTAAATCCTCCTCTACACTAAACAATCCTAGTTCTTTTAGCCTTTCATCAGGTCATGTGTTCCAGTTCTCTAATCATTTTTGTCACTTTTTGCTGGACTCTTACTAATTTATCTACATCTGTCTTGAAGTCAGAAACCCAACTGGGCATAGTACTCCAAGTGAGGCATCTCTGTTTCCATCTAGAACAAGAATCACTTTCCTTGGTTTGCAAGCAACAATCCTGTTTAATACAGCCCAGTATGGTGTTAGTTATTTATGCAATTCATTTATGCTAAACCAAAAGAAGAATATCTACACTGCTTAATACACTGGCTTGCCTAAATCTTTTCTAACTTTTTACCGATTTTTATTAAACCAGTGCAACTTGAAGACAAATTCTCACGCCTCATATTAAGAGCCACAAGCACTGACACAATAGAACAGGGGAGGCTAAAATACATCCTGCATCCATATCTGGGCCACCAGTTGATCCTATGTGGCCTGCCAGGAGCCACTCTGCTCTGCCACAGCTGAAACCAGGTTGTGTAGCACACAGACTCCTCTCCCTCCCCAGTTTCCTGTTGGTGCTGCAGCTGTACAGGCCGGGCCCTGCAGCGAGGCCTACATGGGGGAGAGCATGATGTTGCATGCCAAGTGGCCAGCCCCCCCGCCTCCCTCCCCCCATTGTGAAGAGCTGCTACCACCACATCATTGCTAGAAGGTGTATCCATGCCAGCCGCAATGAGAGAGCTCAGCTTGGGGCAGCTGCCCCCGAGTTTCCTAGTGTGGCACAGTGCTAACAGCATATGGCAGGTAGGACAGCTACTCAGCATGCTGCATCACACCCCATCTTCTCTAGTCCTGGTTGCAGTAGCCATGGTGCCAGGACATTGCAACACTAACAGGAAGCCAGGAGAGTTGGGGGTGAGGTTGGGATGGATGTGGGGAGAGGTGTGGTGGAGGAGTCTGCATATTGTGCTGTGTGGCCTGGCCTGCCCTGGCCCTGGATGTGGCTGTGGCAGAGTGGAGCAGTGCTGGACACAGCCCTCCCTTCTTAGGCTCCTGGTGGCAGCCAGCAGGCTAGATGGAAACAATTGGCATATCCCTGCCCACCCCTTCCCCCAGCCCTCAACAGCTCACCAAAACTGTTTAAGTGGTCCTCCAGCCCAAATAATTGCCCAGCTCTACAATGGGAGCTGATAGCATTGACTGGGCTGTGGGTGGTTAGGCCTAAAATAGGCTAGCTCAATTAGTGGAATGACCATTAACAGTCATTGTTACTTCACAGGTGATTGTTAACATGGATGGAGTAAAAAACCATGGGTCAAGGCATTGTCTCCCTGTGGGATGAGCAGGCAGAGTCTTGTATTTCACACTGTCCCATATGTCACCCTAATTATAAGGCCTTTCACTTAGCTCTGCTTAAACTTTATACTTGAGTGGTCTGTGGTCACCCTTCACTCCCTTAAGAACAAATACCCATCTTATTGTTGACTTAGACCTTCCTGTGTTCCTTTCACTTGGCATTCTCTGGAGTTCCTGAAGAAGTATCAGCACTTCCATAAGAGAGAGTATGCCCTTTTCCAAAATTTCCTTGATTTGCATTGCACAGTCCCTAAAGAATGGATTTGGTCCCCTAAGGGTTAAGCCAGTCTCTTGTTTTTTTTTCCTTTGTCAACTGGCTGCCTCATTTCAGAAGACAGCACTAGCACTTTAAACTGAGCAACGTCAAGGTTTACCTTTACCTGGATATAGCTCAGTGAAACTGGCTAGTGGCCATTTCCTCCCTGGGGAATTTGGGTGAGATCCAAGCATTTTTGGCAGAGACTGTTTTCTGTCCAAATGAGAATAGTGATTGCAAGTTGTTTTGTTTAACTCAAGGTTGTCACTGAATTGCATTTCAGACAGCCAACCTACTTGTTTTTTTTGCAAATCTCACTCGCTAAAGCTATGTATGTTTGATGTAAAGAGTCTTTCTCTGCATAAAACTTTCTTGTGGCTATTCATTCCCATAGCCAAAAGGTCCAGAAGCATAGCGATTTCAGCCTGGCAGTTGTCCAGTTAAATATCTGATTGAGTCAGTATGTAAGGTTGCTAAAGTTGGACTTGTTGTTCCACCAAGGCTCAGCAACTCTGATTGCAGACATATGGCATGTTCTGTCTAGGCAGCCACACAGCATGCTATACATTGCCTTTGTCAAATACTGTGACTTCATAGAACCTCCAGAGCAAATACAGCATCTCGGTCACTGTTGGTCTGCAACTCTGAGACCCATCTGTAGGGCTAAATACAGACCATCAAAAAGCCCGAGGTGAATCAATTTAATCTTCTCAGGTTAGTCTAAACAGTAGATTGAACAGATAAGCAAATGAATGGACATTAACTTCTGGTTCAGGAAATGCAGCCACATGCCTACAGTGGCCCAGGCCAGAACCAAGGGGTGCTAGAGCATGCCTCCCTACTCAACTACAGGAGATAGCTTGGGCCAAGGCTAAGCCAGCCACCCTGTGTGGTGGGGCTTGCCAGGGAGGTGCCAAACATCTGGGGATGCTGGGGGATTGTGAGTGAACTTGAATCTGGAGGGGATCTAGGATGAAGATCTGAATTGAAGAAACTGATTTAACCTAAATCAGTGAAGTATAATAGTACATCCATCCAGGTTTCTCTGGTTTCGGCTACTGTGAAAGCAGTTTGTGTACTGAACTTCTGCCGTGTTACAGATTTGAACAGGTTTCTGATTACTTGTACCAGTTCATGTAATTTCTGTCTCTAACTTAGCTGATTTGGAGTGCCACCAAACTGGCACTAAGAAATAACGTGCACCTGGAGAAACAGTGGAAGTGGAAAGACATTAGTTACCTTACTGGTAAAGAACTGGAATTTGCCCATATGCATATTCTCCATCTCTTTATTTTCCTTGAAGTGCAGGACATGTTGGGTTTCTGTTGTTGCAAACAAAGTGGTAATAGCATGCTATCCTGTGCATGCACAGAGGATAAGGAGAGATGGGAGTCATCAGTCTTGATGCGTGCACCTACATAAGACTTAGAGGTGCACTGATATACCAGTCACATATCAGATCAGCACCAGCAACAGGAAAATTAACATTATCAGTCATCATCGTCTTTTTTTTTTTTTTTTTTTTTTCTGATTTAACGTCACCAATAAATGGCGCGTGCATGTGTGCAGCCACAGTATGCAAGTGGCCAGGAATGCAGCCTGGCACCTTGGAAAGCGTTTGGCCAGTAAATCTGGGAGGGAAGCGCCCAGCCAGGGCAGAGGGAGGGAAGGCATTTGTTGGGGGGCAGATCGAGGGCCCCCACTGAGAGGGAGGGAATGGGGCAAGGGCAGGGGCTGCCCAGCCAGGGTGGTGAATGCAACCCCAGGAATGAGACGGACCCAAGGCCCGCTCGTTTGGGGAATATGGAGCAGGGGGTGGCTTCCAGCTGCTGCGTGGTGGCACCCCCAGGGGAGGCATGGACTTGTGCATGGGACCAGGGTGGGCTGGCCACTGTGGACTCAGGGCCAGGGGCTGTGCCAGCCTTTTCCCAGCGGGGGGCTGGGTCAGGGGTGCACACAGAGGCGAGGAGCTGTTTGCCCCCATCCCCCCCCCCGCCACCCCTCCCTGGCTCCCCAGATGAGCCTGTCCCACTCCCAGGGTCTCATTCACTGCTTTGGCAGAACAGCCCTTGCTCCACACCCTCCCTTTACTGTGGGGGGCCTCACCTGCCCCTTTCCACCCCCCCAGATTCGCTGGCCAGATGCTGCTCTCCAAGCTGCTGGGCTGCATTCCTGTAAATTGGCTATCTGATTGGTATCAGCCAATATGGCTGGTTAATAATCAGCCATTGGTATCAGCCAAGAAAATCTTTATCGATGCATCCCTAATAAGAAAATGCATGTGGACAGCACATCTCAAACTTCATTTACTTGTATGTATTCTGTCATTTTTGTAAATTTAGAAACAACTCTGCATCATGTTATCTTCACCCTTTGTACTGGTACTGAAGGGAATGAGGGGATGTTAATACAAGGGTTTTGTGGTTTATTTTTTCTTTGTTTGTTTTTTATGAGGGAGACTGCTTCTAGGAACCTGGGAATCCAGGGTTCTTAGAGTGATATTTAACTGCTAGATTAAAATTTTATTTAATCTGTTAGATTATTTATCTTTTTTAATGGTAAATTTTGTAGATAAATTTGCTTGCTACCAGTGTCTGGGTTTTTTTTCTAGTGAAGTCATTTATTAGCTTTCATTCTCAACAGTTATAAATAAATAAAAGAATCTTTCACACTCCATATTGCAGCAGAATCCAGATAGTGAACCTGCGAGAGAACCCAATTTATATAATGTATAATGCATCTACTGAGGCTGAATTGGTGCTTTTCAAGAATGCATCTAACATTTTATTGTGTGATGCTCCTTTGAATTCAATATAAAATTGGGAAAGCTCAGTTGATAGGAAACTTAACCAAGCAATAGCCCATGTTAATAATTATAATTTTTTGCAGTTAGAATTCAAATTTATTGGATGAATGACAATCTCTTGCAGTTCTTCAGGGATAAGGAAATATTTTGCATTCAATTCCCAAATCATTTTCAAAAAGCCACCAAAACAGAATGCATTGCATATGGAGTGTGAAGTAAAGTTCTTCCAGCTTAGTATGTTACATTTCAGTACTAATAGTAAGACTTCACATCATCTTTGCTACCCTCCATATGTGCCACTGTCAGCTTTTGAAGGAGCAACTGATAGTTATGGCATTCTTTCTTGATGAGATTTGAAAGACTGCTTGATTGTCATCCACATTAAAATGTTTTTATTTCTGTTATAATTGTCCAACAAGCTTTGTGCTAATAAAAGTACTGAGGGAAGAAATGCCCTGAACAGATATCTCACTTAATTTGTTACCACTTTTCATAACCTCTTTTCTACAGTTAAAAATTTCTAATTAAAAAAAATTACATAGACCCTTTTTAAATACTGAGGGTTGGGTTTTGGATTTTTTGCTTTTCAGATGCAGCTTACATATCTACAAGGCTTAGGAGGTTAGAAAGAAACATGAATCAGAATGAGTTTTTGAGGAACTGATCCAAGACTGTGAATGTGTGAACATGACTACAGTAAATTTCACAGATGGTAGACTCAAACAATTTATTTTGTAAATGCATTTAACTGGTATCCCTATTTTCTTGTATCGTTAAGCAGGAATATGTTTCTAACTGGGAAACTAGGAATATGAGGGTTTGTTATTGGAGGCCGAAGAACTTGAGGGTAGAACTTTCACTGGAATAAAAAAAAGTCCCAGGATACCAGATAAAATGGAGATTTTTCCCAGATGATTTAAAATTTGAATAAAAAGGGGAAGATGACTGACATTCCTGCTGTATTACTGTGAGCTTGTCAGAAGCTACTAGGCAGATCTGAAGGAACAGTGCATTGGATTCTTGAAGTCCTTATATGGTCACAGAAGTATTATGTATTGGATTCACTGAGACTTAGTGAGATGAATGCTGTCATGGGTGGTTATGACCTGGTTTCGGAGTGACATGACAGGGAAAGAGGATTGGTGTTTGGTTTTTTTGCATATAAAAAGAGTACGGGTTTCCCTCAATTTTTTGTAGGTTCTATATATGTTAATTTGCTCTTATGTGATGACCATTTTTATACCCCAAATTTGTTATATGAGGTAAATTTACCTTCTTATGCAATTGGCTCTGGGGCTCAGCTTGTCCCCATTTCACCCCAGCCCCTGGACTGCGCCGTGCCATTGTACAGGCAGGTGGTATCAGCTGCTCCCAGGTCTGCTGCAGCAGGGGCTGGTGTAGAGGCCCGGGGTGCAGCAAGGTAAGTCTGTGGGGGAAGGGGTGCAGCGCAGCCCAGCGGCTGCAAGCAGGCAGCGTCAGCCGCTCCCAGGGCTGCATCAGAGACGGCATTGGGCTCTTCCCGGCTTTTGAGGTGGGCAGCAGCCTACTCCTGTCCTGCTGCAAACTGGGGCGGGTGGCAAATTTTGGGGTATCAGCAGCCCCCCTCCCATTGCCATGGCCCACTCCGAGTGCCAGGAAGAGCCTGGTGCTGCGACCACCCCAGACTGTAGTAGGACAAGAGCAGGCTGCCACCTGCTCTGAGCGCCAGGAAGAGCCCAGTGCCACTCCTGCTGCAGCCCTAGGAGTGACCAGTGCCGCTTGCTTGAAGCAGCTGGGCTGTGCTGCTTCCCTTCCCTAGCCCCAGTGTCACTCCCTCCCTCCTTCCCTCACCGCTGTGGAAACCTATCCCTATTTGTTACTCTTTTATAAACTGGGCTCCCTTTTATGCAAATTCAATTTTATGCACAGTTTTGTGGGTATGCATCTACTGTATAAATTGAGGGAAACCTATAAATTTGTCCTAAAGTCTGGTGCAAGCAGGAGCTAGGCACAGTAAAAAATTCTGGATCAAGGTGAAAGGGAGCAACTGCAAAGGTGGTGTTATAATGGACATCTCATTCATCAACAAGCCAGGGAAAGGAGATGATTGAGGTTGGTCTAGGTTTATGCTCTCACTCTCCCCACCCCACCCCCCACCTGCCCCAAAAGACCTAACAAGAGTGTCCAAATTACTGGACCTTGCAAGGGGCTGCTTTCACCCCCCATCTGACACGCACCCTCCCCCCCTTGCCCCAGACACTGGGGGTGGGGAGCAGCAGGTTGGGAGTGAGGGGCAATGGGTCAGGACTGGACAAAAATGTTTACAAATGGGTCCTGGTACAAAAAAAGTTGAGAACAAGTGTCCTAGAGTACTTGAGGAACTGACTAAGATAATTGCAGAGCTACTTGCTATTCTATTTGAGAATTTATGGAGGTTGTATGACATTCTGAATAACAAGAAAAGGGCAAGTAGCTTTTTAAAAAAAAGAGGATGACCCAGGGAATTACAGAGCAGTCTGTTTGTTTTTTTGAATATCTGAAAAGATTAAGGAACAAGTCCTCCAAAAGGAATTTGTTTCTAAGCACCTAGTGCAGTGGTAGCCAACCTTTTTGTGTGCCACAAGTTTTAAGCCCCAGCCCTTTGAGTGCTACTGGTCTATGCTCCCTTACGGCATATGTGACAGAGTTTGAACTTTGGGGCTCCGGAATGGATGCGCCTCTGGTTTGCATGCCACACACACCAAATGCCTAAAGGATTGCATGGTAGTGATTAGGAACAGCTCATGTAGATTCATCAAGAGTGAGTTATGCTTGACCAATCGTATTTCCGTGTTTGACAAAATGAAAAGTTGCATGGTTTAGGGAAGTAGGGATGTGATGCATCTTGATTTTTTTTTTAACAGGGCTTTCCACACTGCATCCTGTATTATTCCCATTAGTAAGCTGAGGAGAAGCAATCTAGATGAAAATACTGGGAGATGGATACATAACTCATTGGATTCTCAGATCCAAAGAGTAATCACTGATGGATTGATGTCCAACTGGGAACGAATATCAAAAGGGGCTGCCTGTGGGATTGTCATATTATGCAGTATTGCAACTATCTCCATTATGATTTGGAGGATGGAAATGAGCAAAGTCACAAGATTCTCAGGTGATGCCAAGATGGGTGGGGTTGCAGACACTGGAGAATAGGATATAATTAAGAATGACCTTAATAAAGTGCAGAAGTGGTCTAAAATGTAATCAGATGAAATTCAACAAGGGCAAGTACAGAATCCTGCACTTGAGAAAATAATTGCATGCAGAGATACAAATGGGGAAATTACCGACTATGCTGCAGTGCTGCAGGGGAGAACCTAGAGCAGAGGTGGGCAAAATATAGCCCACGGGCCAGATCCGGCCTACCAACTGAGTTTCTCTGTCCCACAGCAGGTCCCTTGGCCTCACCTGGCCCAGGCGCAGGGGGCAGCCCGGGCCATAGCGTGTGCAGCCAGTGCTGCCATGTGTCCTATCCCTGCATGCAACTCTCGAGCACACTGGGAACTAGTCCACAGGGACAAGCATTGGGGAGGGGCCAGCATGGTGGCCAGACCCTGCTTCCCAATAGCCCCCATGGCAGTGGTTTGCTCTGCCCAGACACTTCTGGCTTCCACTGCCAGTGTCTCTGCCACTGCCACCAGACCTGCCCCTGCTGCCTGGGCACCCTGGCCTGTCCATCCTGCACCCATCACTGGGGGCACCAGATGGGCTGGGGGGGTGGTCTCCATGGAGACTGGGCAGGGTACATTTGGCTTGGCAGATGGGATGGGGTAATGGGTGGGTGGGGAGCAGTGCCCAGGAGCAGGACAGATGGATCAGGCTGGTGCTGGGATCTCAGGGTGATGACAGCACAGGACCCGGGTAGAGCTGCACCCCACTTCCTGCATGTCCTTGGAGTGGGTGGGTGGGGAGCAGCGCCCAGGAGCAGGACCCTACCGGCTCCATCCGGCATCCCTGGCAGTAACTGTGGGGCAGAAAGGGCCAGATAGGATCAATTAACATCTCCCTGCCCCCACTTCTCCTTCCCTACCTGCTGTGCTAGGCAGTATGAACAGCTGTGATGGGGGTGGATGCCAGGTCAACACCACTCCCCCCACCTCTGCTCCCCCGCTTCCTCTCTTCTGGCCCTCAATAGCTCACCAAAACTCCTTAAGTAGCCCTCCAGCCGAAGTAATTGCCCACCACTGACCTAGAGGTTGTAGTGGACCACCAGCTGCATAGGAGTCAAGTATGTTCTTTTTGCAAAAAAGGAATTGGTATGCTGGGTTGTATTAAAAGAAGTGTTGCCTGGAAGTCAAGGGGGAGTAACTTTTTTTTTTCTCTATTTAGAACTGGTAAGGCCTCACCTGGAGTACTGTATCCGGTTGTTGGCACTGTACTTCAAGATGTAGGCAAATTAGAGAGTTCAGTAGTAACGAAATGAATTGAGCTCCAGGAAACATGGCATAAAAGAAAAAGTTGGACGAACTGGAATTATTTAGTCTGGAGAAAAAACATAAGGGAGGGATTTTAAGCCTTCAGAAAACTGAAGGGTGGTTATAAACTAATCACCAGACTGTATCTCTTACAGGGGACAGGAGTAGTAAGAGTCTTCAGTTGTAACAAAGGAAGTTTTAGATTGGATATTAGGGAGCATTAAGCATTAGAATACATTACCAAGAGAAGTTGTGGGACCTCTATTGTGGAAATTTCCAAGAGCAGGTTAGACAGCATGCTTGTCTGTAGTGGTTTAGACAGGTATATGATTCTGCCTTGAGCTGAATAAGATGAGCTCCCTCCCATCCCTATTTTTTTTTATTCGTTGCTGGAGGACTGCCATGTATTGCATCAGTTTTGGTTATTCAGATTAGGGATAAGTTCTTTTGTCAGGGTCTCTTGGGCTTCTGTTACATATGTGGGCGCACACAATCTCTTCCATTAATGTACAATAATGACTGAAAGCATTGTATGCTAAGTAATCCTAATTATATAGCTAGTGTATACCTTGACCGAGGTAATGACAAAGAATGCTTTTTTTCATAGTGGCAGCTGAACTACAAGAAAGTATTTTAGTCACCAAATAATAGGTTGCAGTTCTGAAACTTAAACACTATAAAAGTCAGAGCCCACAAGTTGCTCACAGATCATTTTTTCTCCAGCTGAAATAATGTGGGGAAATTTACTGTTGCACAGGTGACTGTTTAGTGGTAGAAGGGCCTAGCAGGTTTAGAACCTGAATAAGGTCATTCTGATTCCAGGCCTGATTACTGCATTTAGTTTTATCCATGCGCAATCAAAGAACGTCTGAAACTACTAGGAATTCTCCCCTCCCCATCTCCTTCCCCCAAGAGTTTGGGAAATGATGAAGCCAGTAATCAAATGGTTATACCTTTATTTGCATTTGCGGTATTTGCGTTTAAATGCTTCAGTTGTTTTGGTATTGTTATAGTTAGGATTTTTTTCATGGAAGAAGATGAGCAAAATAGAAGACAATATATGGCTGATACTCTCTAGGGAAATGAGTGGGGTTTTTTGTGCGTGGGTGTATGAGTGTGCGTGCCAGTCACCAACTTCTAACATACCGTAGAGATAAGTCTTCTTTTCTAATAATTGGCTTTGAGGTGCATGAAGGTGTCAGTTATTTGTGTGTGCGTGTGTGTGTGTCATTTACATTGTGTTCAGTGCTGTGCAAAATAGAATTGCAATCCATGTCCTTTGTACCTTGAATCCTTTTCATTAAAAATTGTGCCACAATTCACTGGGAAACAGGTTTCATGAGTTTTCAGTTGTTTGTGTTGGTAGTGGCTGAATTTCTTTAAATTGCCTTCTTAATTCCTCTGTGACAGCTAAATAATGTGCACATACCCAACATCATGAAATAACGAATTAATTCTCCAATTGATTTGACATCTGATACCTCAGACGCTGACACACTCTTGAAACATGCAATGAGCAAAACATTCTGTCTGCTATCCAACCAAAAAATGTCACCTGCGACATAATTGTATTAAGTGTCTCCAGTAATATGGCAGTCTTCCAAATCTTAATGCACCTTTTCTCTTCCTATGAGTAGATTTCTGTTCATATTAAATTATGGGCATTTGAGACTTTGTTTAATCTATATTTCAAAACTCATTGAAGTAGGTGTAAATGCTCACATTTTTTTCCTCTGGGCCTTGAGTTAAGTTGTTACTACAGAAGGAAGAATTACCTGCATCAAACATTTACAGTCTCCCCTCCTCCTACCCCCGCTGCAGTTCTGTGTGATGTCCATTTTCAGTTGAATGTCACGGATATAATAAATACTTTACTATGATGCAGACTCACCATGGAAGCAGTTAGATGCACCTTTTGAGGCGCGTCGCCCAGGGGGTGTTTTTGCACCTTGTGGGTGCTGTTCAGCTACAAATTCTTCTCTGTACCCTGCTACTTGACCACTAAGAACAGACTGAGATGCTCCAAATGTCACCTCCCCGATCTACAGCTCTTCAGCTTTACCCAGCTTTACCATTTCACTTAGCTCTTGCCAGCTGTTAGCCAAGAGGCACACATGCCAGCTACAAAGAATGCATCTGTGTCCAGTTAAGTGCTCAGAAAAGGTGGATTCCCCCCTTTCATAGTTTCTAGGGTCAGAAGGGACCTGAGTAGATCATCTACTCCGACCCCCCTGCCATGGCAGGAAAGATTCTTGGGGTCAAACGCCCCCAGCAAGGTGTTTGTCTAACCTCCTCTTAAAGACCCCCAGGGTAGGAGCCAGCACCACTTCTCTTGGAAGTTGGTTCCAGATCCTAGCTGCCCTGACCGTGAAGTAGCGCCTCCTGATATCTAGCCTAAATCTACCCTCTACCAGCTTGTGACTGTTATTCCTGGTCACTCCTGGCAGTGCTTGGGGGAACAGGGACTTCCCCAGTGCCTGCTGATCCCCCCCTGACTAGTTTGTAACAGGCCACTAGATCCCCCCTCAGCCTTCTCTTGTGGAGGCTGAACAGGTTCAGGTCCCATAGCCTCTCCTCATAAGGCCTGCCCTGCTGCCCCCTGATCATACGAGTGGCCCTCCTTGGAAGAAGCCTATCTGTATGGTCAAATGCCCTTGCATTGTAGTTGTCCCTTACAGTGTGCATTATAAAAGATGATAAAGTTTTGTTATAAACACAAGAACAAACATAAGAGATCACTAACCATATGTTGAGTTAGAGATACAAGAGAAAGAACCTCACTTTATCCTGTGTCTTAAACCCAAGAATGCAGCTTGTACCCAGGTCAGCAGGTTAAAAGCAGCTCTTGCGTCTGACCTTTGTGTCAGGTCTTCCTGCCATTTCTGTTGGCCAAAATACTCCCCCTACTCGTTGGAAGGTCCAAAACCTTTCCCTGTACCCAGGGCAAGGCTTAAGTATGGTTTCTTGCAATGCATAAGAGAGGCATGGGGGGCATGTGCCCCCCCCCCCCCAATTGGCCCTCACTGGCTGGGGAGTGGGGAGCGTTGGCTGGTGCTCCCCCCCCCCCCTCCCCCGAAGCGCCAGCAGCACATCTGGTTTTCCCAGCAGTGCTTCCAGGACTGGCATTTGGCTGCTAGGGGACCCTGCCCTCCCCCCATGCTCAGCGTTTGGCTGCTGGGGGACCCACCTGCTGCTGGGGCCCCCCCACCCTCCAGTCAGCAATTGGATGCTGGTGCCCACCCCCAGACTCAGGAGGCACCAGTCGCCCATGGCCTGTACTGTACAACTTCCTGCCCTTCAAGGGTGCATGTTTACCAGACCAAAAGACTTTCCTGGTCTAATTAGGACCAAGAGAATATTTGCTTCCTTTCAGACATCCAAAACATACAGTCTCTTATGTAATTTCCCCACTGTGCGAAATGCCCTTTTGTGAATAGCCAGGTATTATTCTTAGAGGTCATATAAATTTGTCATTGTCTGGAAGGACCCATGTCTTGTGCCTCAGGCCATATACACAAGGCTCTGTTTTAGGGGCAGGCAATTATTTTGGGTGGAGGGCTGCTTACTGAGTTTTGGCAAGCCATCAAGGGCTGCATGACAGGCAGCCCAGGGCAGATTAATATTAACGTTCTAAATTTTTTTTAGGGGCCTTGCAGGCTGGATAGAATGGCTTGGCAGGCCACATCCAGCCTGCAGGCTGCATTTTGCCCACCCCCGCTCTGTTTGATGAGTTAACAAGCTCATGTTGCATGCTAATTTTCAGTGATCAGATCACTTCTCTTCAGGCTTTACGTCCCTCCCAGGTGTGAAAGAAACTCAGTTAGCAATAACATCTAAGAAAACATTGTCATCCTTGGTAATCCTGTCCTTTTTTTAATGTATAAGAAACACACTTTATATTAAATACCATAATGCATATAAACATATATAGAAGCTGAATGCAACCTTTCTGTTAAGACCACACATGTCATATCTGTAAAACAAACTCAAGAAAACATGTGAGATGTCACATAAGCCCCTCAGATGTTTGTGACATATATGTTGAAATGGAAATGTATATCTAATGACACATTGGCATAGAGATCTTTTTTTCCTTCTTTTTTTAACTGAATTTCTTTTAAGTTACTTTACTGGAGTGGTGGCGAGTAACATCAACTCCATTTCCATTTAGGTAGAAACTGTAAATGTCTTATTTTATTTCTGTATAACTGCCGCGCAGCACTCTCACATTTATGTAACCTTGTAGTTTTGGCTTCTAAGCAAAATGAAAGCTTTATATTTTCCCACGCGTGTATTAAGCTGCACATGCGTATTTTGTAAGTTTCAGTTCTTATCTATAAGTGTCATTTCTGCAGAAATGAAACTTATGTAGAAAATCTACCTAGTAACTATTATGTAAAAGAAAACTATCCTATCCCTGTATGCTTAGCTTATATCATAGTTAGTGTCACAGAGGCAGTCCAACCAACATCTATAAAGAGGCAAGAAGTAGCAGAGACGACGACTGAATGACCCTTCAGGCTTGATCACCCTGTAGCCAGTCCTCAGCCTCCCCGCCTGGGCATATCCCAGCGAAAACCAAGGCCTCGAAAATCTGACAATCAACAGCGATTCACCGTGTTACAGTTTTGTTATCTATCATCCTGTTCATGAGCTGTTGACCAGCCCTAGGACTAACTAGTGAGTAGCTGCACCTATCCCGCAAGGGGTGGAAAGCAAGGGCTCGCTAGTAAACCCTGTGGGCCAACAGACCCCCTTTGTATCCGGCATACTGTAACTGAAGAAACATCGGAGACTCCACCTCTTAACTGCCTCTCTTCGTAGTTTAGACAGCATATCTACACTTTCTATACTTATATTTACTGCAACTTCGTTCCAGCTGGTCTCCCCTCTTATTCGTAAGAGAGTGAGGCCAGATGACTGAATAAAACAAATTTTTACTTTACCTTATATTTACTCCGTAATAACTTCTACCACTAACACCCTATCTCAGTGAGCTGTTGACCAGTTCTGGGACTTAAGGAGTTGGCAGCCCATCGGGTTAGAACGCAAGGGCTTGCTCCAGAACCCCGTGAACCAACAGACATCCTACAAACTTATTATAGAAAACTAACAACTCACTCTAAGTCGTCTACTTGCGCCAATTCGGCGAAGCTGAAAGGCGGTCATAAAGCTACCTCCAATCCTGCCCCACAAGCCGCGCGCTCGCCCGCTCCGTAAATCCCGCGGCTCCCCAAGCAGTGCCGGAATCGCTAGCCCGGCATTCCGCCGCATGACGTCACGAACAGGATGGTAAGTAGACGACCAGGCTATGCTAGTCTGCGTGTGTCCCTGGCGACTGGGACACCGTTTGCCCCCACAGACCTCTGATGATCTCTGCAATCATCTCGCCTACCATGCAGCAGGCAATAGCGACCCTTAAACTGACCATTATTTTGAGGCCTTACAAAATGAGCTAGTTGGTTTCTGGAGGGTTTCTAATACTATAGCCATAACAATAGTTGAAAAGGGGTATTCTGTACTTAGTGGGTGGTTTCTGCGTTTACCCAAATTTAACGTATAGCCCCTTTTCAGTCCTGAGGCTGAACAGTGTCCACCTTAAATGGTTAGGGGTGCACACCTGAAAAGGTATGTGCTTATTTATGATCAGATAGCCTGGTTTTCTGTTAAAAAATCCCAGTCTCTAATAACTGCCCCTTTTCCCTCCCTTCCAGTCCACATTTTTCTGTGATCAAAATGAAATATATATGTAGGGGTGTTTCATTGTAGAGGGCTCATTGCAAAGTTGCAAAATTTGCAGGTTTTTCTGCTAAGATGAGAAATCCAAGTTTTCGTCTGGTGAAGTGGGAAATCCACGTTTTACTCCGTTTTTCTGTTGGAAATGGCAAACCTGGATCCCTAACAGCCTCCTCCCACTCCCCCAGTCCCAGGCAGCCCTTTTGCAGGCTACAACTCTGTCAGCTTGTAAGGGGAAACCTATGGTTTCCTGGGTTTTTCTCTTTTAAAAGAGGAAATCTGCATTTTTCCACATCAAACGGAAAACCCAGATCTCTGCTCATGAAACTGAGAGGCAAGTTTTAGACAATCTTCTGAAAGAACTGTTAAGCTTTTTCCATGATTATTTTTATTTGATATAAAAACTGGCTATATGGAACTTCTTTAAAAAATTGGCAGCGGACAGTCTTGTTTAACTTGCCTGTGAAATTTTATTAATTGTACGTTGGGACCATGTTACTTTCTGAGACACTGTTCTACATGAAGAAATTTTAATAGCTGTTAAGATCTATTTAATTAATCAAGTTAAGCGGAGAGAAAAATCATTGTCTGGTGTATTTAAGCAGAGGCTTGAGAGTTGGAAATGAAAAATATAGGCCCATCTTTTGCCACTTCCTTACTGGGTAACTTTGTGTCCATCTACCTTCCCTAGTTTTTGTTTTCAAGTTGAGGATCAAAATGCTTTTATAAGTGGTGAGGAGTAGCAGTGGGAAAGTTGAATATTTTAAGTAATATGACAACACAGCTGTAGTGTTGATCTGAATTATCATATTTTTTTCCTAAAGTTGTGATCAGAGCTTGGTCATGTAGGAGACTTGAATATAATCATTATTTTTCTTTTTCTTGTTACCTGACATACAAATATAAATTAAAATGGTAATTTATCCAAGTTTAGCTGCAGAAAGATTTCAATTGCAGGATTTTTGTCTTCATGTTTTTTATTAATGCTTAGTGTTTGTATTGTTGTTAGATGTCTAAATTCTAAAATTTTGCAGATCTACCTTTTGACCCTCAGAGACAAATATGAGGATTTTTCTTGGCATATTGCATAAACATAATTAATTTTATCTGCCTCCTTCTGTTGTAGGGCATGCAGGAGTTTCTGCTAGCATGATGAAGAAGAGAACTTCCCACAAGTAAGATATTCCTTATTCTTTCTACACTGCAGCTGTTCTTCCCAGTGTGGCATTCACTGTCTTCACTTCAGAAGGATATCCTCCTGTATATATTACTGTTCCAGCCCTTTACTACTTTGTTCTCAGAACTCTGTAGAATTGTGTTCAGTCAATACCGTTTTTACTCAAGTCTGAGACAAGTTCCCTCCTTTCCCCCCCAGCCAGCATTCAGCATGCTTTGTCTTGGATTCATATACAAAGCAAAGTGGGGAGCAGGAGGCTGCTATGTTTTTCAGACCCACAACACCCTCCTGCCTTCCCTTATGCCTCTTCCCCTGCTTACTGTCGGGGACAGTTCAGCGCCAGCTCATGTTCGGTTCCCTCCCAGGCATAGAACACATGGAAACTTTGCCCCCTGCCTGGCCAACCAGTGGTACCACCTCTGGTACATGGCCCCTGCCTGGCCAGTCAGCAGTGCTGACAATGCTGTATGGGTGGGAGGGACTGTGCTGTGCTCCAGGAGGGAACAGAACCCAGCAGCATCTGATAGTAAGGAAGTGGGGAGAGGAAGAGGTAGAAACTGGAGAACAGGTGGAAGGGATGGGGATTGTGGGGAGTGAAAGGGGTGGGGCACAGGCTGGTGTTGGGGATTTTTGGTGGAGGGGAAGCAGGAAGACTGCAAGGGGAAGAAGTGTGGTAGGGTAGAAGGGGAAAGGGGCCAAGTAACCCCCTTACCCCCCAGCCACTGTTTTTCCTGCTATAGCACTTGGAGGGGGATGAATTTAAGACAGTCCTCCACTAATTATATTCTGTACGTGGGAATTTATAACAAATTTCCCATATATAGTATCTGATTATTGTGGGGGGGTCTTAAATTCAGGGTCAACTTAGATTCAGGTAAATGTAGTATATGGTTACTTTGCAAAAATGTTAACTTTTTTTACTAAAGGAAAATAATTTAGTGCCCTTCTTTTTTTAATGCTCATGTTTGATTGTCAACATTACATGAGAAACAAGTGTATAAATAAATTCTGTAATTTGCCTGAAGATTTTGGAAGAGTAAGTGGCAAGGAGAGTCTGTGCCAGCTTCATTGTCCAAGTAGACCATTGACCATATTGCTGTATGGTCAATATAAAATTGTAATATTTCTGTGATTAGTTTGTACAAGTAGTAGATTATATTTAATCCAGTAATTGCTTTGTTTTTTGCTTTTGTCATGGAGATTTTCCCATATCTGTTCATTCTTTTTCTTTCTTGCACCGGCATCATGATGTGGGTTTTTTTGTCTGTTTGTTTTTTTAATCTTACCTGCCCTCCAAACTCTCCCTGTGACTTAAGCAGAAGTAGCTGGATAATGGCAAGGATACATTGGGATAAAATGAGACAGAATTGCTTTCAGCAACCAAAATAGATTAGGTCCGGTTAGTTCTCTGATGGATTTCCCAGACTTAAACTGAGTGCAGGTGAATTTAATGAATATGTATTAAAATATTTGTTTAAAGTGCAAAAACCTGGCTATGTTTTTCAAAGTATGCTTCTCAGCAAAATGGTACACATCAGTCCAGGGCTGTTGGACACCCTCGGCAATTCCCTCTAGATGCGGAACGACATGAATATAATGTATAATTTAGATCCCACTATAACTCCCTCCCCTTCCAGTAACTTTCATCTCTTGTCAAACCAGGATGAAAAGATTGTAGTGCACCTTGATGATAAATAAACTGTACCCATCTTGTTTTTGCTTGCTTCACCCCCCCCCGATAAGATATACATCTTGTTTTGGAAACGTGAAGAAAAAGATTTTCTAGTGGCACAGCAAAATTCTGGTCACCTGGAACAGGAGCAGTGTCTGCGCATCAGGGTCACTCACTCTCCCCTTGCTGCTCAGCCAAAACCTAGAGGTTTGACCCTGTTGCGGCCAGTGCCAAATTGGCAGCAGCTTTTGGCTGCTTTTGGATTGGCACATTAGCAATACTAACAATATGAAGAAAGGGGGCCGATATTTAGCTAAGATCCCTTGTACTAAAGTACGTCTTACAAATATTTTAATATTGAATTATTATTTATTGTACAGCAGTTTATAA
Source organism: Crocodylus siamensis (assembly GCF_052110815.1). Lineage (NCBI taxonomy): Eukaryota > Metazoa > Chordata > Crocodylia > Crocodylidae > Crocodylus > Crocodylus siamensis. The sequence continues at coordinate 77,129,966 of NC_143397.1, read as the reverse complement.
TAACAAAATAAGTCTTGCCAAAACATACTTTAAACAGAGAAATTAAACATGGTACTGCTTTCTGGATATAGGTAATAAAATAACCTTGTGGTCTCAACTTGACCTTAAATTTTTCTCAAGCATTCATTGATTTACTGTCTTATCTTAAACAGTAACTGACAGTGCTTTTTCCCAGTTACACTACAGTCAGACACTGTTCTCTGACATTCTTCACATCAGCTCTCTGTCCATGTAAACTTTGTATCTGAATTGAGAGAGAAAATGGGTTATCATTGTTACATGGAAATGTGACACTGAGGTAGTGTTAATGAGAATGTATTCTTACCAATAACTTTGGCATGGTTCCACAGTTACTATTCTGTTGTACCTTAGTTTCAGTACCTTAAGACAGTGTGCCATTTACTTGCCAACAGGGGGACTTCTACCTCCTTTATACCTCACCTTGATTTTGATTAAGCTATTGGTGTCAAACTCATCCTGAGCCACATCCTGGCTTAAGGGCTCTTTGTGGGCTTGGTCTTGCTTAGGAAACAGAGCCATTTCAGCCTGGGGCACATGGCATCATTAGCAGCTCTGGTTCTATCCTAGAACAATGGCAGTAATAATGGCACTGCCAGGTCTGCCATGGCACACATGGCACAATTGCCATGCCACTGCCATGTGCCCTGTGCCATGGTGGTTGTTCTGACTGCAATGTGAGGCATGCAAAAGCTCCAGCAGCGGGGTCAGTGACTGAGAAGGTAAGGCTATGGCAGTGGCAACAGGTAAAACAGCTAGAAGGCAAACAGGGCTGTATCTATCCTTGCTCACACTTCCTGCCAATCTCCATGTCCCATGAGGCCCAAAGGCCTTAGATTCTATAGCAGACTGTGGTTCACACCCCCCACTCCTTTTCCCTGCCATGTCTCCCAACTTCAGGTAGCCCACTGGCCTAGCAGCCAGACAGAATGGCTTCATCAGTGGGATCTGGCCCATGGGCCATCTGTTTAACACCACCTAATTAGAGAAATGGGACTGCTTTTAGCTGCATTTCCTAATTTGTTGGTTTAAATTTGGTTATTCTAAGGAGTTTTAATATCATTTAAAAGAGCCACATTGTCTGGTAACAGGACTATCCATATACTTCTTATTTTTAAAAAACTAGGGGTGCACCAATAGAGATATTTGGGGCTGATAGTGATAGCCACTTTTTAAGGAGGCATATCAGCCAATACCAATCCGATTTTCCAATACGCAGCCTGGCAGGCTGAAGAGCAGTGTCCAGCTGGCTGGTAAGTCTGTTGTGGTAGAAGGGGATAGAGAAGGGAAGGGGCGTAGGAAAGGCAGATTGAGGCCCCTGCAGTGAGGGAGTAAGTGGGGTTAGGGCTGAGGCAGGAGCTTGGCCAGGCACTGACCAGGTAGGGCCAGCTAGGGCGAGGACAGAGCCATGGCTTGTTTGGGGTTGGGCAGCCCCTGCCATTGCACACACCCCAGAAGGGCATGGGGGGCAGCGAGTGTCCCCTGGATCTGCACAGCTGGGGCTAGGGCAGTACCGGGCTCTTCCCAGTGAGGGTTAAGCCAGGCTGCACTCGGGGCAGACAGTGGCACTGGGAGAGGGGCTACAGGGAGGTTGTAGCCACCCCAAAATTCACTGTAACCTGCCCCCCCCCCAGTTTAGCCACCCAACCCACCCACAGGGAAAAACCCAGCACAGCCCCAGCCTGCAGCTGCAGTCTGCCCCATCCCGCGCAGATCCAGGGGGCACTCGCCACCCCCCATGCCCTTCTGGGATGTGTGAAGTTGCAGGAGCTGCCCACCCCCAAACAAGCCATGGCTCTGTCCTCGCCCTGGCTGGCCCCACCTGGTCAGTGCCTGGCTCAGCTCCTGCCTTAGCCCTAACCCCACTTCTTCCCTCACCGCAGGGGCCTCACACACCCACTGTGCCCTCACAGGGTGCACGCAGTGGCAGGAGCTGCCCCGCTCTGCAACTCCAGATGAGCCGTGGCTCCATCCCGTGCTCTGTCCCATCTGTGCAGCACCTGCCCCAGCCCCAGCCCCACTCCCTTTCTCACCTTGTGGGCCTTGATCTGTGCCCCCCCATGCCCCTTCGCACCCCCCTCTTCTTGCACCAAGACAGACATATCAGCTAGATTCAGCTCTTCAAGCTTCAGAGTTGTGTTCCTCACCATGTACGTGCTGTGCTGTGTCACGCATGCATGGGGCGCTTATCGGCCACATTATCAGTTACATCAGGCAGATTTCTGATGCAATCAGTTTTCTTTATATCGGTGCCAGTGCGATAGTGGAACCATGTATCATGCACCTCAAAAACAAAAAGGATTAGCGTTTTCCTAAATTTCTATTGTAATGGATCTTATTTCAGTCTGAATCATGTAATACAAATGTGGATTTTCTTTCTGAAACCAGATAACTACAGGGATATGGGGAGGGTGTGCATGGTGGATATTAAGAGTGGTCTTATATATTGACAAGTGTTCTTTATTTTTATTTACATACACACAACCAAGAATAAGCAGTTTGCGTCTTTTTCAAGACTACTTATAGCTTAAGTAGAAAGGATAACAGGGCAAGTTGTTACTGCACAAGGAATTTCAAACTGGATCTGCATGCATATCAAAACTTGTGCGTTTGTAGATGTGACACCTCCGGAAAACATTTTTGCAAGTTTTTACCAGTGAATTGTCTACCTTATGGAAACATTCTTCAGAAATGACAGTTAGAGTTTTGCAGAGTAGCAATATGGCCTTCAGTCATATTTGTTCCTTCTTAGTATCCAGAGATGATGAAAAATGCTTGTCCATTCACTATTTAAAGAGACTGAATTGCCATCCTAAGTAGTACTTACTGCTTGAAAATCACGTGATGTGTATACAACAACTATTTGTGCATACAGTTACTCCAGGGATAAACTGTTATCCCAATAGTAAATTGAGATATTTGTACATGCACAGTTCCATGACCCATTCTCCATGCCCCATCACCAGGATTCCAGTGGTGGAGGGAAGCAGGGGTCAGTTGGAGTAGCTTCTTTTGTTTATATCCTCCATTAGAGGCAGGACACCTACAGCTCAATAGATTACTACTAACCAAAAGTATTTGCCTTGAGTTCTTGTACATTTGAACTTGAGTGCATGCACATACAACAAATCAATAAACCACACTTACTGTAAGTTAAGTAACCTTTCTTATAAACCAAGAAATTCAGCATTTAAGATTATACTTATTAGGAAATCTAAATATTCTGGTATGAGAAACCACAGGAAGGGCACCTGTGTAGCCCCATTTTCTTATGTTGTGGAGCACTGATTTTGAATTTGTTACATCTGGTCATTTGATCCTTTTTTCTCACAATTATACATTTTAGTATAATAATAAAATACTAAATATTTCTGGGGTTTCAGTCTACTTTGGGAAGAAATATAACTTCTAAGAAGTACTGAATTTTAAAACAAACTCTTATTACCAAAGTGAGAAACAAGTTGATCTTTGTCTCTAAGCAGAACAAAGGTAGTTAGACTGGGTATGGGCTTGTTAGTCCTAAGTGGGCAGCCTTTTCCATTTATAAGTGATGATGGACTATGACAAATACTGTACCTCTTGAAATAATACATATTTGCTGTATTTTTCAAATACCTGTTTTTGTATCTTAGAATAGCAAGAATGAGTAACAAGTTGTCACTTTTGGTTTACATGTGACCATTAGATTTTTTTTTAAATCTGATTTTCTTCAACCCCTTTCCCCCCACCACTTTCCTTTTTAAAGAAGGCACTAAGATTTAGGCATTTGGGATTAGTTGTATTTTGCCTGCATTCTCATCATTCCATGTTGCAGTTATATTGTCATCTGTGTACCAAACTCAGTATTTGGAGCTGTAGTTCTCAACTTTTTTAAACTCAGGGCATGCTCTGATAGGTACAAGGCACCTCTTGGAAAATGCCAGCTCCTAGTTTTCGCTCTGTTTCTTTGTTTACTAAAGAAAAATAGTAAAGCAATTCACCTGTTGCAAAGCACTTGGACCACCCAAGGTCAGACTCTTTCAAACACTGAGGATTCCTGTGTGAAATCTCTGGGTGCATCTTTTAAATCATGTTTGCTCTCCTAAGATTCTATGATTGTGTGGCACCCCATGGCACCCTTGAAAGGATGTCAAGGGACCCTAGGATGTCATTGTACCTTGGCTGAGAATCATTGATTTCAATCTATGATGACTCTTCCAATGCAACCATCACTCTGATACCTAAGGACCAGTTGTCAGCCCCTTTGCATGTGCCACTTCAGTAGTTATTTATAATGTGGGTTTTTTTGTTTTTAATACAGGAAAGAGGGTGCCCTGTAAAAAATTAACTCGTGTAGCATTTTACATGGTATGGTGGCAAGTACAGTTAAAGTACAATTTATTTTAATCTGCAGTTATGCTATTTAGTGGGCCATCTTTATGAATTTGTGCAGAAAGGGGAAAAGGCAGTATGTGAAGTCGTAGCATAAGCAGGAAGTTTAAAATCTATAATGGTAACATGGACACATGGGATGTTACAGCAGTTATGATAAAGCTCATGCAAGTGAGCATGTTGAGATCTTAAAAGGCAAACGATTAAAAAGAAAATCTCTTACGTTCTGTCTCAAGTTTTCTGAAATACAAATTATCTTGCAAAAACTGGGAAAATAAAACACTGCTGAGGGGCAACTCTGAGCCATAGAATGTTATAAAGATACATGATATCTGAATGAGCTTTGTATATTCCATATGAAACCAACTATTAAGGTGAATAAGGGATGTGTTTCATATTCACAAACTATATTATAAAATCCTAGTATAAAAGACTTGCTGAGTCGTTTCTGTCCTCCCTGAAGGCATACATAAGAATATGTTGTTTAGTCCTGGTAAAAATCCATTGTTTAATCACATATTTATAAAGGCACAATTGTCTTTTGGCTGCTCTTCGGTTTGGCAATAAAACAATTGAAGTTGACAGAAGATAATAGCCATATTGTTCATTATGAGACGGTCTTCTTAAGGGGAGAAAAATTTTCATTTACAGGTAGTTTTAGTTGATTCCTACATTGTACCTTTGTCCTGCTTTCTCTATACACCACTTTATACACCAGGCAGAAGCTTAAGGCCATTTTTTTTGAAAGGCCAGGTCCAATATTGAAGGTGCATGATGTCCCTCCCCCTAACCCCCCCACTTGTATTTTTAAAAAGTTGAGCTATTTTTTTTGTGTGGAACATTTTGCAAACCAAATGTTAAGGCATCAAATGCTTGCAATCAAAGTAAAATTGGTTATGCAGTAAAACCAAAATATATTTATTGGTTCACTTTAGAGTACAACATAAAGCATAGATGGTATAAATGGTGGAAATTTAGATTTTTTTTTTTTTTTAAATAATGAAGCATTAGGGACACGGGAAAAGGAAACTTTAAAACTTACTTAAACTTGGCATTCTCTCTTTACACACCTGTCCTAGTAGATTCTTTTCTTCCTTTTTGTATTCAGAAAGAACTAGTCTTCTCATCTTAATGTCTTAAGATGGAGGGCGGGGGGTATCTTCAGTTTAAATTAACTCATTCCATGCAAAATCAGCCTGTTTCCTTGCGTGTAAGAGTGCAGTTTTGCCTCACTGATTCCCTCCAAATTAAATTTCTGAAGTAGTTCTGATCTAGTCAGAAAAAAGTGAATAAGAAAAAACCCTAATTTATTTAAAACCCTAATTCATGTAAAAATAAATCATGAATTCCATGCTTTTCCCTTCCTTCCCTGGAGAAAGTTTGTTTGATATATGTTTGTATGCTAGCAGTCATTTATGATGTGAGTCCCTATTCAAAATTGAGAGGGAAAATCATGACAAGTGAAATCTATAAGTGGGGTGCAATCTGTTTAATTTCCCATTAAATATTCTTTAAGGAGAATTGCAGATGTGAAGCTGGAACAAATAGAAAAAAGACAGTTCCTGCTCTAGAAACCCCAGGGGATGGAGAGCTATTTCAATCTGACTTAATTTGTGCTGTTCAACAACTTTGTAGAATGATGGAAACATATGATCAGGCTTTCCAGATCTCATTCCAAGTCTAAGGCCATTTCTTGGGTTTCTTCCACATATTGTGTTACTCTGAGAGATTGATCAACGCTCCTACTGATGCATATTTGGATTGCTGTTTTCTGAAGAATGACACAAATTGATTCTTGTGAAATTCAGTTACTAAAGAATAAAGAATAATGTTATTTGAGTTCTTGTACCAGATTAAATGGTTGACAAAGTTGCAGCAGATGATAATCTATCAAATGCAGAATGACTTTATCTTATATTTTATAGTAAAGTGTTTTAAACCTGATAGCTCTGAATATTTTACCAAAGGTGCTTATTATATGATAAAAAGAGTATACAATAATTCAGTTGTACGTGCATCTCTTTTTAGCATTACTATGTTATACTGACAATCGTATAGCATTTACTACACGTGCTCAATATTGTGATTCATATTTGTTTTCATGGCATACCAAAATAAGGGAATTGTTTTGTTTTGTTTTTTAATTGGCCAGTAATCAAAATTTGGCAGAATTAACACAGTGACAAACAGCAAGCCTAACTCTTAGTCATGACTTATTTAAACAAAAACTTGCAGGTATTCACAAGTGGAAATATTTTGTGCTAGTAAGTTTTGTTTTTGATGGGAAGTTTTATAAAGAAGGCATAAAACACTGAGGAAGAAGTGAAGCAGATTTAGTCCTACAAGAAAGAGTATCTTCTGTGGTTCTCCCTTGTTGCATGTGATTCGGGAAGTGTTTGTACGGAAAAGGAACCATGCTGGTTTTTTTGGGACATCAAATGTTTGTAGAGCACTGCTGAGATTATACTTTCCTTACTGGTAGCATTAAAAAATTATCCGATCTTCAGAAAAGAAGTGGAAACTAGGATAAAGGAGTATATTTACCCTACAAGAACAGCAAGCAAACATCACATTATCCTGGCTGTTTCCTATTCTTTTAGGGGAAGTTAGGGAGGTGTCTTTCAAATGAATCTCAGAATTTGATAGATGATATTGGGGGGTGACTATAATAAATTCAGACAACTTTCGTTTTGAAGGCAGAATTAAGGTGTTTAACAGGTAAGTTGTTTTACTTTTCCATCATTAAATTGGCATATGTTGTTTAGATATCAAGAAGGACTAAAACTGCAGAATTATCTCAGGTTAAAGAACACCAATTTAAACTATTAGAAATTAGTGATCATGAAAATGATTTTACTTTATAGTTCAACTGTAGTTCTTGACTTGAGTCTTCATAAGGTGTTTGCGAACTATTGGGAACTAGAATTTTTGTTGCCCTAAAAGTTCTTATATTGAAATGTTTTTATTCTTCATTAGAACAAAAAAAAATTACAAAAAAAAAATTCTTCAAAACATCCACTGGGAACCATTCATCACATGGTATATGCATATGAAGTTGAATATAGGCATCATAATAAATATAACAGTATAAACTAAGTGAATCAAAGTGATAGTATAGAAGTAATATAGTATCAGCTTTCTCCTATCAACCGAATTAATCAATTGGCATTTCCCTGTTAAGTGTTGATTTGACAGACCTCAGTTTTCAATGGAAAACTATTCTGTCAAAAACTGTTTTCACAAATACTACTTAATGGATCTGCTTATTTCAAGTTACTTGGCAGTTCTTCAAGTACTGCACATTACTGCGTCAGTGTTCTTTTTCACTATTGTACTTAATGTGTTTTTTAGATAATGTTAGATAATCAGTATAATAATCTAGCAAGTGGTAGTAAGAATAAGGGATACACTAAAATGTATGCAATATCTGCTCAGTGAACAAGCATAAATATACTCATTTGAAAATATATGGAAACTTTCCTGTTAAAAAAAAAAAAAATTACCTTTAGTTAAAATTAGAAGAAATGTTTGCCTGTTCAGTAGCTTACATATGTTTATCTATATGCAGAAAGCACCGAAACAATGTGGGACCAAGCAAACCTATTTCTCAGCCCCGAAGAAACATTGTAGGCTGCAGAATACAGCATGGATGGAAAGAAGGGAGTGGACCTGTAACACAGTGGAAGGGGACAGTTCTTGACCAGGTTCCTGTAAATCCCTCCCTGTACCTTATTAAATATGATGGATTTGATTGTGTCTATGGACTAGAACTGCACAAAGATGAAAGAGTTTCAGCACTTGAAGTCCTTCCAGACAGAGTTGGTAAGTGTTTTCTGATGCACGTGCATTATGTTGCATGCTCCTTCTGTGTATGTGGTGGAATGCATTCTGCCGAATGTGTGGACATTCAACTATAGGCAACCCTGCTTAATGCTGTTTTGCTTAGCGCTGTTTTGCTTAGCGCTATTTCGCTGTAATACTCATTTTAATTGATACCTGATTTCACTTAGTGCTCAGTGAGTTTTGTTATAGTGCTTGTGCTTGCCATCTTGGGTCATTAGAAGTAATTGTGGTCACCGTCTTGGGTCATCAAATACATTCAGTTTTACTTAATGCTTGTTTTGCTTAATGCTCAGTTTTTCAGGAATCAATTAAGAGCAGTAAGCGGGGGTTGCCTGTAGTAAAAAAAAATGATGAAATTAGTACATTTTTATCACACTGTGGTGGGTAATTAAGATCCTCTGTTCATATTGCCTGATATTATGGCTTTGGCTGCCATTCTAAATAGTATGCTTGCATATTCTGTAATATTAATCATCCTTCCTTCAAGGATTTATCCTTAATAAGCGTATACAATGCTTAGTTAAACTAATATTCTGTTTAAATGCTAATATGTTGACCCAAGAAGATGCTTGCATAAGATCTCATGAGAATTCTCCCTCTACAAAATATCTTCTGGTCCTTCTACATTTTTTACTTAGTATCAAGTTCTTTCAGATGTGCCTTTCTTACTAAATACAGTTCTTTTAAATGAAACAACAGAGGCAATAATAAGGTGTTTGTTTTTAACGGCTCACTCTGACTGGTACATCCTACAGGTTTTTTGAAACCCTGAAGTTCAGTGTTCATAATTTGCACTAGTTGCCACTAACTCTCAAATTGGATCAACCATTTGCAGCATTCCCCAGTGAAAACTTCTTTAATAATGTAATCTGCAAGGTGTTTTGCAGTTGCTTACCTTTGCTAAAGATTAATTTTAAGAGAAATTAAAATTGTTTGGTATGTGCTACATAACCCGACATTGGTTTTCCTCACTATTTTGAATTGTTTGTTAACATGACCCTGTGCTGTAGCTTGAGGAGCGCTGTTGTTGTTTTGGAAAAAGGCGATTTGAATTATTTTAATAAATAATCATGACTAAAATTTTGCATCTTTTACCCTGACTATACCCAGGGAATAAAGATATCCGTCAGGGCTGTCCACAGGCTGCATGCAGCCTCCAAGGGGTTAATTTGTAGCCCCCAGGTTCCCACTCAGGTGCTGCTCCCCCTGCCCCCACTCCATCCTTCTGGCTCCAGGCTAACTGCCTCCCCTGGTTTCCACCTCTTGAGGTGGGGACCTTAGTGGGTGTCCTGGTGTGCTCATGCAGCATGATACAGCAGGGGAGCCTGAATCCAGTGAACTGTGGCTGGGGTACCTGTGCATGCAGTGCAATGGGGGGTGCCCACGCAGCTTATGTTCCAGACAGTTACTGACTCACACTGCTGAGGCCAATGAGGCAGGCAGCTCAGTGCGTGCACCCTGGCCCCTTGAACAGCCCTGAGTTGCACGAAGCAAGTAATTGTTTCATGAATAAACCCATGTGGATAAAGCAGCTAATATGCTTTCTGTAAGATATGTAGTATCCAGGTTTCTGAGTAAACCTGAATTTATTAAATATTATGTACATTTTTCAGCTTCATCTCGAATCAGTGATGCTCACCTAGCAGACACAATGATTGGCAAAGCTGTGGAACATATGTTTGAAACAGAGGACGGCTCAAAAGATGAGTGGAGGGGGATGGTCTTGGCTCGAGCTCCTATAATGAACACATGGTTTTATATTACCTACGAGAAGGATCCTGTCTTGTACATGTATCAGCTGTTAGATGACTATAAAGAAGGTGACCTCCGCATTATGCCTGATTCCAGTAAGTAGGTTAATACGTTTTGTTATATTAACTATATAATAACAGATGCCTCTAAATTAGATTTTTGGCTTAGTGTTAATTTATTAAATGAAGCACTTTACAAACTCAGAAATCTTAAGAAGATGCTTATCTGTAATTTTTAAAGATGACTTCTAAATGAAAATTAGTTTGAAATGAGGATCAGTTTATAATGTTAATGTTTTATACTGCCCTTGTCCACTCCTGCATTGTTTATAGCCATCCTCTTTTATGTATTTTTTAATCATGACATGATTTTGATGTGAAAAAAGAAAAAAAAATCTAAACTTTTTATTATCTTGGCATTTTGCTAAATGCAGCAGACCGCAAGTGTGTGAAGGACGAAGAAAAAAGTAAATATATGTACAATAAAGCAATGTAGAAAGTTAGTTACACAGTGAATAAATACACACAAAACTCTCTTGTCCTTTAATATTCCAGACTTCCAAACCAGGCCTATATAATAATTGAGACACATTTTGCAATACCTAAAATCACTGCTGCCAAAATAAGCCATTATTTCCCCTTGTGATTATCCCAGGTCCTACAGCATTTTAAGAGCTAGCCCTCAATTTTTTTTTGTTATAATTACATTTGAATCTGTTGAGCCAAGTTTAGATTTTTTTTCCAGTTTCTGCTATCCTGCAAAGATGGAAACTATCAAGTAAAGGGGAGTGAAGGGTTTTGTGTGTGTGTGTGTGTGTGTGTGTGTGTGTGTATGCGTGTATACATGAGCACTGTGTTCACACATGTAACACAAAAAGAAAAAATAATATAAATGCTGTAAACGCTTTTGGCTATATTAAATTATATTAAATTCAGCCCTTTATTTAACTGTAATTTGGAACTACCAGTTTGTTTGCAAGTTGGTATGCTTAGAATAAGTTAAGGAGAATTCGGTGCTGCCGATATTGGCATTCCTGTCAACCATTATAGAAATTTATTCAGCTGGAGTCTGAAATTTGATGATGATGTGTGTGTGTGTGTGTGTGGGGGGTGGGGGGGTGATATGGCAAGTCATGATAACCAGAAATGGAGGTAGGAGGGGTGCTTTTGGATATTTTTTAACTGGGAGGTAGTTGAAGCTTTTGTTCCTACAGAGGTTTTATCTTTTTCCTTAGAATCCTAGAGGAGTACCAGTGGAAGGAACCCCCAAAGGTCATCTAGTCCAACCCCTTTCCTGTGGCAGGATTATCCCTATCCAAACCATCTCATAAAAATCTGTTGCTTAACCCAGGGGTGCTCAACCTCCAGTCTGTGGGGTTCCCCACAGGTTTGGAAATTTGGTGGTGGGGGAGCAGCAGCAAGTTATGCTGCCACCCCTCCCCTGCTACCTTATGCTCTGCAAAGCCAAATTGGGGCCAAGTCATGCCCCCTTTCTCTCACATGGCTGTATTGGGGTCTGGCCACGCCCCCTTTCCCTGAAGGGCCCAGCTTCTTCCCTCCTCTCTCCCCTCCGCCCCCCAGCTGAATTGGGCCGTGCCTTTTCACCCTGTGCACTGGATTGAGCCCACTGGCAGGATCTGACTGACTGAGCACCATCCATCTGGCCAAAGGAAGAAATACGTTGGGCACCACTGGTCTAGCCTTTTCTCTGCCAGGAGTTAGAGTAGTATAGATACTATATCATCTTATTTTGAGATGTATAGTGTGCAAGAAATTAACCCTGTTTTGGAGAAGGATGAAGAACGTTTTCCAGCCCCAAACAGTAGAGCAGAGCCTAATCTGCTCACTCACCCTCCTTTTCCTGTCAGGCAAAAAGTATTGTTTTAACTTTTTTTCAAAGCTGAATTTCTGCTCAGCCAAAGACTGAAACTGTATCTGAAGAATGGACTTCATGGGCAGATCTAGGATTTTGAAAAGAGCTAAAACCAGTTAGCAGTGCTATGAAATAGGAAAAGAAAAACCAGGAACACTTAATAGATTTCAGAATTGCCAGAGAAAGGATAGCTTGATTAGTGTGCTACGTCAAGACCATTAAAAGGAGAAAGGCTAGTTAACACCTTTGGAGTGAAGAGTAGTTATGAATCTAGTTGATTTTATGAGCCGTGAATATAACTGACTTTCTCAGCACTGCCTGAATAGAATGCCACTGCTGTTGCTTTTAGTTTTGGGTGAAGGAGGAACCAAAGTAACATAAGGCTGCACCACTGCAACCTCTTTCCCTTCCCCAGGCTGTCTCTGCTGGACTCTTCCACGCAGCTGCTGGAAGGAAAAGAAGGAAAAGAAGCAGCAGCCTTTCTAGTGTCTATACTTTTATTTTGGGCAGAAGAATCTGATTCTCTCCTTAACATATGCACCCCAATTTTGGAAGGCTTATTTTAGCGGAAGGTGCTTCTTCAGTTTTTGAAGGCACTCTTTGGAACCATGTGTTTATACACATGCTCCAGGGGGGTGGAGGGACCACTAGAGTGGCTCCAAGAGCCCAGAGTGGCTCTTATTAAAGTGCCCAGAGCATCTGGGGTATCAGCACTTCAAAATGGCAGCAGATGGCTCATCAAACAAGCTTTAGATAAAGTGCCCCCACTGCCATTTTGAAGCACGGGGACACTGATCCACAAGATGCAGGAGGCTGCTAGAGTGTGGTAATTACCACGCTTCAGCAGACTTGATTAATCAAGTCCTTTCCTACATGCTGGAATTACAGCACATCAGAGCAGCTTCCCTGCTTGTTTATAGGACTAAGCATTTTTTTAAAAATGAATTAGTTGATAATATACAACTATATAGCAAATATGCTATAATCTTTAGTTGTACAGCAAATTACACAGCTGTTATAAGAAGAGTAAGTAACCTAAAGCACTGACAGTCTGGTTTATTTTGGGGTTTGGGGGGGTATAGAAAGGCCAGTTATAGTAGATTAGGTATGCGGAAGGAGCATCAGATAAACACTGAAAGATTTTTCAACTTTTAACTGAAAAGAGAAGTGATAGTTTAAAACATTTGTTTCTCCCAAGCCTCTTAAATTTGTATTGACTGGGCAAGTGTTGGGGGGAACACAGTTCTTTAAGTACTCTGAATACAAATCATTTTCCCTTGATACACCTCCCATCCTCAGCTGACCCTGTTTCATTCACTGGTTCTCCAGATATCCACAGACTCTTTCAAGGCTGGAGAGTTGAGTTTACTTTTTTTTTTTTTTTTTAAAGGGCAAACTTGTTTTGTAAAAAGTGGCACCTGTTTCACTACTTCTGCCTAGCTTGATTGTATGTAATGGATGATTTGGCTTTAGAACGTGTTTCTCGTTGGATTGGCAGATGAGGTTCTACATACATGTTAAAGCTGTAAATTGTTCCTTGTCTTCTGAAATCCATCTCTCTTCAGATTTAGGGCTATGTGGCACTGTTTTAAGATCTTAAAAAAATATCTGAATGAACAAGGAAGTGACGGCAGCCTGTGTGGTGTGAAACTGGCTCTTTGTTCAGATTCACCCAACTCTCTGGCAGAGTAAAACTTTTTTAAAGCAATGTGAATCATAGATGGCAAAAAGCCGTCAGCAGATCAGGCCTTCAACAAATCAGATGAAAGATTTGTTTTAACTCATTTCTGCCAAAATGACTTAATGTTTCCATCCTCCTTTCTGTTCAAGAATAGGATATAGCTTGTCATGGGACTAAAATTTCCACCACCCCCACCAGCTCTTCCTTACATCAGATAGACAAGGGACAAGATTTGCATTAGGCCTGTGTGAAACAGCACCCTTCTGATTCGGCTTCCATTTTGATGATTAGACAGAACAGCCTTTTGTTTTGAGTTTCAAAACTACTGTTTGGTTTCATTTTGTCGAAACTATTTTACTGTATCAACGGGGTTTCGATGTTTTGCCCATAGGTTATTATGGGGAGACATAACCTGCAGCAGGCAGGCAGATCAGGGGCTCACCTGCACCCCCAGGAGGGCTGCGGCGGTTGTGCCAGAGTCCTCTCAGGGGTGTGGGCCCCCAATCTGCCTGCTAGATGACAGACTGGTGCTGGGCACAACCCGCATCCAGCACCGAGAATATCCAGGGGGTAGCACCCAGCTCCTGTCACCTGGCAGGCAGATCGGGGGCTTGTGCTCCCAGAAGGACTCCGGCACAGCCCTCCTGGGGGTGCCAGCGAGCCCCCAATCTGCCTGCCCGCTGACAGGAGCCGGGTGCTGCTGCGTGGGGCCAGTGGCATATTGGCTTATGCAGGGAGCCACCGCCCCAATCCTGGGGTGTAGGAGGGTCCCCACATCCTCCTTGAGCCAGCTTCGGTACGGGGCCAGGACAGACCAGGTCTTGCGGGGGATCCACTGCCCTGATCCTGGGGTGGGGGAGGGTCCCCACATCCTCCTCCAACCAGCTCCAGTATGGGGCCCAAGCAGATCAGGTCGTGCAAAGTCTACTCTTTTATTGCTGTGTTTACAGATGCTATACGAGGAACAGGTATTCGTCTTAAGTTGTGGGACCCATTCTGAATGGTGTTCTAAAACACAGAAGTCAGTGATCCAAAGATGTTAGGGATGCAGTTTTCAATCCTGATGTGGTATTTACCTCAACGTTTTTAATTTTTAAAATTGATGAGATTTTTCTGTGTGTGCTCTTAAGAGCCATGTTATCGTGTGTCCTTAGAAAAACTGCCTTTTTCTTTTTCTCTTACATCTACAAAGAGACTAATTGCATTCTAGGTTTTCCCATATAACTAGGGATGTACCGATTTTGATATTTTCACAGAAAATGTGAAATCAGGCATTTTCCATGAACGTTGGAGAGATCCATAAAAAAAAAAAAAAAAAAAAAAAAAAAAAAAAAAAGCCCTGTGAAAAGCAGGGTTCCGTGTAAAATTAAAAGGTTTCTCAGTTCCACTTTCCCCCAGGGCTACCCCTCATGCCGTGGTGGGGGGAGAGGGGCTGGTCTGTGGGCAGGAGAGCTGGGGCAGGGAGGCAGCGTTGCCATCCCTGGCAAGGGGAGTGGGCATGAGTCAAGTGCAGAACTAGGCCAAGCCGGTGGGGGAGTGTGGCCTGGCCAAGAAGTGGGAAGGGGCTGGGAGGAGCAGAGCCAGGTCAGGCATAGGTGGGGAGTGGGGCCAGGCCAGTCCAGGCTGTCAGCCCATGTGTCTGCCAGCTGGCCCGGCCAATCGGAGGCATTGGGGAATCGGATATAATCTGTCTTCAAAATGGGAGCCCAGGGCCATGTGAAATTTGGCCCCAAGCTCTGCAATTTGAGTACATCCCTACATAGAACCTTTCTCTTATTGTATTGTACAAGGAAGAAGGGATTGTTTTGTGTTCTGATGCTAAACTTTTGCCATGAATTCCTTCTGAATTTGGCTTTGCCTGTTTTTAAATTTGCTTCCTGTAGCAGAGAATGTTATTTCCATAAATATGAGGTTTCTAAACTTCTAGGACAATGTCTGACAGAAAATAACTTAGGTTGCTGGTAGCTCTGGGGAATGCGTCTAAAAAGAAAAACCTTGTATTAAGACTTTCAGTAGGGATTGGATTCTGTGTACAAACTTTTTCACTCATTGGTGTAAATTTAGGCAGCTTAGGTTTCAAGATCTAAAATATGACTTCTCTCCTTCCCTCCCTCCCCCCATGTAGTGAAACCCAGTTAAATACCTCAAATTTGGATGAAATGCTGTGGAGGCAATTTTTAAATTAGTACAGTGTTGTGACATCTTTACATTTCCATTCTCGTTTCCCAGTTGTTTGAATTTCTTTTACTACGTTATTGAACTAGAGAGAGAAGTTGAAAAACTTTGGACAGGGAAACTCCTCTGTAACCTCTGGTTCAGACATTCATATCCATTAGAATTCATTATCATGGCCTCCAGTGGGCAGTGTGTGGATAAGTAGAATATCAGTCCATGTGTATATCCTACAAATGTTGGTTCAGATCATTTGAAGCCACTTTTCAGAAGTGTCATTCATTTGTTATAATCTTGTATGTAATAAAGTAAGAGCCAATATATTCAGTGTATCTGGGAGTATAGGTATAGCATAAGATTGCAACTGGAATTTTATGAAAGTAAAATGTTATCTAACCACATCCCCTCTTGCCTCCCTGTGATCATACTTTTAAAAGTATAACGCTGAACTGTATTTGTCTGAACAAAATATATCTTTTAGAATATTCTTTGAAATGTGTAAATCTGTCCTCCAACCCCCAACTCATTTCTCATATTTTCACATATTTCAAGGCAGGGGTGGACAATGCTTCAGAGCTGGGGGGGTGAGGGTGGGAGATTTAATAAATTTAGTTCAGAGCATAGGCTACTTCCAGCTCAGCCTGCAGCAGCTGTTACTGCTCCCACCCACAGTGCTACCATCACTGCTTCTGGTCGTTGCATGAGCAAAACTACTTGCCACCACAAGCCAGATAAAATGGCTCCAGGGGTTACCAGCCTTTGTTCTAAAGTAACCTTGGCAAATGTCACCTGGAAATAAAAGTCCATAACCTCCTAACAAAGTGTATCTTGTGTTTTATGCTTTTATAGATGATTCGCCTCCAGCAGAACGGGAGCCAGGTGAAGTTGTGGACAGCCTGGTAGGCAAACAAGTGGAATATGCCAAAGAAGATGGCTCAAAAAGGACTGGCATGGTCATTCATCAAGTTGAAGCCAAACCCTCTGTCTATTTCATCAAGTTTGATGATGATTTCCATATTTATGTCTACGATTTGGTGAAGACATCTTAGACGTCATCGTGAACTTTTGCCAAATTTGTGGAACTATTAAATGTAAAATTTGTAGACACAAAAAGACTTGACTGCTTTCCAGTTTAATGAAAGCTTAAATGTCCCTGCGAACCCACAATCTCTGCCAGCAAAACTGTTTTGTTCTGAATAATACAAACATTTATGTGAACGTGACACATTTTGTGTAAGGGAACTCCTTTTCTTGAAGGAAGTCAATATATTTTGGGGGGAGGGAGTACAGTAAAGAACAGCGGCAAATTCAAGCTGTGTAAAGTTGATCTAGTATTGTAATCATTAATCTAAATTTTTCATAGATTTTAACTTTTCTTCAACCTTGCACTCACCTGTTCAACTGCCACATGCAAGTGTAGTTTGATATTTTTGATATTGCCTTCTTATGTAACATTAAATTTAATTTCTTGGCTACCGGCAGTCCTTGTTTTCAGGGTTGGGATAGAGGTGGTTTTGAAAGGTTTAAATGGCTTGTGCAGTGTTAAGGAGTACCTAACCCAAGTAACATCAATCTACTGTGTTTCTACGCTACTTCAAACTAGCTGTTTAAGAAATAGCAATGCTTAGAATTATTTGTGCATCTTAGTCAGAAGATGGTGTATGATTTATGCACCTTTCAGAGAAAAGGCTTTAAACTATGAAAGGGTATAATTAATCTGTATGAACAGATAATTAGAAAATGCAGGTTACAAGTGGTAGAACCAGTAAAAATATCCATAACAAGGCTGCCTTCTATTCTAAATGTTATATTTTGTTATAAACACTTAGCAAAACCCAAGTGCTTGGTGCCAAGACTTTTATTTTAGCGAAGGAGAAGCATTTGTTGCCTTCTGCTCAGTCTGCTGCATTCCCTTTATTTTTCTTTTCTTTTCTTTTCCTTTTTTGGTCCAAGAAGGCCCGATCTCTTCTTTCTGGCTTTTCCACATAAGGAGTGTCCGGACAAATCTACAGCTTAAACCTGTTGTCGCCTTTTGTGGTATACATTGTACTTGCTTTGAGGTATGCTGTTAACGTGAATTTCATTCAATGAACACTAGAGTTCTGCATGCCAGTGGTGTAATATCTAATGAAAGCTATAGGCAGTCTCAGTGGTTCGGTCATCTGCATTAGATTGTGGATGTAAATAGCAACCCACAGCAGCAGAATCCTTTCACAGTTTTAATCTTGCAAGATAGTTATAAACCAAGGTAGTTTTAAATGTGGCAGCTTTTTAAAAGTAATCAGAATTGCAGAAATGGTAAGCATAGCAACAAAATTGTCATGTCACATTAAGGCAGAGCTTTGCAAGTGTAAAAGCACTGTTTAATGGAAATATGATATATGAAGCTAGTTATCACTGTTGAGGGAAAGAATACCCAGATATCCAACCTTACACAGTTAGTGGAAGGCTAGAAAAAGAGGTGCTGTTTATCAGAGCTCTCAGAGGCCCAGTGACCTCTACTTTGGGTGGTGTTGATACTGAAGACTCACTGATTTAAGTCCCTTTCTATCCATTTTTTGCCTAATTTCATATTTTAGCCTTAAGGCTTGTGCCTCATTATGCTGTTTGAATGGTAATAAATACTCATTATATAAATACAATACCTTAATTCTTTGTCCATTGCTACTATTGCATTATGTCCAGTATTTCATCATGGGCAACCAAAGGCAGGCTATTGTCTTTCAGTGAATAGCTTCTCAATGCAGTTCTTAAGCACTAAGTACCTGAGTCGTAAATGTTCCTTGTGTTTTGAACAAAGTGAGCAGATTTGCAACACAGTGTTTTTTCATCCTGCAGATCTGTTATGTGTTTTCTATTGACTCTTAAGAGTCCTGCATGTAAATCTCAAAGCTGAGCCTGGCTCCATGAGCCCAAGTTGATATTTGTGGCACAAGAATGAGTGAGTGTATTGATTAAACACGGGATACATGAATAACGTAGTACAATTGGTTTTGGGCTATACATCTGAGGAATACAAGGTTTGTTTTGAAATATTCAAGGTTTAGGTCTACTGAAACATTTTTAACATTATAGGCTTGCATTTATGGGTTTTCTGCAAGCCACTTTAATACACCACGTATTCTGCCAATTCAAATATAATCAAGAATATGTAAATTTTATGGTTGTTTTCTTAAGTGTCCCTATTGTGTCTGTTGCTTTTTTTTTTCTTTCTTCCTTTTTCATTTTCCTTTTCTGATAGCTTAAACCAACTTCTTTGAGGCTTGAGACTAATTCCACTCCCTGCCCATCTGCTTTGGGCTTTGTTTTAGGCTCATGTTTCAGATCTGCATGCAGTGCTTGCGTTACCCTGGTAACTAAATGTTGGTTCCTTGTTCTAGGGGTTCAACATTACTTTCCAAAATTATCATGGGGCTTGTGATGACACAAGCCATGGATCTGTGTATAAAAGTTATTGGCCTTTCTCATTTACCTGCTGTAGTATTGTTGTATATTGTGTGTGTGTGTGTGTGTGTGATGTCAGGCTGCCATGTAAAACTTTTAAAAGGAAAAAAAAATCTTAAATGCAGACCATCCTTTTTTGCATGCTTAGAAGGTAGAACGTTCAATGTAACAAACTAAAGTTGCATGTTAAAATGTTTAGGTTTTTGTTTTTGTTTTGTTTTTATTTTGTGTTCAGTTTTTTGTGAATTTGCTTATTGTGCTGTTTTAATGGTTGTTAGTAGGATTAAATGCACCGGTGAGGCGAGCATAGTGCCAACGGAAGGTAATTTTCCAGTTGTACGTGTCATACAGCATTTGAAGGGACCATGTATTCTGTTCAGGAGTAAAAATCATAGCTAAATCTGAAACACTACATTTTTTACTTTTTCTTTTGAGTGCCAAACCCTAAATTTAGTTGGAGTAGGATGTATACAGACCTAACTACATTAGGGAAAACCCTTTTTATTGCAATGTATAAAAGCCTTCTTAAATGGATTAATTTAAAAATGAAGACAGAAGCAATTACAATCATTTCAGGGAAAAAGAATTATGGCAGAAACAGTTTCTGGTTCCTTGAAAATGCTGTGCTTTTTGTATTTTACATCATTAGTGCAATTTGGATGGTTCTTGGTATGTGTATAGTTCAAAGGTCTTCGTGTTCACATTTTAAGATTAGGTAATGACTTCATCTTTAAAGCTTGGTTTCATTATTTTTATTTTATTTTGAACAATGTAGACAGTTCCCTGTTCTCTGCATTTAGAAGTATAAACACTTTAAATCTGTTACTTAATTCTGTAAGTAATTTTTATAATTATGATGTAACTCTATCCTTAAAACATTTAAAATAAACCCTTTATGTGCAACTTATGACTGTAAATTTTGTTCTCATGAGCAAAATATAGTGATGTGTTTTAAAATTGTGAAGAAGCAGTTTCTTCAGTTTTATAATTAAAAAGGATTTATTATTTTAATGTTATGAGCCATTTATGCTGACATAATACTATGCCCTTTTGGAACAAGTTTGCTTGTTAAGCCAAGTCTTTATTCTCTCTCTTGCCAAGTAAGTATGAGTGTTGATAAAATGACGTTTAAAGCGGATGGAATTTGATTATGAAGTGAAGTATAGTGCTTAAATTGTACTTTTATCAAAGGCAAAAAATAAACTAAGGGAGTTATGCAAGCCTGTGAAGGAGCCTGTAAATTAATATATTTTCAGTGCATGTTACAGATGTCATTTGAGGACAGTAGTTCTGATACTGTGGACACTGGAAGCATTTTTGTTGGTGTCGCTCCATGCCTCCTTTGATTCAGTGTTCCAAATTTCAAATGAAAAGGTAGATCTTTATTTTATTCATTAAAAAAAAAGTGTTCAGATTGCTTCAGTGATGATACTTTTCACCCACAGAGCTCTAATAACTTTACAAAGATGGGTAAGTATAATTTCTCAGTGTCTGAAGACGTGGGAGGTTTTTTGTTTGTTAAAATGTGTGCTTGAAAGTACATTTTAAGTCGCTCTTCAGACAGATGAAAAAAGTTACCCCCCCCCCATGTGTACAGGAGATTTAATGCACTTCAGTTGGCGCTTTTGGTGGGCAACATTTCTGACCACATTTAATTAGGGGCCTGAACGGTCAACTTCAGACCCCTAGTTTAGAAAGTATTAGCTGGCCATTGAAGGGCATGTAAAGTCTCTGACCCTAGTGCCCTGTAGGTTGGTGAGACCCTGCTGCCTATGAAATTTGTCTTGAGTGCAGGTCACTGAAAGCAAAATGTTATATAACTTTTTGTAAGCGAAAAGAAACTCGAAGCTACTGTTACTTAGAGTTGCTCGGTTTTGCATTGAGTTTTCCCTTTTTGCCTTTATAATTTGAGAGGTTATGGCAAATCAGTCTACAGGAAATTAGAATTACTTGAAGTAAAGGAAACTGTAGTATGGTTTGCTTCCATCTTCCTATGTTATAGCAGGCAAAATTTTAGTTCTTAAACCAAGCCAATTAGTCTAATTCATTTTTTTTCCATTGGTGGTTTTGTGGTCCTCCATGGAAGTCTTCCATTTCATAGATTTAATAGATTGTAGAGTTGGAGGGGACTACAATAGATCATTGTGTCCGACCCCCTGCCCCTGGCAGGAGAGAGGACTGAGGTCAGATGACCCCAGCCAGGTGACTAGCAAGCTTCCTCTTGACCTCCAAGTTAGGTGATAGTACTACCTCTCTTGGAAACCCATTCCAGATTCTGGCCACCCTTATTGTAAAACATTTCTTCCTAATGTGTAACCTAAATCTGCTCTCCATTAGTTTGCACCCATTATTCCTAATTACTACCTGGGGTGCTCTGGTAAATAGCGCATCACCAATTCCCTGTTGTCTTCCCTTGATAAACTTGTAGGCGGCTACAAGGTCTCCCCTCAGATGTTTCTTGTGAAGGCTGAAGAGAGCCAGATCTCTCAACCTCCCTTCGCAGGGTCTTTCATGGAGGGGTAGGGTCTTTCCTACCTCTGTTCTTCCTGTTGATGCCTTTTCCTGCTATTCCTAATTTTGATGACTAAATAAAAATCCACAGTGACATTTCATTTTATATTTGTAGAGTTGTTTTCTGTGTATTATTGTTATTCAGATTGGCGTTCCCAATTCCTAATCTGTCTTCAGAAGCTATTGTGATTTTAATAGCATTTTTCTTTCGTCTGAATGACCTTTTTTTCTTACAAATTTGGAATATGCCAACAATTTAAATATTATATACTTGAGCTGAGACTTAATCAATGTCATACAACTGATGTCCTGTTAGTAGCTCAGATTCTGTTCTGATGTAGCTGATAATGCCTTTCTAATGAATGTGAAATGTTTACATTTTGTTTCTAGTTGAATTCTACTAACTTCAGTCTACTTGTTTGGATTAAGGAATTATTTATTTTTAAAATCTAATTCTAAAAAATATTTCTAGCCTCTTCCAGACAAAATTTCCTATGAGTTTGCTTGGCAGGTTTACCATTACCTTTCAAGTGATTAATTTTATGCAGCTGAGACTACACTCATGCAGGATTTCAGCAAATGTCTTCATACCATCCAATGCTACATCAGTAGTATTTGGGACTTGTCTACACCCATATTTGAGCTGTTTGTTAGACGGTTTCAAAAGTCTATTCAAGTGGCTTGCTTTGACTTGTATTAACCCTGTTCCACATCTGCTTAATAGGCGTGTCTACACCTGTCACTACAGCAAAATTGTTACTGTGCCATGACTTAGTATGTCCTTTTGGAGTAACAGCCTGTACTGCGCCATACGTGCTACACAGTTATTTTTAGCAGCTACTTTGCCATAATGGCATGCTTTACTGGGGGAATATCTCAATATGGTAATGTAGCTGCTGGTCATGTGTAGATGCCTGTGGTTGCTACATCGCCACAGCTTCTCATGTAAACACACCCAATGTAAACTAAAAGAAGTCATTCTTAAATTGAATAAGAGCCTAACACGACCTTCTATGCCAATTGAAAAGTTAAACGAGTGCAGCTAGTAGGCACGTGTGAAGTGGCTAGTATTTGCTTCAGATTCAGATTTGGGGGGTAGTGATTTGATTCGGTGATTCAAATAGCTGTCCTGAATTGATTTGGCTGAATTACGCAGGCCCATCCCCCGCCTGTCCCAGCTCTGACTCACCGGGTGTGGGGGGTGATCCCCACTGCCCTGCACTGTGTGGAGGCTCTGCATGAGCCCCCTGACCCAGCCCCTTCCCATGGCTGCCCCACCCACACCAGCTCCAGCTCTTTAAGAAAAAAAAACCAAAAAACACCTGGACTCACCATTTCCTGCTGCCCCCCCCCAATGTCCCACACTGCATGGTAGGGGGGCTCTTCCATGAGCCCCCCCATGGCTGCTGCAAGCACTGGTGAGTCTAGGGGATTTCTTGTGTTTTTTTTTTTCCTTAAAAGGGCCGGAGCTGGGGTGGGGGGAGACTGAGGAAGTGGGGACGGCCCAGGGGACTCATAGCAGAGCCCCCCATGCAGTGGGATGCAGTGGGAGACAACAGGGATCGCCCCCTACCTGGCAGCACCTGGTGAGTGGGGGCTTTTTTTAAAACACTGGGAGCTGGGGTGGGTGGGGCAGCCATGGAGGGGGGCTGAGGGAGCAGGCAGGGGATGGGGCTTGGCAGCGGTCCCCCATGGTCCCCTCCCCCTTCCTCCAGGCCCCTCTCCCCTGCCCCCTACTTATCGGCATGGAGTCTGGCTCCAGCTCCCTGCTGCAGCAGGTGGGGACTGCCTGAATCGCCAAAGCTCTCCAAATCTTTTCTGAAGATTTGGAGAGCTTCGAATTTATTCAGACCTTTTATTGGTCCCCTGATTCAATTTGGATTTGGAGGTTCAGCCACCAAATAGAGCCAAATCGCCTCTGAATTAAATCAGCGCCCATAGCTTCACGTAGCCCAAGCAGCTAGGTAGATAAGCACTTCAATTGTTTTAACACCTATTGCGTATCCCTATTTTCTTATTTTAGCTTGCTTGGGAGGCTGATAGAGAACTGTAATGTAGTCTTTTTGTTTCTATTCACTAGCCTTGTTAATTCACCAAAATCTAAAACTGAGTGGGCATCTGCTGTAACTTGGCTGAATTCACTAACCAAGGATGAAGATGTACTCAGGCTTGGAGTGGGTTTTGGAGCTAGTTCCTTAGAATGAAACTGTTTTGATGATGATACTCCAGTGAAGTTGCCATATGTGTTTTATGCAAGACTTTTTGTAACATGGACCCATTTGCTAAGTGCTGTACTCAAGTAGATTTTACCACATTCTGATTATTTGACTTCTCTGAGCATTTATTTTTTTTTAGGATAAAAAAGACATGGGTCATATTTTTTTTAAAGTTGCTCTTAACTTAAATTTAATTTATTCAGTTAGAAAATAAAGCCAGTCATTATTAAACTGCAAGACATTATTTGTAAATATATCATGATGATTTCTGCTAACCAGAGAAGTGATGTGGCAATTCTCTTTGAGGTTCCCATTGTTTGGGAGTCAGCATGGCTATTTTTTTTAGCAAAGTTATTTCTTTCCAACTCTTCCTGTTCTCCTAGGATATAGGGCAAGTTATTTCATCTTTGTGCTAGAAATTCCCAGAAAAATCTTAATTACCTTTTTCATCCTCTTTAAAGAAAAATCTATTACAAGAAGAATCCCTTCCTGCAGCCTTAGTCTGGCTAGTTTAGAGAAGCATAAATTTTCATAGGTGACAGCCTAGGTCAGAAGCTGTGAACGGGCTTGCTTTCTGCTTTAAGATTCCACCATGCCCTATCTTCAGACAAGCGAGGCTAACACCCACTCTCATACTGTTTGTAACCTAATATGATATTCAAAACAAAGCACAGTGACAAAAAAAACCTTGCGAAATCATGCCACTATCTGGGGAAAAGATGGTAGCAGCTGACCAAATATACTTTGATATTTTTCACGGTCTTCCAGTTTCCACCAGCTCTATTCTGTAACTGAAAACTATTCATTCATACCAATAATATAAATCAATACATGTTCACCAAGAGACTTGTACATGCTAGAAAAGGTTTATGGGAGTTCTGCTTCCTGAAAAACTTAAAGATGGAATGTAGTGTCCAGGTACAATTTGGTTAAGGCAAAGTTTCAACTTCCGGCCATCAAATGGGAAAAGAAGTAAATATATTTTAATCTTGCCTTCCGAATCAAGAATTTCAGGCAGTGCAGATGTATTTACAGCTTCCTTGCTATCATCAGCTGATCTCTCTCCAAATGAAATAAAGCAGACTTCATGTTTTATATTGACCATTACTTGTTGCAGGAGCTTTCTTTTTATTGTGCGGTGTTAATGATTCCTTTCCCTCTCCTTGTAATAGTTTGTATTTAAAAGCTGTTAGTTTTGTAAGCAAGTGTATGGATTTGCATACAACTAAAAGTTTCATTCCAAAGATTGGAGAGGGCAGAAGGAAAAGATGCTAATAAATTTTTTTGAAAAAAATAGAGGAGGAAAAGTTTGGAGGAGAGACAGAATCCAAGCATGGAAGGATAGGTAAACCTGTTGTTTAGTTTTATCAGCCTTTTCCCTTCAAAAAAGTGTACTGTATTAGGTAGACAAGGGCTACACCACTGAATAGCACCTCTATTTAAATAAGTAAATAAATATAAATATTTCGGCATAACCCAAATATGTATATTCGTGTACTGGTTATGCCCAAATTTCAGCTGCCTTACCTGGGGGCCTCCTGGGGCTACAGCAGTGGTGATTCTGCTGCTTGGAGCACGGCCAGCAGCCGAAACATGGCTCCAGCTGGCCCAGCTCCAGCCCCACATGTGCCACTCCGCTTTTTTTTTTCCTGGGTTTTTCCAAGGGTCAACCCCCTCCCCGCCCCCCACACACACACACACCCGCTGCTTCCTTGCAATGCGAAGAGCAGTTGAATATGCAGTATGTAGCACCACAGATGTGTCTGCGGCACCCCATACCACACTGCCACACTTACCTGGGTGCAGCCTAAGGGATGGTTCATAAGCAAGTGATGGGATGAGGATTGTGTGCTTTTTCAGGTTTGGTACAACTTCAGCTCATTCAAAATGATCTACTTGTGTCCCTTCCAACCCTAGAAACTATGAAACTATGAAAAGAATTGTGTAAATGTTTGCTTACTATATTGTTTAAGGACCTGGTCTTTAGGCAGAAAAGCTGCACCTGAAGCAAAAAGGGTCAGAATGAAAGGGGGCAGCTGAGATACCAAAAGTAGGTTTGATTATTCTTAAGTAGATGCCAGTATCACGCAACAAAATAATGTTATTTGGGTTTGGATGTTTTTGTTTGTGCTTCTTGTACTCTTACTAAAACCAAATGTATAAATAAAGAAAATTATCTCGATTTACTACTATTCCGTGTAGATGGATCTGTAACTCCCTACAAAAAAAGATAGTTCTGTCAGCCCTTAACTGCTATTTTATGGAAAGTCCATCTCACCCAGGATATTAGAAGCAAAGTTTCAGACCACTGAGATGAATGCTTGTAGCTCCTTCACCTGGAAATGAATTGAATTCTCAAGGCACCTGTTCTTTGAAGGAGAGAGCAAAGTAGTGTAGCTTCAGTATGTGCTCCTAATTTGGAATCCTTTTATTACTTTATAACCACACAAGATAGAATTCCAATATACGGGAGATTAGTCTCTGAGTGGGGAAGAGAATTTGACTTGCCCAATTAAGCTAAATAGAAAGACAGTGTGATAGTAGAATTCTTTAAAGAAATGAACTGCATTATGTGTATTGATTTTTATAAAGAGCTGAAAGTCATTTAGGAAACGTGTTTATAGTGATTCTTAGATGAATCACTTTCCTACCTTTTTAAATTCTAGGAGACAGGAAGTCTTGCACTGAAAAGTCCCTCTATAGTGTAAAAAACTGCAATATTTTGCTCTTGTAATACTGGCTCTAAATTAACCATGATGGAGATGGGAACTTGATTTTGAATAATTCCATAACCATTCCACAAGCTCATACACAATAGAAATGCTAATATGAATACCCCATGGGAGGCATTTTAAACTCCAATAAGCAATCCCATTCCATCAGTAAATGTTAGTGTGTTTAGAAACTATGGAAACTGGAACTATTGAGCACTTGTGTGAAAAAGGCTGTTGCCTATGAAAGCTTGTGCCTTCCTGGATGAGTTAGTTGTGCCTGTGCCTTCATAGATAAACACTTAAAATGGTTTAAATGCAGTTTAAACTTGAAGCCAACAGACAGATGAGCTTGTTAACCCTTCCAGGTTGATTTAAATGGGTTATCAAAAGTGTACCTGGAAAAATCGAGTACTATTTTGAAACAGTTCACTGTTATATATGGACCCAAAATGTTCTGAGACACAAGTTTGGTCAGTTTTCCAGGAATCCCATGCATCATGACTCCTCATTCTATTGCACACTGTTGCAACTGGCCACTCTGGTATGCAGCCAGAACTCTACTGCCTCCCCTCTTTTTTCTCTCTCTTGTTGGCACTTTTTATCCCTTGAACTGCTTGTTCAATAAAAGTTATCAGCTGTCAACTCACTCTTTACTTGACCTTCATCCTGCCTCCCCCTTCTCCCCAACCCTTTCCCAGTCAGTCAAGCACATGGCGGATTCAATGACAGGCTATCAGCCTTTATTGAACTCATTAGAAGAATGGAAAGCACAAAAGTGGAAATGCCCTCAAGCACAAGTCATCCACCTTTAGGACCCACAAAGCAGGGATGCAGGTACTCCCCTACCCACCACACATACATTGCAAGGCATACTGGGCTAGATGCTCACTTCTACCCCCTGCTGTTGGAACCACAGCATTTCACGCAATTGGTTCTCAGTGACATTTGGGACCAATTCAATTGATAAGTGTATCCACAACCTAAGGTTGCCACCTTGCCCTGACTTCAGACTAGCATAGCTGTTATACCTAGCATACCTAGGTGCTATCCCATTTTACAGGTGGACACCTGAGGCATGATGAGACTAGCTAACATCTAAAAATGACAAGCCCTGTTTTAGGTGCTTACTTGGATGTTCAGTGTCTACATTTTGTAATCCAAAGGATTCCCATCTAGTGGCTGCCTAATGATTGCTTAAAACTCATTAGGCTTGAGTACCTGCAGTTCTGCTGTTGCCCTACAAGCCCAGTTCAGTAGGCTTACTCCCAGTATGCCCAATGCATGCAGATAGGACCAGCCCCCTCTTAAACACAACCAAGGGAGGTACTGCCTTCTCACCTGTCACACTGTAGTCCAGTGCTTGCATACTTCAGCTTACGGTAAGCTAGAGCAGCCAGGAAATAGGAGACCCCAAACCCACATCTCTCAGGAGCGTGCCCTAATATCAGACTATAGGCTGATAGGACATAGATCCACTATGGGTGGCTCCAACCCTTCTGTTGCTGTTCTGCCTCTGTGCACAAAAGCTTGTAAGATTCATGGGAACAGAAAGAGAGTAAGCAGGGAAGAGTGTGGCACATTAGCCTAGTGTTCAGGGCATCTGGCTAAGAAGCGACTCCTGGGTTCCCATCCCTGCTTCTAGCACTAGATCTGTTTCTTTATCCAATAACTGGTTAACAATGTAAAATGAATAAGCAGACCCGAGAGCAGGAATCAGAACCCAGGACTCTCAGCCAGTAGGATATGCAGGCATTCTTCTTTAGGCTTAAATATCTCTGGATGGTCATTATGCAGGTGAAGGACCTGCATCATGTTTCAAAAGTAGATATAAATGGTCACCTTTTACTGACTGTTTTGCTAACCTTTTTTCCATGAACATGTTGCCAGGGTAAATAACTGGCAAATTGCTTACTGGAAAAAATGTAATATACAAAACAAGCAATTTTTAAAGACTTGCAGACAATGTCATATTCTCTTCTTGTTTTCCTGCTTTCTTGACTGGACACAACTTTGTCTTGAATTCAAACTGAATTGAATAGGACAGCACTAGCAAGAGGCAGTGTGACCCTGGAGAGCCTGGGAACTGGAGTAAGAACATCATTCATGACCTTGAGGTTCACCTTGACAGTCTAAACTGCGTCTTTGGTGAATCTACTGGTTTGGAGTCCAACCTGAGAGCACCTGGCTATCTTAAGCAGGGCGCACACTGCAAGGGTACGCTAGAAAGAGGATAACCAATTTACAGCATGGTTGTACCGACTGGGATGCGCAGTCACAAAACAGTCACCCTTTAACCCCAGGGCCAGATTAAGACAGTAGAGGGCTCTGCCCCTTGGCATGGTTCCTTTCCAGCTTGGGGTGATTGATATGAAACTGCGCAGCGGGCAGAGGCGTACTTCATCCCATCCCACTGCACCTTGCCTTTAGGTATGGTGAGGGTCTATCTTTGATAGAAAGCTCTCCTCACGCCCACCTGACATGAGGGTGATGCCAACAGCATGCCAGAAAAGCCTAAATGAGACTGGGGATAGGATGCCCCTTAGAACAATCTGATGCTATTTGCATAGTTTGTAGACATCAAGCAGAACCTGGGCCAAACTTATCTTTGGGAAGGGCAGTAAAGGAGGTGTATCTGAGAGTCGGCTATAGGTCTGCAAAGTTGGTTCTAGAGAGGGATAGAGATCTCCATAATGTAGTTATCAGAGAGATTAATGCTACCAGGAAATGCTTAAGTGTGGAAGACTGCTTTCCCAGGTATAGACTGGAGAACAAAAGCTATTAATAATAGTAAGACTAACAGGCAATGTATCAGGCTAGAGAGAGGTTATTACAGGAGCTCCCAAAAGATCACCCTTGGGACTAATCTTGTTTAAATTTTTTGTTAGTGATCTTGGCATGTAATGTGATGATGAAATTTGTTGACGGCACAAAGCTAGGAGACTCTCAATTCAGAGGAGTGGTGTAATAAGTATAAGAATAGGCTGAAATTGAATAGTACAAAATGAAATGTTATACATTGAGGATTAACAAAGAAAAGGTTTTGTTTTAAACTGGGCATCTCCCAGCCGGAAACAATTTTGGAGGAGGATGTGGGCATACTCACTGATCCTGGCTTAACCATGAGCCCCGTGAGTGATGTAGCTATGAAAAGGGCAAATGTGACCTGAGAAGGCATCAGGAGAAGCATTTCCATTAGAGGTAAATAAGTATTTGTGTCATTATGCAGAGACTTGGTGAGCCCTTATATGGAACTGTGCTTATCGTTCTGGTTGCTTGTTCTCAAGAAAAATAAACTCGGAGATGGGTGCAGAGACAGTTTGCTAGGTTCTCCATTTGCCTGATCATCCTGTCTTCTGAGAGGAAGATAAAAGGGGTTGGCTTATTATAGGCAAGCAAAGCAAAAGCTGAAGGAAGATACGGTTGCACGAAGGAAAGAGAAAAGCCCTTTTTGGTAGGGATTCAAGCTGCTGTTGGAATAAGTGGGGATAAACTGGCCATGAAAAAGTTTAGGCTGAAAATTAGGAGAAGCATTAGAGTTCCTGAAACCTTTCTAATTAGAGTAGTAAAAGCAAAACCTGAACTTCTGAGATGAAGATCAGTTTGTGAAAGGTGTTATGCTGCTTAGTTGTCTGCAGCAGCATTGGACTGGACTCAGCAACTCAGGAAGTGTCTCATAGTCCTATGTTCCCATGTTTTCAAGCATTCTTCATGTCCATGAAGTCTAAAAATAATTAATTTTTAATGAAAAATGAGATATTATTACATGCCCCTATGCCTGAGGAACATGCCCTTTGACATTTATTTGGTCTTGCCTACGTACAGACCCAGAGGGGTGCAGTGGTGCAGCTGCACCCTGCTTTTGGACTGGACCACATTATGGGAGCCTCTGAGGATTTTAAAATGTCCCCACAGCAGGTAACATCCCCCATTTCCCTCTATGCTCAAAGGCATGTCCCTTCTCCCCTCCACCCCCATCACCTCTGCTGCTTTCCCTCCAAAGCTGCTCCTGCCTGTTCCAGCCAAGCTGTGGGGGGGCTGAACTCAGCTGGCAATAGTGACAGCAGCAGCAGTGGCAATTTGCAAAGGTGGTTGATTTCCCCACCCTAACCAGTCCCCTGACAGCGGGTGCAGGGAGGGGAGCCCTCCTCACTCATTGCTGCTGTTGCTGTTTCCAGTTAAGTCCAGTTCCTGCAGCCTGGCAGGAGTGCCTTTGAAGCATCCCCTGCCTCCAGGACAGTGGGGAAAAGAGCAGCAGCAGGTGGGAGGTTGGACATGCCTTTGAGCATGGAGTGGGTGGGGATTATTATGTGCTTTGCGGACTTTAATGAAGTCCCTGTAGGTTCATGTGGTTCAGTCTGCATGCACCGGTGGTGGTGGGAGAAGGGAGCAGGGGTGCAGCCATTTCTGCAGCATGGGTGACTGCTTCTACATCCCCCTTTGCCAAATCCTGAATCCACTCCTGGTCTTGCCTGACCCTAAAATACCACAGTTAAGAGTTGAAGCGTACAGAGGATGCAACTCTCCTTATAACCAGATTAGTTGAAAGCATTTGCCTGATTGTGGGACTTGTACTAGGTTCTGTCTTCACTAGAGATTTTAACCAAGTCCCTTCTCTCTGTTGCAGTTATAGAGTACAGAAAACCTACATGTTTGGTTAATTCAAAACATAAGTAAAGGTAGTTCGGTACTGCCCCTCCTCTTCCCCAGTTTAGGGCTTGTATGTGTCTGGTACACCCCAACCAAGGAGAAATCAACCTACAATTGTATTTTGACCATACAATCTAGTTAGTCTTTCAACACGCAAGTGGTTTCATAGATACCATAGCTTCTTGCTGTAATGTACATTTCCTTGCTATTTGGGATCAGCTGTTTATCTCAGGGGAAACAAGGCACGTAAAGGGTTTGATGACTGACTTGATATAGAAATTCTCCCATGATTACCTAGTTCCTATATTGTGATATGTTTACATATGTTTTCTCTGGAATTAGCAGGAAGAATTATTTTTGTTTTTATGGTTTTCTTTAAAACAAATCTGATGTTTAATTTGGAGCAATGAAGTTTCTGGTTACACAAGAGAATCTTGCAAACATGAAAGCTGTGTCATTAAAACCAATGGAGAAAAAAATGACCATGAAAAACAGTTGTATTTATATGTGCTGTTTTTTCAACTGGCATTTTAAGAGTGAAGCATCAGTAAGGTCTAAAATATTTCTTCCAGAAAATTCCCTTAAATCATCTCCACAAGGAGGAGAGGGGGTTGAAGAGGTTAGATAAGTGTTAAAGGGGACGTGGTCTCAACCCTGTGCATCCTGTGGCTTATTATTTAAGGCCTTCCCTTCATGTTATTACAATGGCTTCCCTTCTGCTTTTCTCAGTAGCAGTCATTGGCAGAAACCTCCCTGGATAGTAAAAGCACCAACTGTAGTTAATGCTTCAAGTAGTAGTAGTTTCTGCTTGTTTTTTCAGGTAGAAGCCATTGGGATCTTTAAAAGAACAAAATTAACAAACATACTTGGTTCCCTTCCATTAATCTACCACTTCAAAACAATTGAAACTTTAAGTAATTGGTGAACACATGTTACCACAAGTTCTTATCTTCACTTTATATTCAACATAAATAAACAGGCAACCAAAAATATAAATTAAAATTTGAAGTACTTAAAATATGAAAAAATAATTCAACAATATCAATTAAATACATATTATGTGGAGGGGTTATTGTCAGCTTGGGCAGTATGCATCTTTCTGGGACTCAGCAAAAATAGGACTTTAAGCCCTTTTTGTTTTCTTGCCTCCTTTGTCAGATCATACTGAAGACCTAGACTAAAGATTTGCCAAAGACTAAATCTGAAAACCTGTACAGTGTGTGCCACACACAACCAGAGCCTGGCCAAGCAGAGCCACACTCCAGCTGCTGACCAGGCTCTGTGCACCCAGATCCACACTGTTGCAGCCCTGGGAGTCCCCCAGGATCCCATGTATGGCTTCTGGGGCCAGGGCACCTTGCTGCATGCCAAAGCACACATGCAGGGGCATTCCCTGGGGACAAGTGGCACCAGAAAAATATGTGCCACTGCTACTGTCTCCAGGGAAATGCACATTCCCACAACATGGCCTTATTGTCCAACCAATTTTCTTGGATTCCTCTTCCCCTTAGACTTGCCTCACCTTGGATCCTGCCCACCAGTTCCCTGAGTTTTTTAAAGCCTTCTTTTCAGAGGTCCAGTGTCTTTATTCTACTGCTTTCCTTCCTTCCCTTCAGATCTGGGACTCTTATCATTTCATGATCAGTGTCATCCAGCTTACCTTCCCTCTGTATATTTTCAACTGACCAAATCCCTGCTATTTCC
Organism: Crocodylus siamensis; assembly: GCF_052110815.1. Taxonomy (NCBI): domain Eukaryota; kingdom Metazoa; phylum Chordata; order Crocodylia; family Crocodylidae; genus Crocodylus; species Crocodylus siamensis. Next base: position 77,097,021 of record NC_143397.1, on the reverse strand, counting down.
TTTCATTTTAACCCATAGATTTTAAATAGATCTGCCTGCTACTTCATTGTGTACCTCAGAGCAAGTGTTTTATATCTATAACACATAAGATAACCCTTCCTTCTTTTTTCTTCTGCCTGTCCTTCCTGAACAAGTTGTGCCACCCATGAAAATATTCCAGTCGTGGATTATTCCACCACTTCTGTTATCCCAGTTATATCAGATATATCAGTTATCAGTTATGTTAGCTGGTGGAATCTGCATCCTTGGAGGTTAAGGCCCAGCTCAACAAAGCCCTGGCTGGGATGACCTAGTTGGGGGTGGTCCTGCTTTCAGCAGGGGGTTGGACTAGACAACCTCCTGAGGTCCCATCCAACCCTCATTTTGGATGATTCTATGGGAGCCTGTACACATGCAGTGAGGCTGCTCCGACACACTGTAATTATGATTAATCAAGTCTGCTGGAGCAAGCATGGTAATTACTGCACTTCAGCAGACTCCAGCGTCACATGTATCAGCATCCCCACACTGAAAAATGGCGGCAGGGGTGTTTTAACTAAAGCCTGTTCAATGAACTTTACTTAAAGTGCCCCCACCGCCATTTTTCAGTGCAGCGACACCTGATACATGTGACGCTCAGGGCGCTTTAATCAGAGCAGTGTTTGGAGCTGCTCTAATTAAAGAACATCCCCCCCCCCCCAAGCACGTGTATAAATACCCTATAATTCTACAATTTGGCATGTTAGGATTTCCACTGCTTCCCCATACACTCCACACTTATGGCATTATGGAGCCTTAATACCTAAATATTGCTTCCTTCCTGGAACTTGAACAGAAAAGTAACAGACATAAGATCTGATATTTATTGGACTTACTTACCCTAAAGAGCTGCTCTTATATGCTGATTGATTTGTAAATGAACTCATAACAGATTTTTTGGACTTGCCTGATATCCTGTGCTGTGAGGAAAATAAAAACAAAGGTGCGCCCTTTCCTATCTAATGACCACAAATTATATTCTCTGCATCTTTGCTTATATTCTTCTCATACTTGTATGACCTATACTGTTTATTATGATGACAAAAATCAAAGAGCCTAAGACTAAAGCCTGGGATGGCCTGTGCATCAGTAGAAGCCTACGGTTGTATTTCTTCAGGGCAATGACTGTATCTTGTGGTTAAAGAATACCTAGCACAACCCTGCTAAAGGAAACTGTGTTCTGTGATAATCATAATGAATAGCGGTTTAAAACATAAGTCTTACCTTAACTGTATGGAGGACAGCAAGAGTGAAGTCCCCAAGCAGGACTGTGTATGCTAAAGAGGAGAATAGCTCAAGAGTATGTGTATCTGTAGCTTCCTGAAGCAAAAAATTGTAGCTTTGCCAGGAACTTAGCAGTGTGCTCTGCTGGTCCTGAGAGCAGCTTGTATTAGCAACCACCATGTCGTTGTTTTGGCAAACTGCTCCTTTCTAAGTGTTCAGTCTCTCGGCCTTGTAATTTTTTTTTCATGTCTTTTTATGCAGACTTGGCACTTTTCCCAGGACTTGGTCCTTAATAAGGTAACAAATAGTGGAAAACTATATAAAGTGAATTGGAAATTCAAACAAGAATGAGGATTTAAATACTGCTCTATTGCTGCAGTGGTTTTTACACAACGTTAATTTATAATCGATATACCAATCCAAGAAAAAAAAAGAAAGTCATTCCAAGTATATGCATGCTATCAACTTTTTAATATATTAAAATTATATAATTCCATAGAAAGCATTTTTACCCTTAATTTTCTTTTTCTAAATAATAATAATAGCTTCATCTTCTTACTGTTTACAAAGCTAACCTAATCTGAAAGATGAACAACAAAGGAGAACCATCCTGGATATTATATTTTGTACAACCTGCAGAAACTGACACATGTTTAATAGCAAGATTATTAACCAAACTTTTTTCTTTCTTTTTTACCAACAGCCAAGCTTTTTTCCTGAAATGTTTTTACTGATTATATAGACACATTTTCCATAATGTAAATGTAACTTTTCTGCCAGGCTTTGTCCTGCTGTCAGGCCCCAGTCAGGCTAGGTTCAAATTTAGGTATTTTATATCAACCATAGTTTAAAAAAAAAAAAAAAGTGTAAAAGCTTGGTTGTCAGTAAAAAGTTTTCAATCAAACATTTTTTTGAGTTGGGAACCCTGCTTAATTGCAGCAACAGTTCTGCCTCTTTCTTTGCAGGGGAGCCCTGCTTACCCTCTGTTGCCCCCAGTTGCAACCTTCACCATGCTGCCTCCCCCCACAGCCCACCCTGAAGCCTTACCCCCACTAACCCCACTCCTGTCATCTCATTATATATCCCCAAAGAAGTTTATCTGTGACTCAGCAGTATTACAGGCAGCCTGAAGCACATGACTGAGAGTGCTCTCTATAGGGTGCTGTACTTTTGCTCAGATAATAGGTGCTACTGTTGTGCACTGTGTTGTTAGAGCTTCAATCAAGTGGTAGCTGCTTAATGTTTTTTACTGATGACTAAGGGTTTTTTAATGAACTTTCTTAACGATCATTTTTAGCCTGATTTTTTTTTTTTTTACTGACAATAAACTTACTAACAGTTGGCAACTCTATCTGGTTGTTAGTTTCCTAGTCCAACTGAAAAACCCAGAACCACTTGGCAAAGGCCACTGTGGCCACAGCGGGAGAGATCTCCATAAGCCACACCATCCTGGGCTGCAAAAGCCAGATGTGCCCCAATCTCATCATCACAAGCAAGGAGGGCAAGAAGATCGTGATCGTGGATGTAACCATCCCCTTCACTGATGCCTGGTCTCACAAGCAGGAGAAGTATGCCCCACTAGCCAACATCTTGAGTACCACAGCTATGATGTGATGGTGGATGTACTCATTGTGAGAGCACTCAGAGCCTGGGGCCCCAGCAGTGAGAGCGTCCTGCATGCCTGCCGTGTCTCCCACCAGTATACCAAGCTGATGCAGCACCTCATGGTGTTTGACACCATCTTCTGGTCCCGCAATATCTACACTGAGCACCTCACAGGCCAGTGCCAGTACACCAGCCTCGCCAGACCAACTGCCACTGAACCAGACCCAGAGGGGACTGCCTAACGCCACCCCCCCTGCATCTGATGGACTCTGAGAGGTATTCTTCAACCATGGACCACTCCTGTCCACCTGACAAGGACCCCCGTGATAGGACTCTATGGACTGAGTAACTTCGTTCAACCTACTCCCTCCACCATCACAGACTTTTGTTATGGCTTTGTTTGTAACTATCTTCTTTATCTCAGCATCGTGACCCCCCCCCCCACTTCCCTTTCTCTACCCTACTCCCCATCCTTGGGCTTAGGTGGCTAATATTGTAGTTATGTGATCTAGTTGCATTCCCCTCCTCACCCCATACCTCTTATGTTAGTCCCTCATTCGGGCACTCTGTATTTCCCTTATGGCTTTGTGATTTTCATGTCATACCTCTTAACATTTTCCAATAAAATTAAATCTGTTCTATTATCTCCCACAGAGAAATGGCACTGAAGTTATTAACACATATCGCCAAATGAAGTGGATCAGTTGATCTACTTCATTAGGCAAAATAGATATTGTTTGTTATCCCATGGGATTGGGCCCAATCCTATGGGACCTCAATTGGAGGCATCCTCCAAAAATGGGGGAACCCCATGTTTCAGGGCACAGCAGTGTAATACATGTGCTTGGGGAATTGTTTACAAAGACCTGACACAGTCAGTACAAGAGTGGATCCTTTAACTGTTTCTGGAGCTACATGACAGACCTGAGGTAGCAGGTGAGGACTGCCAGACTGCTTAAGCAGGCTGGTGTAACATAAGAAAGCACGGATCTATGATTACATTTCAAAGTAGAATCTGTAAAAGGTATATCGCTTACGTTGCAGCCACAGATTTTGGGCATTTGTGGTGGGAGGGGGCATGGACATCTGTTTGCTTAGCCTTTGTGCCACCAAGACACTGAAGTGATTGTGACAATGGAAAAGCCAATGTGGGCAGTGATGTGGATGTGCTTGTTAACAATGTATTGAGGGAGATTTTGCTGTCTAAACAGAGTTTGGGCCCTTCTAAAATAACAAGTTAGCATCCTGAACTGGCCTCAGTAACTTGACCATTTTCTTCCTTCCCATCCCCAAATATACACATAAACCAGCAGAGAGGTTGTATACATAATACTCTACAGCAGTGGTTTTGAATCTTCCTAAAGTCTGAAATCCCTTCATATCACTTATTCTGCCCTGGAACCCTTCCCCCTGTCCTAAAGACTGGCGATGCCATGGGATCTGGCCGGACAATGGCAGAGCACCACTTCCTAGACCTGCTCCACCATAACCCCCCAAGTCTTTGCAGAACCCTTGATGACCTATCATGGGACCCCAGGATTCCATGGAACACAAACTGAAAACCACTGCCCTACAGTATAGTGTATAATGCTTTCTTTATCATGTTTATTACTGAACTGTCCATAATTCTGAAAAAAATTAAGTGGGGTCCTTTTAACAAATTCATTAATGTAGTAAATCTGGTGACAATCTGATTTAACATGTGCAAATGTTTAATTGATACAGGTGTAGTGCTTTTTCTGGTATTCCTTTGAAGCCAGAGTGTAGTCATAATCCTCTACATGTTTTGCATAAAATGTGTTCTTTCAGCAGGATGATCTTTTGTAAAATACTTGATTAAATGGCCTTTGTACATGTGCATTCTCTCTCCCCTTTATACATGTACAACTATCCATGTACAATGATATGATGCAGAAACATGGTAGATCTCTTCTGGGAGACTGTGTGTGTTCTCTCTCTTCCCCTGTGCCCCTCCCCCTCCCCTCTCAGGAGAGATCTAACATATTTCCAAATCATCTCATTGTTAGGAAGTCTCAGGTGCCCACATGCTAGAATAATTATGAATTATCAACACATAAAAACACAAACCCGTACTTCAGGAAAACCCTTTTAAAAATAAAATTTAAATGTAACACAAAGTATTGTTTTAAGTTATCTAAGTGGTTTTTTAGAAAGCTCCCATCCTCGTCAGATGGATTTCTGGTATGTTTGGGCAAATGCAGCCATTTTAAAGAAAAGAGATCATAACAATAATAATCCAGTAAAAACTCAAGCCCAACACTTGGCCCCTCTTTGAGTCAGTCCAGAGAATCCTCTTGGAGCTTTACCACCTCCATACATCCCAACAGCTCCCTGCTCTGAGGAGGATGAATGGCGCCCGGTTGGTCTGCCGCCTCATCCTGTCATAGATCTAGACTCAGCCTCATCCGCAGGGTCAGCAATGTCCTCAGAAATGGAGGACAATATAAAGGTTAAAAACTCCCATGAAGATAATCCTGCACACCAAGCACCGGTTGATAGCTCTCCATTATCTACACATACAAGAAACCAGAATAAAGAAAAGGTGCCTGCCTGCCTAGCCCCGTTGCGTCAGTATCCTGTTCCCACTTGACTAGGGGGCAGCTTTCCATATACTCATATCCCATTTAATCGTCAGGACCTCGTTCTCTGGCAAGCTAATACTCCCAAGTATAGGGACGATCCAGAAGCGGTAAGACACAGGGTACAGACCATAATCAACACCCACAACCCGACTTGGACAGATATGAATCAGCTTTTAGACACTCTTCTTAGTAAGGAAAAGAAAGCAGAAATTATTAATCGAGGCAATTTGTGGGCCGTAGAAGGCGACGGTCAGGACCGCACCGCCTGCCCCTAGATCCTCCAAACTGGGACCCAAATGATGACCGCCACGGTACTGATGATTTGAGGCTTTTACAGCGGGCCCGACAAACCCTCCTTGAGGGATTAAAGAGAACAGGGCGGAAGAAGGCAGATTGGACCAAAGTCCAAGCCATTAAACAAGGACTGAGCACCCCAGTGATTATTGCCAGAAACTTTTAAGCGCTATGACCAGACATGGTGGTGATTTTAACCCTAATAACCCCACCAATCAAACAGTGGTAAATTCCACCTTTGTTGGCCAAGCCACTGAGGATATAAGAAAGTACATCACTAAGCATCACCCTGATTGGAATACCAAGATGCTCCCTCAGTTAGTTGACCTGGCTACTTACGTTTTTGACCGGCATCCAGAAGTCCAGAGGCAAGAAAAGCTGAAATTAAAGCAGAAAGAAGTAAACATCCTAGCTCCCGCTCTCACCCAACACTTTCAAGCCGCGCCCGACTACAACGGTGGCCAAGGCCGAGGGAGAGGACGGGGACAGGGAGGGTTTCACATTAAATCACCTCAAACATTTAATCAGCCAACAGGGCCACAGCCAAATGACACCTGTAATTATTGCAGGCAGAGAGGACATTGGAAGAGAGATTGCCCAGTTCGTCCACGGGGGGCCCCCCACACCATTTACTGCTTCACGTTCGGCTGCCACCTCACCTGAAATTGATCATCACCAGCAACTCCTAGGAGATTTACTTGGGTCTGAGGAGTGACTGAAGTTGGAGGGGAGAAGGGGAAATGAGAGTTGTTCCTCCGGCGGGCTTTAAACTAGGCTCGTCGGGGGAAGGGGAAGATGAGGGCGGAGGAAACTTCAGACTGCCAGACCAAACAGCACCCACAACTACAGCCCAGCCCAAACCAATGAGCGAAGCTAATAAACAGGTAAGAGATAGGGGCCAGGGTAATGCTGGGACTAGGGGGTCAGTACACACATCCACAGGAAGCCTCAAATGTCTCTACACAAACACTCATAGTATGGGTAACAAGCAGGAGGAACTCACCCTCCTGCTGGCTGACACCAGCCCAGACATAGTGGGGATCACGGAAACGTGGTGGGACTCAATGCATCATTGGGCGGTGAATGTCAAGGGCTATAGGCTGTACAGGAGGGACACGATAGGAAAGAGAGGTTGGGGTGTGGCACTCTATATTAAGGAGGAATACACATCCTTGTCAATTAGCAAGGAGTCAGGAGAGGGGCACTCTGAAGTGCTTTGGGTTAGAGTACAAGGCAGTCGAGGGGAAAGAGACTTAACGGTGGGAGTCTACTACAGACCTCCCAACCAGGGAGAAGAGCTTGACCAGGAATTCTTGGGTCAGCTCACAGAGGCAGTGAAGGCTAAGGATGTGGTTGTCATGGGGGACCTGAACTTCCCGGATATCTGCTGAGAAGAGCAGTCAGCCAGGTCTGAACGCTCACGTAGGTTCTTGGCCAGAGTGCAGGACCTCCATCTAACCCAGGAGGTGCACAGCCCCACCAGGGGGGATGCCTTGTTGGACCTAGTGCTGGCCATGGGTGATGACCTGGTGAGGGGGCTGCGGGTGCTCGACCACCTGGGCAACAGTGATCATCACCTGCTGGAATTCAGCATCCAGCACAAGGTGGCAAAGGCCTGCAGTAAGGCAGCGGCCCTAGATTTTAGGAGGGCAAATTTCAACGAGCTAAGGAGGATAGTTGGAGAAGCGCTGAGGTCCCGGAGGGGAGGGGAGCCAGGTGTCCAAGGAGAGTGGTCGTTCCTTAAGGAGACGATCCTCCAAGCCCAAAGGAAGGTAATCCCAATGAGGATCAAAGGGAGCAGGAGCGCACACAAGCCTCCGTGGCTCACCAAAAGCATCCGGGAATGTCTCCTTGCTAAAAAGGAGGCTTACACCCAATGGAAAGACAGGGTCATCACCAGGGAGGACTATTTTGCAGTTGCTCGGGGATGTGGGGGGGTCGTTAGGAAGGCCAAGGCAGAGATGGAATTGGGACTAGCTTCCCAGATTAAGGACAATAAGAAGTCCTTTTTTAAATACATAGGGGGTAAAAAGAAGGTCCCGGGTAATGTGGGGCCCTTGCAAGATGCGTTGGGAAACTTGGTCGTCACACCAGACAGCAAAGCTAACACGTTTAACGATTTCTTTGCCTCCGTCTTCCTAAGTAGGGACCAGAACAGCCACCTCCCTGCTGGGCCCCCCTTGGGCCCCAGGGGAGGCACACCTGGGCCAAGGGTTAGCGAGGAATTAGGGAGCTTCTGGAGGGGCTGGACTTATTCAAGTCAGCCGGTCCGGATGATCTCCACCCTAGAGTTCTAAAGGAATTGGCCAAGGTCATTGCAAGTCCCCTGGCACGGCTTTACGAGCACTCATGGTGCTCAGGAGTGGTGCCAGAGGACTGGAAGAGGGTCAACGTGGTTCCCATCTTCAAAAAAGGGAGGAAGGAGGACCCGGGAAACTATAGGCCAGTTAGTCTTACCTCAATCCTAGGCAAGCTGTTTGAGAAAATTATTCTGGCACACATCCAGGAGGGGCCAGCAGGGGACTGCATGCTTAGGGGCAACCAACCACGGGTTCATCAGTGGCAGGTCCTGTCAGACCAACCTGGTGGCCTTTTACAATCAGATCACCAGATCATTAGATGCAGGGGTAGCAGTGGATATAGTCTTCCTGGACTTCTGGAAGGCTTTTGACACTGTCTCTCACCCCGTTCTCATTAAAAAACTGGGGGGCTGTGGTGTAGACACCCACACAGTCAAATGGGTCGCCAACTGGCTGGAGGGCCGCACCCAGAGGGTGGTGGTGGATGGGTCCTTCTCAACCTGGAAGGACGTGGGCATTGGGGCTCTGCAGGGCTCGGTCCTCGGGCCCGCACTGTTCAACATCTTCATCAGTGATTTGGATGAGGGGGTAAAAAGCACCCTGTTCAAATTTGCTGATGACACTAAGATGTGGGGGGATGTGGGCACACTAGAAGGAAACAACAGGCTACAATCAGACCTAGACAGGTTACAGGGGTGGGCGGATGAGAATAGGATGGGATTCAACACAGACAAGTGCAAGGTGATGCACCTGGGGAGGAACAACTGGCACCATACCTACAGGTTAGGGAACTCCCCTCTTGTCAGCACGGAGGCGGAAAAGGATCTTGGAGTCATAATTGACTCCAAGATGAACATGGGCCGGCAGCGTGGAGAGGCAGTAAGGAAGGCCAACCACACCTTGTCTTGCATCCACAGATGCATCTTGAGCAGGTCCAAAGAGGTGATCCTCCCCCTCTGTGTGGCACTGGTCAGGCCACAGTTGGAGTACTGCGTCCAGTTCTGGGCGCCACACTTCAAGAGGGATGTGAAGAGCATGGAGAGGGTCCAGAGGAGGGCCACCCGCATGATCAGGGGACAGCAGGGCAGGCCCTATGAGGAGAGGGTACGGGACCTGAACCTGTTCAGCCTCCACAAGAGAAGGCTGAGGGGGGATCTTGTAGCCTGTTATAAACTAGTCAGGGGGGATCAGCAGGCATTGGGGGAGTCACTGTTCCCCCGAGCACCACCAGGAGTGACCAGGAATAACGGTCACAAGCTGGCAGAGGGTAGGTTTAGGTTAGATATCAGGAGGCGCTACTTCACGGTCAGGCCGGCTAGGGTCTGGAACCAACTTCCAAGAGAAGTGGAGCAGGCTCCTACCCTGGGGGTCTTTAAGAGGAGGCTAGATGAACACCTTGCTGGAGTCGTTTGACCCCAGTATTCTTTCCTGCCATGGCAGGGGGTCGGACTAGATGATCTGCTCAGGTCCCTTCCGACCCTAGAAACTATGAAACTATGAAAATTAATTTCAAGAGCTCTGATATAACAACATATAAGATAAGGTGTCCTTCTTCTGAACCATATATTAACTTAAAAGTACAAGGCCAAGTGTATAAATGTTTAATTGACACTGGCGCAGATCTTTCTTCACTGGGTGTCTCCCTGGGGCAGGCTAGATTACCAATAAGAGGGGTAAGGTGGGTTATGGGAATATCAGGTAGACCTTTTTATGTCCCGTATAGGGTCTCCACCCCAGTCACTATTGGACCCCTTTCCACTGAACATGCTTTCTTATTTTCGCATGGAGCACCTGTTAGTCTACTGGGAAGATACTTGCTATGGAAGCTGCAGGCGGTCCTGGAATGTAGCCCACACGGTATTCAAATCACCATCCCTAGTACAAATCTTTTGGCTTTCCAGGCCATCCTAATTGACTTAGAACATTCTTCTCTCCCAGTAGACCTTCTAACTTTACCTAAATTGTGGGGCTGGGCCCCCACAGCAGTGGGGCTCCTTAAATCTGCACCCCCAGTCATTATTCGAACCAAGACAGGTCCCCCTCCATCAGTACCCCAATATCCTCTGTCCAAAGAAGCAATAGAAGGTTTGGAACCACTGGTCCACAGCTATTTAGAACAAGGGATATTAAAAGAATGCCTCTCACCTTGCAACACCCCCATCCTCCCAGTCAAAAAACCCAAGCCTGATCCCGTCGGAAAACCTGTATATCAATTTATACAGGATCTCCGGGCAATTAATAACTATGTTGTCCCGTGACACCCTGTGGTACCCAATCCAGCTACTGTTGTAACTACCATTCCAGTGTCAGCAATGTATTACACAGTTATTGATTTGTGTGCAGCTTTTTTTAGTTTCCCTATACACCCAGATTTGCAATACTTATTTGCTTTCACCTGGAAAAAGAGACAATTGACTTGGACACGGTTACCCCAAGGGTATGTGGAATCCCCCACACTTTTTTCACAAATCCTCCACAAGGCCCTGTCTACAGTTACCTTATCCTCAAACACTGCTTTGATTGTCTATGTAAATGATCTCTTATTAGCTTCAAATGACATAGATTCTTGTAAAAAAGATACTAAAGATTTACTCTTGGCCTTGGCAGATAAAGGCCATAAGGTGTCTCCCTCAAAGCTGCAATACTGTCAACCTGAAGTCGAGTATTTAGGCTATATACTCAGAGAAGGCATGTGAAAGTTATCCCCCAAGCGTTTACAAGTTATCCAAGATCTTCCGCATCCTCAGAGTAAAAGACAGGTCCATGCACTCTTACGTATGGCAGGATTTTGCAGACCCTGGATTCCAGCCTTTGGGGAAATAGTACAGCCCTTAGTCCAGGCCACTACAAATGAAGCCAAGGATCCCATACACTGGTCTAAAGACGAGGAGCAAGCTTTTCACCGAATAAAGCATGCCCTTATGACTGCACCAGCCCTGGGTCTCCCTGATTACACTAAACCTTTTATCCTATATGTCCATGAGAACAGAGGAGTTGCTTCTGGAGTACTAACACAACCCTGGGGGGATCGGCCTCGACCAGTTGCATACTACTCAGTTCAACTGGACCCTGTTGCCCGAGGAGCCGTTGCGTGCCTCTGCTCCGTTGCTCCTGCTGCAATGCTGGTACAGCGAGCCCAAGATCTGGTCTTGGGCCACCTGCTCATCATAACAGTGCCGCTCTCAGTCGAGGCTCTCCTCCTCCAGCATAACACTCAGCATTTTTCAAACCAGAGTCTAAACCGATATGAAGTTCTTTTGCTAACATCTGAAAACATCACCATACAGCGATGTGCGCAACTCAACCCAGCCACCCTCCTGCCAAAGGCAGATGAAGGACACCCTCACCATGATTGCTGCAAACTGTTTGAATTTGTGGAAAAACCCCGGAATGACCTTAAAGATCAACCCTTGCAGAATCCAGACTATATCCTCTTTACCGATGGATTGTCGTCAGTCATCAAAGGTACAAGACATGCAGGGTACGCAGTGACCATGGTGCAATGGGTTTGGGAAGCCAGGCCCCTTGTGCCAGGTACTAGTGCCCAAGCAGCAGAACTTATTGCCCTGAGAAGGGCTTGTGAGCTTACTAAAAACTGTTCAGTGACTATTTTTACTGATTCTCAATATGCATTTGGCATTTGTCATGCAATCGGACAATTGTGGAAGCAACGAGGTTTCCTTACCTCAAACAGACATGCCATTGCACATGCCACTGAAGTAAAAAGACTTTTAGATGCTATTTTGCTTCCCAAAGAAATTGCTATTGTCCATTGTCCAGGCCATTCTAAAGAAAACACGGAAATTACAGTTGGCAATAACAAAGCTGATGCGGCAGCAAGAACCGCAGCCATTCAGCCTATTTCTGATAGTTCTGATTCTCAGCTCTCCTGTATTATTTTACCAGACCTCCCTTCCATCTATCAACATGTACAACCAGTGGAAGTTCAAATGTGGGAAACTAAATACGAAGGGAAAAAAGGGGCAGATGATGTCTGGAGAGTACCCGATGGACGTCTCATAGCCCCCTGTGCTATTTTACATATACTGGTCCAGCAAATTCACCATTTAAATCACTCTGGAGCAGAAAATTTAGCACATAGTGTGCTCCATAATTGGTTTGCTCCCGGCATTTATGTGGAAGCCTCTAGGATTGTAAATTCTTGCCCTATATGTCAAGCCCACAATCATTCAACAAAAAAAATCCCTCATATTGGAGGGAGACCTTGGGCATACTTACCATTTCAGAGACTGAAGATTGATCACATACACTTACCAAAAGCTTTCCATTACAAAAATTGTGTAGTGATAATTGGTCAGCTTACCGGATGGCCAGAAGTTTTCCAGCTTTTCCAGCTACACGAACAGATGCTTCTACCACAGTCAAGGCCCTTCTCAAAGACATTATACCATGGTTTGGGCTTCCCGAGGTAATTGAATCTGATCGGGGTCACATTTCACTGAAAAGGTGTTACAAGAAACATATAAGGTCTTAGGGGTCCGAGCACAGTTCCACACCCCTTACCATCCACAATCTTCAGGTCAGGTAGAAAGATTAAACTTATCTTTGAAAACCCTTTTAGGAAAGATCTGTGCCGAAACTAAATTAAAATGGCCTGAAACCCTGCCTATTGTCCTGTTTGCCCTTAGAACCAAACCACGTAAACCTCTCAATCTATCACCATATATACTATCACTATACTGTTCGGTCACCCACCGCCATTATATAAGGAATGGAAAAGCCCACACGTGAGCTTGTTAGGAGGAGACGAGAAATTAACTGATTATGTTTTATCATTGCAGCATTCTCTCAGTTCTCTTCACAGGTCTGCAGTACTGGTGCAACCAGTACCCCTTGACTCTAATCTTCATCCTTATAAGCCCAGTGATTGGGTGTGGATCAAGATACACCGGCGCAAGAATTCTTTAGCCCCACGTTGGAATGGACCCTTCCAGGTTTTACTGACAACCCACACTGCGGTTAAGATTGCCAAAAAGGAATCTTGGATCCATCACAGCCATCTGAAACTGGGACAAGCACCTGTAGCCGAATCAGAACCGTGCCATGTTCCACCTATAAAACTTAAGAAAGCAGCTGGAAACACATGGAAAATTCAATGAACTAAGGGACTTAAAACTTTTCCTTGTTCAGACTGAATAGTATGCAATATATACCCTAGGTTATTTTTTCCCTATTTCTCATCCCTTTCCTGATATTCTTCCTAGCACTTTGTTGGCTATGGAGGGAGGGTCGGTTATAATAATTGTTCTCTTGCTTGGAAATTATTTTACAGGAATAACTGCTTATGAAAAAAAGTTGTATTACAACTGATACAATCATGGGCCAAAACACTCGATACCCCAAGTCTCACGGCTTGCTTACCCGTCCCCAAGTCAGTAGAAGATAACCCACTTAGGGCATAGGTAACACCCCTTGACATAGATAAAACCTTATCCAAAGGTCTTAATCATAGTGGATCCGTGATATTGGCAAACTTTTACTTAGGAATAAAGACAAATATTTCCTGGCCAGCCCAATCCCACAGCTTAGATTGTTTTAAACCAAAAAGAGATTCTGATGAAGAAAACAGGGAATGTCGAGCTACAGTCATTCCTCTAGCATTCAATGGATCCACAGCAAAAGAAATATGGGGTTTTGATTTAAATTTTTCACTTCCCTTTTCCACCATACCCTGGGGAAGAGCCGCTACTGTTAAAACTGACTGGCCAAAAGGGGATCACTCCCTCCCGTGGGACCCTTTAATGACCCTGAACCCTCCATGGTGTATCGAACGAGCATCCACCTTTAATAACACATATGAGCCATGGAGGAAAAAAATTGACCTTAGTCCCCTTATTCTGGCACGACCTTAAACCACTTGGAAATGTAATAAGACCATAACTGGTCCTCAGCAGGTGCAGTTCCTTAACTTCTGTTTCCCAGCCATACATGCACAGTTACAAGGCTTGGCATGTCATAACAGTAGTCTTGGGTTTAATGAACCAAATTTGTGGAATAGTACTGATGGGGCCTATTGGCTTAACATGACCTCTGACTTATTTAATTGGAAAATCGAGGAAGACCAGGAAACTTTAATGAAAAAAAAGGTTTCAGATTTTGGATTATTTCTGGGACAGTATAAGGGGTCTGAGCTAAACAAAAAACCCATCTCCTGTAGTGAGATCAATACCTCTGCCCCATCAGGGCTCTTATGGGCCTGTACTGATGGTAAACTCCGCACCGAGTTGCCTGCAACTTTAAGCAATGTTCAATGTACTCTAGGGGTGGTGACCTTATGTCCGCCTTTAATATACACTGGAAATACACTTCCCATGATCCATAGCAAAAGACATCGACGGAGCAACCCGTCAATTCCTAGATTTCCCAATGAAGCTTGGAGTCAACTAACACATGGTGAACAGGTTAAAAAAGAGCTGGCATGGGGACTTGAGGGACAATTCCTATGGGGATTAGGAATTGCAGAAGCTAGAGTAGCACTGGCAGAAATAGCAGAACAAATTGCAATACTGGCTAATGCCACTGCTGATGGGTTCAGTTTAATCAATCAACAACTACAGGCCACCTCCCAAATGACTCTACAAAATAGAATGGCTATAGATGCTCTACTCATTCATGAAGGGGGCTTATGTCAATATCTTAACTTGTCTAAAGAATATTGTTGTATAACTATTCCTAATGTTTCGATCCCACTAGACCACCAAATAGAGCAGATTAAGCAAATAGCTACAAAAGTAAATAAAGTGGCCTTAGCCAGCAATAGCTGGCTCAGAAGACTGGCTGACTCTTTTGGATGGACAATCAGTGCGTGGTTCAGTTCTATATTAACACCTCTTTTTTCCATTTTAGTGGTAATAATCATTGTATGTATTGCCTGTTCATGTCTGTGGTGTACTTTAAAGGCCTTTGTCCTTAAAATGTTAAATGTTGGAGTTTACGTAGAGTTAAGACTGGTCAGCCAAGGTACTTATAGTAACCTAGGCTGAAAGGGGGGAGTTGATATAAAGATGGGTTAGCTTGCTTAATTGAGTAGGTCATAAGAATAAGTACAAGTAGTTCATAAGTTTATAAGTTCATAAGTTCAAGTATTTTAATATCTGTTTAACAAATTGTTTAGTGAGCAGTTTAACCTATGCATGAATGACTAGATGTGAAATGCTAAATATAATTTTAGGAAACATAAGTACTAATACAGAAAGAAATGTATTCTGAGGTCGGCTTGACCCAACTGGAAAGAGGAAGGCAGCGAGGTCGGCTCGAGGTCGGCTTGACCCAACTGGAAAGAGGAAAATGCCCTTATGATTCCCATCGCAAGAGATAATTATAACTAACAGAAAAATATGTTATATAACAATGACTAATCTCATTGCGCGCGCAACTAAGCATATGTAAAGGAAACCATATAAATATGGAAGTTAAAAATTCCTCTGGGTAGCTCTCGGTCCTTAAGACGGGAGTCTACCCTTCTGCAGAAGCAATACATTTTCTACTGGCACTCCTGTGTCTCTTGACTTATATTATCATGGCTAGTGCCCACGACACGAGACCAAGTTGTCCTTTATGGTTTGGACAACTAACTCGATTTTGCTAACACCTCTCAGGAGAGATCTAACATATTTCCAAATCATTTCATTGTTAGGAAGTCTTAGGTGCCCACATGCTGGAATCATTATGAATTATCAACACATAAAAACACAAACCCGTACTTCAGGAAAACCCTTTTAAAAATAAAATTTAAATGTAACACAAAGTATCGTTTCATAATTTCATAGTTTCTGGGGTCAGAAGGGACCTGAGCAGATCATCAAGTCCAACCCCCTACTATGGCAGGAAAGAGTACTGGGGTCAAACAACCCCAGCAAGGTGTACATCTAGCCTCCTCTTAAAGACCCCCAGGTACAAGCCTGCACCACTTCTCTTGGAAGTAGGTTCCAGATCCTAGCCACCCTGACAGTGAAGTAGCCCCTCCTGATATCTAGTCTGAATTTACCCTCTGCCAGCTTGTGGCTGTTATTTCTAGTCACTCCTGGCAGTGCTCGAGGGACTCCCCCAGTGCCTGCTGGTCCCCTCTAACTAGTTTGTAAATGGCCACTAGATCCCCCCTCAGCCTTCTCTTGTAAAGGCGGAACAAGTTCAGGTCCCTTAGCCTGTCCTCATAGGGCCTGCCCTGCTGCCCCCTGATCATGCGAGTGGCCCTCCTCTGGACCTTCTCCATGTTGTCCACATCCTTCCTGAAGTGCGGTGTCCAGAACTGGGCGCAGTACTCCAGCTGCGGCCTGACCAGTGCTGCATAAAGGGGGAGTACCACCTCCCTGAACCTGTTTAAGATGCATCTGTGGATGCATGACAAGGTGCAGTTGGCCTTCCTGACTGCATCCACACACTGCCGGCCCATGTTCATCTTGGCATCCATGACAACTCCATGATCCTTTTCTCCCTCTGCACTGACAAGAAGGGAGTTCCCCAGCCTGTAGGTATGCTGCTGGGTCTTCCTCCCCAGGTGCATCACCTTGCACTTGTCAGTGTTGAATCCCATCCTGTTGTCATCTGCCCATCCCTGTAACCTGTCTAGTTCCAATTGCAGCCTATTCCTCCCTTCTAGCGCACCTTCCCCCCACATTTTGTTGTTTTTTGCTTTTTTCCTGTACTCCAGCCTAAAATGTATGATTTCCCTATATTACACATTTTTCAAAGGTAAAAAGCAGCAGACATGGAAATGTACTAATATGAGCTGTTTCATTTAATAGGTTAATGAAAAGGTTTTGATATTGGTCAGTCTTGACTAGTTCCAGAGAAAGCTCTGTTAGCAATAATTTGAGGAGTAATAATTTGAAAAGATGCATTCCCTAAATGCACTTTGTGCCACAATATAACCATCTCATCATCGTTGGATGGTATGCTGCTGGTGGGTAAATTATGTCTCTGCCTACTTGTTTTTACTCTTTCTTCCTTCTAAATCTTTTTGAAGACAAAAGGAAAAGTCCATCTCCAACACAACCGAACATCGTGAATTTTACTCAGCAGAAGTCCCTTGCCTCAGACCCAACCACTCAGAAAATAATATGATTATCTGATGTGGTTGCTGCAAATAATAATGGTCTGTGATTCATGAGTCAGCAGGTCTTTTCCAGTCTTGTTTCTAAATAAGCTAGAGGAGCATAGGGATCCAGTGTTGAATATTTCTATCTGATCTTAAGATATAGGTGGCATCAGTCCCAGATGTCTCATCACAAAGAAATGACCACTTGATATAATTATACTAAATTGTTAGAAGGACAAAGATTAGAAGAGAAGAAGAGAGAATGACTGAACTCAAATGACCTTGTTCAGAATTTTGTGTCAGTATTTTTCCATTGCTATAGGCACAAACATTGTTCAGTTGCTGTGATGCTACTGCTATATTAGATCATCCTGAATTGCTCCCCAGTCATACCTGTTTGGAAGTCAAATATGTTGCAGCAATGAAATCTAGAATACAAAATTGGCAAGTTGATGTACACTAGCACAAGATACATTTATTCAAACATCTTTTTTTTACCCCAGGTTTTTCTCTTCACAAGGAAAAAAGTGAAACACCTGATTTAATTTCCCATGGCTCAACAAGTTACCATTTGTAATTTCCAAACTAATTAGCAGTTCTAAGAATTCAGCTCTGGGCCTTCCTATGTATTATATAGTGCATGACTTTGCTAGCCTCAACATATATATTTTTTTAGGTTTTGGTTTTTTTTTAAATATACCTTCCAACATATCATATCCAGATGGCTTACTCATTTTAATGGCATTCTCTTCCCATTGCTTCATACTTCTCTTCCTCTCTGTTAGTGTTTATTATTTACTTCAGTGCAATGTCTGGGGGTAAAGTTTGCATAAAAGATGTGATACAAAATAAATCGTGCTGTTTAATAACAACTTCAGAAAATCTACAGTTTAAAATAAAGGGACAAGATTTATGAACACTGAAGAGTCCTTCCATGCTAAAGTACTTTGGTTAACAGCCGAATAGTATAGCTGTTACCAATTCCTTACTTAACAGTGGATTATTTCCTGAGAAAAAACTATGGGCTTGTGCAAATATTTCTGTTTTCTAGTTGGTGTTTATATTAGCTGTTACCTTTTATGGCTATGGTATGTTGTTACACTGACAGTCTGAATAATAGTAGTAAGGTCGTAGTTTACAAAGCCTTTGCCCTAGTTATTTTGTTAACTAGAAAAATAGAGATAATTCTTTGTTTGCTATTTCATCTTCAAGGCCGCTATATCCATGCACTCATTAGAAGGGAAATGGTTTCAGTAAAATGCACAAGGGGATTGCATTCATACCACAGTCATATCAGGTGTTTGGTTTGTTTCCCCCACCAAGCTAGTGGCATAGCACATCAAAAAGGGTACAGACAAAGAGCATTGTGAATCATGTGTTTAGATAAATGCAACTTAAAAAAAAATTGCATTATGAAACCATTTAATCCTTCTGGCTTCAGTTTCCCATGTGGACACTGTTTTTTCATCACAGCAGTGTGGCCTAGTGTGTGACAGAATGCTAAACTAGGACTCCAGAGACCTGACTTCTATTCTAAACTCTGCCACTTGCCCCTTGGGTGGCCTAGGACAAACAATTTCACCTCTCTGTTTTCCCTTCTGGAAAATAAAGTTGATGGTAGCGGCTTTTGCAGAAGCATGAGAAAAAGTATTATACTATTTTTTCATATAAAACACACACTTTTCCCAATATTTAGCTGCTAGAAATGGTATGTGTTGTAAATGAGGAAATACAGTAATAACTGGTTTTTGACCCTGCTAGAGAAAAGGAAAAATAATGCTGTGGTGCTGCACATGAGGCTCCCTAGGTGCTGCATATGCACACTTTTTCTTCAGCAGAAGTTCCTGTTTCAGAAGCTGCTACTCAGTTATTTACTGATACTTAGCAGGAAAGGTCTTCATTCTGACTTTCAAAAACAAGGTGAGTATCTTACTGTGTTTACTGAAACCTGAGAAAAGGTTCCCCCCCCACAATTAGCATGGGGATAAAGTCCCTTGTCTTAGAGTTGCATACAAAGTGGAGGGCAGGGGGGCAAGTGGTTGCTGTGCCCCTGAGCCTGGATCAGGGCCAGAGTCTGACCCACAGCAGCCTCCTGACTTCCACTCCACTTGCCCTCTGCAGCTTCTGCCACCGCCTGGCCCCCCTTACTGTCAGACACAGCTTGACTTAGGCTGTATTCCCTCCCAAGCACTGAGTACATGGGAACTGTTCACTGTCCAGCCAATCAGCAGTATGGATGACGCTGCATGGCTCAGCAAGGGCTGAGCTTTCATGTGCCCTAATTTGGGAGGTACAGAACCCAAGAAGCATCTGATAGTAAGGAGGGAAGGAGGAGGTCAGAGACTGCAAGGGAGGGGGGTGAAGTGCAAAGGCAGGGGGGAGCTACAGGTGGGGGGAAGAAAGCTGCAGAGGGAAGAATCAGAGAAATCAAGGCCTGGAAGCTACCTTAAAAGATCAAGTCCAACCCTCCTGATCTAGGCAGGAATACTGCTGAGATCAAATGATCCTAACAAGGTGTCTTTCCAGTTTCGTCTTGAAGACTTTCAACAAGTGGGGGCCAGAAGGTAAGGGGGCCACTTGACCCCTCTCCCTAGCCACTATTTTCTTGCTGTAGCAGTGGGAGAAGAAGGATTTTTTTAACAAACCCCAAACCTCCAATAATTAGATTCTATACCTGAAACATTTGTTTTATACCTATAAGAAATTGTACATTTTCCATGTATAGAATCTAATTATTGGGGGATCATCTTAAACTGAGAATCAACTTAGATTTGTGTAAATACTATATTTGGTGGGGTATTGTATGTGAGGAAATATGAGTACAGGCAGTCCTCAACTTACAACATTTCGAGTTGCAACATTTCACACTTACAATGTTTATAAACCTGTTTCAACTTTCTGATGTCAGATTCGACTTTACAACGCTTGATCTGATGCCACGCCATGCCAGCGAACAAGTTCACTGCATCACTCATCTCCCTGGAGAACACCTGTCCAAACTTCCTTGGACACTTTCTTTAAGAAAGCAGACAAGACTCCAAAAAAACCTGCAGCCAAGACTCCTGAGAAGACTCCAGCCTGTAACTGTCTTATAGTTTTTAGCAAAGACTTTATATTATTTTCTCTTGTCTGTATAACTGCCGCGCGGCACTCTCACATTTATGTAACCTTGAAGTAGACTGTTAATCAAAATGAACGCTTTGTACTTCTCTCCACTGGCATTAAGCTACACATGCGCATTCTGTAAATTTCATTTCTTATCTAAAAGTGTCATTTTTGCAGAAATGAAACTTATGTAGAAAATCTGCCTAGCAATAATTATGTAAAAGAAAATTATCCTATCTGTATACTATAGTTAGTGTCATAGAGGCAGTCCAACAAACATTTATAAAAGAGACAAAAAGCAGGAAGCAGCAGAGACGACAACTGGAAAACTCTGTGGGCCTGATCACCCCGCAGACCGGTTCTCAGCCTCCCCGCCTGGGCGTATCCCAGCGAAGATAAAGGCCTCAGAAATCCGACAACTGACAACGATTCACTGTGTTACAGTATTGCTTTGTGTTTCCCAGTTATGAGCCGTTGACCAGTTCTGGGACTTAAGGAGCCGGCAGCCGCACCTAGCTTTGGACTTGTTCCACTGTTGGAACGCAAGGGCTGGCTCTGGAACCTCGTGAACCAACGGACACCCTATAGATTAAGAGACACTAACTACTTACTCTAAGTCGTCTACTTGTGCCAACTCGGCGAACCTCGAGGGCGGCTAAGAGCTACCTCAATTCCGCCCCACAAGCCGCGCGCTCACACAACTCCGCAAAGCCCGCGGCTCCCCTAAGCGGTGCCGGAGCCGCTAGCCCGGCATTTCGCCACACAGCCAAGAACCCTTCAAAAAGTCCAGCAGTCACCTCAAAGAAGTCCTTCCAAATCAATATGATCGCTATTTATGATATAAATACATTAATGTAGCTCTATTTTACTCATCTATAATTGATTGAGTACAAAATAATTCTGGGTTATTTTTGGTGAAAATAGGGTATCGGGCCTTGGTTCAGCAACCAATCCCCCATTTATAACTTTGTTTCCTATGGGAAAATCGGTTCCAAGTTGCAATGTTTTGACTTAAGACACAGTTTTCAGAAACCAATTGTTCTCAGACTTACGATACTGCCTATTCATAAAAGCTTAGTATTATAATTAGTTAACTTATTTGCCTGGCTTGAAACAAATATCACTATATCATTTTTTTAATCTAGCAGGTTTAAACTTTTCTACACTGAGTCTCCCTTCCATCTGGTTAGGATCTGGATAATAC
The DNA here is from genome assembly GCF_052110815.1 of Crocodylus siamensis. Lineage (NCBI taxonomy): Eukaryota > Metazoa > Chordata > Crocodylia > Crocodylidae > Crocodylus > Crocodylus siamensis. The sequence goes on along the minus strand of NC_143397.1, from coordinate 77,075,610 downwards.
TAACCTTGCATTTAGCAATAGGGATGATCAGAGTGGTGGTGACCCCTGATATCCCACTGATTCCCTTCATGGACCCAGAATCAGCTATACTAAGCTTGCTTCTTATTCTTTTGTTTCATACAGTAAACATCTGTTTCAGGTGGCTGCTGGTTTTTCATTTTGGTCTTCTACTAGTGTAGTTATTATGTTTCTGTTGGCTGTTAAAGCTACACAGAGGACGCATCTACATGATATGCTAACTGTGCAGTAGCCTAATAATACTGCACAGTAGTGCACCACAGCACAGATGGTGCTAATACACTACTGCACAGTATTATTAGACTACTGTGCATTTTGAATCATTAAATAAGCACTACTGCCCAGAAACTCTTGTTATTACGCATTTATTTAGTACTTGATTACACAAGTTCTAAATTAAATGTGTAGTAACCACTGCATATTAATGAATGTGTAGACATGCCCAGATTTTACCTGTTCAAGTCTCTCTTACCTCTTTCTCAAAGGGCTTGATCCAGTGCTTAATGAACTCAATAGACTTCTATTGACTTCAGGAGATCAGGGCCAAAATAAAGAACTGAGAAATTCTACTACTGGAGTTTCTCAAAGAGTCGGGATAAATGTTGGAGTACTAGGAAGTCTAGTGCTTACAACTGTGCATCATCCCATTCACTTCAGTGGGACTTTGCACAGTAGCCATCAAGGAAATCCTCTGCAGCAAGGGATGAAAAAAGGAGTTGGAGAGGAAATGAAGGATGCTTTTTACAAAGCACAAGGACTATGAATAAATTGTACTTTGCTTTCAAAACCTTCCCGTTCCTAGTTCTTTAATTGCCATGTGCATAGTTTATAAAAATATTAGGCTTAAAATCTAGGGGCAGATGAACAACTCCATGTCAAATACATTGTGTACAAGAACCAATTTTAATGAATAGTTTTCACTTTCTCCCTGCCTAAAATGAGAAGCACACCTTGGAGTTAAACTGGTATCTCAGATTTGATTTATGAATAAGTGGCTGATACGAGCTTGTAATGCAATTTGGCAATTCCTATTTACTCACCAAATGCTGGCCTCATTTAGTTCTCATAAAATTACAAAAATCCCATGGATATTAAGGGGAGTAGGATCACACGCACAATGATTATGAATTCATAAAAAAATCTTAGATTTGCCATTATGTTAAAACAAAACAAAGAAAACCACTTATCAACACACTGAAATATAACATGGCAAACAATACTAGATATTTGTCTTCAGGGGAAAATTATGTACAGAGCACCTTAAGGATCTCACAGTAAATTTTGTTAGAATCTGATGTTTGCCAGAGGTTTTATTAACCAAGCATTGTTTACAAGCTTTCAAATAAGCAGTGTCATCCCTCTCTGGAGCTAGTATGGTCCCTTGAGGGAGGATCAGGGACTTTGTATAAATAGCTCCATGATTATGAATCTGAGAAGAGATTAGGAACTAAGTAAAGCTCAATAATGTTAATGCCCTTAATGAAAATAGAAGGGAAGAATCCCAGCCGACATTTGCAGTGAAGGTCCATATCATTTAACAGATAAAGCAATACCCTGCTCTGGCTGCAAATTAAAATGAAACTTCTTTGTAGAAGGCTCTGCTTGTGTCACAGCAAATTAAATCTTTTGTGCTCAAGTCAAATGTAATCAAAGGCAACAGCAAGATAAAATCTTTTCTTTTTTTCTGTAACTAAGTACTGCTTTGCCAGTAGTCTTCTGATGCATGGGCAGAAGTTCATCACCTGCTTTTTTAAAGGGAAGGAAGATGACCAGTTATTTTTTAACTTAAGTCTCAAAGGCTTTTCTTTAAATAGTCATATTAAAGTGCTCTGAACTATGGTTGAAGTATCCCAACCAAGCTGAGCTTTGTTGTTGTGCTGTTAAGAGAAGAGGATAGCTGCTCTACTGTTTTAGCTATTGCACTGGAGATGAGAATGATAGGGCATGGAGAGAAAAAAGGGTGAAACACTTATAGGAATGAACCATGTGACATGGGAGTTTTCATTTTAAAGTCACTTGTTTCTCCTTGGTAAAATAAAAAGTTTTTCTGTAAAAACAGAAAACTATTGTGCCTGAATAAAAACATTTCTAATATTTATTTTTCAGTTATAGTGGTGTATCAGAACTGCAATTACCAATTAGCCAAAAGCACTTAAGAAGGCACACTGATTTCTTAATGATTAATTTGTGCATCTAAAAACTCTTTATCAAGAAAATATTAGCCATGGTAAGTGTGGATTACATTTACAGAAATTATATGAATTGGCATGATGGGAGAGGGAGAAGGTTCTGAAGATTTCTCCTTAAATTAAGGTGGCTGTACCAATTGTTAATAGATTTGCCTATCACTTTGGGGTGTGCTTGTTTATTAGGGATACGTGTATAGGGTCTTTGTAATTCTATCAATGTGCTGCTTGTGTTACTTGTGCTTCTATACGGAGCTGTATCTCTCCCTTCTGAAGTCCTCACCCCGAATGGAGCTATCTTGCAGGACTCAGTTTCAATAGGGCTGGTTTCCTCCTGTCACCAAATCAGTCAAATACACACACACACACACACACACACACACACACACACACTAACATGACATGCCTGATCCAGCTGGGTTGATCAGCATGTATAGGCTGACACCCTCATATGCCAGGAATCAGTTCATCACGGTAACAATAAAATGCAGTCAGACACAAGCACACAGGTGAACAGAATACCTCTGAATCCAGCTGGGTGTCCAGCTGACACCCTCATGGGCCAGCATTCAGTTCATTAGAACACATTTGAGCCAAACTGGGTCAATCAGCCTATACATATTAATCCCCTTATGTGTCTCAAACTCAGCACGTCCCAATCTTTTCCTCTAACTGTCCTAATAGTGGAAGCTTCTTGATGAGCAGACCTTACAGTGTTTTGGGGCTTCACAGGGATCTTTGGCTTAGGTAAAAGAAGCACTGCTGCAGAGCAAGTGGGGAAGGGGAAGTGGAGAAGGAAAAATTCACCCAGTTACCACCAGTTTGACTATAAAAGTTATTTATTGCTAAGCATATGAGAGTTATAATGGTACTAGTAGTAAAACATGTAAGGAAAAACAAACAAAAACAATTACAATATTACCCTGGTTTAATTGAGTATTTCAGGAAACCTAGCTCAAGCCTAACTAATAAAATTCAGGTCTAGAATGCCTAGAGAGCCAGCTTCAAATTATTATGAATATAGAACATATCCTGGAAGGGCTTCTCAGATGGCCTAGCTATGCTTGCACTATGAAGTCAGTATCAGTGTTTTGTATTTTACCTGTTGTGAATAAGCCTCAGTTTAGCATGACTTTCAGATCTTACTGTAGTCTTTTACCGTGCATGTACTCCCTCCCACCCCAGCAGGTAAGTCTGTTGTTGGGAAAGGGTGTGAGGGGCCAGATCAAGGCCCCCATGGTGAGGGAGGGAATGAGGCAGAGGCAGGGGCAGGGTTGAATGGGGCCCCAGGGCCAAGGGAAGTCATGAGACGCATAGAACCCATGCGGCTTGTCCAGGGGTGGCAGGCGGGGAGGGCTCTCGCTGCAAGTGAATGTCTGTTCACTTATTTATCAGTTCAGTCTACACAGCTTAGACTAACTTATGGGCTAAGTACAGACAGCCAAAAAGCCTGAGGCTGAATTGATTCACTCTTTACAGGTTAGTCTAAGCTGTGTAGATCGAACTGATAAGGAAGTGAACAGACATTCACTTTTGATTCTGCAAATGCTGCTACATGTCTGCAGTGACTCAGGCCAGAAGCCAGAGGGTGCTAGAGCACGCCTCCCTGCTTAGCTGGAACAGGCAACCTGGCTCAAGTCTAGCCTGTCCACCCGGCAAGGGGGCATTTTCAGGGGAGGTGTAACGTATCCTGGGAGGCTGGGGGACCGTGAGTTAACTTGAATCTGGAGGGGATCTGGGATAGAAGTTCTGTAAACCGGTTTAACCTAAATCAGTTAAGTCTGATACTACATCCATCCAGGTTTATCTTAAGCTGGTTTGGGACATTTGAAAACAGTTTATGTGCACTGCCCTGATTGAGAGTTCTGTTGTGTTACAGATTTGAACTAGTTTCCAGCCATTATACCAGTTTATGTGTAATTTCTGTCCCTAGCCTAATACTTCTTGGTTTTGTGGTTCCTATGCACCAATCCATATAATCAATATCTAGAAATCAGCTCTAGATATCTAAGAATTGCTATATATTGCATGTTCTTTTATTGGAAGCTTTGTTCTAGATGTCAGATACTTCTTGTGATATTAGTCCCTTTCAGTGTGTAAATTTATATCTGATATTTACTGGATATATATCATAATCTTCAAAAAATAAAAAGTTGACCTGGACCTTATAAAATGTGTGACTCAGACCTAAAAAAGGGAGCAACCATTAGGAGATAAAGCTTCAAATTAAGTTCAACTCAAGTGTTTAATGCATGTTAAATGTTTTGTAATAGTTTAATGATTCAGCATTTGTGAAATCAATTATAAATACGAGAGCATTTGGCTTCTGTAGTATGTGGGTGCTCTTAGGAGCAAGAAAATTAATGTACCTTGTAATCATATCCCATAAACCTCACAGAAATGAGAGGGTGTACTTCATAAAGCCATCATAATCAAATTCATTAAAATTTAAGAAGCTACTATAGCACAGTTTTGTAATTTTGGCATCTCTTGTGCAGGTTGCACTGTACTAAGCAGAAGATTGAGTCTGTAATCAAGGTATAATTGCTTAGTTCTCAAATGTGCAGGAAATGAATAAAAATATCAACAGCATATTGTGCATGTGTGTGTGGCGTGAGTGTGCATGCATGTGTGAGTACTAAGATAAACTGAAAGAACTAAGTCACCATGAAGCCCAAGCACAGCACCTGTTTCTCTGCCCTCTACCTACATCAAATACAAATTATTAAGGAATTATAGTTGATGGAAGATTAATATCTCTCTTTATGTATACCTTAGAGGACAGGACGTATATTTAAACATTACATTTGTTACTTGATAAATTGGATTTGTTAATAAATAAAGTAAAAAAATACAAATTGTATTAAAAGTATCTATTTCTTCACATCAGGAAAGTTTGAGGCGTACTTTAGTAGTGGATCTAACCATGTGCCTTAGTATGGTTGGAGTGTTGTAACCATGCTAGACCAGGAAATATGTAAGACAAAGAGGTTTTTTTTTTATTATATCTTTTATTGGACCAAATGTACAGTTGAGAAGATTTGCACACGAAGTGCCCTCCCTCAAGTCTCGGAAAGATGTCTCTTCAGGTACTTGAAAGGATTAAGAAAACTATTAATTTTGTGGTGGAGTAGGTATAGGTCCAGCAAAAATGGTAAGAGTGACTTAGTCCCGAGAAGCTTGAATGGAATCTTTAAAGGGGAAGTCAACTAAACAGGAAGGCTTGAGGGGGATAGAGGGGCGGGAGATGGAAAGTGCATATATGCTACAGCCATACTACGTGTTGATGTGAGAGAGGCTGAGCAGCAAAGTCAAATTGAGTTGCAACTAAAAATAATCATTCAACAGAGTACCTTGAAAAATGTTCCCATTTATCATTTTATCAGAAGACAATGCATATACGTTTACAGGTATTGAAAAACAGCCACATTTATAACAGCTATATTTTATTGTTGTTAACATCCAAACAGTGTAATCATTTTTTGATTATAAAGGCTCTATTAGTTTTCTTCTGGTGAAATATACAGACAATTTAAACTTATTGGTGTGTACACACAGACACACACACACACAAGCTCTCATAAAAGCACAATGCTATACAAGTATTTAATATTTGAGAATTTTTGCTGCCCTAGGCAAATGAGAAAATGTATTACCTTTGCAGTATATTGTCCTGAAATATTTTCCTGACCCTAATACTTTGCTGTTCTTTAGGTAACCATCTGATCTGCCTATTTAGTACAGTCAGTCAGACCGCACAGTTGCTTATTTATTAATCTTATTTGTCTCATACGATTTAACAGGATAAGAAACAAAACATATGCAGACAGCAGCTCACTTCTCCATAAGAAATTCATTTTTAAAAACCTAAGTCAAAAGATTTCAGTGCAAAATGATTATTCTCACTTCAGTGTAAGAAGGTATTCTTTACTAGTTGTTCTTCAGTAAGATTCGTTCATAAGGGAATTTTGATTTAAAATTACTAAACTTGGCCAAGGTTTTTGTCAGAAAATATCACCAAAGTTTGTGACTTACTCTCAAAACATTAACAAATGTGTATATGGTCCCTGTTGTTAGAAGTGATGCAATCAGTGCAACAGTTTTCGTGATTCACACAGTTGTGGCAGGAAGGAGGATTAATGTCACCTTAATCCATTTTGCGAAAGGAATCCTCTTCACCTTGATCCTAAACTCACCCTGAAAATGCAGAAATGCTCTTCATTCAAATTTAAGACTGAGCCCCAGAAGCTGGCATTTGCAAGTCACTCCCCTGAATATGTATGTGATTGCCATTCATAACTCTTACAGCTACTTTTGTAAGTCACTGGTTGCATCTACACAAGATGCTACAAGCACAATAGACTAATTTTACTACACAGTAGTGCATCACAGAGAAAACTGCTAAAGCACAGTCGAATTACATAGTCTACTGCACATTAGTGTCAAATAAAAGATGTGCGGGTGCTACTGCGCAGTAACGCCGATTACGGCACTTTAAGTTAGTACCTGTTACCAGGTATTTAACTTGCTACTACAAGGTAGTACTTGTAGGTACTACAAGGTACTAATCTTCCATCAAGTACCTGTTACAGGTACTAAACGTAATGTGCTATAATTATGGCACAGTCATACATGTGCAGATGTGCCCACTATGATTACCATGGGCTTTTTCCTCCTACCTGAAAGAGAATGCCTCTGCATTGAAAAGCATATCTAAGTCTATCCCAACCATTTAGCTGATCCAATAAAAGCTATTGCTTACACAAATCTGTGCTTCTCACATAACATCACCATAGTATTTCCTAGAAAACTGTATGGGACCTTGGGGGTAACATGATCTGTTTGCAGAAGCAAGGCTGTAACAGTGACAACTAAATACTTAGTATTGCTGCATCTGGTATTCACATTTATGCTGCTGTAAGTGAAGTATACTTTTGTTGGCTCCAGAACTTTGGATTTCTTTTGAGCGTATTAACTATCAACCTAAGTGGGGTGTTAACATAAATTTAGGAGCAGGAGTGCAAATGTTTAGGTTTTGGATGCTGAAAACATATTTAGACATAAAACCAAAAGTGGGCTGATTGATAAAAACCACCCAACACTCCCAGCTGCAATTATCACTTTTATGTTTCACTTACTTGCTTTTAATGAAAATCCGGTCAGTTTTATTTACACGCCCCCACCTTGGGGTTCCCTCCCTGCCTCCTACCACCTCTGGGGCATCATTACTTAGTTGTGGCTGCCCCCTGCTCTTCTGGGGGTCAGGCAGGCAAGTTAACGGTTCCTGACTGCTCCCCTGGGACAGACAGTGTGCTGCACCTGAGTGTAAGGGCCTTGTTGTGATTTAAGCTGTGAGCCACACCAATGTTGATCAGTGCTAGTGCTTGCTCACCTCAGCCTAGAAACTTTCTCTGAGTGCCCCCCACCTGCACAGCGGCGACTTAACACTAGAGGCCTAGTGAGCAGGGGCAGGACTAGGAGCTGGAGCTGCCAGTTGCCTCTAGGGCAGCATTTCTCAACCTGTGGGTCAGGACCCAAAAGTGGGGGGAAGGCCGAACAGCTGGACGCAAAGCCGGCGGCAGCGCGGACTCATCGTGGCCACTCCGCCCAGCTCCACCGGCCTTCCCAAAGCGCAGGGCAGGGTGGTTGGGGGGGAAGGCGTGGGAAAACCCCACATTTTTCTCCTTTAAAGGGGACTCCATTCTTCTCAAAACTTGTTCTCGACCCCTGCAGATGTTCTTGCGAGCCGCTCCCGGGTCTTGCCCGCGGGCTGGGGCGCCCCTGGGCTGCCCGGGCGGGGGCGGGGCCGTGCCGCAGGCCGGGGCGGGGCGCGGCGGGGCGGGGCGAGCGGCGGCGCCTCGTGAGGCGGCGGCGGCGGGGCCGGGGTCGTAGCCGGGGTCGGGGCGGGCCCGGGCGGGATGGTGGACGTGTTCAGCGGGCGGCTGCTGGTGAACAAGGAGGGGCAGCGCGTGGAGGCAGAGGCGGCGCTGCAGAACAAGGTGGTGGGCTTGTACTTCTCGGCCGCCTGGTGCTCGCCCTGCCGGGACTTCGCGCCGCTGCTGTGCGACTTCTACAGCGAGCTGGTGGAGGAGGCGCGCCCGCCCGCGCCGCTCGAGATCGTCTTCGTCTCGTCCGACCGCAGCGCCGAGGAGATGGCGGACTACATGCACGCCATGCACGGCGACTGGCTGGCACTGCCCTTCCACGACCCCTACAAGCAGTGAGTGTCCGGCCCCGCTCCTGCCTCCGAGCCCTGCAGCGTCCCGGGACAGGGGGCAGCCCCAGAGTCGCCAGGTCCCAGACCGTCTCCAAATGTTGCTACCCCCTCTCCCCTCCCCTGAAAATCCCTGATCCTAGTCCTCCCCACCAGGTCCCCACATGCCTGAGGGCAGGCTGAGGTGATCCTGCGTGGACCCTTAAAGTCCCTTCCCAGGAGTCTCTGTAACAGCAGAGCTGCTCAAACCCGGATCCGCAAGCTGGATCCCTCCGGATCTGACAGATAGACTCCCCCCCCCCCATTCAGTAGTTGGATCCCCAGAGATCTGACAGCTAGATCTCCCCTGGATCCAACACCTTGACCCCTCTGAATCCAGCAGCTGGATCCCCCCCAGACCTGACAGGTAGATCTCCCCTCGATCCAGCAGCTGGATCCCCCCAGATCTGACAGCTGGACCACCCCTGGATCCAACAGCTGGACTGTCCCTGGATCTGACAGCTGGATCCCCCAAATTGTGGCAGATGGACCCCCCTCCCCTTGGATCTAGTAGCTGGATCCTCCAGATCTGACACCTGGATCCCTCTTAAATCCAACAGCTGGGTCCCCCAGATCTGACAGCAGAATCCTGCTTGGATCCAACACCTGGATCCCCCTTGTATTTGACAGCTGGATCCCCCCAGATCAGACAGCCGATTCCTCCTGGATCTGACAGTTAGATTCCCCTGGATCCAGCCAACATCTCCTTTGGGCTCCAAGCCCCCTAGTTCTGCCTTACAATAATCAGAATCAGATTTAGGTGGTACATGGATGAGCACCAAGATGCGAGTTGGACACATGCCTCTTGTACAAGAAGACATCTGGGTCCTACTGCCTTTAGACACACTGATGCTGCAGCTGCACTTGTCCAGCATCAGTTCCAGCTTGAGCCCACTGATATTTTGCCCCAGTCACTCGAACGTCATTATCTAAATAGGGAATGGATTTAACCATTTCTGTTAAAATATAGACCTCAATGGGTTTATACTAACTCTGTCTTGTGTACAATAATATTACATACATACAATATTAATGATGTGGAAATGGGAATTTTGAGTGAGAAGGGAGCAAAACTTGCAGGTGAGTTTATTTCTGTTAGTCCAGGGATGAGTCTGGGGAGCTTCTGGGAAAGTTAGACAAGCTAGCTGAATGGGCAATATGATGGCTGATGAATTTAAATATTGTAGAAAAAATTTGGAACTACTCATAGACTCAAAGGAGCTCTAACTCTGGACCTGACTGGGGTGTCACTGTACTGTACACAACTCAGCTAAGGCTTCTGCTTGGTTGGGATCAAAACATTTTAGGGTGTTGTGTTAGGATGCAAAAAGAACAGGACAGAGAAAATACAAAAGGAATATTATACTAACTTGATAAAAATCAATGGTGCAGTCTCACTTGGAGTACTGTGGGTTGTATGAGTCACTCCAGCTCAAAAAGGGCATTGCAGAATTACAGAAGGTTCAGAGAAAGGTGACAAAATGTACTGAGAGATATTAGTGGTGTTAGTCTGAAGTCAGTTAGAAGGCAGGATAAATATCCATCTTTATGGGTTATATATGTACCTTTTATGTGTCCATAAAGATGCATATCTGCCCTGCTGTCAAAATGTATCAGCACATTGAAATTCTTGATTTGACATTGAAAGGACCCTAACTGCTTCCCTTTGAAAAGGAGGTGAAGAAGAGAACACCCAACAGACATGTATAGATAGAAACAAAGAACAGTATATAGAGAAGGTAGGTCTGGAAGTTTTGTTCTCCCCGGCCGTGTCTACACAAAACGCTTAATACCCAGTGGGCTAATTCTACTGCGCATTAGCGCAGCTGGGAAAAAACATGCTAATGCACAGTAGATTAGTACAACGGGCATTAAGCATCACACAAAAAACATTCATCTGAACTAATGCGCAGCAGTTTTAGTCCAGTGTGTATTAAGCGTCACACAAAAAGCACTGATCTGCACTAATGCACCAATTATGATGCATTAAGTTAGCACTTGTTATTGCTAACTTACAGGTACTAAAATTAATGCACCGTATTTATGGCACATTAATGAACATGTAGGCACACTCCCCATCTCATAAGAACAGTGAGAAGAAATTCGTCAAGAGTAGAAGATGGTAAATTCAGAACTGGTAAGGGCAAATATATTTTCACACAATGTATAATTAGGCTGAGGAGTTCATTGCCACATGATGCTACTGAGAGCAAGAACTTAATATGATGTGAAAAAGGATTGGCTAATAATAACCAGAGTTCATACACCCAAAACTAACAAATGTTAAAGGGATATAAAGACTGAAGCTTATTGGGAAAATAAGGATTGATGAAAGTTACTCAGCTTTGCATCCAAAGTGAAAGAAAAAACTCACGTTTCATTGAAAATAGGAAAAATACTGAGAAAAAAATGGCTGTGAAATAGAATCAGCTTTTTTTTTCCCACCCAGCTTTACTGTCTAATTTGTCTGCAGTCCCATGTCATAATAGTTTACTACCTTGAAGAGCTATAGGTCTGAGACTCTGTTTAGGTACTTAGGGCTTTGTTGGTCAGAAAAATCAGCCTTATTTAAAAATAAACTTTTTTGTAGCATTTTGCCATGTTTGCTGGATTATGGCAGTAACCTTTTCAGCTTTTCATAATAGTCCAAGGTGCTTTTGCTAGTTGACTGGTTTCTATAATGTCTAATGAATTACAGTGGCTAAGACTATTTGTAGTTGGGCTATTTGAAGTATTCTGTTTCATGGGTTGAAGGGAGCTTTAACACTTCTCTCTTAAATCTGGTAATCGTATGAGACACTTCCACTTAGGAGGTTTTCAAGGCAGTAATTGAAATGTCAAGTTGAGAATTTTGAGAACAGAATTCATGCAGCTTATTAAACATTTTAATTGCTAACTTATTGACTATAAAAACTAAAATAAATGAGGCTGTTCCTTTCATTGGGATAGCTGTAAATTTTAATACTTTTCCAAGTCCTATATTCAGAATAGATGAATGGATATGATGATGAACCTCTACCAATTGCAAGCTGCAGAACAGCTTTAATCTTCAGGGTTGAAGTCCTGTCTTTACTGAAGTCAGTGGCAGAACTGCCAATATGTCTTTCTCCTTGTGAGTTGAATTGACATACTGCTTAAAACTCTTAGCAGCTGGTGAGCTGCTCCACAAATGCTCCCAGGACTACAAACAATACTTAGCAATAAATTGTTATTTAAAAAGAAAATACCCCTACTGTGGAGAAGGTAGTTATTGGGTACATCTACATGTTCAATCAGTGTGGCGCAATAAACTCTGGTGCAAACAGCTCCCAGGTGCAGCATCTACATGTGTGTCTTGGACCACAGTAGTTTGAGCCTGGGCAGAGCAGCATCGGGTTGGCAGCAGGCTTGCAGGGCGAGGGGGCAACCTCAAGCTCTGGGTCACTGCGTCAGGTGGCGTAGGGGCTGGCTGGGGCACAAGCATGTGCAAAGAGAGGAGCTGTGTGGCTAGGCAGCAGGCAGGGGTCTGGCCCCCTGCTGCTTGGCTGACTGAGCAGAATTTATGCCTGGGTCAGTGTTCCACGTGTGTTTAGTTGCAGTTATTTTCACTGCCGTAAGATACTACTATCTTACAGTGGTGAAAATTATTTTGCTGCAGTCTAATAGCATCGCACATGTAGACTGTGATGCTTTACACCACAGCAAATTATGCTGTGCAGTGAAGTGCATGTGTAGATGCACCCACTCTGTATGGTAACAAGTGTAAAACTTACAGCAGGTTTCTTGTTCATTCTTCCCTTTATCTGACAGCAGTGCCTTGCAGCTTTGGAGAAGGGATGTTGGGGCAGTAATAAGGTTTCATGAATGCAGCAGCCAACATTTACATGGTAGATTATATGACTGTATTCTAACAGCGTTAGTGCAGTAGGACCTGGTTAAAGAAAAGACATTTCACAATCAGGAGAATGAAACTCAATTAAAAGGATATTATTTGCTCAAATGAATTGAAGTAATTTGGGACTTGAACTACAGGCAGAGGTTAGTACAAAAGAATTCAGATAGAGAAAGCATCACTGCCTTTGTTAAGCACAGAATACCTGCATAAGTACTGAATAGACCTGAACAGTTGTTATGGATGGAGCACATTTTGCAGGTGAGGACCATTCAGTTGTGATAGGGGTGATATCTCTTTAGAGGGAATAGCGTCCTTTTTTGTTTATTACTGGTCTTTTCTTTTTCTCCTTGTTTTTTGGGGGTGCAGGGGAAAAGGGGGTAAACTAGTCTGAAGCCTGCTGTCTTCAATTAGACATAAGCCCTTTGGGCAGGGATTTTCTGTAGGTTAGTGCAGTGTCTAACACAGTGCAGCCCCATTCCTCTATAATGATAATAATGATCATAATAAACATAGTTTTTGATATTGTTGTGTATATTTGGGTAAAGGGATGGTCCTGAAAAATCAGCTGCTTTTACACTGAATGGTACATTAATTGCAGTCTATATAGTTACATTTTCCCACACTATAATGCACTTTGACTTTGAGCTGGAAAGTGGCCATCTCTAAGCATGAGCAGCTCAGTTCTACCTATTGTGTCCTAAATCAGTGTGTACCAAGGCTATCTGCAGCGTGTCTGCTAATGCCTCGGTTCTGCCCTGCTGTTCATTTTACAGTGTGAACATACCTGTAGTGTATTTTCATGGTTGTGAGAATCAAAGACAAAGCTGGATCTCAGGCATACCTCCGAGATTTGCATTTGAACCATTTCCCTGAGTTAGGGCTGCACCCGTACTGATTCACGCAGTCAGCGGCATAAGCAGTGGAAAATAATGCCCCCCGGTCAGATGTTTCTGGTGTTGCTGTTAGCATGAACTCATGATCCTAGGGGAGAAGAATGAAGACAAACAGGAGGGAAAAGAAGCAAATCGGCGGGGGGGGGCGGGCGTGGCAGATAGAGAGTGTATGTAAGCAAACCACTGTGATCTAGGCAGGCAGACTTCGGCGCCTGTGTGGAGCCCAGTTCACTCGGTATCACACCATGTGGGTTCATAATGTCAGTCTTGTTACAGGACTGGGGCCTTTGTTATTAAGTCACTTCTTCCCTCTCCCAGTAGGTCTGAGATTACTGAAGTTTTGTTAGCCTCTGGAGAAGTGGAGCAGTATGCACTCCTATCTGGCAATTCCCTCATGCCAGTTTATAGACCAGCACTGACTGGTGTTAAGGATCTCTAAGATTCAAAACCTTTGAGACGAGGAAAGTGGGATCCCTAAAGATCCCTGAAAAAAGGGAAGGCTAATTTAGCTTTGGATTTACATGAAGCTTCTCACCATGGCATGATGTCGATGTGTGGGAGAAATTACAGTGGCTGAAGCTGGGACTAAATACATAAGAAGGGTGAAGGGAGGATTGTTTAATTTTAGAGATTGACCTTGTAGCTGAAGGAAACTCAGAAAAAGAATCTCTCCCTTCCCTCGTAGAATGCTAGATTCTCTCCTGCCAATTAATGTAATTAAATTTGCATGTGCTTGCACTTATGCCTGGTAATATTTAATGTAGGAAATCTTTGGGTTTGTTGCATGTAGGCAAATAGCATAAAGAACCAATAACTATGGGGCACAGTATTTACTGTAAGCAAAGATTAGCAAGACTGCCATTGTTTACAAGAGGAGCTGTCCTTTGAGTTATAGGTCCCATTCTCCTAGTGGGAGATAAATATATCATGTAATTCCCTGTGGTTTTGTATTACAGTGTGTAGCCTGTTAGTACTCCCATTAACTTTGTAATTCCTGTGAGTGTATTAGCTATATAGTTAAAAGAGGAGGAAGTAATGGCTTAAGTCCTTTTTTGCTGCCGTTTGAATTAAACTATGAGCTCATTTTTCATTATAGTTCACTTTAATCAGAGGTATCTGCTGAAGGCCTTGGCATAATGAATAAAGCACCAGAAGATACAAAGACAGATAGCTGAATAAAATAGCTTACGCAGCAAAAACAGCTATTATGATGAAACATCTTTGTCATAAATATCTACAGCCAGTTTACTAAATTGATGCAAATGCTGCATGTCACATTAACTATGTTTGTAGCCTACAATCTAGTCAAGTATACATTCCACAAGTTGATAAAATCTTCGTAAGCCCTGAAAATATTGAACGGAGCATTACCTTTTAATTAAAAGACAAAGCATTTTAACCATAAGCTAAGGTGGCTACTTAGCTTTAAAGTTAAATGGTCCAGAACCAAACAATGTTGCCTAAGAACATCAAGGATTTTAATTTATACATCTGAGCAGTTAAGGGAATGTTGGTACAAATAAAATATCTTCATAGCCTATACAAATATTTCAATTTATACATACTTTATCTCAGATTCTAAAAACAACATTTTCTTCTCCCACTTCTCTACTCAGTTTAAGACCCCAAACTGTCTGCTTATACACCGTAAACCTACTAGTAACTGTTGAGCCTGTAGAATAAACATTTTTGCATGTGGACTGCATAGTCTTGCAAACCAGCATCCAGGTGCTGCATATGAGCCAAAACCCCGACTAGAAACCTCCTTCCAGTTTACCTGCTTATTTTTAATCAATGCTGTTGATGTCTGGTCTCTTACATATGCAAGGCGGAGACCCTCCACTTCTTGACTTTTCTTGGTGGGCCAGATTCAGTAATGAAACTGGGCACCTACAGGTGAGGCTCTGCAATGCCTATGTTTGAG
Source organism: Crocodylus siamensis (assembly GCF_052110815.1). Taxonomy (NCBI): domain Eukaryota; kingdom Metazoa; phylum Chordata; order Crocodylia; family Crocodylidae; genus Crocodylus; species Crocodylus siamensis. The sequence continues at coordinate 77,060,462 of NC_143397.1, read as the reverse complement.
ACACCTGGCCCCTTGAATAGAATACAACACTCAGTGTGAACTCTAACACTGTGTATGTGGAAAGTTGCCTCCAAGAGCAGTCCAAAAATAGCTGTGTGCTGAGCAGAGACTTTCCTTTTGCAAACAGTAGGACAGTGGTCCTCAAACTTTTTTTTTCACGGACCACTTGAAAATTGCTGAGGATCTTAGCGGACCACTTAAACTTCCTTTTTGTTCTACAAATCAAAGCACACAACTCATATTTTAATATCAGTAATCTTACCTTTCTAATGCAGTGGATGTGCCTGTTTTTTTTTCAGCAAAGTTCTGGGAAGTTGGATGTAATGTTTGTCAGCATTAGCCTTAGGTTACCTTTCTGTGGACCACCTGAATGGATCTTGCGGGCCGGTGGTGGTCCTCAGATTTGAGAACCTCTGCAGTAGGAAATACTGACCACGAGGATGCATCTGAATTTTGTGCAAGGGAGGCCCCTCTGTCCACTCAGGATACAATGCCTGGACCCCATCCCTGTGCATATGTGCCTTCATGTAGTCTTTGAAAGAACTAACTAGGGCTCAGTTTTTTAAAAAAAACACTGGCACCATCTTTTATCTAAGACTTTCCCAGGAAGCTGAAGCCCTAGGTTCTAGGGGTGGGCAAATGGCAGATCTGGCTGAAGGCCAGACTCCATTTCCCAACAGCCCCTGCACATGTTGCTGGGGCCAATTTCCATGGAGACCCCAGCAGCACCCCCACCATGATAGCTGGAGGCCAGGGTTTCCATGGAGACTGGCCCCAGCAGCACTGGCAGGGTGCAGAGCTGCTCTGGAGCTGGGCTGGGATCTTGCAGTGATGACACCATGGTCCAGAGTCAGGGCAGAGCCATGATCTGCAGCCTGCATGCTGCAGGCAGGGGGATGCAGGGAGCAGGTTGCGGCTTTGCCCTGACTCCTTGCAGCGGTGATAGTGTGGTCCAGAGCCAGGGCAGAGCCATGATCTGCTGCCTGTGTGCCCCTGCCCAGAGCATGCAGGCTGCAGATCACAGCTCTGCCGCAGCTCTGGATTACACTGTCACCTCTGCAAGATCCCACCCTGGTTCCAGAGCAGCTCCCCACCCTGCCAGACTGCTAGGGCCAGTCTCCACAGAAACCCCTGCCCCAGTATATCACAGTGTGGCTGCTCCTGGGGTCTCTATGGAAATTGGCACCAGCCACTTGAGCAGGGTGCTGGGAAATGGAGGCCGGATCTGGCTTGCGGGCTGAACTTCACCCACCCCTGTTCTAGGCCCTTCTCAGCCTGAAGGGATTCAAATCTGCATCTCGCCCATTCAAATCCGAGCTCCAAGCTACCAGGTTTTAGATCAGTAGGGCCAATCTTTTTGGTAGGCATGTCACAAATTAGCCACACGTCCTCCCTGAGTGTTACTCTAACCCCCTTCCTCTGCTCAGTCTGCTGCTTTGCTTTTTGTTCCCTACTCTGTGCTGCTGCCCAAATTCCTTCTCTGCTTTCTGTCCTGTGCATTCTGCTTGGTCTCCTGCTCTGCTTTCTGCTCCCTGCCCTATCTGTTGCTGTGCTGCCTTTCCCCTCCATGATCTGCTGCATGCCACACCCAGAGACTGCCCATGCCACTGGTGCCACAGGTTGGCCACTCCTGTTATAGTCCATGCTGGGTCAGGGTACCTTCTGCCCCTCCTGTTGAAGCTGAATCACTGTTCAAAAAAGGAGGGCAGTTCATGGGGCTGGAAAGAGAATGAGCAGTCAGGAGCAGGATTTTCTAGGCTAGCAGGTAACTTTTATATTGAGGAAAAGTCATGGGTTCCAGGCCTTGTTTCCAGGACTGTTTATGCATTTTCTGTAAGTATAATATAATATAGTATAAATTAGAAGTATAAATAATAAGTTAACACAATCCTTCTTCCCACCACAAAGAACAAATAATTCTGACAGTATACCAGACCTTGAGATCAGGAATTAGACTCCAAGACTCCCTACTTCTGGGGCACATCTTGCTCCCTCCCTACTTATGGGGCACAAGAAACTAAATGCATAGTAGACTCATTCTACTGTGCATTAATGTCACTAAAAATCTGTGCTCTGGTGCTGCTGCATAGTAGCACCGGTTACTGCACATTAGGTTATTAAAGGTACTAAACTTAATAAGCAGTCACAATGGCGCATTAATGCATATATAAACATGCCCCTAGAGGAGTGCCCTCACCACTAAGCTGTAGAGTTTAGTTCTCTTTTCTTACTTTCTTTCATAGCCTCTGTGCACGCAGTTATTTAAGTAATGGTATGACCTGAGGGTGACTGAATGTTTGTTTCCTTCTACATAAATGTACATTGCTATAATATCAAATGCTTGTGTGTAGTTAACTGTGACATTTAACGTTATATATAGGTGCATTTCAGCACTACACTAATGACCTTAACTTAAATAAAGGTTAACAGTCTTATTTCTGTTAGTGTCTGTAGCTTAAGTTTAGGGGCTATTGAGAGAGTTTAAGATTTCTGCAGCATTTCTGTCACTGGCTGCTTCTCGTGTTGGGATGTTGGCAGGATCTCCAGCTGCCTCCCTGCCTCTTATAACAAGGAGGAGGCATGTTGTCCCTGCTCTGCAAAGCTTTCAAGTTCTGCGGAACAAATAGCAGGTGAAGTTCTTTGAGTAGATGCGATATCTTTTATTAGACCACCTGAGTAGTTGGAAAAAAAGTTCTTAGCAAGCTTAGAGCAACACGGCTACAACCAAAACCCCTGCAGAACAAGCGTTTTCTTACCTTCTACCACAGTTTCCTTTCACTACCTTTTTTTGCCCTTGAAAGTTGTGCAGGGAGATGTGAACAACTTTAAAAAGGGGAGAGGGTGGGAAGAAGTGAGGAAGGAGATTTTCCTTTTCTCTTCGCAGCACAGGTAAAAAAATATTGATCCTGTTGCCTCCAGAACAACCCTTGGCTTCTGAGCAGCTGTTCTTCCCCCAGAGGTGTCTCTTTACTACTTTAGAGAAGAGGGAACAGGAGGTCACAAAAGAGGCCTTCAAGTGCCATTAGCAGCAACAGAGACAACCCAACTTTGATTATATTGAGAGAAAGATGGAATGGGCATTAATTGTACTGGGGAGGAACTAGCATAGGTTTTACTGATGGAGCAATACTAGTCCGAGGAGGCAGTCTCAATCCATCCGGCTGTTAATCCTTCACAAGAAAATACCTGCCACACAGTTGTAGAGTTTGGTGATACTTTGTATGAAAATATATATATTTATAAGACCACCTGTATGCCCCATGTCTCTAAGTAGTATAAATGTAGTTTGTTTGTTTTGGGGAGGTTTTGGGGGGGTTTCTGGTTAAAAGGACAAGGGTGTGAATTTCCTCAAACATCAGATGATTTCTTGTTAATTTAAATCTTGGCACCCTTATATTCCCATAAAAACTGATGAAATATACTGTCATTTTGGCTAAATTTAAAAGAGTTATTAAAGTATGGCCTCTCCCTTTTCTGATGAGGGATTTTTGCAAAGTATTTCAGTGAGGAATGTAGTGTCTTGCTGATTTAACAGGTCTGCATTGGGAAAAATGAACCATCCATCATTTCATAATGCAAATTTTGGAAATAAAAACTCCGTAGATGAGATCCTTATCTGTTCCCCCGCAGTGATTCACATGGTAAAAGGACTGGAGCAATATAAAGGTGTCCCAAGAGCCCTGATTCTGGCTAGGGGAGGAGTTCCCCAGAGCAGATACTGTAAAAGAGGGCTATGAAACTGCCTTAGGACTCCCTTGCAAATCTGACAGATATGCAGTGAGTGTGGTGCACATCATGCTATACAGACACTGTCCAGTGCTTTACCCCAGAGGGTAATCCCCAAAACACGACTCTAACTTGGACAGGTTTCCACACCAGTGTGTCAGAGGTGCCTTTCCAATTCTGAACTCAAAGTTGACTAAAAGCCATTTTATGCTTCCTAGTACAATGGAGTTCTGTGCTTATAACTCTGAGACTTTTACTCCTGCTTTTCAATTTGTTTGCCCAGGCCATTCTTTGTAAAAAGACTTGAAGGTTTGCTGAAGCATTTTCTTATAGTGTGTTAAAATTTTTGTTGTTTTGTTTCCAGTGAGCTGAAGAAGAAATACAACATAACGGCCATCCCCAAATTGGTGATTGTGAAGCAAACTGGAGAGGTCATTACCGACAAGGGAAGGAAACAGATCAGAGAGAGAGGACTATCTTGCTTCCGAAACTGGCTTGAGGTTGCTGATATCTTTCAGAATTTTTCTAACTGAGCAAAAACTCAGGTACAAGCAAGAGCAGAAGGCATTGTAAAGGAACTTGCAGAATTCCCAAATTAGCACTACATTGCTTAGAACAAAGGGAAGGAGGGTGCGTTATTCCACCTTTCTTTGTGAGGAAATTTTATTTTAGCCCAGATTATAAAAGACCAGAATATGCCAGTAGCTAAATAGGGGTTAGGAAAAAAATATGCACTTACTATTCTATTCCTGTTGTCCTTTTTGTTGTATTTAATATGAATACCAAAGCATTCCTAATAATACTTAGAATGGTAGCCCTGTAAAATCTATGCAAATGTTTTATTTTTGCAGATCTGTACAGGTAAAAAGAATACATATTTTTCTTGATTCAGAGATTTTCTGGTGATTAGGATGTAATTCATATTTATCAATACAACGTAAGTATATTTGCTTTAATAAAGAATTATTTATGGAAGTATATCTTTAAATAGCTGTTTTTTATGTCATACTGCAATCTAATGGGCAATGATATGGTTCATAATAGGCCACACACTGGTTTTTGTCCACACTTTTTTCTGTGATTGGGGTAATTTTATTTTGTATGTTTTATGAAGATTTTTCCTCTTTGCCTATCCCAGACTTTTTTTTTTAATTTTAAATCATAATATGAGCCAGTCTCTCCAAAATATGATCAGACAAAACTTTTGGGGTAGATATTATATCTTTTATTGGACCAACTAAATAGTTACAAAAAAAATCTTCTTTTCAAGCTTTTGGGCTCCCATCTCTGATTTCTCCATTGCCAAATAAAACTTCTTTTCTATGTAGGAGAACTCTTACCATCTTTGATTTCTCCTTTACCTGATGAAGGGTAAGTTAGCCCAAAAGCTTGAAAAGAGAGAGAGGTTTTTTTGCAACTATTTAGTTGGTCTAATAAAAGATATCACCTCTCACAGACTTTTGTCTGCCTATGCCCTTAGACAAACACAGCTACAACCAACATCCCTGATACATGAAAGATATTGTATTTTGCTGTTTGAAAAGGAACCTGCATAACATGAAGCCAAATTCAACACCCTGCCTGCCAACTAATACCCCCCAGGTACGTTGACTGCTGCAACCATTTCTGCTCCTCATTTGCATTCTCACAAAGCAGCTCTTTACAAACTGTTTTTTCTATCTGGGAGAACGCTTGCCATCTCTGATCTCTTCTTTGCCAGATGGAGCTTCTTTTCTACGTGGAAGAATTCTTACTATCTTTGACTTCTCCTTTGCCTGATGAGGGGTGTGTGAGCTCAACAGCTTGCAAAGAAAAATTTTTTTTTGCAACTATTTAGGTGGTCTAATAAAAGATATCACCTCTACCCAAAGGGTTTTGTCTGCCTGTGCCCTTAGACCAACACAACTGCAACCAGCATCCCTGAAACAAGTTATGATCAGGCTTTCTAAAATACATTGAAGCTGTGTTTGTGAGCATAGATTTGGGTAGTTGAAGAGGAGGTAGAAAGAAGAAAGCACAGAAAATAATAAAGAGTGGGAGAATGCATTTTTCAAAAGATGCATGGCCATGTTAAGCAGAAATGGATATCACTGGCCTGAGTCTCCTACCATTTTTATCAAAGGACATTTTAGCTTTATAAGCATTCCTTCTCAAGTTTTATCTCTGCAAAACTAGTGAGAGAAAGGAAGCTGGCCTTAGATGTCTGATTTTTCGATGAAGCATAGATGTGTTGAAGATTGTTATCCAATCTGTCACAGTAAAAGGTATTCGAAAAAAGCAGGCATAGTGCCTGCACAGCTCTTGTGCACATAGTTTAAATTAAATAAATATAAGTTACAATGAATGCATATTCATTTTTTGGTACCTAAGCTGTTCGTCATACTATACATGAGAGAAAACATTTAATATATGAGAGTAAGTGTTTAATATTAATATTTAGTGATCCTACCAATTCATTTTCTTGTAATGGGGAAAAGAAAAGTTTCTCTCCCATTAGGAGGATCATATCTAGGCCAAAAAATAAGTAAAGAGAGAATTACTCCAAAGATACTGGGCTGAAAAACAAGTAATATTAGATTAGTGAGGTAGTAAATATATGTTGTGTGTCAGAGGCTCTCATGGCTGTTTTCAAAGTGATGTAAGGGGATACTGTAGAGGTTTTCTGATTTTTCACTATCTAGCCATCTAGATAATTCATGGGTGCACTTCTAAAACATTGTAAGCTAGATATGAATTTACTGGAAGGCTTATGTGCAGCACTTGCTTGCTATTCTGGGAATAACAGATGACAAATATATTTGAAATAGCAGTTCAGCCAACAATGAAGGGAGAGATTAATAAAAATGTTTCTGCTTCTCAAATAGACTATATTCCAGGCAACCGCTTATCTATATGTAACTCAAGAGCAACAGATACCAACTATAGCTTAAAAAAAACTTTGGGTGTCTTTCCCAGTTGTTTAATATTCAGTAGATCTGTCTGACCATTTATGTTCATGCATATATGTGTGTGTGTGTATACAATGTGGGACTTTCAGATACGTATGTGTGTATCACACATATATGATGTATGTATGTATGTATGTCTGCATACCATGTATGCCTATGCGTGTGTGTCTATACACATATATACAATGTAGGACTTTCATATTTATCACATGAATCACCAGAGGAGGCATAGGGGGTACACCCTCCCCAGATTTGTATGTGGGGCAGAGGTGGGTTGCCCACTGCGGGCTTGGGGCCAGGGGCTGTACCAGCCTCTTCCCAATGACAGGGCCGGGCTGGGGATGGGAGCAGGGTGGGGTCAGCTGTGTGGGACAGTGGCAGTGATGCTGGGAGGGGTGGCTATGGGGGGGTTTACGGGGAATTTTGGGGTGGCTATAGCCCCACAAACCCTCCTCTAGCACTACCCCTGCTCCAGGCACTCCGCTTTGCTGCCTTTCCCTTGGGAGTTCTGCGGTGCAGGGTGGGCAGGGGAGTGCGGGGCTCCTGAGGGAAAGGCAGCAGAGCAGAGTGCCCTGAGCAAGGGCAGTGCTACGGGAGAGCTTGGGGGGGCTATAGCCAGCCCAACATTCCCTGTAGCCACCCCTCTCAGCACTGCTGCTGCTGTCATCCATCCCACGTAGTTGAGCCCACCCTGTTCCCAGCCCTGGCCCAGCCCCCACATAGGAAAGAGGCTGGTGCAGCCCCTGGCCCCCAGCCTCTAGCAGGCAGCCTACCTCCACCCTGTGCACTAATCCAGGGGGCCACATTACCCCCATGCCTTCCCTGGGGGTGCATGCAGCAGCAGGGATCCACACCCCCTCATCACCCTCCCACACCCCCTGGACGAGCCACTTGCAGCTCAGTTCCACTCCTGGCCCTGGGGTCCCATGTACCACCATAGCTAGGTAGCGCCTGCCCCTGCCCCATTCCCTCCTTCACTGTGGGGGCCTCGATCTACCCCCCTCACTCCCCACCCCCGACTTACGGGCAGGATGCTGCTTTCCAGGCAGCCAGGCTGCATTTCTGGCCACGTACATGCATATATGGCTGCGTGCATGCATGTGGTATTTATTGGTGACATTTATCAGCTACATAGGCCAAAAAAAGCTGGTAGCTGATAATATTAATTTTCTTTTTATTGGTGCCGATCTCATATGCAACTGATATATTGCTGCACCTCTAATATATATTATTCCCTCAAGTATTTATTTATAGGGAACTCAGCTTATTGGTGTCTTATACTTGAAGTCGTAGGCTTTCCATTCCCATTTTGCTTTAAACCAAAGCTTAATAGGTTTATGGCCTTTCCATTGTAAATGCCATAAACATTAATTAGTAGCCAGATTCCTGTCGTGATGAAAAGGAAAGATACTATGTTCATATATGGTTATATGTGGTAGTGTGAATAAACACTGCATATGGAAAAGAAAATTTGCCAAAAAAACAGCAGAGAGGAAGGTGAACCACATCTGCCTCTGCTGCATCGGGCAGGATATTACTCTTTATTAGTAGCTGACTTATGGAGCAAGTCACTTAGGGCACGCATAAAACAATATCCTGCAGCCTTTAGTTACTAGACAGTTTATAGAGAAACATTTCACTAGAAAAAGGCAAGGCCTGTATGCTGAAGCATTATGAATTGATCCATAATATGATTTTCAGGAAAATGAAGTAGCATTTATGTTCATACAAATGAATACTGTAAGCTCCCTTGTGACTATGGAATGTATCATTTGGGGGGAAAGTAAAAGCACAGAAGCATACAGGAAAAGACAGATGGATTCACTAATGAAGTAAATAATATCAGTGCAAGTGAAACCAGTGTATCTCTGCACCTCTTGCTCATCTTTCATTAGCTAACATAATACCCTACAGGTTCAAACTCTGCTATATTTGTAAGCGTTCTTTTCTCTTTCTTAAGAACCTCTGTTTTGGATATATTGCACAGAATTTTAGTAGAAAAGGTGTTAACTAATAATGCTTTGTTATATTAGTAAAACTTTATCTGCAAACTTCTTCAGCATTGATGGTATAGTTTGATCTTCCAACAAAGGACTATTTGTCTTCTATTTAAGAAACCAAAAGGAATGATAACATAATTACTTTCTCTAACGGTATCTGAAACTCAGATACTTCACCATCCTCTCCTTGGCAATAGCATTTGGCAGTGTCACCTGACATAGTGAAACATAGATTTCTAACTCTTGAAGGTTTTGTTTGCTTTGGCACCTTAAACATGAATAGCTTGCTGTGACTTTATCACCAAAACCATATTTCAACCATACACAACTTTTACTGTCACAGATTCCAAACTCTTGGCTTCCCTTGGGGATTAATTTATGTGTATGTTTTCTAATAAGCAACAGTCATCTGCGCTGTGCAGAATCCACTCATATTTCTGTCCCATATTTCTCTTGTCATATCATCATTGCAGTTGGTTAGTACTGACTGAAATATAAAAACAGACATTTGAAAATGAACAAAAATGCAATGGCCATTATATATGTTTATTAGGGCTGTGTGAAGCTTTAGTTACTGATTCAATTTGGAGGAGATTTGGCCTGATTCAGTGGCTGAACCTCCAAATCCAAATCGAATCAGGAAACCCATTAATCTCTCCAAATCAAATCAGAAGCCTCCGACTCGATTCACAGAGATTTGATGATTCAGCCATAGACACAGCTTTATATGTTTTTTTTCTACGTATGTCGAGGGACTGTGCATGGCTCGTGAACACTGAGAGGGTGGGGTGGATGGACTGTCCCACAGGAGCACAGGGGGGTCCCCCACATGCTCGATGGCAGATCCCTCCACCCCAACTGGGTCAGCAACTTGTACTTCTTGGGTCTGGGGGGGCACCTAGGGTCCCCCTGTGGCTGATCACCAAGCTGTGGGACGCAGGGGACCACCGCCCCACGCTTTCATGGGACACGCCATCCACCCCACCATCTCAGCATTTACAAGCCGCGCCTGGTACCTTGAGGTATGTAGGAAAAACATAAAGTTGTGTCTATGGCTGAATCGCTGTTTCTCCAAATCAGAATCAAATCTTCAGATTCAGATTCAGTTGAATCAAATTAGGACAGTGATCCAGATCAGAGAATTGAATCACTGTCCCCTGAATCAGGTTGAATCCAAATAAGAATTGAATATTGCTTGCTTCGCACACCCCTAATATTTATATGGGGACGGTTATTTATACAAGTAATCCCTCAGAAACAAAAACTTGGAATGAATAAGATAAATTAATTTCCTAGGAATGATTAAAAATGTAGCCCCCAATCCTGAAATCACTTAAACATGCACTTACTTTAAAGTATTTTCTTGAAGTCAGTTGATGTTAAGCATGTCCTTAAATGCTTTTCTTAGTAGGGGTGGATGTAAGTACATTGTCTATTTAAGCAAGGCAAATAACTGTTTTCTTTAAAAAAAGGCTAATTGTCATATATCGTCATTTGAAGACTGCTGCTGGAGAAGATTCCTTTGTTGCATTTTAATCCCATAAAGATTTGTGTACCAAAATTTGGTCCAAGTTGAAATTTAAAGTATTCCTAAAGAAAGAAAATATGTAGTTGTTGGCACTGGATTTATGACCCAGCTACCTTGTGGACCCAAACCCTCAAACAGACCACAACTTCTCCGTTGAATAATAAGCAAATGTTATTGATACACAGTGATAGCAGATAAGAATAATGCAGGCAAGGCAACTAAAATAACCCACCCCGATTCTATATCTACCAGTGCTAGGGCTATCACAGAGGGAAGGTACGTTTGGCCAGTGCGCAAGCTTCAACCTGTGGTTCTTTGTTGAATGTCACGTCAGCAGCTTGTAGGTCGAGAGCTGAGGCCCACAGTGGGGTGGGTGAGACAGGTTGGTGGTGTGCCCTCTGTCTACGGTGGCCCTTTTAGGTACCCTTTGCTGCTATGAAATCTGTCCTTGTATTCTCCTCTGATGACTCTTCATGTCCGGACATCATTGATTGGTTTCCCTGTGGTTATCATACTGTCCACGTTCTGTTCTGTCAGTATATTCCTTTGTTCTAACAAAGCCATCACATGCACACATCTTAATTTGGTCCAGCCTCTAAAACCAGACATTCCAAGAGCTCTGCAGCTGGCTACTGTGATCTGGCACCAATGCTGCCGAGTTCCTTATCTCTGTTTGGGTACACTGTTTATGTTATTGGAACACTGTGGTACATGTCTTCAATTTCCCAGCCTGTGTGTCTCCTGGCTTCAGACACAGTGGGCCTTGAAGGAAACTTTGTCATAAACAGACTTTTTGACACCAGTTAACCCTTGCCATTGCCCTGGACCATTGTTCTAATGCAGTAAGTAGCTACTTTACCTGCAAGCCAGTTCCCAAAATCCAAACCTGGAAATATTTTCTACAACATCAGTAGTCAAATGAAAATAACCCAGGAAAAAACTGCTAAGGAGAGTCAATAGCCTAATAGTATTTTTCCTTCCTTTTTTCTCTATGGATTTCAGTCTGCTTCAAAATGGTCCATAAGGAAGCAAAGTAGAGTAATGTATAATAAAAGTGGAGAGCTTCTGTCAAAACAGCAATTTAGATTATATAAAGGAGAATGGAAAGAGAAGAGTAATTTATCTACACACAGGAGAATACAAACCAAACATTTCTTCAGTCAGTCTAACATTTTTCTTCTCTAAAGGCAGGGCTGCATAGACATAGCTGAAAAGTAGTGCAGTGCATCTTAGCTCTATCCCTCTACTGTCCCAAAAGCAGGCCAAGCTTGTCCTTGCATTTTGTCAGATGTTACCGATGAAGTAGGCTATAGCCTATGAAAACTCATGCTTCTCTGAATGAGTTAATCTATAAGGTGCCACCCTGCCTGTTGGCCTTCTGTATTACTATGGGATGATGCAGCTGTAACCTTTAAAGTGTAACAGCTGATGTCACTCTGGAGCAGCCACTCTTCTTTTAAAGCAGTTAAAAAATATGTTAGTAGTAATAGTAGTATATATACACAGAAGCCTATAAATTACTAAGGGCACTCCAGTTGTACCTTATAAACTTTACCAAAAGTCATGCTTCAGATCAAGGTAAGTTTATTTGTTCTGGCTACCAAGATTAATATCAACTCTATCTTGTATATGCATTGTAAAAACTCCTATATTATAAACTTCAAAAGGGAGTGGTACAATACTCTATACAGATATTTTAGAAAACTCTCTGTAGAGTTGTCAAAAGAAAACTACATATCCTAAGATAAAGTGATAGGTGTGTAACAGAAGAAACACTCTCCAGTAGTAAGAAAGAGCTTAGATCACATGTTTATATACATATATAATCATTAGACAGTCTTTTCTAGCCTGCTGATCCATCTGTCCATAATAGTTTGCTTATGGAGCTATTAAACTTTTAGACATAACTGAAAATTCCATCATGTGTTGATTTTTGCTCAACATGTAACTGAAGTCCAGTCAACTATTGACATTAAAAAGCTCTGACTTAAGCAATTATGTGTCTTGGGACCCTGGCAGACTGAAGCATCAAGCAACAGGTGACGTTTGATGGAAACTGTCATGCCATGTAATCTGTTTCACATTCACAGAACAAGCTAGCCAGAAGCAGGGAAAGTGTCCTGGGAACTTGTTCTGCCAGCAAGGGGAGCTGGAGGGCTGCTGGCAGGGACTGCCAGCCTCCCTCCCACACCTTCAGCTGTGCTGCTATTGAGAAGTGAGCTCTGAACTCCTCCTGGGTGAAGACCTGTTCCCCTAATCCTTGTGTGAGGCAGGGGGCAGAAGCTCAGGTCCTGGAACACCTAATGAGCGGCTTTTCTGTATATTTTCTTCTCCCACCTTGTCCCTTCCAAAAGCTTTTCAAACAAATTCCCTCTCCTTGTCTTAGATGACTGTTTTGTGCAGGTGAAACATGTGAAGTATCTGTTTCCACTTTGCTTTTCACAGGTGCTAAAGCGCCTTAAAGCAGCACCTTTAAAGACTGATTGGGGAAAGAGGAGGGATGGTGAGTCATGACATCTCCTCCTGAGGCACCCTGGGGCATCAGAGTTCAGCCATAGTTTGGGATAGACGTTGCATAAACTGGTTTGTCCCATATCAGTTAAGTCTCATACTACATTCATCCAGGTTTATCTCATGCCAGTTTCAGCCATTTTCAGACTGGTTTATGTGTACTGAACATCTGTTCTGTTTTAGGTTTAAACTAGTTTCTGATCACTTAACCTGCTCTTTATGTAATGTCTGTCCCTAGTCTATTAATCCCAGAGTCCCCTTGCAAGAAGGTGGTGGTAGCAGGGAGAAGACAGAGCAGATTACCTCGGGGTGCTGAAAGACATGGCCAAGATCTATCGCCTTATGTGTCAGATGCCAACAGTTTGAATTAAAACTTGATAGAAAACAGTTAGAAAAATATATATTTTTCAAGCAATATATTTGTGGTTGGCAGGCCATTTTATGGCTGGTTGGCCATTTTTGTTGTGTGCTACTTTGCATGTGTAGCATATCACAATTTATGGTGCAATTAACTAGTCAATTGCATAATAAATGTGTGTCTGGAGCTTTGTGGATGCAAGGTTACTGATTTTACCTAATGTGGAATTATGTGGGTGGCCCTACCAATGCTGACATGAAGATAAATAAGTAAATGAGTAAATTTGAGAGATGGATTTATATGTTGCCTCAGCTTGTCCATTTAAACTGTCTTGTCCTTTTAAAGGTCAAGCTCTTTGCAGTGTTAAGGGTGTTACAAAGAACATTCTGTAGCTTTTCTTTGGCTTTAAGGAATGAAGGGAATGTTTAAACACATTTAAGCACAAATTTAAACACATCAGTAACTATCCACGTAAATGTTTTGAATACAGATTTAAATAATAACAATGTTCTCAGTCTGCTTCAACAAAGGGACTCCAGATGTGAACCTTGAAGCATGGGACAAACAGTTAACCATTTGACTTGGTCTAATGAAAGATACCCGAAAAACCTTGAGCACTTCAATAAAGGCACTTACTGGGGCAAAGCCAGCCAGTCAGAGATTCTCTGACACCCTCCAATAGTTAAGCAGCTCTTCTTTCCCCAGTTCAGCCCAGGAAGCGCAGAGCACTCCCAAATATATCTCTGCTGTTCTTTTAGGTCTACCCAGCTTTTGAGCTGCAAAGCTGCTCTGCTGAACTGTCTCCAAACCCTTCTCCCCCAGCCAGGCACCTTTCTTGTTCATATTCCTCCCCATTCGTTATGCTCATTTTTTCATCTTCCCTCCTAGCTTAATGAGTGTCCACCTTGTGAGAAGCCCAGAGAGAGAGCTTTAAGGTGATGCTGCTTGAAAGAGGGATGCAAGCAAGGAAACTCTCTCTTTATTTGACTCCTTTTACTGGATTTCACACATTCCATGCAGCTGAACAAGACTACCCAAAGAACTACCTGACTCCATTGTCAAGATCACCTTCTAATTGGAACAAACTACAAAACCACAAACTTTTTGCGAGCTGCTCAGCTTAACAGGTGAAACCAAATGTGTGAATAGGTTATAGAAATCACATCATCACAGATATTCTATTATGTCTAGTGCCCTTACATTTTATCATCCCATTTGTTTATATTAACAACAAATAGAAATGCAGCAAATAAGTACATCTCCTCCTGTCTTTGCAATCTACATCCCACTGTACTTCAATTTTGCAATAACTTAATTTATTGGGTGAATCTTGATCTGTGAATCCTGGCAAAATGTTCCTTTGTCACCAATCAGGTTGTAGCAATCTTACCAGATTTGCTTTGAAAAATGCTGACATTAGACTTTTGACAAACTTCTAATAGTTTGATGTACACATTTTCAATCCCCAGGGGTCATTGCTTATCCAGTTGTCACATACCAAAACAGAATGCTATTTGAAGGGTTCTGGACTACGGAGAAGCTATCACTGAAAGTGCACTAACATTTTAGGATTTTCCGAATTCACTGTAAATTGTAACACATGTAATCTGTACATGTTATAATGCGTTCCTATTGAGAGCAGTATCCCTTGATAAATATCTGTTTACTGTGTCCCGACCTGACTTAGTGATTACATAATCATCTAGTCATTAGTTATTTATCTGAAGAAGAGATCCCCTAAGACATTATTCCTTCAAGGATTATAAAGCACATGCTTTTAATCTCAAAAGGCATTATCTTTCACCATATAACTTCAGCTAATGTGCAGATTTTTCTTAGGTCAGCAGTCATCTCTGAAAACCTCTGGATTTCTCATAACATCATTTTATCAGATCAAACTTCCATCCATATCTATCCTATTCATAAAATACAAACTTCTATTTTCTTTGTTACTCTGAATCCATTCTTGATAGAACCTAGTGGTTTACAAACTCTTGTCTATGAACTTGCTACCTATTAGGGCTGTGCAAAACGGCACCGTTCC
Source organism: Crocodylus siamensis (assembly GCF_052110815.1). Taxonomy (NCBI): domain Eukaryota; kingdom Metazoa; phylum Chordata; order Crocodylia; family Crocodylidae; genus Crocodylus; species Crocodylus siamensis. Next base: position 77,045,347 of record NC_143397.1, on the reverse strand, counting down.
ATTTCGACTTCAGTTTCAGCTTAGTGCTGGGAAGGGGAACTCAGCTCAGCTGGTCTGAGGTGCCTTCCCCAGCCCAATCCTTTGGCTGGGGAGGGCAAGTAAGCGATCAGGCTCAGTTTCCTTCCCCAGCCTGATTGCAGCACTGGGGAGAGGAACTGAGCCCTGTACTGTGATCAGCTTCCCACAGCCCAGCCACAGGAGGCAGGGAGAGCCAGGGCTGCACTCCTGGCTGAGCCACATGGGGCTGTGGAGCCACTGGGAGCACAGCCCTGGTTCTCCCCTGTCTCACACCACCTGGCTGCTGGCTGCTTTGAAACTTGAAATGTTTCGAAATTTTTTAAACATTTCGACTAGCCTCATTTTGTTTGAAGGCTGTTTCAAAGACTTTTGTTTCACTTTGATTTTGCTGTTTTGAGCTCAAATGCATTGAAACAGTGTCAAATCGAAACAGCCGGTGAAATTTTGCACAGCCCTATTGTCTATGTTAACATATCTATAATAGCTCCCTTCCTTTGTCTTAAGACTTACCACCTTTCAGCTTCACCCTGACAACATTAACACTAGGACTGATTGTAGGGTTGGACTGTTGTAGCCCTGATCGTCTAGGAAATATATGAGAAGCATGGCATTTTCTGGTGATATCTTTTATTGGTACAACTGTATAGTTGGAAGAGATGCCATTCTTTGGGATCTGAGGATGGGAACTTTGTGCTTGAAAGCCTGTCTAACTTTTCTCCCAGCCATACAGTTGGTCCAGGAAAAGATCCTTCTTTCCTTCTTTTTTTGATCTGGCAACAGTAGAGTTTTGTATCAGTTACCATGACCAGTTAGCAGACAACAAACACATGGGTTGGGAGGAGGAGGGACATAAGAACATCAGGCTTGATTCTCTTCTCACTCACACTGGGTTTATTACTGTATTCCTGGTCTTTACTGGGCTTCACCGGTGAAATTTAGATTTGCCTCCCAATTTACACCAGTGTGGGAAGAATATCAGACCCAGTGACATCTGAAATATCTTGAAGAACAAGATTTGTACTTCAGAATCCACTTTACTGACAAGCAGCAACAAGTATTTTCCATGCCATGAACTCTATCCCCAGGACTATAATGACTCTTAGAAGGTACAAGGCAAGGATTTCTGTGGTTGGTATTTTTTATTAGACCAACTATATGGTTGGGATAAAGTTTGCAAATGCAAGACATTCTTCATAGGCCTGAGGAAAGAAGCAGGCACAGCAATAATTAAAACCAGTGGGTCAAGTCAAGTCAGTCCCAAGGCTGCTGCAACTGTTGGAGCACGTTAGATGCTGGAGCAACCCTTCTCCAGTCTGCCCTGTGTTTGGCTAGTTTTGCGCACTCTGTCATTTGAAGCCTCATCCTGTGCTTAATATTGGTTACCCAGCTCTTTCTGGGTCTACCTCTTTTTCTCTTTCCCTCCACTTGCCAACGCCACAATCCAGGGTTCAGAGTGTCCAGCCTTGTTGTGATGTGTCCAAACAATTGCAGCTTCCTTCATTGCACAACCTCCGACAACAACAGCTCGTAGGTTCCAATTTCTTGGCTGACTTGCTGCTTGACAGACTCATTGGGCTCATGCTCAGTGTACCAGACACTCGGCATGTCTACACAAGATGCTATGGTGCAGTAGCAATGAGCTACTGTGCCGTAGCTCATTGCTACTGCATAGTAGCATTTCCAGGCACTAACTATGCTGCAACGATACTATGTAGTAGTAACGAGGTACTGCATAGTAACTTGTTGCTACTGTGCAGTAGCATTGGGGAAAAACTGCAGCGATAGTACTGTCCAGTAACACCAGTTACTGTGCAGTCCACTGCCAGTATAGACATGGCCACTGGGGAGGGCTGTGAAATTGGAAAGGGAAAGGTCCTCATCTTATATGGTAAGTTTTTTTGTGCACAAATCACGCTGGAAAACTTCAGAGCTCGTACTTTGTTCCTGTGTTTAGAAATTTCAAAACAATGATAAAACAATGGTGTATTGCTAGATTTTTAATTAAATCCTTGGAACAAAAACAATATTCAAACCAGGTAATTGCTCATGGGGAAATATGTTTCTCAGACACATTCTTATTTATTTGATGGAACACCAAGAACTTGGGGAAAAAAGGTCTAGAGGCTGCATGAAGCTCCATACTTCTTTGATTCTCTTAACTCTACATTGCTGCAAGGAAAATGTGTTCTGTCTGCATTATTTGCCTCCTGCATTTCTATCTCCAGGTGATAAAAAAGTGAGTAATATTCCTGACCCTATGCTTTACAATTGATTCCTGTGTGAATATATTGAGCAGCTTATTAGCTTTCTTGTTTATCATAGTGAGGGAATCTGATTACAATGTGAAACACAAAGAAAACTATAAAACTGTGTCATTATATTTAATACGGAGTCCCCTGTGGTTCAGTGGTAAAATCTTTGTCTGCTGCACAGAAGACCTGGGCTTGATTTCCAGATGTTTTTACAGCTACAGCTGTGGAGGCATCAGAAGTCTGGACTCAGTCTGGCCTTCGGTTTCTGTCTCAGTGGCCTAAAGGGGAATGGAAGGTCTGGACAGCCTCCACTCCTCTAAACTCCTGCTTAGGCATATGCATTGAAGATCTGGGTGACATCACAGATACACCATGATCTAGAAGGTAGGTGGTTGCTAAAAACCTCTGCTTCAGAGTCTGTACTCCTATATTTAATATGAAATTCACCTTTAACCTTTTTCATTCCCATTGTTTTTTCTCCAGCTGAAACACTGAGACACTTGTCTAGTTTATAAGCATGTTTGAAACTGCTTGTTCAGGAAGTCGCTGACATCTCTATGGTGTTGCAGGTAAGTGGGATTTTCTACATCAAAGCACAGAATTGTGATAACAAGTACAACTAACACAGCTTTGCTAATCGTGTCTGTGCTGCGTGAGTAAGTACACAATTTGGATTAGACTGCTTAAATGAAATTCTCCTCTGGGTCAAGAGCCTGAACAAGGTCAATTCCCACTTATATCCCATTTGATTCTCACAAGAATGTTTCAGTGGGATTTAAGTGGTTTGCAGCCCTAAGGCTGGTCACATACAACAGTGAATTTTACTCCCAATGCACTACGGTTGGTATAAAGCTAGGGACACGTTCTGTAGGGACCTTCTCTTCATGTCAGTAACCTAGTGGATGTGTCCCCATGATTTTACGTTGTCATTAGCTTTAATACTGTAGTGTAGGTAGTATGAGTGGAGTTTCATTGTCTAATATTCCCCTGCAGGAATGGCCATGTCTGAACCATCTCCTGAATAACCTGGGACAGCTACTGAGAAAAAAGCTCTGCCCACTCACTTCTATTTCACAAGTGCCCAATAGCATCATTTAGGCAGACAAGGCAAAGCACCATGTTAGGCAAAGCAGTCTCAAATGTCTCAAACTGAGACAGAGAGCCTGAGAGCAGCACTGAACATGTGCTCAGGACCCATCTACTCTGCCTAATTGCCAGGTTTTGGGTTCAGGCAGAGCAGGAACCAGTGAGAAGGGCTTGTTTTTTTGGCAGTAATCCTAGGCTTGGCAGAGAGAGGGTACATATATGTGGTCAAGAGGAACCAGTTTTATTGTTATGTGAAGAAATAAAATATACAGTATTGGAACTGAAATTCTAGCACTTGAATACTGAGACTTTGGAATTTGATGCTTTTTTCCATTGAGTGGAAATCTTCCAACAGCATCTATAGAATATAGTTCTCTACAATGACAGTGAGTCAACACAAACAGCAATAATAAAAAGCAGAATGTTTTCCCTCTTAGGACTCATAAAACTACAAAATGAAAAGCAGACCATTGTCTAATTAGGAACTAGAAAGGCTGTCTTTGTACGGTCTTCTTGCATTTTGGTTTGAGCTTGTCATATTATTTTATTTTTTGGACAGTGGGCAAGGAATGAACCTTCAGTTGGCTTGTTTTTTAAAGAAAGACTTCCCTTTCCTTTCTGCTTCTCCCATCTCCCCCCATCCTGGAAGTAGGTTCTCTAAACATTATAATCCTTGGCTATTTCCCTTTTTGTTTCCCAATCTGTTTATTTAAACCAGTGGTACTCAACCTTTTTGACTCTGTAGGCCAGATGAGTGGCACAGGGCCAGTCTGTGGGCTGGATAGGACTCTGTGCCAGGATTGAGCCCCATGCTGCCTCTGCCCAACCCTGTACACCCAGATTGGATCCTGCACACCAGGATTGAATCCTGGGACTCTGTACTCTCCAACCCTCCCCCTTCCCCCACCCCCAGCCCCATGCTCTGGGATCAGGCCCTGTGTGCCAGGATTGGGCTCTGGCATCCTAGGTTGCCCCTGCCTGGACCCACATCCAAAGATCAGGCCCCTAGATGCTGCTACCTGGCCACCCAAACTCCCTCTGTGTGGCCCAGGATCAGTCCCTGTACTGCCCTGCATGCCTGATCTTGTGTGTAGGGTCATGCTGTCCAGCCTGTAGGGCTTCCCATTTCCATTCTACTTCCACTGGGCATGAGACATAGGTATATCTACCTTCCCTCTATAGCTACCAGTTTTATGTGCCAATATTCAACACAGTAAGTATAGCTATTTTTAAAATGTGTTTGCATTTTCCTTTCTTCCATTCAACTAAAAGCTTAGTTATCTGTATGTTGTCTCTCTCTATGTGGCTGGCACAGCTGGATGGTTCAGTCCAATCTTACCTCTTTCAGTACAGCAAGATTGTCTTCAAAAAGGTCTCTGTTCTCTGAACAAGATTTTGTTTTAAGAAAAGGACTTTGGATAAATACAGAATTGTGTTTCCTGTCCTCCCATTCAACCTCTCAGCAGGCTTTTCTCCTCCATTTCAAAGTAACTGAAATCAAGATACAGTAATTAAAACAGAGAATGAGAATGCGGATGGGTTAAGGCTTTAAAAAGTGTCTGTATTTCATAGCAAGACTTAAATATTTGAAGGGACTGGGATAATAAATGTCAGCTGGGATTCTTTTAAGAGCTTGGAAATTAAAAGATTTATGTAGACTTATGAGGTTTTGTTTGTTTTGGTTTGATTTGGTTTTTACAGTCTCCCCTGCCTCTCACCTCTTCAAACCTGAAGACACAAGGTGGGATGCCCTTCTGGGATCAAGAATATAGGACTAATTGGTGGACAGGATCCAAGCACTCAACCACCCAAGGACTTTGCCATAAATCACTGTCATGTCCTTACCCCATAGTATTGTTCTGAAGATACATTAAAGATTAAGAGGCCGTCAGATGCTACAGCGATGGAGACCATATAAGTTCCATACCTAGACAGAGGTTTTTCTCCCCCTGCTCCCCATTTAAGAGACTGATTTTGAGTCACTAAAAGAAGAAGAGCCTTAGTTCTAAGTGGGGAAAAGGCAATTTTTTCATAGCTTAAATGGCTGTTCCCAGAAGCCATATTAGGAGGGCAGAAGGTACAGAAAAAGACTTGTCAGGCCTGGAACCACTGATAGGAGCTAACACCTTCCACTAGTTGCTCAATGCTGCAGTATCAGCATGCTTCCAGGCTTGTTGCTGGGGAGGATCCAGGAATGAATTATACTGCCTCTGGCAGAGAAAGGAAGAAAATGGAGCCATCTGCTGCCACCAGCTCCAACTTCAGCTGCTCAAGGGATCAAAGGCTCTTCTCTCCAAATTCCCTTAAACCAGCAGTTCCCAAACTCTGACAGATTACGCATCACCAATTTACAATGATACAACCTTAAATACCACCAGCACATTTTTCAGTTCAACCTTAAGTACCAGCAGTGAATTTTTGTCATATAAAGTAATTATAATAAATCTGTTGCTGCATACCACTGACAGGTTGTTTGTGTACCACTGGTGGTACGCATACCACAGATTGGGAACCACTGTCTTAAACTCTAGAGAAACAATTGGCAGCTCCTCTGGAAGGACTCTCTCTTTTCGGGCCATCTGCTGATCCACTGTCCACGAGTTATTTTTCTGGTCCTTACCTTATCAAAGGAGCACATGCAAGATTGAAGCTGGGTCCTGTAGATCTCTGTAATCTAAATTATTATGCTGCCATGGTGTTTTGGGGAAAAAAGGTAAATGACAGAGAATAAGGAAAACAAAGTTATTTTGGTAAATGTGATATATTTTATTAGGCCAACTGGATAGTTGGAAAAATTGTTCTTTGCAAGCTCTGGGGCACAGGAGCCCTTCCTTAGGCATAGCCTGTGCACGTGTGCCCGAAAGCTTGCAAAGAACAATTTTTACAGCTATCCAGCTGGTCTAATAAAAGATATTACATTTATGCAAATACCTTGTCTGCCTATGTCCTTAGACTGACACGGCTACAACTAACAGCCAGAGAATAAGGCTGCATTTATTCATTAAACTTTCCTCCCATCACCTTAGCTATGCACACAGTTTTGCAACTTAATTTCCACTTCACTTCTTCTGCTAGTAAAACCAAGACAAACAAACCGAACCCCCCCCCCATTACTTTAGAGAAGTCAAGAAGCTGTTGTAAAGGGTGATGGTAACAGCCACCATCCAGCCAGCCATTCACAAGGGATCACAGAACAATGTACTCTAGCCTTGTCTGCTCCCCTGTGCTCCATTACCTTCAGTGTGGCCCAATGCCAGGGATTTTGGGGCTAAGGGGGAGACAGGAGTCAGCTCTGTTGGGTCTGTGTTTCCTGCAGATTCCATTATGCCAAAAAATCCTTCTTAAAATCCCTGGCTGCTTTCCAGCTCCTAAGGTCTGCTAGCATGATGCCAAAGTTCCCATATCACAGCTCGTTGATCTAGCCCAGAATGCCTATCAGTAACTAGAGCAGTGTTAAGTACTTTCATAGTTTAATTCCAGATCCCTCTATTCAGTTCATAAATCTTTTCCATATGTTTTCAGATCCTCCCTGTCCTGTGTTATATACATTTTTCTTTAAAAGAGGCAGTCCTGGGGAAGTTAAACATCTGAAAACAAAGGGTGTTTGTTTCCGCTTTGGGTGCCCAGACTGGACTTGCTTGGAGCTGCAGGGGGGCGATCCTGAGCGCAAGACTCCCCGGCTTCCTATCTCTTTTCTTTTCTGGTTCCCACCTGTCTAAAAGTCTCTTGCTTTTGTCTAGCTCTCTTCCTGATTTCTTTCTTGCATTTTTGCAGTTTTTTTCTTCTTTTTCTCTGTTCTCTGCCACCTCCCCATTTTACTTCCAGTTTCTCTGCCTGCAAGTTGCATTTGTCTACCTTGCGGCTTCTTTCTTTCAAGATAGCTGCCAACAGGAGTGTCTGCTCAGAGCTCTGAGACCTCCTCCCTGTTTTGTGAGTCTTTCTCTTCTTGTTTGGTTTCCCTCCCCAAAACAGTCTGACCCCTTTCCCACTGCAGTCCCCCACTTTTCATTATTTTCCCTGCCTTTTTCCCCTTTTCCCAGCCCTTTCTCCTGCAGTCATCCTGTCCTCCAACTCCCTCTGGTTTTGTTTCCCCTCCCCCCACCCCTGCAGCTTTCTGCTATTTATTGTTTTCCCTTCCCTTCCCTGACACATTGCTTACCCTTCTCTCTCCCTGGGGTTAGTTAGTTTGTTTGTTTCCAGCTTCTTTGTTCCCTGCCAGGAGAGGGCTGCCCATCCCCCCACCCCTCTGGCTCCTTGCAGGGTTAACCCTTTTTTTGCTGGAATGGCTCAAGGCATCTCCCAGCAGGTCACGGCTGTGGCTTCAGCCCCTCTGGACCAAAGCTTTGGTCTCTGGCTTCATGCCCCTACCTCCATTGGAGTGGAGGGGTGTGCTGCTGCTGTGGGGGTGCTCATAGGCTGCAGGCATGTCCTCTATGCTGTCCAGGTGAGTTCAGTCCCCATCATCTTCCTCAGCTCCCCTAATTTCATGAATGAGGTTATGGTAGCAAGTGTGTTGGTCAGGGGTGTTTTGTGCCTCACAACACCTCTAGACACACCAGCCGTTCATGTAATAGCCTCGAACATGTCTCCATTTCTTTTGGACAATGACCTCATGAACCACCTGTGCCCTTATGGCATGGATACAGTGCCAGTCCATAGACTGCTGCTTGGCAGCAAGGTGCCTGATCTCCAGTACATCCTGTCCTTTAAAAGGCAGCTCTTCATACTGCTTAACAGGGAGGGTCAGAGTTTTCCTCAGTCCATGTCCTTCATGATTGACAGGCAGCGTTATGAGGTCTACCCCACCATTGGGAACACCTCATGTTTTTGCTGTGGTAGCAGGTCCCACCTAGTTACCCAGTGCCTGAAGAAGAAGCCAGCCACAGCAGAGTCTCTTGTGGCTGTACCCGATAGTGGCTCATCCACCACTGGTGTGGCAGCTCTGTTGGGTGGTGGGGAAGGGCCTTCCACCTGGTCACCCCGTTTCATCAGAGTCAGCTGGCTCTGTGCCAGTGTACCTGGCCCCCCCTTACCCTTCCTGTTCAGGGGAGGATTTGGCTCTCAGTGCCTGACATATACAGCTCCTCCTTCTCAGAGTTGGACTTTGATTCTGCCTCTGAGGATGAGTCAACAGAAGTCCTCCCTCAGGAAGTAGCACCCCCGGAATTAGCTAAGGTCCCCCCTTCAATAGGGAATGTCCCCACCCTAGAGGAGGAACCTGTTCCTGCTTCTGAGGAACCTCCCTGTGCTGGCTACTCTGTTGAATACCTCATAGATTTTCTAGATAGTCCTGCTGGGGTAATGTGGCTGTTGCTTAGGAGAGGTAGGTGGTGCCTGGTGATGTACAGGCTGTCAAAACGTGCCATGCAGAGCCCGCCAGTGGTCGCCTTCAGTCAGGTATATTGCCTTGCATCAACATGGAGATGGTGCCAGATATTAACAAGGTCTGCTGCCTCCAAAGCAGTCCACAGCTTCTGGGCTGAAGATGGATGGGGCTCTGGCCTGTTTCGGTCAAGATGCGCATCAACTGTGCAATTAAAGTCCCTGCCCAGGTGGAGAAGGTTATTAGCATCAGCTGTGCTCTGCAAGATGTCAGCCAGTGTCTCAAACAAGGTGGTCCATTCTCATCCAGCAGCAGTAGGCGCATAGATGTTAATAAGGAGGAGGTGATGTTGTACAAATTGGATGTGAACGGTAAGCAGGCAACCAGGGATGACCTCTTGGGCTACCTCTGAGTCAGGTGTCAGCTATGGTGACAGAAGGGTCATAACCCCTGTGCTATGACTGAAAAAACTGTGGCCCTTCCAGGTGGCATGCCAGTCAGCTTGATTACCTGTCACTGAGAGAAGCCAGAGACTAGTCGACCTGGTGAGCAAGGTGGCTGCCTTCCACCTGCAAGCCCTCTAGCGACTCCTTTATGGCAAGAAGCACCTACCCTCGCAACAACTGGCGTGCTGGTTCCTACAGAGGGTAGGGACCCTCTGCTTCAGCTGGGAGCTGTTCCTGCTAGACCTTACACTCCTGAACTGGGTGGTGCTTCCACTCTTTTACTGAGGTGTGGTACAAGCCTGGCATGCCACCTTCCACCTCCAGCCCTGGGCCTGGCACCTGCATTTCCTGCAGCTGCTGAGGGAGCCCCTGGTGCACAACCAAGCCCTGCAGTGCCCTGTGCCAAGACTGGCCTCTGCCAGCCTCACAGCTGCCCCCATCCAGGTGCACATCCTCCTCCTAGGCCATCTCCTTGACCCCACTTGGTCATCCTGGCTCTCGCCTGAGGCCCTGACCACCCAGCTAGGCATGCGCTCTGTCTGCAGCATGGGCCATCTTCTGCATGACATCCAGGCTGCCCTCCCACTGGAGGCATGAGCCACCTTAGGCCATCTCTGGGAATGCCAGGTTCCCCACACCACAGAAGCCCTGCATGAGGCTTTTCCTATGCTACCACTCGCCCTGGTTATGGTCGACAAGCTGGCCAGCGGGCCTGGCACCTTACTGATGCTCCCCATGCCTCCTGACTGTGACACGTGTTGTCCCTTTGTTTCTCTGTTGCATAGAAGCCTTTTTGCCTAGATGGTTCATGTCCACCATGCCCAAATGCTTGCGGGCTGCCCCGATACACCATGGCGACAGCACCTGTGGATGCCAGATTCTCCACCAGCCCACCCAACTAAGGGCACATTGTATAAGACGCCAACCACCAAGAAAATTGGCAACCTGCAGTGGTGGTTGCTGCACAGCATCCTAGCCCCTGACATGTTTGTGTCCCACTTTGACCCAGCCGCCTTGAGGGCCTGCCCCTTCTGCCCTGGGGGCATTGCGGAGAACCTCTTTCATGCTTTCCTCAACTGTCCCTGCCTGCAGCCACACTTTCTCACCCTCAAGCAGCTGCTGCAAGCGCTGGGCAGGAGATTCTCAGAGAACACCTACGTGTGCTCCTACCTGTACCAGGCGGCTGAGCAGGCCACCATCTGCCTGGCCAACTTTGTACTGGGCCAGGCCAAGATACCCATCCTCAAGAGCCACTGCAACCGGCTTGCCAGGATTGGCTCAGACGATGTCCTGCAGCTTTTCGGCCTCCTGGTATGGGTCCGCCTCTCGCTGGAATTCGAGCATGCTGTATTCCGGCAGGTGGTGCCCACCTTTGAGGCACACTGGGCCCTTGAGGGAATGCTGTGCCACGTGGAGAACAGCCATCTCAAATACGCACTCTGATGTCATGATTGGTCAGGCTCAGGCTCATGACTGAGCAGGCTCAGTGTTGACTGTGACTCCCAGTTCATGCCACACCCTGCACCGTCACCAGGCTGCTTTTTGCCTTTTTCTTTGTGTGGGAAGTTGAAGGGTTTGTCACGTGCATGATTGGACAGAGCAGGATAGGAATCGTTTGTTTATAGAGGGCTTTGGTCTGTATGACCGTGTGGCCGGTGTCCCGACTGCATAATGGCATTGTTAGGCACAACGTGTAATATAGTGAAGGTGTCTGTCACGGTGTGATCTTATGAATGCAATGACATGGTGCTCTTGGTTTGATGGTAATTTGTCTTTGCTTTGTATACTGGACCCGGACCCCGGAAAGGCCAACTTTTTGTACCCCAAACACCTGCATAAAGTAGATAAAAAGTCAAAGTCCTTCCTTCCTTCCTTCAGATATGACTCCCAACCAGAGCCTAACTACATGTGGCTAGTCTGTATGTGTAATAGCAAAGGTATTTGAATCAAAATGAAGTTTGCCTCATGACTCAGTTAAATTAAAATGATACTTAAATGTGCTTTTTTCCTTAGATTCCCAAAGTTGCTCTCCCTTGCCTTTTACACTATTACAGTTGGTCTCATTGTAAGTAAACACAATCCTCAATCTAGCATCTCTCAGCGGTGTTTCAGCATTACAAACTGAAGTAAATAATGACAGTAATCACTCTACTGACTTTTTCTGAAAAGGAGGGCCTGGTGCTGCCAGATGTCATATGACAATAAAATGTAAGAATTGCCATTTACTGGGTAAGACCACAGGTCCATCTTGCCCAATAGCCTGTGTCAGACAGTGGCTGGGAGGGGATGCTGAAAGGGAGAGTGAACAGGGTACCACCAGAGTTTTTCCACTGTTCCTCTCTCACTTGCAACCTCCAGCATTTAAGGTCTAGAAAGTTCTGATTCAGAGGTTGCCAGCAGTTTTTGCTTCTATAAGACCTGCACATTTGAAGCCCCTTACCTTTTAATGTCTTGCAAGGCGTGTTAAGCAATTTGTAAAATCTGATCCTTAGTTTCCTAGCATTTTAAACCTCAGGTGTGCTGATGGTTGTGATTTACCAACTACCATTTCACTGATTAACCACAAGAGGGCAATGTCATCCTTAAGTTCAGCGTGTGACTGTTCAGTCACAAACTACACTGCAAGTCTTTAATGACTTTAGCACCCTCCCTCTGTCCTTATTTAACCAATGACATAGTTAACCAAGACAGCTAGATTTTTTCAAATCTCAGTAACTGAGCCAGTAGCACATTGCTTTCAGTGCCAAGGAGGGTATGAACACTATTGTAGCACATTGCGTCCTTACTCATTCTGCTGAAATCTTGATACGGACCGTATAAATATATTTCAATAAATAAAATATCTTAGGGGCTTAAGGCTGATAAATTCCAGAAAATAACGTTCAGGGCTGGAACTACACCCTTAAATCACAAAGTGCCTGGGTAAATGTAAAACATTGCTAATTCAATGTGTGGGTGAGGAGGGTTACAAGGAGATATAGGACCCATGTTCAGTGTTCCAGTATTTGTTAATTTATATCAGAATCTTGATATGAATGCAGGCATTTTTGGATGTATAGTTAGCTCTTTCTTTTAGGCTTCAAAAGAAAACTAATGGAGGCTTACACTCATGCAGTATTTGAGAGACTGGGTAGCTCATTTGGGATCATTCTGGTCCTCTTGGTAAACATAAGCATCTCATTTAACTGTATCTTTTTAACATCCACTTTTTATTTTCTTTGTTACAAAGCCAAAGTGACAGCCTTTTCACAAGGCTATCTCCGCCATTTTGCAATGTAGTGTGATACTGTAGCACAAGTGTGATACTATAGCTTTGCATTCCTCCATATTGCCCTCTCCTCCCATTATGATGTCTCTTCTGCCATTCAGCATGTATAAAACAAATGCCACTCTATTTGATAGACCACAATGGGAGACACTGGTAGATGAGGTAGCTTTGTATGTTACAGGAAATACTTAGCATTTCTCAAGATCAAGCCCTAAGTGCCCTACCCAAGGGAGTCTGTGTTACATCCAGGGTTAGAAACCAGGGCTTCCTGCTCCTAGCCTTGTACACAGAGACAGTCATTTCTAAAGGAAATTGTAGTCAAGATAAAAAATGGGAACCTGAAATATTAAGTATTGCAAGTCACATTTAAAAAAATGCTCCAGAACACAGAAGTTGAAACTCCCCTCTAAAAACGCTTTAAACTAATTTATGGCATGATTTAGACGTCTTACTATGCTTGTATAAAAATAAAAGAATTGTAAATTGGCAAACATTTTTCTCTCTAGATATTTGTGGCATATGATAACACCTAGCTTCTAGGATCAGATAATTTAAAACATTTAAAAAATGTAAAATAAACAAGCTCAATTTGCTATTATCTTTCCCTCCACCACTTGAATGTGCCTACTTTCCAGTTTTTATGGCTCAGGTTAGCAGGTGGAATGCATTTTGCACATTCTTTTAGGCTGACAAAGGTGTCCCTCTTATTTTCCTCTAACACTGCACAAAGTGCTCCACTATGTCTGCAGCTGTGTTGCTTGGGAGTGGACCCTATGATGGTAATGTGAATAATATTACATAATAACTATGATGCTACTGTCTCTTTATGCTGCTCTCGTTGTAAGGTGGTATACAGATGAATGCCACATGATTCCACAGGAGGCAGTTCATCCTGTGGAATGTTAAACATGGTGCACCGTTTCCATTATATAGTCACTGCGAATTCAATGTTGGGCTCTTTTTTTCCTAAAATATGGACTAGAAACTTTTTCAAGTCATGCAACAAGTGCCAGGAAGGAGATTTCAAGGTGTACTGATAGTTTGTTAGCAGCATCCTGTCCTTTAGTTTATAAGATCTTGGCTTAGAAGTGTGGAACAGTTTAGTCATTTGTATCATGTTGACAGTTGTATTAAATCTTGCCATATTGCAGTATTTTGTGCAAAGACCTGCAGTTTGCATGCAGTTTTCAAGTTGTACTTAAAAGATGGTAAATATGATGCGAGGGACCCTGCGCTAGAATTGACAAGGTGAGCTATTATAGACGTATCAAAAAACCTCATACACAGATAAAACTATTGATCCATTTTAAATGTAACACTCTTGTGCTGTCAAACATTAGCCAAATCCTTGCTGCTGCTGTTCAGTACTGACTTGATACCCATTGAAATAAAACTAACTGCAATTGGAAATGTGATAGCCTCAAAGAATCAAATGGTTTTTATGTTTGGGGTTTTGTAATCTAGGCATGGTTGGACCAGACAATTCTGAACACATACATCCTTCAAACTTCTTTACATTGGGCCAAATCTTCAGTTGATGCAAACTGGTGTATTTCCATTGTCATACAACAGAGCCTTACAATGGGCCTAATTTACGCCAGTTGGGAAGCTGGAACCTCCCTGTGTTCTTTTCTTTGTTACAGAAGACCAGCACAGGAAATAATTGTTCTGTAAATAGCAGTTATGAAAAATGAACATATTAAAAATGAACAGATGGATTTTATTAGGAAATAAAATTGTATTTGATGAAAGGCCTGTTAGTTTTTGCTGTCTTAATAGGTCCATCTAACAGAAGACACTGAACACAATGGATATTTAGTTTCAGGAATTTCTTTAACATTTCTAAATCAAAACCAGGTTCATACAATAAATCATTTTGTCTCCAGTAGTAAAAGGGTTCTTAGTGACATTGGTACAATACTGCCCTGTAAATGATGTAACTTGGAATCTGCCTTAGGAAAAATTAAAGCCTCACTGGGCATGTCTACACATGCACTTTAATGTGCAGTAGCTTATTTTACTATGCATTCAAGTATTGTAACAAATGTAGTTATGGTAATGTGCAGTAAAATAGGCTTCTGTGAATTAAGTGTCACTTAGAAACCATGCATATTTCTTACTGTGCATTAATGTAGCTTAATGTGCATTGCTTTAGCACCTTATCTCACTTTTGTGTGTGTTCCAGAGGTGTGTGTGTTGGGGGAGGAGGGCGGCACTTCAATTAGAGTGGCTGACCAAGAGCTGCTCTAATTAAAGTTCCACAGCGTCTTGTGTATCTATGTCCCCACACTTAAAAATGGCAGCAGGGGTGCTTGAACTAGAGCTCGTTCAATGAGCTTTAGTTCAAGCACCCCGCAACCATTTTTAAGTGTAAGGACCTTGATGCACAAAATGCAGGAAGCTGCTGGAGTGGAGTAATTGCCATGATTCAGCAGACTACATTAAATCAAATCTGCTCCAACACACTGTAATCACAGTGTGTCGGAGCAGCCTCTAGGCTCATGTACAGGCAACCTTACACTGGAGGTACTAAATTTAATGTGCATTAGAAAAAGTGCCTTAATGCACATGTAGATTTGCCCACTGTGGTGTCATTAGGCTGTACTCTCCTGAACCAAAGAGTAGCAAGTAAATTCTCCAATACATCTCACTTCTGCTCCACATACTTTAATGCAGTTTTTCCCAACTTTTTCCAGCCCAAGGCACACTTACATTAATAAAAATTTTCTGCGCCCACTTGTTAAGACATTCCCCAGCCTCGTACCTATTGTAGCTAATTGCCATGGCAAAATTCCATGGCACACAATAGTGACGGTCATGCCATGCTAGTTGGGAAACACTGCTTTAATGGGTAATACTGTTAAGAATCAGCACCCACTCTTCTGCTCCCATAGTCAGTTACTATTCTTCTCCGCCTCCTGGTTTCAGCACCGTGGTAGATTCTGGGGACACAATGTGGGATGGCCAGAGCAGTGATGCTCTGCTAATTCTCAGAGAGTAGATGGTCACTTCAGGATTGATGGTTACTGGCAACTGTTGTCTATTGGCAAAATGTAGAGCAGCTCCTAAAATACTCTAATGCAGCGTTGCTACCCAAAAGTGGGTTGCAAGAATATATGAAAGGGATGCCAACAAACTTAAAAAATAGATTCTCCTTCAAAGAAGAAAAATGTGGGGAAATGTGGCTTCTCCCTTGCAGGCTGATAAAGATCCAGCCTGCAAGGGTCTTCTTGGGCTCTACCATGCCCCACACCCCTCATGCCCCACACGCCCCCACCCCACACACTGCAGAGCTGGAGCCTGGGGGCAGCAGGTTGGGAGTGAGAGGCCAGCTGGCTGTTTTCTACTTAAACTACTTACTGGGTCAGGACTTGCCATTGATGTTTACAAATGGGTCCTTGTACAAAAAAAAAAGGTTGAGAACCAGCGCTCTAATGTATCCCCCAAGAGTGGGGCTGCAAATTATAGCTATGCAGCTCAGAGAAACATTTTTTCTTTTGCTCCCTGAGCTTCTCTGTATCTGTAGTGCATAACTTGCTGATATAGATTTGCTCAGTTTTTAAGCTGAGTGCTAATAGTCTGTAAGTGCCTCTTTGTCTTTTTTTGTTCGGAAGCAAGAGCAGATACAGGAAGCTACAGGACATAGCCTTCCAGGAAGCTCCTCTAATCAAGAGCATCTTCTTCTTTGAGTCTGTTTCTCACTCTCCCTCCTTAAAACCAACTTTGCTGTCCCTGAAGGATATTTCTGGATCCATGGCTGTTTCAAAGCAAACCGCTATCAACAAACAGCTTGACTTTCCTCTTCACCTTCCTATTTGGAACCGTACACTTCAGTAAATATGCTCAGGTCAAAATAGTCCTTCACAGTTTTTAGGTTTGCATAGAACACCTGTGCAGGTTTTCTGCGCCCTATGACCACCTGAAAGTCAGAATTGACTGTCAGACTGAAAGAGGAGGAATAGGGGCAGGCATTATCTTTATTTTTTTCTGGTATATTATCATACTGAAACAATTCTGAACTATGCTATGATTTCCTGAAGGGGAAAGGAGCAGACTCAAAGGGTGAGGGAGAGGTAATGGTGCACAAATTACAAAGAAGCATGAAAACTTTTGAAAAATATTCTATTAACCAAATGCTGAATGTAGTGTTATTTTTGTTGTCAAGTCCATTAAGGACAGTCTTTATAGTCCAGTGGTGCTGTCCATATCCATTGCATGTTCAATTTAGTATAAAAATGCAAACCTTTAGGCATTTATACATACTTCACTTTGTTCCAAAACTCCTACACCAGCGTTGCTATGAAATTGGAATTACAATATTCCCATCTATGAGTAAATGAGCACACAGCTTCCCACTTCAGCTGCTGAATTCAAGAACAAATTACTGTTTCCTTAGGAGCTTTTACAAAGACAAAGTAAGGCTTCCCCAGATCTCACCACATCTCACACTTCACAGAGGGTACACCTGCATAAGATATTTACTGCAGTGGACTAATTAGCTTCAAAGTAAACATCACACATCTACACGTGTAGGGCTATTAGGCTGGAATAAACTAATTAACTCTGCAGCAGGATAGTACTTTTTTTAGATGGTGTCGTTTTTATGCAATGTGGAATTGAACTGAACCTGGATTAAGATGTTCCTAAAATGTCAGCTCAGAGATATAACTAGCAATTTTGGCATCTTGGGCAGGAGGTGCCAAGCACCAGAGAGTGGGGTGGGCAGGAGAAGAGAGACAATCCATGCACTTACCTGCTTGCACAGGAGTTTGCTTGATACAAGTATAGTCTTCCTCCAAAAATACTACCAAGTCTCACATCCTGGCTTCCTCCATTGCTTTCTGTAACATTTTCCACACTTTCTTGTGTGTACCACAAGAATTAGAAACTCCCTTTCCATTCTTTCCTTGTTGAAAGTCTCTTCTAGTGTGTAGTAGAGTTTCCTATTGAAAGGGATCAGAACCGGATTAGTACATGCATGTTAATGGCCTGACATGAGGTCTCCAGGGAAAGAATGCATGTCAATGTAACTCAGAGCTCCAACAGGAATTTTCTTGGTTTAGGAGATTTCTTGATAGGCATGTTGGAACAAGTGGTATATGGTAGCCTATTTGAATATAGAAGGATGCACTTTAGGTAAACCTTGTGTCTTCTTGAGAGGTGAACTATGATTTGGGACAAAGACCCTCTTTTCACTCATATGTGTGTCCCACTGTAGGAAGGTGCGAATACTAATTGGACCCTTTCGCCGTGTCCAGATGAGCACGAAAGTTTAGTTCCCCAGAGACAACTTGCAGCGGGATACCTTGTGTTGCTGCTAGTTGTCCCCAGGGAATGCCCATGTCATGTGCCCCCTAGCACATAGCAGGTTAACCTGGGTGGGGTAGGGGAGGCTGGGGCCAGCACAGTTGTTGGGCCTTAACTGGGGTTCTTGGGGCCAGGGAAGTTGCAGCCGCATCACTCCTGCAGCTGGAGTGAGGCTCTGGCTGGCCAGGCTCCAGTTTTGGGCAGCGCACATTGTCACGCATGTGCCGTCCCACTTTTTTTGTGCATGGGGTTTTTTTAAAAAACCCAGGCTGCAAGGTAGCAGCGTGGAAAATACCTGAATGTGCAGTATGTGGTGCCTCAAGCGGGTGGCGGCACCACATAGCGCACGGCCACACTCATCTGGATGCCTTGGAGGCCAATGCAACCACAACAATGTATTACTCCTGTAGAACAGATTCATATTTAATGAAAATGCCCCGTAGTTTATAAGAAAAATTCAAAATGTTGGTGTGACTTAGAATAATCTATAGGAATAAATTCCCTCCAAAATGTAGCCTGTGGGCTTACATGGAAATTTGTTTTGGTTTTTTTTTGGGGGCATGTGGGATGCACCAGCATTCTAAATATAGCATGGACATAAGAAAGAAATGTCATGACCTTTATTATACACAGTTAACCACCACCCTTCTTTCTCAGACAGTTTTATGAAAGCAGTGAGCTCATCCTATTGTGCTAACTTACAGATCTGCAGACTCTGTGGCACTCCCATTTGTTTCCTGCAGGGAAGCGCTATCAGTCTATGAAAGAACCACTTCAGTTTTTAAAAGTTAGTGTTGAACTGGAACTGGCAGTGTACAATTTCCACTCACGGCTACACTCGGGCATAGGTAGGACTTGTCTTGTGACTCAAAGGGCACTGAAAGTGCTTAGTTTGGGAAAGGGAAGCAGCACGATCTGGTGAGCAGGAAACAATAATGGAAACAGACTCGCCAGTTTCTTGGTGGTCTCTGACATTCACTTGATGTGTATTCATAGCGATCTTCCATGCAAAAAAATAGGAACAATGTTTTCCCACCTCAAAAATACTTTCAGATCAATGAACACTAAGTGAGGTTATCACAGATAGCACTCTCAGGGGACAGAACAGAGCTAGGGTGTCAAGTTTCCCATGGCCAAAAATTAGAAATCTTTTCTGAAGCATAATGCATTTTCCCCTCCTTGGTTCTGATATTCTGCTCCATCCTCTCTCTCTCTCTGACTTTCAAAGTGGTTTTGATATATCAATAACAGAGCATCGCATTTTAAAAATGGAATAATTAAATCATGGGAAAAAATTAAGCAGCAGCATTTTTTTCAGCTGCACATAACAGCACACTTCCCCCGCCCCAAGACCTACCTGTACTAGTCCTCCGGAGGAAGCTTGCAGTGACACTTATCTCAATGACACTTAGTCCTGATTGGCGCAGGAGCCAGATGAGCAGTTTTACTGTTACCCATAAAGCCACAATAACATATGTGCCCCAAAGTGAAATCTGGAAGACACACTCCTGTTCAAAAGAAAGAACTATAGTTCATTATTTAATGTCAAGAACCTGTGTTTTATTATTCACGATTACAAGAAAGACGCACTCAATGCATGCAGCAAAAACAATACAAAACAAAAGAAGCTTTGATAATATTTCTTCTGAAGATTCTCAGTTAAAATAAGCTGATAAGCGCTGCTTATGGCTCAAGTGCCAGAGTCTTAGTATCACTAACGCCCTGTACAAACATTTATTTAGAGCAGTGAAAAATGTCCATCACTAGAAAAGACTTCGGGAGACGGTGCAGTTTAGATCTGCACCTGCCCCCTGTCCCTGCTCTGTCCTCCTTCCCAACCAGGGTGAGTCCAGTCTAGGGGAGGTGCAGACTGCTTCAGCGCTCTAGTTCCTGAAGTGTCTCCCAGGCACCAGTAGTGAACCAGAGGGAGCAGAGCTGCCTGCTTCTTCCTCTGAAGTTCCTGGTGTGAGAAGCAGGTGTGGGGGGGTTAACCTACTGCTCCAGTTTCCTCTGGTTCACTATTGGTGCCCGGGAGACAAGAAGACTGAGCCCCATGGGAAAGCTCCCACCTGGTCTACACACCTGGGACACCCCTAACGCAGGGAGAGCCTCCCCATGCCCTGCTCCCAGCTCTGCCAGCTTCCAATTGTCATCCATATTGTCCAGCTGGAGGGTAGTGCAGTAAGGCAATGCCATTGGGGGGACTTGTGAAGACTTTCCCCGAGCCTGCCTCCCAGTCTTGCCAGCTTTTGAATCACTACCTTGCCTGCCAGCTGGGTGGTGCAGGAGGCAAGGGGAAGCCTGTAGGAGCCAGCAAAGCCCCCTGCCTCTTCTCAAAACCAAGAACTAACCAGTTTGGGAAAAAGGTAGGGGTGGTAGCTGCTACACCCTCCCACTTCTGGATAGATGCTGAAGTGGGGGAGAACAGCCGGGCAAAGCCTTCAGCCCATTTCTCAGTTCAGGAGCTCTAGTGCCTGGGAGCTGAGTGGAAGGAGTGATGGGGCAAAGCTCCTAGCCTCCTTCTTGCACCAAGGACTCTATTGTGTTAGGAGTTAGCAGGAACAGCTGGAAGCTGCAATTCCCCTCCCTTCCTGGTCTAAGTGACAGGAGGGAGCAACTGCCCTCATGCCGTCACCAGACCTGGGGATGCCAGTCTTAGCAAAGGAACCTTTTCCCTGGCTCCAATGCTTCTAGTCCCCAGGAGGAGTTTAGCCAGGGGAAACCTTCTTTGTCCTGGGAGAAATTCTCCTGAGATTGACTTCTACTGGTCTAGAGTCAGTTTATTTTTCTCCCATACCAACCATTTTTGGTCTGGGAGAAAAAACATGAACATTTGTACATTTTTGGTTTCTATCTGGAGAATAGTCATCCTCCCAGGAGAAACTGAACATCTGTACATGGCCTAAATTATTCTCTTCCCCACAGGCCACAGCCAGACTATGACAGTCTTCTCTCCAATACTATATAGAATCACAGCAAAGTAGAAATGAAAGACACCACTACTCCAGCCTCCTGCTCAAGGTAGGATAATCCCTGATCAAATCATCCCAGCCAAATGTCCATCTAACTTGCTCTTCAAAACTTCCAGACATGGAGATTCTACAGTTCACTAGGTAGCCTGTTCCAGTGCTGGACTACATGGACTTCTTCCACACAAAGGATAGGCGATGTTCTGAGTTTATACTCAAAGGGCTGGGCTTTGGTTTTTGTACCTGGCCACTTTGCATGGTATAAACAGCTTTAACATGGTTGCAGACACCAGGTATCTACAGGCAAAAAGATGGCAGAAGTGGCTTCATTGCCTCTTAGGCCAATTTCTCCCTACTTTCAGCATAAGGAGAGGAAGGAGGTGATCACTGGGTGATCACTGAGTTCAGTAAAGACAGTCAGGCATGAATAAAAAGAACTAAACAGCTGTCTTTTTATTGTGGAACAGCAGAGAATCCTCTGAAGTCCCCTGCTTTCTAACTGGCTACCACCTAACTAAGGGACCATCTTCCCATTCCCAACTCTTTAAATTTAGGAAAAGTGTTCTGGGAGGCATGGGAAAGGGAGGCTTGGTGAAGCAGGCTTTATACCAGTGGGAACATGTAGTCATGCTAATTTCTGGTGAGAGTGGAAGACCAATGATCATGTAACCACAATTTACTTCCTTAAAGCTCTATTGTCTATTACTTCCAAGAAAAGTTCCAGCATTAAGGAGAAACAGAGCTTTCAGGGTTCTCATGTAATTTTTCCATCCAGTAAGTGGTTGTTCCACATGGGACTGGAAAAGGATTCAGACCTCTGAAGGAGCAGGTCATCTGAGATCTCATCACCCATTATGAAAGAACTTTTTGATTTTCTATGCAAAATGTCTTCAGTGGACCTGAGTCCAGTGTCTAAGGTACGAACACCAAAACCTTACACTCTCCAAAACATTGTCAATGACTAGGAAATGTATTGGCCAGACATTTAATGAATAAGTAGACTGAACTCTCCTACTCTGAGCTAATCCTCTAGCACTGGGTTGAGATATATGTTGGGACAGTACAAAGAAACTTGCATTGCCACTGCTAAGATTGCAGTAAGGAATTCCATCTGAAAGGCTTTCATGCAAGCCTTTTTCAACAGAAACCAGGAAACTTCTATACTTCGTCAGATCTGAGGGCCATCTAATGTAGGATCATGTTGATAACAGTGGCCTCCATACGATGTTCAATGGCCTCACAACATACAAATATGAAATCATCTGTCCTACTCATTAGGTCTCAGGCTTATGAAGTGTAATATCTTTTTTACACAGCTTTTGCCATCATTAATCATGATAACTTAGGATAACTCTTGATAGGCACCCAAGTACTGTTTTCACACCTGATGACCAGAAGCCCCAAGCAACTTCCCTGGTTGCTTACCCGAAAGCAGCTCTACACACACATAAGGTTAGCAAAAGGCGCATCTACACATCACTCTACAGTGACATAATGCTTTGCTACTTTGCTGTATGGCACACTATGGCAACATAGCGATCAGACGGGTCTACATGTGATCGGCAGCTACATCACCATAGTGGTGCCCCATTTTAGCATGCTGCTATGGCAACATAGTGGCCAAATCTAAAAGGAAGTACTAAAGCATGGCGCTATGGCAATGTCACCATACAGCAATGTGTAGATGCCTCCAAATTGTGGTAAATAACCATGCCATTCCACAGCAGAAATGGTTACTAATGGAACATTCCCCCTCTTTCAAGTCTCCTTTTCTAAAATAATAAATATGTAAAGGCACAGCAGTGCTTTTTTCGTTTCATAAACTGCTCTCAGTAGCTAGTTCTTTTTGTTATTATAACCTCTGAGATTGACACAGAGGTGTAAAATCTACAGAGAACGAGCATGAAAAGATATGATAATTTAACAACTGAGAATACACGGTCATTATATCTTTCAGTGTTATTGTCTTGTGCTTCCTGTCTCCATCTAAATCTGAATATAGTATTTTTCTTTCCTCCCCTCTACTACCCGCTCCTCTTTCACTCTGCCTCTCCCCATAACAATCCTGGTATTCGATCAGATGATCTTTTACAAACAAACCTAATATCAGGGCCTTTTCAAAGTAAGCATGTTGTCTTCTTGTGTTACCTAAGAATCAATGGAGGAAATGAAGGGTTTGCTTCATGAATGATGCTGAAGTAATGCAGAAGGAGAAGAAGTCCAATAGACAGTCCATTATGATATAAAGGACTAAACAGAAAGAAGATGTATACAGACCACAGCCACCTGGGAGACTACAGATAAGTCTGGGTGATTAATAATTAGGCAGGCACCTCAGTCACTAGGTGGTAGCCATGATGTCTTTTCTGTTCACTGGGGCAGTAGGGCTTCCTGTTCTCAAATATGAGCAATTCAGATGCAGAATTGGATTTTCATTTTCTATTGCAACTTATTTGTCTGTATTTTGGTGGCCCATTATTATCTGGCTATTCCACACAATTAAGATATGCATTTTTCTAAATAAACTTTCTTTTGAGGGTGGTGAAGTATTGGAACAAGCTACCTAAAGCAACTGTGGAATCCCCATCCTGGGAAATTTTCAAGAGCAGGTTAGACAGACACTTGGCTAGGATGTTAGTCAGGTATCCCTGCCTTGAGGTGGAGTATCCTGCCTTAAGCATGGGACTGAACTAGATGACCTTGTGAGGTCCCTCCCAGCCCTATTTTCCTATGACCTTATGATCCTAGTGTATAAAACATGACTGTTCCACCTATTCAGATCCCACCCTCTGCCACAACAATGTTTGACTTCTCTACTTCCTCCCACAGGCTGACAAGTCCAACCCTTAGTTCTTGTTCATGGTCTGTATTCCTACTGAAATTCACAGTTGGCCAGCTCTTTGTTCTGCTCCTTCTCTTTTGGCCCTCTCCTAGGTAAGCATCATGTACTGAGGTAGAATTAGAGATCAGCACTGGAGTTGATTTACCCACAAACTCCAAAGAAAATTAAAATGCCAGACTGTTCTGGCTGGCATGCAGTCATCTCAGATCTTCTTTATACTTTCACCTGAAATCACCAGGCTTTCCATGGTGCTGCTGTACTGGAAGGGCTAGATACTACTGGCCTTACTCCATCTCGAGTCCATATTATATTCGGTGGTTCTGCAGTACAATAAAAGTAGGTGAAATGTTTATTTTTCATTTTTAAGGAAATAAAAATGATGATTTCATATATGCTACTAAGCATGTTAGGTCCTCCTTGCTTGTTACCATTCTGGTTTTGGTCGTACGTCAGTGGTATTCACAAAATATTGGTTGCTTACCCATAGATAGAAAGCAAGATGTTTTTTTCAGTGGAAATTACTTCAAATTTCATATTAAGAACAAGAAACAGTGAAATAACATTGAGAAAATGTGCATAAGAGAGGGAGTTCCTGTAGTAAATTGTTCTGTAGCAGTCTGCATAGGCTGTAAGACTTTCTGACATGTAAATCTTATAACAGCTCCTCTCAATTACACCCCTATCACTTCCACGTAAAAGCCTAGGCCTTGCATCATACCTTAAAAATCATATTTACAAATCATATAAATAAGTCCAAGATTTAAATGGCTTGTGAACATGTCAAATGTGAATTAATGACATGAAAAGAAAAAAAGCTAGATATGGCAGATTATAAGGAATTTGCTTCCTTAGTATAAATACGTTCAGTACACCTCTGTGTGCTGGTATCAGATTTGAAAGCATGCATGCTACTGATACCATTGTTTGAGGATTGAGGGTGTGGACAAACTGTGTCTTTGGTATGTCAGTGAGCTATAATGTGTTCCAACACTACACTGCTAAGTGGTTGGGGCCAGACTGAGATCCTTTGTGTCTCATCCAGTAAATCACAGTCCTCCAAGGTTAATGAATGTATAGCCAAATAAACAATATTTAACTGTGTGTGCTGTGTCAAAAAATGTACCATTCCCATATCTAAGGCTTGAGTTGTGTTGAGCTGAATGGCATATGCCTTTATTGACTAGCCAACTGATGAAGTTCTTAATGACTCTTGAATCTCCATGTCAGTGGTCAGTAGCCTTTTAAATCTGGGGGCTTGATTGACCCAGTATAGGTCAGAGGTGGGCAGATGGGCAGACTCTAGCACCCAGCTACTGCCACCACCTTTTCCAATGGCAGCATAAGGAAAACACCCACTGCGTCTACTTTTCCCCACAGTGGCACCAGAAAAGCGCCCACATCTGGTGTTTTTCCCCCCATGGCAGCAGGGAGAAGTGACTGCTGCCAAAGTCCCCCTCCACTGAATGCTGCTGAAGTCCCATGTCTGCAGGCTGGATCAAATGGCTCCATAGTTCAGATCCAACCCATGGGCCAAAGATCACGGATTCTTACTCTATGTTATTATTCTTCAGGGTCAAACTAAATTGGAGCTCAAATGTAGGTCAGAGGACTGAAACTCCAACACATGAGAAGCCAGACTAGTCAGTTACACTACAGTTACTCATGCCAAGATGAGAAGAATAAGCAACATGAGTAAATTATTGTACGCTGTAGCTACTGGAGTTTCAAATTTTGGTGGGACTGAATAAGTTGTCTTCGGCTGGTCTTGTTTTCTTATGCCAACAAGGGCTCCTGAATATTGTTCCTCTTACATTTTGGAAAACTCATACGAGAGGAATCTCTGCATGTATCATCATCAGCATTTCTTTACTGTTCTAAATATGGCACAGCAAAAATATTAGCTAGCTGTTTTTTCTGAAGTTATTAATATGACACAGAAATCTCCTTTCAAATGAAGAATTCAGTTTTCTACAAGGTCTTTTTTTAAAATGTTGTTTACGTAATTTAGTTGAAGCAGGCATGAGAGGTCAAATGATTTGCCCAAAGTTCCCCAGTTAATTAGTGACTCTGGGATTAGAAGACTGGCTTTTAGTATCACAATTCTTTACTCTAACCATTAGCTCTGCCTGCCTGAACAAACAGCTTGCATAGCTTGGTAAGAAGGTCAAATAGTCAGGTCAAGTTCACTTTAAACTGTTTGAAGTGCTGGTGGAATGCAAACCCAAAGATCAGCCGTGTATTTAACCAGGAGTCTTCAAATAAGCCAGTGCCAGCACAAAAAGTGGTTGCACGGCAACTTGAAACTGAATTAGTCACAAGCCAAAAACGTGGGAGGCCCTGATAATCTTGTCCTGTATTTCACCATGGTCAGACAATAGATATTTTGCATTCTCACTGGTAAAATCAAATTGTCCCAGCCAGGCACACGAGAATTAGCTGCATAGCTCTATTCCATTAAATGAGTTTTGGGAGGATGTAGAAATCAAACAAACTGCTACAAAGAGCAACAATGGAATAATATTGCAACACTAGAAACAAAATACACATAGAACATTCCAGAAACAAAATTAACAAAATAGTTCAGTCCACACCGGAAGTGGGAGATGTGACTGTAGTCCACGTAGGCAATTCTCAAGCCACTATTCATTTATGGAGGTAGGGACTCCAGCCACCTAAATATATGCCATGGGGGTAGGGCAGGCTTGCATCTAAATTAAGAAGAAATCCCTCTAATTCCCTCATGAATTATTTATATTACAGTATCTTTCTGCCAGGCAGTATAGAAATATGTGTTAAGCAGCAGTTTCCACCTCAAAAGGCTTATAGTATAAATCAACGATTCTCAACCACAGTGCCATGAGAGCCCTCTGGGGTACTGCACAATATTAGCACAGTTAGGTGTTCAAACATAAACACAGTTAGGTGTTCAAAGATAAACCCAGAGATTTTAAATAGGAATCCATGGCAGCAGAAACTTTCTGATCTGTTTTGGCTTAGTTGAGTTCTTTGCAACAAAAGTATTGCTGTTTTTTTTAATAGTCAAAGAACAAATGAAAGCTAAGAGCTAGCACTTTCCAGTGCCTTGAGTCAAACAAGGGGTGCTTTGAGCCTGAAAGAGTTGAGAACCACTAGGGGAAAGGTAATAGTATTGTCTCTCTTTCATCACTGGAGAACGGAGGCACAAAGAAATTAGGGACTGGATGCACAGAGAGTGGTGCCTAAACACAATCTAACTACCACTGTAGGCACCTAACCCCAACCTTTAGATTTTTAAAACCATTGTTCATATTCTATCTAAGCCTGGAGGTACCTAAAATTCCTAGGTTCCTAAGGCTTGTTGTCTATGCTAGGTTTCTACCCAAGGCTGGTAATTAGTTTATTACGGCCAGGTACAGACATTACCCTTGTTCCAGTTTAAGTGGTCAGAAACTCATCTATACCCATAACAGAACAGAAGTTCAGAGCACATAGACTTGTTTAAAATGGTGGATCTTGGTCTAAGCTAGACCTGGATCAATGTAGGATCATACTTAGTGGATCTAGGTTAGACTGGTGAATTGGACTTTAGTACCAGGTCTGCTTGTGACTTAAGGTAGATCACTGTCTGCTGGCATCCCAGGTGTCTTCGCAGGTTCTCACTAGCCCCCTGTCACAGGGAGCCACATGGGCTACAGATGCCTATCACTGACACTGGCTGCTAATGGGGGAATTGGGGAAAAGGGGGCTTGGCTGGGCCCAGCTCCTTGGCACTGCCAGCTCACGTGGCCCTGGGGCTCTCTTTGTAGGCTCCCGCACACACACCCAGGCACCCCCATAGCCATGCAAGCAGGTGCAATGCCAGGGAGCCAGGCATGGACAAACCCCCTTCCCCCATCAGCAGCCAGTATCAGTGACAGGCATGTGCAGCCCACATGGATCCTTGGCTAGCCCAGGGAGGTCATGGGGGTGCCTGGGTGGGTGTGTGGGAACTCACCAGGAGATCCCCATAGCCAGGCAAATGGATACAGTGACAGGGAGCAGACTGGGCTGGAGATGCCCATCACTGACTCATGCTCAGCAATCTCTGACAGCCTGGGGAGGCTGCGGTCACACTGGATGGCATGCTTGAGTGCCCCCAACCTGCTGGCCTTGGCCATGCAGGCAGTCTCACACCCCCCCCACAGAAGGGCAAACTTCTGCTCTGTTCATTCCTGCCCTAAACTAGGGTACTTAGAGAAACCTGTGTTGGTTTGAGCAATTCTGCCTCTGGCTTTTTGAATGCCTGGACCTAGCCTAAGATGGCTTAGCAGGGTCCTGAGAGTGTTCTCCTGCTCTCCAAAGTCAGTGGACCTAAGAGTGGCTCTGAGACACATTTTCAGGACACTTGAAGTCATCTACACTATCTAATTGCTGAGCTGGGGCACATGGGGCCAAGACAGCTTGGCTTTTTTTTCTTAGTGGCAGTTCAGGAATTAGCAGGAAGGTAGTTTAAATATGGCCTGAGTTTCAAAGAGTAGCTTTTAAGCACCTGTATGTCTTCTGGACATGACCAGGATCATGGGTGGGTCTACGATTTTGGAAAGGAGAGTGTGGCAGCAGTGGCCCGCTCTGGAGGGTAATTGTACCCCAGCTCTCAGTCTTCTCCCCTCCACCCTCCCACAAGGGAGGGCAGATTATGCTGCAGGGGTAGCAGCTGAGGGGCTGTTTTTAAGTCCCTCAAGCAGGCAAAAATCTTTCCTCCCTCCTTCCTTGCCCTCCATGCTCAGCTGCAGGTTCACTCCCCTTCCCTCTTATTTCCTAATCTCCTCCATTCGCTGCTGCTGATCTGAGGAATGCCCCCCCCCACCCCAGCCACTTCTTCTCCTGCTGCAGCCAGGCTGCAAGTGGAGCCAGGCTGGACTAAAGCCAGCAGTGGTTCCCTTTGGCTACACCTTCTCCCAGCCTGGCAGGGAACACAGGGGGACTGGGCAGGGAGGAGGGACCCATCTGCTGCTGCCACTACTCCTGGCTGAGCCCAGCTCTGTGCAGAGCCCACTCTGGCTCAGTGGCTTTTAAGTTAAGGTCAGAAAAAGGAAGAACATCGGGAAAAGACTGCCTGAGACAAAAGAGTGTTCATCTCCTCTGTAAACTCCTTGGAAGACTCTTTCAATGCTTCATTTTATAGACAATACAATAGCAAAAGTTCTGTGGCTACATGAACCAGAGCAGACTCTTCGCTCCTTTTTCTCCCTCTGTTATCTTTCTATGGAAGGACTGTAACATTGGAGATAAGCCAACCTATTGCTTTCTCCCCTGTTTTTCTTCCTGTTCTGAAGATCAGACATTTTTATTGAATAGCTGGAACTGTAACAACAGCTGTAGCTTTCCCTGTCTTCTTTTCCCCCTCCCTTCCTCTTTGGTGTTTTCCCTCTGGGCTTACCCCAAAGCCCACTTAAGTCAATGAGAGTCTATATGGAAGGCCCTCTTCTAGGAAGAGCTCATTTTTTAAATTTCAGGTTGTGAGACTTTGTCAGCAGGAGTCTGTCTCCTAGTAGGAATGGTGGGAATAGTTATGACATCAGACGTAAACCAGCCTTTTAACTGCTTTTACAAAAAACAAAAATTTGTGACTGTTTTGCTCTGAAGCATTTGACTTTGCTTTTCCAGTATACTGTACTCTGTAAGAAATTATCCAATTACTTCCAAGCAGTAAAACTGTTTTGAAAAATGCTGTTTAAAAATAACCAGAACAAAGTGCAGTTATTTAAACCTGAAGTTTAGTCACAAATAACCCGCAGTAAATAAACTAAAAAAGGAGACGACCATTTTCCACCATTGCAAACATCAAGGCACTGTTCTGTCAGACAGTTTGTTTCATGCCTAGAACCAAACTAAACATTACCAAAAAAGGAGAGCTGGGGAGAAGGGGGTATTCGAAATCAGAGATCACTTATACAGCTGTGAGAATCGTCCAGTTAATTCTCTCTAAAACCTAGATGGAAAGGAACCAGAAATATAAAACTCCAAATGGAAACTCAGAAAGTGAGACTTCATTTACGTACTGTCAGGACCACAAGGTAACAATTAACAGAAAGTGAAGCAAGTCATTCATGGACCGAAGTGCTAAAGATCAAAAATCTTACATGTAATGGCATGAAAATACTTACGTATTTTCCTCTGAGTATTGCTATAGAACAAGACTCAGTTGAGATGATTAGACATGATTTATTTTGATCATGAACGTAATGTAGCAGAAATAATGGAGAAGAAATCCTAGTAGAGTTACATCAGATACAAAACATTCCATGTTCAAACAAAACCTGTAAACGTTAGGAAAGAATCCTAGGCTTAGAAAAAGGTCATAAAGCCAAGTAAATGCAGAAAATAAGGTGAGTTACAAATGCTTTTAATTTACCCTGTACTATTGGAGAATGGAATAATTTCTTAAGCCACTGGCTGCAAAATGCTGTTGACCATTATAGGGATAGACTATATAAATAGTTGCATGCTCCAGTCTATAGCAATGTAGAGGTATTAAATTAACCATAGGAACTGTTGTTAAAATATATGCAAATAAAAAAGGGGATTTCCATTATTTTGGTGGTTGTCATAACAGGCCTCAACTTTATGGGGTAGCAGACCTCAGCAACCGCAGAGGAAAGGATGGTCCAGCCATTTGTGTACTAGGATGGGAACTGAAAACCTGCTTTATCACAAACTTCCTTTATGCCTATGGGTAAGTCACACAGGGCATATCTCCTCTGCCTTTTCACTATGGTAAAGTAAGAACAGCATGCCTGTCCCCCTTCACTAGGTGTCTACTAATAAAAGTGTATCTCATTTGGAGAGCTTATAGAGCAAGTCCATAAGCTGTAAAAGTGGCTATATCTTTTATAGGGTACAGTGCATGTATTGTGCTTCACTGTGGCACTCCCCAATGAAGTCAGGAGGCAGTGAAGACTATGTGTCCTTAGCATCTGTATACTTCAAAGGATAACAATACTTTGCTACCTCACAGAGACGGTGTAAGGATAACATTAAAGATTATGAGGTGTTGCTGTATAAGAAAGATACAAACAAGTTGTCTGTAGGCAGTCAAACAAAATGTGAATGTGAGGAGAGTTCATCAGAGACTTTCCAGAGAAACATCAGAAAGGGCAATTTGTCAAAAACAAAATGTAAAGCAAAAATGTGTTGATTTTGCTATAATTTCATTTCAAAGTAAAAGCTGAAAAGAAGAGGTATGATAAAGGTCAAAGCAGAATATTTTGTTCTTTTTGCAATTAATATTTCAATTTTGCATTTCAAATGAAATATTTAATTACTATAATACAGTACAAGTGAAAATCAGGATGGACAACTCCCATTTCAGATATTCTTTTTAGTGAATTTTTTTCTTTCATTTGAAACAAGTCCCATCCCTAATCCTGACCCACGATGCTGTTTCTAACCCCTAGCTAATTCTAGTTCTGTGACCCCTAGCAGCTGTAAGCCTAGCCACAACCCTAACCCTAGTTCCAGAGAAAGTAGCAACAACCCAAGAGACACAATGGTGACCTAACATTCAGGACACTTACTTTACTTCTGCAGAACATTACAGTTGCAACCACATGAACCTCTAGCAGTTTAAATACAAGCCTACTCTGAGAACCCTGCCAATTAGTGCACCAATTCTGCCCTGCCAAGCATGAGGAGCCTAACCCCTAACTCCTGGTTGGCAACCACTAGCAGCCCTCACCCTAACCTCAATACTGACCCAGGCCTCCCCAGCTGCAACCCTCACCCAGCATCAAGGTTCAATAGCAGCTCCACCCTTGACCCTAGTTTTGTCAGCCTAGCCTAACCCTTGCTTCAAAACCTGATTCTGGGGAAGTCGTCCAGCTCCAGCTGTAAGGCTCTTCAACTGCAGAGCTCTACCAGCCTCAGCTACATTACCATCTCCCCTCCCACACACACCATACCTCTGCAACCTATAGCAGCTGTAAGTCTAACGCTTGCCACAACCATAACTCAGACCAGTGAGCTCCCCTGCCTCAGCTGAGAAACAACAGCTGCTACCCAGAACAAGTTACCCTCACTTTAAGTTGCAATATTGGCCTGCTTCTCTTCCCTACCACCTTGTCCTTCACAATTAAATCCTCTGGCATCCAACGCAATTATTTCCTCAGTGCACTACATCTCTTTCTTTATATTCTCTTCTGTACCTTTTTTCTTTAGCGGATGACACTAGGCTGTTTCCTGCCAGATAAGTACTCTTGCTTTCAGAGGATAAACATTTATGGAGATAACTATTCCGGTTTTCCTATGCTATTTTTCTCCTCAGTGACACCAGGTTTAAATGTTTCTTTAAAACCCAAGTTCATGGCATTAACAGAACAAGGTCTGTTTTGCTTGCTAGTTTAGGCCTATTGCCAGGAAAGCAACAAGACATATAACTTATCTTAACAGTTCTTACTTATACTTATCTTAAGTGCAAAAGTACTTTTTCGTTTAAGGCAGAAAGCTTATTTAGCAGACCAGGACACTGCTGGAGAACATTAGAAACAATACATTTCAGAAAGAGACAGTGTAGGATCATCAAAAAGATAACACAGTAATGCACGCACCATTACAACCTATCACTGCCACAGGATGCTCAAGCAAAGTGGCCCTCATGTGACTCGTAAGAAAACATAACAGAGAAAAGCGGATAGGTTACTGAAAGTAGCAAGGACACTTTTACAAGTACTGATGGTGAGCTTGTACAGATTTGTTCCATAGGATGAAACTTGCAATGAAGCTACAGCTTATCTAGATTTCTTCATTTCACACTGGTTCAAAAACAAATTCAAGAACACCATCCACTACGAAGAATTCAACTCACAGATTTCTAAGAAAACAACAGAAAACAGTGAACTGCCGATAGTACAGGCTAGCTTCTTTAATGAAGCTGATGTAAACACAAGCACTCCAGTTAAGCTAGGAGAATTCCTCTGATTTTATGGCAGTGTAATCAAGAGTATCACTTTGTCAACTTTAATGGAGTCATTCCAGATCAACAGACTTGATTACTAAACTCAGAAATGGATCCCAAATGCCTTTTAGAGAACAATGTTTTTTCACTGGGGATCTGAGAAATGTTTTAATACCTTTCAAAGCTGAAGAGTAGAGAGAATCATCTACTGAAAGTCTTAGGGCATTTGTACATGACACAGGGGTTTAATTCTCCCTACATTGAAGCAATGTTTTTTTACAAACACCACTTCAATTTAGCGCAAAGTGCACCCATGTCAGAGCCCGATCCTTACCTGGCTCTCCAGCGGCGGGGAGGGGAGAGCGAACTGCTGGTGGACAGAGCAGTCCCTGAGCTGCAAGGGGGGGGCTGGTGCTGCCCTCCATGCCAGTGGCAGCCTCCCCACCAGGCAGCACCTGACTGTAGGCACCAGGCTCAGGCAGTCCTGGGGGCACTGCACTGCGGAGGGAAACATCGGCCCCCTGCACTGCTTAGGTAGGCAGGCTCCAGGGGGTGGAGATCAACACACAATACACCACCAAATGTGCAAACAGCAATGTCATTAAAGCGGTGCAAAAGGCATTTAATCCACTTTAAACCCATTTTAAAGTGTCATCTACAAATGCCCTTAGTCCTTACAAGACACAAAATCTGCCCCTTTAATGTGTCACAAAAAGCGCATACTGGTAACTAAAGATTCATTAGTCAGTTTCCAGCAGCATTATAGGTATATAGACACTCCTATGCTATTGGTGCAATAAGGTGCATATGAATGGGGCAGACTCAATAAAACTCAACTAGATTTAAAATTATACTTTTTTGTATCCCACTGAATATTTCAGCCTGTCATTGTTATTGGCCAGATTCTCTTCTTGTTTATGCTCTGATAAATCAGGAGTGACCCCAGTGGAGTTGGTGCTGAGAAGCTAGTGATGGTGACAGTGGAATCTAATTTAATGTATTAAAATATATTTAGCATATGCTTGATATGACAGATTTTCAGCTGGACCTTTGTTTTTGCCTACAAATAATTATTACAATTCAGAAATACAGGAAAAACACTGTATATTAAAAACCTAGCCATGGCATCCAGGCAGAGGTGCATAACTTTTTTGCATTTCTCAGAGGTGCCATGGGTACCTCTGAGTACTAAAAGATTTCTCTACAAAATAAGGGGTACACACCATAAAGATTTCATTTTAAAGTCCTTATAGGGCTGGGGTAGGCAATTATTTTGGGCAGATGGCTGCTTAGCGAAGTTTGGTGAGCTTTTGAGGGCCGCATGGGTAGCTCTGCCCCTTGACAGGTGCCACACCCCCTGGCTGCCATCTTGGGACTAGAAGCCCCACCCTTAACCCCTGACCTTTGCCACCGAAAGTCTTACCCTTACCCCCAGAAATACTCCTTTTGGGAAGGGAGAGTTGCTATCTTAGAACCAGAAAAAAAAATCATACACTAAAAGTCCTATTAAAATATTAAAATATTTCAATTTTATTGCAAAAACTATTTTTGTCATGATTTGTATTTGTATACTGTATATAGCAGTGATTGCAAAAAAACTCAAAAATAAATTCTTAATCTTTTATATTGTGTGTGTGTGTGTGGTGGGGGTATAGTAGGGTTTATGTGTGTGTATCATGGTGGGCAGTGAGGGTGTTTATGGTGGGGTGGAAGGGTGTGTGGGGGGCATTGAGGGAGCTTGTGAGGGGGTATGACTGGTGTGGTGGGGCATAGGGTATATGGGGACTTTTGTGGTGTTTGTGAGGTGTGGGTGTGTGGCTCTGGAACACACTGTCTTCTCCTGAAGTCAATGCAGGCAACTGTGTGTGTGTGTGTGTGTGTGTGTGTTTGTGTGTGTGTGTGTGTGTGCATGCGTATGTGTATGTGACAGATGGTGGGAGGGGTGTGGGTACCTCTCCCCACACTCCCCACCCCCGCATGGTACAGCAGCAAGTGGGAGGTCTGGTGCCTGGCTCTGGCCAGTTCTGCATGTCCCAGCAAAGAGCACGGATCCTGCCAGGTCATTTGTTTCTCCAGCTGCTTTCCCCACCCCAGCCTGCTCCAGTGCCTGGAGCTTCTCTCCTGTGCTCTGCAAATGCAGGGAGTGCCAGGGAAACAGCTTGGTGGGGGCTGCACTCCTTGCAGCTCTGGCCAGAGCCAGGAGCCAGCACTGAGCAGAGCGCCTCCCTCCCTCTGCCTGCCAGGGCTGTGCACCATGGGGGGGGAGGGGTACCCATATCCCTCCATCCTCACACCCACACTTGCCCACCCAAGCTCTGCACTGCTGCCATCCCACTGGGTGAGGGCTCTGTGCTGCAGCCAGCCCCAGCCCTAAGCTTCATGTTCCTGCCCAGCTGCAGCCCTCCCCTAGCTCCCCTACCTGCTGTCCAGAGGGAGCTGGATGCCGGAAAGCCTGCAGCAGTAGCCCCACCCCTTGCTATTGGGTCTGGCCCTTCCAACCATGAGGGTAGGAGCAAGACATTATAGCATATGTTGGGGGTGGCTGTAGGCACCTCTCTCCCACCCTCACGGGCAGAAGGGCTCAGTGGGGCACAATTCATTGGGGTGTGCTCTAGGCTGGATGAAAATACCTGGCAAGCTGGATTTGGCCTGCAGGCCATATTTTGCCTACCCCTGTTATAGGGAGATATTAGCAAATGTGGCAATGTGAGTTTATTAAAGCATTAAGTTAGCTGGTTAGCACCTTCATTGCAGATCTTAAAGACCTCATAAAACTAGCAATTTATCTTTGCCATTTTTGCTACATTTTGTTTTCCTGATAAATTTGTTTCTGTCACCATGTTTACCTGAATCCAAGATGACCTGAAATTTATAATGACTTGCCCCTCCAATAATTAGATTCTATTAATGGCAAATTATAAATTTGTTGTAATTTTTCATGTCTAGACCATAATTTGTGTGTGGGCAGGGGGGGAGTATCTTAAAATCATTCCCCACCCCCCCAAGCTGCAGCAGTAAAAGCAGTGTCAGTGAGGTGGGGGCAAGGGGGCCAGATACTCACCGTTTATCCACTCACCCTTTATTTTCTTGCATGCCCCCTCATTCCTTTTTCCTGTACCTGTGCTTGCCTCCTGCCCCCCATTGCCAGTGCTTCCCCTCTGCAGCCTATCCCCAGTGCCTGCCCCCACTACCAACTGCCCCCCACACCTGGTGGATTTTCCTGCCTCCCTGCCACCTGCTTACTGCCACTTTCTGCCCCCCTGCCGACCCCACCTGCCCTCCCTGATGCCTGTAACTTCAATCCCTTACTCCCCCATATCTGTGCCTTCATCCCTGCTGCCAGCCCCTCTGCTCTCCCTGGACACTTGTCCCTTCCCTCCCTTCCCCCCACCTCTGCTTGAGACAGGAAGCCAAGCCCTGCAACTTTGCACACTGAAGCTGTGGCCTGGGTCAGTTGGGCTTGAGAGCCTATTTGACATATGCTTATATCAGGGTTGGGAAGACCATAGAGCAGCCCTGGTGGCAAAGAGGCTAAAGAGTAGAGCAAATACTTCTGTCCAACATGGAGAAGACATGGGCAGCCTTCAGCAAACCAATTTCCCTCCCTGCACCCCTGAGCCATTGAGGATGTGCTCCTTCCTTCGCTAAATATGCCATATCCCATGGGGCTGCTGTACACAATTTTTTCTTCCTATTTGTTGGATGCTGAAAATCAAGAGCATTTTTAAGGGATGTGTGATATTAAAGAGGTCCTCTGAAAAGCACAACATTTTGCTCCACTTTCTGCTTTCATTATCATAGACACACTTTAGCACATTGTATTGCACATGCACAAAAACATAATCAAAAGCAGACTAAATTGTATCTCAGAGTTTGGAGGAAATCAGCCTATGAATCCATGAAGCCTTCATTCCCAAATGAAATTGTGGTATTATTATGTGGTTATATGAGTAGTATAAGTTAAAGCTGGTCCACATTTTCTATTAGAAAAGATTGATGTTGGTGTAACTTTCCATTGAGAAAAAGCAAAATGAAAGGTTTGGTTTCAGGATGGTTGAACTTCTGGTCTACAGAAAGGTTCTAATATTTCAGCTTTTTATACTAATTGAGGACAAGAGCAATTATTTAAGTACTGAGATGCTCTTGGGACAGAAATCCAGTTTTTTGGAGCTCTACTAAAAAAGTGTATGATAAAATTAGTGATTTAACCTTGTCACATGTTATTAATACCAATACAAGCAACTAAATTATTTGAACTAGCATTTCATGATAGCTTATTCAAAATATAGTACTAATAAGAAAAATCAGCTAAATTATGTATTTTTAACCCAGAAGAACAAAGAATGAACCAATATTATAAAAATATACAATGTCATATTTTAACAAAAGTAATGCATCTGTTTTGTATTAACTTTGCCTGAGACAAGTAAGGAGTCAGGGTTTCCTGTGATTTAATTTAAAAAGCAATTTGGATTTCCTGTGCCTCAGCTGAAGGCATTATTGGTATGGGACCAAAAAGAGGCCATAACTATCCAAAAAGGCTCATATTTCACAAAGGCAGAGTACCTATGAAAAGTTCAGGCAGACTGTCACAAATTCTACAAGGGGTTCTTAATGCTTCCCATGCTTCTAAGCTAATTAATATTCAAGACAGAACAAAACTGTGTCAAATATTCAGCTAATCCCCCTGCCTCGCAAAAATGCAGACTCTGAAAAGATAACATTTACATTATCTGATCAAATAAATATGAAGTAGCTGGTATGATGAATGGATTTATTCAGTGTGTAAATACATTAAATGCCTGGCCAGAAGAGCCTATGATTATTTTTTAGATGGCCTGTATGGTGGACATTGCTTGCTCAGCTGCTAGTAATTTTTAGTTAGTGAAGAGTTTTGAAGTGATTCTGGGAGCCTCACTTCTTGAGAACCAAGCTTGAGCCAGCTGAAAGGGGTTTGTATTTCCGAAAGTTTTGAATATATCCTTTGTAAAAATCAGCCCCTTTAATGTGTCACAAGTTGGACACCTAAAAATGAAGTAATCTAGAACAGGGAGTTGTGTGTGTGCAAACCTTGGTCATGGCTTCTCTGAAAAAATACATTTAAAATATTGCTGACACGGGTGAATGCCTAATTGAACAGGAGGATAATAGCCATATGTTTTATGCTTTTACCCAGTTACTTGGCAAATTCTTTATCACTCTCAGCTGCTTTTATATGCAGCCACTTCCAAATACTACCTTGCCTATTCTATTCAAATTGTCATCATTTTATTTTGGGAAATACTAACATATGATTAGAGCATTTGCTTTGGGTAAAATCTCAGCCCACTGAAATCAATGTGAATTTTGCCACTGATGCCTTCAAGATTAGCTCTGTTAATTACTTTCAGATACTGGATGTAAATGCAGTGCTTGAACACTGAACATCGAGTTTGTGGTGTTCAGAGGGAAAGCTAGGGCTATAGCTAACTGGGTGGTGTACAGCATTCAAAAAGGTGAAATCAATCTAAGTTATGCTGTTTTGTGTAAGTTTAGATCAGTAGTGACCAGAATACATATTCACCTTTTGGTGGGTGGGGAGGGCAAATCTTGGGGGGCTCTGCTATTTTTAAACCAGTCTATGTGTGTGGAACTTCTGTTCTGTTATGGGTATAGACCAGTTCCTGATCACTTATTCCAGTAAAAGTATACTGTCTGTATCTGGCCCTGAAGATGCCTCTGCACCTAAGAAATCATTCTGGAGGTAAGTAAATTATCTTGAGGGTAGTTTAGTGCCAACATGCACAGCTGTCCAAACATAGCCCAAGAACTAGGTCTTTTTCTCTTTACTATATTCCTGTTAAAAGTTGAGTTGAATCTTGTTAAAACTGTTTGATTTAACTCATGTCCATCATTTTAAACAGCTGCCAGAGAGAGTTCAGTGTATTTTCACCCAAAACAAAGGCAAACACAAAGCTTCTAGGGCAGAGGAATGCCACCCCACAGCTCCCAAAGGCCCTCCATGCTGGGTTTGTCCATTTCAGCGGGTCTAAAATTGACACAAAACTTTTAGTCTCTCTGCCTCCACCGTGTGGCAGACTAGGGCTATGACAACTAACCCTCCTACAGAGGTGTACACAAATACTTTGAGTCACTCTTAAAGACAGCAACTTAGGCCATGTGTAGACGAAATGAGGGGCATGTGTGCATGACACTTGAAAGCAGGCTAAATGCTTTTGCGCCATTTTAATGGTGTTGGTGTTTGTACGCCTTGGCGGCATATTGAGCATTAATTCCAGCTGCTGTAGGAAAGTTGGGGGCGTAATGCACCGTAAATGAATTGGGGTGCAGCAAACTAGAACTCCTCCGAGGAGTTTTAGTTTGCTGTGCCTACAGCTGCGGAGCAAAGCACTGAGCTTCATGCAGCTCCACAGCTCTGCAGAAAGTCCTGCAGGCAGCCTGGCAGCATCCCAGGAAGGCAGGCTCTGCCCAAGAGAAGCAGCAAGCCTGATTCCCCCCCTTTCCCTCAGAGCCTGCCTGCCTGCCTAAGCTACATGGGGGGCCCAGTGCTTCCCTATGCAACTGCAGTGCCCCCTGGGACCACCTGAGCCGGGTGCCTGTGGGTAGGTGCCACCTGAGGGGGGCCCGCCACTGCCGCAGAGGGAAGCAACAGCTCCCCTGCAGCCCAAGGACCACTCCGCCCACTGGCAGCTCACCCTCCCCTCCCTGCTGCCAGAGAGGCAGCTAAGTCAGCCGGGTGTGTGCAAGTCATGGGGGTTTAATCAGCTCTAAACTGAAGCGGTGTTTTTAAAAACCCACCACTTCAATTTAGGCCCCCTGTTTCATCTACACACTCCCATAGTCTGATACCTGATTACACAAGATTTAGTTTTTCACCTGATGGACCATTTTTGAAGTAGTTTGCAGCCATGCACTTGTATTTGGTCATGGCTTTTAACCACTATCTGTGGCTTGATTGGGTGAAAATTGTCACTGCTGGCTGCACTCTTTGATTATTTGGAGAGGGGGGGAAATGGCGTGGACTGCTGAAAGTCTGTTTTGGGTGAGAAAGAGGAAGACAGCACACCCAAAAAACAGAGAAAGAGAACTTTAATGTAACCTGACCAGCTTGGCTTTGTGGACTTGGAAAAGCTACTTTTGGATCATGATGTTGATGCAAAGCAGTGATTCCTCCTGTATTTGATTCCCCCTACATTTATGAAAGCAGAACTATGCAACTTTTTGTCAAAAACCAAAAATGCATCAAAATCCATATGTGAATCCATCAACATTTTTTCCTCCTAAAAGGAAACACCTATGTGACTTTGGTTAGCTTCTCAGGTCAAAAAGTGTGATCACTGGTGACATTAGTGACCATTTTATACTTCAGGTCTCCTCTGACTTCACTTGTCCTTGTCACCCTTGTAATTCAATCATTAAGAGATTTGAAAAATTCAGATTGGCCATTCTCTTCCTCTGACAGGACAGATGTTTGTTAGTATTTTGTCTAGGTTACTACTCTATTTATCTTGTGCTTACAATCTTTCAAATTCTGACAAGTCACAGTAATTGTCAATTATTTAATAAAATTTCAAATATTTTCTCCTTTTTGTGTGTTTAATCATATTGAAATAATAGCAATGATCCATTGTTCATATTGGATACTAGCATCTGATGAGATGTAAATGATGGGCTAAATTCCAGATGTGATTTAGGAAACAAATTAAGTTACTTGGGAAAACAGCATTTTCTTGTGGTAGTTTGATTTTTAATTGAAAGTCAACTATGTTCTTATGTCCTTAAGAAAAAAAAATCAATCATTTTCACCCAATGCCAAATGAAAATTGGGAGCTTCAACAAAAAGGCATTTTGTTTTAAAGAAAATAGGAAGAAAAAAATGCAGTTTTAAATTTTTCCACCCTAGTGTTCTTTACATTTTCCGTTATTAAAAATCAATGACACATAGAAACGACATCTGTATAATAGTCTATCCCTCTGCCAGTGCTAAATTATTGCCTGCAAGTATATATAATAATACAAGTTTTGAATTTTAAATGCCTTACTTTCATTATTTTGAGACTATTTCATAGACTCACCAATCTCAGAAGTAAGACATTTTTACTGTTGTCCACTACTGCCTATAACTTACAGCATTGCTCAAAACTATTATTTTACTATGGCAGAACTGTTAGTTTATAGTGCAGCATCTTACCCAGCAGAAGATGTTACAGCGACTCTATTTCACTTCAGACAGAACATGGATGTATAACTCCCCCAGATACAGTACTAAAAGTTGCACTTTAATTATCAATAATAAACAATAATAGCTAGTATAATAGGGGAATTTTATTAGACATATAAATACTGATGAAAGTGTTTTAGTGGTAATGCAATTACTTCCATCTTTGGGATAGTAGGGTGGTAAAAATGTGAAAGTGAAGTGATGCTTTTATTTAATTTTAATACTTCATTATCACAAATAATCTTTAATTAACTTGATAAAATGGAATACTTTTCCAGCAGACATTTCATCTGATTGTTAAGTTTTCATAGATCTTTCTTTATAGTACAATGTTAGTAGAATGTCATTCGTGGCTAAAGCACAACACAATCTTCTTGGTAATTAGGTGGGATCCTCTTTTACTGACACAGTTTCAAAATCCCAGAAGGAAACAGTGGTGTCAAGGAGGCATGCTACTACTTTTCAGTGTAATCTGTTCTACCTTCCTTGTCACAAAGCCAGATATTTGATACTTTAACTATGAAACAACAAATGGATGTTTGCTCCAAGTTGTTTTGATCATTTCCCCCTATTGTTTGGAATTACATAATATTTATTGCTCATAGTTTATAGTTGAAATTTGTAAGCACTTTGGACAAGTCAGTCAGAAGAGAGTGTTTGACTGGTGAAAATATTTGCTGTTTTGGAACTGGAGACAGACTGTATTTTCCTAAGCACAAGACTGATGCTTGACTGAACTTTCTTGACCTCACATAAAGTTCTAAACATTCCAGGTTTTGAGGTCTCTTGGGTATTGAAGACATTTGTTGCTGTCAATGAAACCTTGACCTTGTGTGGTCCAGATGCTCCAAGAAGCCTGATGAGATGCATTGTTGACATGCAGCCATTATTAACATTATTTAAAAGACAAAAACAGTGCAGTTTTTGCATACGAATTAATAACTATGTTCAGAAAAGACTTGCATGTCTTTTCCCATGTCCAGGCCTGTACTTTGGGAGAATAACATAGTGATGTCAGCTGAAAAACAGAATCTTTTCCTTTCCTGCCGTTTTTCTAAGGTTTTCACACAGTTTTCCTTCCTAAATCATGAGGCCTTTTATGGCCGCCCTGAAAGACAAATGGTAAATATCTAAATACACATGCAGCAACTAATGTGAGAAAATAGTAATTCTAATGAATCTCATGTTGTTAATATATTCCCACAGCAATTCCATAGCATGGGAATGCAGTGGCAGTGGGTTTCAGACAACTGTATGTATCTTATTATTAAGAACATGCAGGACCACCTAGCAGAAAGATAGGGAGTGAACCAACAGCCACTGAAGTCGATGAAAAGCCCTCCACTGAATTCAACACTCTGGAGCCTGCCCATAAAAATTATCTATGAAGACAGATTCCTCAAATACCAGAGCTTTCTGAGTTGCCTAAATAGGTTTCAGTCAAGTATATATTGTTCCAATGTGTTTATGCCATAATAATTAAGCAGCAAAGAAAAATCGCCAAGTATGATAGTTATTATGCTATCCAGAACCCACAAGCAAATATTGGCCTGTCTTAGGCCACAATGGAGCTCACTTTGGCACAGGTAAAGCCTGAGGATTTAAATAATGTTTATACTTTCGCAGTGTCTGAGACTATTGTGAGACTATTTGGCCCCTCTGAAAATGAGAGTAGCTTTAGGCTGCTTTAAGTTATTCCAGGCCTGGTGTAGAACTGACTCTAGTCCAGGGGCAGGCAATTATTTTGGGCGGAGGGCCTCTTACTGAGTTTTGGCAAGACAGCAAGGGCTGCATGACAGGCATCCAGGGGCAGATAAATAATAATTTTCTAAATTTTTTAGGGGCCCTATGGGCTGGATAGAATAGCCTGGTGGGCTGCATCCAGCCCATGGGCCGCATTTTGCCCAACCCTGCTTTAGACTCAGTTGACTGTTTCATGTTTGCAATGTTAGCTGTTCCCAACTTGATACTTAAGAGGATCATTGGGACACACTTACTTACCATAGTTTAGAGAGGTAGCGTATCATAGTGTAGTTGAAGATGAGTTAATTATTTAAAAAGTGATGTTTTTCTAAGAGCTCTAATAGTAATGAAGAATATGATGCATGCAAACTGAGCTACATTTCAAAATGTGGAACTTACATTGTACTGAACAGTTTTCCCCAGTAAATGTAGGGGCACAGTATAGCAGGCAATTAAGGTATGCTGCCATAGATCCAGATGCAGTGGGCAGACAAAAGTGCAGCTCCTAACTGTAACTCTGAGCATTTTCTCCAAAGTGTTCTGAGATACAATGTTACATCAAACCAAACAGAAGTTCACTGTTGGTTCCAGGGGGAGGGGAATCTAGCTGTGGAGCCTGCAGCGAGGTTCACACACCAATGGCCATGGCTCTCTGTCAGTGCTGTCTAGTTCCAGAATGGGAGGGGGAAATGTCAGCGGAGGGACTTCGTTCTTGGGGCTCCCCAGTTGGTGCTGAAGGGCGAGGTGTGTGAATTGGACCCTCCCCCCAACATCAGACTGGTTCCCTACCCTCAAGGGTGGCTAAAAAACCTCCAGACTGAACTCCCTCTGCTCCCTTTCCTCCCTCCCATTCTGAAAACAGTGATAGGCTGGGAGCTCTGCAGACGCAAGTTACAGAAGATGCTACATTTTGAAATGTCTTTATTTGATACCGCATATGATGAGGGATCAGATTTTCAGCCAATCAGCCATTTTTGAAGCTGTCTGCAACAGTATACTTGTGTTGTGGCTATAGACTGCTTTCCATGGCCAGATCGGGTGAAAACAATCACTTTTGTCTGCACCCTTGATTTTAAACACTATTTTGGACCAAAAGTAAGGCCATCCAACTGTAAATGGATGGCTGTTTTTGCTGTGAAATCAAAGATGGCTGGACATAATGGTAGCAAATTAATTCCCATGTATGCCATTGGCTATTGGAAGGTGAGTTTGTGCCAAAAACTTTATAAACCTTGATCACATATATGTATAGAAAAAAACTTAAAAATGTAAAGAAAGTAAGGAACGAGTCTTTGTGTCTTATAATAATAGGATGAAACATTATGCTTTGAACATAAATGGAGCTATGCTTATTTACACCAGTAGATAATTTGACTCACTGAATTTTATTTGATACTATTATAATCTTTTCTATTAATGCTTATTAAAAATACTCTTCAATATCTTACATGAACTCCTTCAGAGGATATTTACAATATATTGTATCAAAGAGAGCTTAGTTATATATATATTTAAACACATTCTGTATTGGATGCACTCCTATATTAAAATTCAGAAGTTAACACATTTATGATGCATCTTTCTTATCCTTTTTCTCAGAATATATAAAATCTCAGACTCTGAAATACATTAAAATACCATTGTCTTCAGTGTTATTTATATGCATTTAATAAAATCCAGGCATCTATTGTTTGAGGCAAAGAAAGGTTGATACCAAAGATTCTAGAAATCTGGAGAGAATTCCATCAGTGAAAACAAATGTTTCAAGTATCTTAACAGCACCTTTGAGAGGAACAAAGAAAAAACATGTGTGCAGAAAATATGGTCTTTGCTATATTTTTGGCTG
This sequence comes from Crocodylus siamensis, assembly GCF_052110815.1. Taxonomy (NCBI): domain Eukaryota; kingdom Metazoa; phylum Chordata; order Crocodylia; family Crocodylidae; genus Crocodylus; species Crocodylus siamensis. Next base: position 77,001,115 of record NC_143397.1, on the reverse strand, counting down.
TAACAAGATAGTTTCTCACTACAGGATGATAAGAATCAAAACTGAAGTTTGAATTAAAGACTGACCATTTGTTTCAAACTCAAAGTCATTTGAAGTTAATGGAAGGACTTTTGACTTTTTAATTACTTTATTCAGGGGTTCAGGTACACAACAATGGTGGCCGCTTACAAAGCGAAAACACAAACAACTTACTACCAAACCAAACCAAACCAACCAACACATCACACCATGACAGACACCTTCACTGCATTTCACGTCGTGTCTTACATGCTAATTACGCAGTCGGTGTGCCGGCCACACAATCATAAACAATTCAGACCCTGCTCCATCGCATCATACACGTAACAAAACCTTCAACTTCCACACAAAAAGGAAGCAAAAAAGCACCCTGGTGAGGGCCCAGGACGCGGCATGAGCTGGAAGTTGCAGTTCGACACTGAGCCAGCCCGGTCGCCCAGACCGGTCATGACATCAGAGCGCGTATTTGAGACGGTCGTCCTCCACCTGGCACAGCACTCCCCCAAGGGCCCAGCGCGTCTCAAAGGTGGGCACTGCCCGCCAGAGCACAGCATGCTCAAACTCCAGTGAGAGGCGCGCCTGCACCAGGAGGCGGAAAAGCCGCAGGGCATCAACTGAGCCGGTTCTGGCAAGCCAGTTCCGGCGGCTCTTGAGGATGGCCAACTTGGCCTGACCCAGTACAAAGTTGGCCAGGCAGATGGGGCCCTTCTCAGCTGCCCGGTACGGGCAGGAGCACACGTAGGTGGTCTCCGAAAAGCTCCTGCCCAGAGCCTGCAGCAGCAGGCCGAGGATGACAAAAAGCGGCTGCAGGCGGGGGCAATCCAGGAAAGCATGAAAGAGGGTCTCCTCAACACCCCTCAGGCAGAAGGGACAGGACGTTGAGGCGGCTGGGTCCAAGTGAGACGCAAACGTGCCGGGGGCTAGGATGCCATGCAGCAACCACCACTGCAGGTCGCCAGTCTTCTTGGCAATTGGTGGCTTATACAATGTGTGCCACGCTGGGTGGGCCGGTGGGGAATCTGGCGGCCCCAGGTGCCGTCGCCACGGTGTATCGGGGCGGTCTGCCAGCACTTGGGCATGGCGGACGTGAACCACCCAGGCGTATAAACCTCTATGAGACAGAGAAGCTAAAGGACAACCCGTGTCACTGTCAGGAGTCACAGGGAGTGTCAGCAGGGTGCCAGGGCCGCTGGCCAGATCGTCGGCCATGGCTGGGGTGACTGGTAACGCAGGGAAAGCCTCGTTTGGGGCATCCTCAGTGCAGGGGACCTGGCCTGCCCAGAGATGGTCCTCCAGGGCGGCTGCTGCCTCCAATGGGAGGGCAGCCTAGATGTCACACAGGAGACTGCCCACGCTGCGAATGGAGTGCATGCCCAGCCGGCTGCTCAAGGCCTCGGGTGGGAGCCAGGCTGACCGAGCAGGGTCAAGGAGGTGACTCAGGCAGAGAACACATGCCTGAATGAGAGCAGCTGTGAGACTGGCAGAGGCCAGGCTCGGCACGGGGCGCCTCAGTGCTGGGTTGTGCACCAGGGGTTCCCCCAGCAACTGCGGGAACTGGAGGTGACGGGCCTGGGACTGGAGGTGGAAAGTGACTTGCCAGGCTCGTACCATGCCATGGTAAAAGGCTGGAAGCACGGCCCAGTTCAAAAGTGTAAGGTCCAGCAGGAAGAGCTCCCGGTCAAAGCCGAGGGCCCCCACCCTCTGCAGAAACCGGCATGCCAGGTGTTGCCAACGTGGGCACTCCTCGCTGTACAGGAGTTGTTGGAGGGCCTGGAGGCAGAAGGTGACCAAACTCTGGCCCCCCTCAGTCACAGGTAGGTAAAAGACAGGTCATGGAAGCCAGTGGCGCCTGTCCCAGAAGAAGTCAACCAGGAAGCGCTGGAGTCTCTCAAGCAGGTCCTCCGGCGGATCGAGTATGGCGCACCGATGCCACAGGCTTGCCGCCAGTAGGTTGTTCACGATGAGGATGCATCCACGGTAGGAGAGGCTGGGTAGGCACCAGTGCCACCTTTGTAGGCGGGCCTTCACTCCTTCCTCGAGGCCGTCCCAATTGTGCATCATGAAGGTTGGTGGCCCCAGGAACACACCCAGGATCTTAAGGCCCTTGCAGCGCCAGGTGAGGCCCCCGGGCAAGGCCGGGGGAGTCGTGGTTATCCACTCTCCAAGCAGCAGGGTATCGCTCTTGGCCCAGTTGATATGGGCCGAAGAGGCGCGTTTGTAGACTCGCTGGCAGGCCATCAGGGCCTCCATGTCTTCCTGGGTGTTAAGGAAGATGGTCACGTTGTCTGCGTATGCTGAGAGCCGCAGTGGGGGGGCAACGGATGACCCACGGCTGGTGGCAAGGCCACACCGCTCAGGCGGCGCTTCAGCACATGCAGCAGTGGCTCAACGGTCAGGGCATAGAGCATGCCCAACAGGGGGCAGCCCTGATGGATGCCTCTGCTTGTGGGGAACGGGGCACAGAGCACGCTGTTCATCTTGAGCAGGCTGGAAGTGTCTCGATACAAGACCTGGAGGGTGCCGATGAAAAGGGGCCCAAAGCCAAAGGCCTCCAGGGTCCGAAAGAGGTAGGCATGTTCCACCCAGTCAAAGGCTTTCTCCTGGTCCAGAGAGATAAGGCCAACATCCAGGCCAAAGAGTTCTCTGGCTGTAAGTAGGTCGCAGCAGAAACAGGTTGTCTTGGATGGTTCTGCCCGGCACGCAGTAGCTCTGCTCAGGCTCAGTGACGGAGGCCATGATGGCGTGGAGGCGGGTGGCCAGTGCTTTGGCCAGGATCTTGTAATCCGCGCACAGCAGGGAGACCGGCCGCCAGTTCTTAATGCAGCCAAGGTCTCCTTTCTTGGGCATCAGCGTGAGCACTGCACGGCGGCAACTGATCGGGAAGACCTTGTCGGCAAGACTCTCCTGGAAAACGCGCAGGAGGCAGGGGCCAAGAAGAGGCCAGAAAGCCTTGTAGAACTCCACAGGTAACCCATCGAGGCCTGGGGCTTTGCCAGAGGCGAAGCCAGCTGCGGCCGCTGCCAGCTCCGCCAGAGACAACTCCCGCTCAAGCTCGCTGGCCTCCAGGGCACCAAGGCGCGGCAGGCCCACATGGAGTTCCCGTGCGGCGTTCAGGGCAGGACGGTTCAGCCGCAAACAGGTCACGATAGAAAGCAATGGCATGCTCATGTATTTCACCTGGGACAGTAATGACCTGGCCCTCAGAGGTCTTGAGGTGATCTAAGACTTTGCTCACTGCCCGCCATCGCTCCAGGTTGAAAAAGAAGCAGATCAGGGCATCTGTTCTGGCCAGCTCTTGGCAGCGGGCGCGGATCCTCGCTCCACGGGCCGCACTCTCCGCCAAGTCATGCAGGAACCGGAGGCTCTCGCACAGCACCGCAACACTGCCGGCTGCCAGCAGGGCAGCCTCGAGTTTTACCACATCCTCCTCCAGCTCTGATCTCTGATACAGAGGTGCAGTTCATTTGTGGCCAGCTGAGTGTACTGCTGGCAAAAGGCCCGGATCTGTACCTTGCCCACATCCCACCATAGCTTCCAGGAGGAGTAATTCGGTCTTGTGGCCTCCCAGCCCCGCCAAAAGTTGGCAAAGCAGTCCCGGAAGTAAGAGTCTTGAAGCAGGATAACGTTGAAGCACCAATAAGCCACTCATGTGCAGGTTCTCCCTGGCAGGCTCAGTTCACAAAAAGCTAGGCCGTGGTCTGACAGGCCCAAGGGAATGATGCGGCCACTGCGTAGGACTGGCAGGTGGTGCCTGGTGACATAAATGCGGTCGAGGCGGGCCATAGTGAGACCCCCGGCACTCATCCTGGCCCAGGTGTACTGGCGTGCATTGGGGTGCAGGGCTCGCCAGATGTCGATGAGGCCTGCAGTCTGCAAGATGGACTGCAGCTTGCGGGCTGAGGGCAGGTGAGGCTCGGGCCCTGTACAGTCGAGCAGGGTATCGGTGGTACAATTAAAGTCCCCACCTACAAGAAGCAGGTCATCGTCCTCGCTGATGTCGCGCAAAAGGCCAGGCAAGTCTCAAAGAAAGTGACCATCTCCTGGCCATCAGAAGGTGCATAGATGTTGACGAGCAGCAGATGGTGTTGCGCTAGGGTGACGCAGACTGTCAACAGGCAGCTGGGGACAACCTCTCGTACCACCGCCCTGTCATGTTGTAGTTGTGATGATAGGAGAGTCGCGACTCCGGCACTAAGGTTGATAATGTGACTCAAGAACACCTGGCCTTGCCAGGCAGCGTGCCAGGCCAACTGGTTGTGCCTGTCGGAGTGCGTCTCCTGGAGGAAGGCGACAACCAGCCGCTTCTGGCGCAGGAGCTCCAGGACGGCCTCTCGCTTCACCGGATCTCGACAGCCGTTGATGTTGAAAGTGCCAATAGTTGTGGCTGCAATGGGTGTCAATATGGGAGAGGAAGAGCGAGGTAAGGCGTAGATAAAAAAGCAAGCCCCCAAGAGCTGAGCAAAGGCAGAGACAGGTCGAAAAGAAAAGGCCTATCGTGCCCTACTCTAGTCCAGGGACCCCGCCAGGCCCCAATCATCTCTCACCCACTGGGCGAGCTTCTCCAGATGATAGGCCATCTGCCTAGTGCCCAGATCTTGCTGCATGAACTTGGCTGCAGCCCTGGCAGCCCTGATGAACACTTTAGGATCTGCGCACCATTGGGTGATGCACGCCGCTATGTTCTTTTGTCTTTTTGTTTGCTTTAGAAAGGTCAAGAGCCCCCCATAGTCAGGACCAAGCCGGGGGGGTCTGCCAACATGGGCTGCACATTTCCCACAGAGGAGCGGCGAGGCCGCACCCTGGCTGGGAGCGCTGCATCCACACCCTCAATATCCAAGCCCATCAACCTCCTCTGATCGTCTAGGTCGAGGTCTGGCTCTTGAAGAGCAAGCCCCACCTTCTTGCGGGGGGAGAGGTCATCCCACTCTCGAGGTTGCTTGCGACACTCAGAAAGCTGGATTTCCATCTCACAAGCCTCCTCATCTAATTCAGTGGCCTGGGGCGTGACCAAGAGGTCAGCAGACTCCTCCCTGGGTCAGACCTCCAGAAGCGACACATTGTGTATACCTCTTCTTGCCCCCCATCTCCGAGAACTGGGAGATGGGTGAGGCGTTAATGACCCCTGTCTCTGCCTCCCCCATCTCCAAACTGCCCTCATCCCCAGCCAGCAGGGTTGCTGATGTGACAGTCGGAGCAGGGCCGGGCTCTCCAGCAGGAGGCCTGAGCCCCGTTGTCCGACAGGGCCTCAGTGCCACAATCACTGACCACCCCAGCCTCAATCGGGGAGGTCAGAGCAGGCAGGGCAGAAGCGGAAGCATCCGCCTCTCCCCCCGGTGGCGTCTCTGCACGGTTGGGGGTGGGCACTGTATGTGGAATGAGTGGGGGGGAGGGTTGGGGCCTAGCCCCAGCCCCTCTTCCGGATGACACTCCCACACCAGAGACTTCAGCTCCCTCAGATGGAACAGGGGCAGGAGAAGGTCGGGAAAGGCTCCCGGCCTCACTGGGTGGGGCCTGCATCCTGGAAGTGGATGGGCCATCCGTCGGCATCGCTGTAGTCACCGACGTTTTGGCCGATCCCCCCCGTGGGCACTGAGCTGCTAGGTGGGAAGAGCTCCCACACTGAAAACATGTGGTCTCCCCACAAGAAAAATAAATCACATACCTCCGCCCATTGGACAAGAGGCTCAAGGACTGAGGCAGAGACTGTGAGCCCTCCCTAAAGAGCCTTCGAAAAGACAGGACATGCCTCAGTTTGGGGTTTTTACTTCCTATGGTCAACTGGTGAATGGGACTCGTAAGCACCCCATAGGGCTCAAGTACCCTGGCCAGGTCTCGATCGGTCACATGCGGGGGCACATTAGAAATCACCACCCTCACCGCTAGGGTGTCCAGGGGGGTGACAAAATAATGTGCGCCCGCAATGTCCAGGCCCTCTACGCACACCCTATGGACTAGGCGCCAGGTAGATCATCGGGACCGTGTTGACATGACCTGCGTAACGGATGGTCTGCTGTCCCAAGAGACTAGCCAGAGCATCCATGCAGACCTCAACCCCAACGAAGGGAGGGGTGTGCACCCTCAACCCATAGGTAATGGGGAGGTTCTGGGAGGCACCCTCATGCCAGCTGCTGGGTGTAGGAGCAGCCATTCCTGATAGGACAGGGTTAATTCCCAACTCTAGCCAAGCAAAGCAACAACAAAAAAAGTTTATAGTAACTAAAAAAGATAAGTGTCCGGGAAAGTGGACACAAAACTCTAGATGGGAGGGGGGAAGGGGGTGGAGAAAAAAAAATGGCTGGGGTTTGAAAAAGCGAGGAAAAAAAAAGAGAAAAACAAAAGGGAGGGGGGAAAGGGGTAATTAAGAGCACCCCATGGATGGCAAGCTAATGGAAGATAACTCCCCACTACAAGCAAGCAGAAAAGAAAGAAAAGAGAGAAAGAATGAGAAAGAGACAGTAAGAAAGAAGTCTGAGAAGACAAAGAGACCGGAAGTATTGGGGGATGGGACAAGAGGAGAGAAAAGGGGGGGAAAAAGCTACAAAACAGCAACAAAAGAAAGAGAAAGTGAGATAAATAGAAGCTAGAGACCTTTAGACAGGTGAGAGTGAGAAAAGGAAAGAGATAGGAAGCTGGGGAGTCTTACGCTCGGGATCGCCCCACGCAGCTCCAAGCGAGCCTGGTCCGGTGCGTCCAAAGCAGAAGGAAGGATTTGATTTTTTAAATACTTTATTCAGGGGTTCAGGGGTACAACAATGGTGGCCGCTTGCAAGCGAAAGCACCAACAACTTAATACCAACCCAAAAACGAGATCGGACAAGTCTCTTTGTCCTCGGATCCAGAACCCAAATTGGGCAAGGGAATTCATGCCCACCCAAGTATTACAAAGAGATCCGAGCCACAGCCCGTCCGCAAAAGTGTGTCCCACGCACCGCAAATCCCGGGCCAAAAGACAAACCCCCGGGCCAACCAAACCACCCACACATCACACTGTGACAGACACCTTCGCTGCATTTCACGTCGTGTCTCACATGCTACGCGGTCGGCGTGCCGGCCACACAGTCCTAACCGATTCAGACCCTGCTCCATCCCCTCATACACGTCCCAAAGCCTTCAACTTCCACCCAAAAGAGAGCAAAAAGGCAGCCTGGCGAGGGCCCAGGATGCGGCAGAGCTGGAAGTCGCAGTTCAACCCCGAGCCAGCCCGGTCGCCCAGACCGGTCATGACATCAGAGCGCGTATTTGAGACGGCCGTCCTCCACCCGGCACAGCGCGCCCTCCAGGGCCCAGCGTGCCTCAAAGGCGGGCACCGCCCGCCGGAGCACAGCGTGCTCGAACTCCAGCGAGAGGCGTGCCCGCACCAGGAGGCGGAAGAGCCGCAGGGCGTCATCTGAGCCGGTCCCGGCCAGCCGGTTCCGGCGGCTCTTGAGGACGGCCAACTTGGCCTGACCCAGCACGAAGTTGGCCAGGCAAACGGGGCCCCTCTCGGCCGCCCGGTACGGGCAGGAGCACACGTAGGTGGTCTCCGAAAAGCTCCTGCCCAGAGCCCGCAGCAGCAGGCTGAGGGTAACAAAGAGCGGCTGCAGGCGGGGGCAGTCCAGGAAAGCGTGAAAAAGGGTCTCCTCGACATCCCCCGGGCAGAAAGGGCAGGCTGTCGAGGCGGCTGGGTCCAAGTGGGACGCAAACGTGCCGGTGGCTAGGATGCCGTGCAGCAACCGCCACTGCAGGTCGCCAGTCTTCTTGGCGCTTGGCGGCTTATACAGTGTGCGCCATGCCGGGTGGCCCGGTGGGGAACCTGGCAGCCCCAGGCGCCGTCGCCACGGTGTGTCAGGGCGGCCCGGCAGCACTTGGGCGTGGCGGACGTGGATCACCCAGGCGTATAAACCTCTACGCGACAGAGAAGCAAAAGAACAACCCGTGTCACTGTCAGGAGGCACAGGGAGCATCAGCAGGGTGCCAGGGCCGCCAGCCAGATCGTCGGCCACGGCTGGGGTGACTGGTAACGCAGGGAAAGCCTCGCTCGGGGCGTCTTCAGTGCAGGGGGCCTGGCCTGCCCGGAGATGGGCCTCCAGGGCGGCTGCCGCCTCCAAAGGGAGGGCGGCCCGGATGTCGCACAGGAAACGGCCCACGCTGCGAACGGAGCGCCTGCCCAGCCGGCTGCTCAAGGCCTCGGGCGAGAGCCAGGCCGACCGAGCAGGGTCCAGGAGGTGGCCCAGGCGGAGAACACGCGCCTGAATGAGAGCGGCCGTGAGACTGGCAGAGGCCAGGCTCAGCACGGGGCGCCTCAGCGCCGGGTTGTGCACCAGGGGTTCCCCCAGCACCCGCGGGAACTGAAGGCGACGGGCCTGGGACTGGAGGTGGAACGTGGCTTGCCAGGCTCGCACCACGCTACGGTAAAAGGCTGGCAGCACGGCCCAGTTCAAGAGCGTGAGGTCCAGCAGGAAGAGCTCCCGGTCAAAGCTGAGGGCCCCCACCCTCTGCAGAAACCGGCATGCCAGGTGTTGCCAAGCTGGGCGCTCCTCGCTGTACAGGAGTCGCTGGAGGGCCTGGAGGCGGAAGGAGACCACCCTGCTCGCCAGGTCCACCAAACTCTGACCCCCCTCAGTCACAGGGAGGTAAAGGACAGGTCGTGGGAGCCAGTGGCGCCCGTCCCAGAAGAAGTCAACCAGGAGGCGCTGGAGTCTCTCGAGCAGGTCCTCCGGCGGGTCGAGTACGGCGCACCGATGCCACAGGCTCGCCGCCACTAGGTTGTTCACGACGAGGACGCGTCCACGGTAGGAGAGGCTGGGCAGGCGCCAGTGCCACCTTTGCAGGCGGGCCTTCACTCCTTCCTCGAGGCCGTCCCAGTTGCGCGCCATGAAGGCCGGTGGCCCCAGGAACACGCCCAGGATCTTGAGGCCCTCGCGGCACCAGCTGAGGCCCCCGGGCAAGGCCGGGGGAGTCGTGGCGATCCACTCTCCAAGCAGCAGGGTATCGCTCTTGGCCCAGTTGATACGGGCCGAAGAGGCGCGCTCATAGGCCCGCTGGCAGGCTGTCAGGGCCTCCACGTCCTCCTGGGTGTTAAGGAAGACGGTCACGTCGTCTGCATATGCCGAGAGCCGCAGCGGAGGGGCAAGGGACGGGCCCACGGCTGGTGGCAGGGCCACACCGCTCAGGCGGCGCCGCAGCGCATGCAACAGCGGCTCAATGGCCAGGGCATAGAGCATGCCCGACAGGGGGCAGCCCTGACGGATGCCTCTGCGCGCGGGGAACGGGGCACAGAGCACGCCGTTCACCTTGAGCAGGCTGGAAGTGTCTCGATACAAGACCCGGAGGGCGCCGACGAACAGGGGCCCAAAGCCAAAGGCCTCCAGGGTCCGAAAGAGGTAGGTGTGGTCCACCCGGTCAAAGGCTTTCTCCTGGTCCAGGGAGAGAAGGCCAACATCCAGGCCAAAGAGGTCGCTGGCTGTGAGTAGGTCGCGCAGCAGAAACAAGTTGTCTTGGATGGTTCTGCCCGGCACGCAGTAGCTCTGCTCAGGCTCAGTGACGGGGGCCATGACAGTGCGGAGGCTGGTGGCCAGCGCCTTGGCCAGGATCTTGTAATCCGCGCACAGCAGGGAGACCGGCCGCCAGTTCTTAATGCAGCCAAGGTCTCCCTTCTTGGGCAGCAGCGTGAGTACTGCACGGCGGCAACTGATCGGCAAGACCTTGTCGGCAAGAATCTCCTGGAAAACCCGCAGGAGGCCGGGGCCAAGAAGAGGCCAGAAAGCCTTGTAGAACTCCGCAGGCAGCCCGTTGAGGCCCAGGGCCCTGCCGGAGGCGAGGCCAGCGGCGGCCGCCGCCAGCTCCGCCAGAGACAACTCCCCCTCAAGCTCGCCAGCCTCCGAGGCACCAAGGCGCGGCAGGCCCACATGGAGTTCCCGCGTGGCGTCGGGGCAGGACGGCTCAGCCGCAAACAGGTCGCGATAGAAAGACACAGCATGCTCGCGTACTTCACCTGGGTCAGTGATGACCTGGCCCTCAGAGGTCTTGAGGTGATCTAAGACTTTGCTCGCTGCCCGCCGTCGCTCCAGGTGGAAAAAGAAGCGGGTCGGGGCATCCGTTTCGGCCAGCTCCTGGCAGCGGGCGCGGACCCGCGCTCCACGGGCCGCGCTCTCCGCCAAGTCGCGCAGGCACTTCTTCCGGAACCGGAGGCTCTCGCGCAGCACCGCATCGCTGCCGGCTGCCAACAGGGCAGCCTCGAGCTTCACCACGTCCTCCTCCAGCTCTCTGACACGGCGGCGCAGTTCATTGGTGGCCAGCTGCGTGTACTGCTGGCAAAAGGCCCGGATCTGTACCTTGCCCACATCCCACCACAGCTTCCAGGAAGAATACTTCGGCCTTGTGGCCTCCCAGCCCCTCCAAAAGTTGGCAAAGCAGTCCCGGAAGTACGAGTCTTGAAGCAGGCTGACGTTGAAGCACCAATAAGGCGCTCGTGCACAGGTTCTCCCTGGCAGGCTCAGTTCACAAAAAGCTAGGCCGTGGTCTGACAGGCCCGAGGGAACGATGCGGCCGCTGCGTAGGAGTGGCAGGTGGTGCCTGGTGACATAGATGCGGTCGAGGCGAGCCATAGTGAGACCCCCGGCACTCATCCTGGCCCAGGTGTACTGGCGCGCGTCGGGGTGCAGGACTCGCCAGACGTCGACGAGGCCTGCAGTCTCCAAGACGGACTGCAGCCTGCGGGCGGAGGGCAGGTGAGGCTCGGGCCCCGTACGGTCGAGCAGGGTATCGGTGGTACAATTAAAGTCCCCGCCTACAAGAAGCAGGTCATCGTCCTCGCCGACCTGGCACAAGAGACCGGCCAAGGTCTCAAAGAAAGTGACCCTCTCCTGGCCATCGGAAGGTGCATAGATGTTGACGAGCAGCAGATGGTGTTGCGCTAGGGTGACGCGAACCGTCAGCAGGCGGCCGGGGACCACCTCTCGTGCCACCGCCGTGTCAGGCTGCAGCTGTGATGATAGGAGAGTCGCGACCCCGGCACTAAGGTTGGTGCCGTGACTCAAGAACACCTGGCCTTGCCAGGCGGCACGCCAGGCCAACTGGTTGTGCCTGTCGGAGTGCGTCTCCTGGAGGAAGGCGACAGCCAGCCGCTTCTGGCGCAGGAGCTCCAGCACGGCCTCTCGCTTCACCGGGTCTCGACAGCCGTTGATGTTAAAAGTGCCGATGGTTGTGGCTGCCATGGGTGTGAGGTTGGGAGAAGAAGAGCGAGGCAAGGCGTAGATAAAGAGCCCCCAAGAGCTGAGCAAAGGCAGAGACAGGTCGAAGAGAAAAGGCCTATCGTGCCCTACTCTAGTCCAGGGACCCCACCAGGCCCCATTCATCTCTCACCCACTGGGCGAGCTTCTCCAGACGATAGGCCATCTGCCTAGTGCCCAGATCCCGCTGCATGAGCTTGGCCGCCGCCCTGGCAGCCTTGACGAACACTTTAGGGTCCTCACACCACTGGGTGATGCGCGCCGCTATGTTCTTTTGCCCTTTCGTCTGCTTGAGAAAGGCCAGGAGCCCCCCATAGTCAGGACCGACCCGGGGGGGGCTGCCAACATGGACTGCACATTTCCCACAGAGGAGCGGCGAGGGCGCACATTGGCTGGGAGCGCTACATCCACACCCTCGATATCCAAGCCCATCAACCTCCTCTGATCGTCCAGGTCGAGGTCTGGCTCTTGAGGAGCAAGCCCCGCCTTCTTGGGGGGAGAGAGGTCATCTCGATCTCGAGGTCGCTTGCGACACTCAGAAAGCTGGATCTCCATCTCACAAGCTTCCTCACCCGATTCAGTGGCCTGGGACGTGACCAAGAGGTCAGCAGACTCTTCTGCTGCTCCCTGGGTCAGACCCCCAGAGGCGACGCATTGTGCATACGTCTTCTTGCCCCCCATCTCCAAATGCTGGGAGACGGGTGAGGCGTTAATGACCCCTGTCTCCCCTACCTCCAAACCGCCCTCCCCCCCAGTCAGCGGAGCTGCTGACGTGATGGCCGGAGCAGGGCCAGGCTCCCCATCGGGGGCCTCCCCAGCACCAGCTGCAGAAGGCCTCAGTGGGGACGGGGCGTCCTGAGGGGTCCCTTTCGCTTTCCTCTCCTTGTTGCCCTTCTTCTTCTTCTGCTTTGTGGCAGATGACCCCTCCTTCACAGAGGATGGGCCAGACTGTGCCTGGCCTGTCTCCTCAGAGCCAGCCACCACAGCCAAAGCCATGGTGGAGAGCAACTTGCAGGGGGGCTGAGCCCCATCGTCGCATGGGGCCTCGGTGCCACAATCGCTGACCGCCCCGGCCTCGATCGGGGGGGTCAGAGCAGGCGGGGTGGAAGCGGAGGCATCCGCCTCTCCCCCCGGTGCCGTCTCTGCACTGGTGGGAGTGGGCACCGTAGGTGGAATGGGGGCGGGGGGCTGGGGCCTAGCCCCAGCCCCTCCGCCGGACGACGCTCCCACGCCAGAGACTTGAGCCCCCTCAGATGGAACAGGGGCAGGAGGAGGTCGGCAAAGACTCCCGGCCTCACTGGGTGGGGCCTGCGTCCCGGAAGTGGATGGGCCGTCCGTCGGCGTCGCTGTAGTTGCCGACGCTTTGGCCGATCCCCCCCGTGGGCACTGGGCCGCTAGGTGGGACGAGCTCCCACACTGAAAGCACGTGGTCTCCCCACAAGAAAAATAAATCACATACCTCCGCCCGTTGGACGAGAGGCTCAAGGACTGAGGCAGAGACCGTGAGCCCTCCCTAAAGAGCATGAACACCTGCCTTCGAAAAGACAGGACATGCCTCAGTTTGGGGTTTTTGCTCCCTATGGTCAACCGGCGAAAGGGACTCGTAAGCACCCCATAGGGCTCGAGTACCCCGGCCAGGTCTTGGTCGGTCACATGCGGGGGCACATTGGAGATCACCACCCTCACCGCTAGGGTATCCAGGGGGGTGACAAAATAATGCGCACCCGCAATGTCCAGGCCCTCTACGCACACCCTGTGGACTAGGGTGGGGTCGCTCAGGTAGATCATCGGGACCGTGTTGACACGACCTGCGTAACGGATGGTCTGCTGTCCCAAGAGACTAGCCAGAGCGTCCACGCAGACCTCAACCCCAACAAAGGGAGGGGTGTGCACCCTCAACCCACAGGTAATGGGAAGGTTCTGGGAGGCATCCTCGTGCCAGCTGCTGGCTGTAGGAGCAGCCATTCCTGACAGGACAGGGTTAATTCCCAACTCTAGCTAAGCAGAGCAACAACAAAAAAAGTTTATAGTAACTAAAAAAGATAAGTGTCCGGGAAAGCAGCCACAAAAACTCCAGATGGGAGGGGGGAAGGGGGTGGAGAAAAAAAAGCGGCTGGGGTTTGAAAAAGCGAGAAAAAAAAAAGGACAAAAACAAAAGGGAGGGGGGAAAAGGGGTAATTTAGAGCACCCCGCGGAAGGCAAGCTAGTGGAAAGTAACTCCCCGCTACAAGCAAGCAGAAAAGAAGAAAAGAGAGAAAGAGCGAGAAAGAGACAATAAGAAGGAAGGCTGCGCAGACAAAGAGACCGGAAGTACGGGGGGATGGGACAAAGAGGGGAGAAAAGGGGGAAAAAAAGCTGCAAAACAGCAAGAGAAGAAAAGGAGAGCGAGATAAGCAGAGGCTAGAGACCTTTAGACAGGTGGGAGTGAAAAAAGGAAAGAGATAGGAAGCCGGGGAGTCTTACGCTCGGGATCGCCCCACGCAGCTCCAAGCGAGCCTGGTCCGGTGCGTCCAAAGCGGAAGGAAGGAAGGAAGGACTTTGACTTTTTAACTACGTTATTCAGGGGTTTAGGGTACAAAAAGTTGGCTCCTCCAGGGTCCAGGTCCAATATACAAAACAAAGACAAACAAATTACCATCAAACCAAGAGCACCATGTCATTACATTCATAACATTAGACTGTGACAGACCCCTTTGCTGTATTACACATTGTGCCTAACTTGAGACCAAAGCCCTCTTTAAACACGATTCCTACCCTGCTTTATCCAATCATACATGGGACAAACCCTTCAATTTACCACACAAAGAAAAAAACAAAAAGCAGCCTGGTGAGGGCACAGGGTGCAGCACAAGCTGGGAATTGCAGTCCGACACCAAGCCTGCCCAGTTGCCCAGACTGGTCATGACATCAGAGCGCATATTGAAGATGGCCATTCTCTACGTGGCACCACACTCCCTCAAGGGCGCAGCGTGTCTCAAAGGTGGGCACCACCCACCAGAGCACAGCATGCTTAAACTCCAGCGAGAGGCACACCCACACCAGGAGGCCAGGGCATTGTCTGAGCCAGTCCTTGGCAACCCAGTTGCGGTGGCTGTTGAGGATGGCCATCTTGGCCTGACCCGGTACAAAGTTGGCCAGGCAGATGGCACCCTACTCAGCTGCATGTTACAGGTAGGAGTATACATAGGTGTTCTCCTAGAGGCTTCTGCCCAGCACCTGCAGCAGCAGTTTGAGGGTGACAAAGAGTGGCTGCAGGCAGGAACAGTTGAGAAAGTCATGGAAGATGTTCTCAATGCCTCCAAGGCAGAAGGGGCAGGCCATCAAGGCAGCTGGGTCAAAGTGGGATGTAAATGTGCCAGTGGCTAGGATGCCATGTAGCAACCACCACTTAAGGTTGCCAGGCTTCTTGGTGGTTGGTGGCTTATACAATGTGCATCAAGCCAGGTGGGCTGGTGGGGCATCTGGCGGCTCCAGGCACCATCACCATGGTGTATCGGGGCACCCCTCCATCACCTGGGCATGGCAGACATGAACCACCAGGCATCAGTAGGGTGCCAGGTCCACTGGACAGCTTGCCGGCCATGGTTGGTGCAACTGGCAGTGGGGGGAAGGCCTTGCTCAGGGCACCCACAGTGAGGGGGACCTGGTGTCCCTGGAGATGGTCATCCAGGGTGGCTGCTGCCTCTGGTTGGAATGCCTGGATGTCATGCAGGAAATGGCTCATGCTGTGGATGGAGTGCATGCCCAGCCAGGTGGTCAGGGCCTCAAGTGAGAGCCAGGCCAACTAAGCAGGGTCAAGGAGATGGCCCAGGAGGAAGACATGTACTCAGATGAGGGTGACTGTGAGGCTGGGAGAGGCCAGGCTTGGCACAGGGCACTGCAGGGCTTAGTTGTACACCAGGGAATCCCTCAGCAGCTGCAAGAACTGCAGGCAGTGGGCCTGAGGCTGAAGGTGGAAGGTGGTCTGCCAGGTTTGTACCATGGGTAGGTGCTCCTCACCATAGAAGGGTCACTGAAGGGCTTGCAGGCAGAAAGCAGCCACTTTGCTCACCAGATCGATCAGGCTCTGACCTACTCAATGACAGATAGGCAAAGGATGGGTTTCATAGTTTCATAGTTTCATAGTAGCTAGAGTCGGAAGGGACCTAGGTAGATCATCTAGTCCGACCCCCTGCCTTGGCAGGAAAGAGCACCGGGGTCAGATGACCCCGGCAAGGTGCTCATCTAACTTCCTTTTAAAAATCCCCAGGCTAGGAGCCTGCACCACTTCCCCTGGAAGCCGGTTCCAGGCCCTAGCTGCCCTGACTGTGAAGTAGCGCCTCCTAATATCTAATCTAAACTTACCCTCCGCCAGCTTGTGACCGTTATTCCTGGTCACTCCTGGCAGCGCACGGGGGAACAGGGACTCCCCCAGTACCTGCTGATCCCCCCTGACCAGTTTGTAGCAGGCCACAAGGTCCCCCCTTAACCTTCTCTTGTGGAGGCTAAACAGGTTCAGGTCCCGTAGCCTCTCCTCATAAGGCCTGCCCTGCTGACCCCTGATCATACGAGTGGCCCTCCTCTGGACTCTTTCCATATCGTCCATGTCCCTCTTGAAGTGTGGCGCCCAGAACTGGACGCAGTACTCCAGCTGCGGCCTGACCACTGCCGCATAGAGGGGGAGGATCACCTCCCTGGACCTGCTCGAGATGCATCTGTGGATGCATGACAGGGTACGGTTGGCCTTCTTGACTGCCTCCCCACACTGCCGGCCCATGTTCATCGTGGAGTCAATGACGACTCCAAGATCCTTTTCCGTCTCCGTGCTGGCAAGAGGGGAGTTCCCCAACCTGTAAGTGTGGTGCCGGTTCTTCCTCCCCATGTGCAACACCTTGCACTTATCAGTGTTAAACCCCATCCTATTCTCATCCGCCCACCGTTGCAACCTGTCAAGGTCAGCTTGTAGCCTATTGCACCCTTCTAGTGCACCCACATCCCCCCACATCTTAGTGTCATCAGCAAACTTGAACCGGGTGCTTTCTACCCCCTCATCCAAGTCACTGATGAAGATGTTGAACAGTGCGGGCCCGAGGACCGAGCCCTGCGGAACCCCACTGCCCACGTCCTTCCAGGTCGAGAAGAACCCATCCACTACCACCCTCTGGGTGCGGCCCTCCAACCAGTTGGCGACCCATTTGACTGTGTGGGCATCGACACCACAGTCTCCCAGCTTTTTGATGAGGACAGGGTGAGAGACAGTGTCGAAAGCCTTCCAGAAGTCCAGAAAGACTACATCCACAGCAACCCCTGCGTCTAATGATTTGGTGACCTGATCGTAAAAGGCCACCAGGTTGGTCTGACAAGACCTGCCACTGATGAACCCGTGTTGGTTGCCCCTGAGCATGCATTCCCCCGCAAGGCCCTCCTGGATGTGTGCCAGGATAATTTTTTCAAAGAGCTTACCCGGGATTGAGGTAAGACTAACTGGCCTGTAATTTCCCGGGTCCTCTTTTTTTCCCTTTTTGAAGATAGGGACCACATTGGCCCTCTTCCAGTCCTCCGGCACCTCACCAGAGCACCACGAGTGCTCATAGAGCCATGCCAGGGGTCCTGCAATGACCTCGGCCAGTTCCTGTAGAACCCTAGGGTGAAGATCGTCCGGACCAGCGGACTTGAACACGTCCAGCCTCTCCAGAAGTACCCTAACTAACTCCTCGCTAACCCCTGGCCCAGGCGTGTCTCTCCCGGGGCCCGAGGGGGGCCCAGCAGGGAGATGGCTGAACTGGTCCCTACTTAGGAAGACAGAGGCAAAGAAATCATTAAATATGTTAGCTTTGTCATCTGGCGTGATGACTAAGTTGCCCATCGTGTCCTGCAGGGGCCCCACATTACCCGGGACCCTCTTTTTACCCCCTATGTATTTGAAGAAGGACTTCTTATTGTCCTTAATCCGGGAAGCTAGTCCTATCTCCATCTCTGCCTTGGCCTTCCTGACTGCCCCCCTACATCCTCGGGCGACTGTAACATAGTCCTTCTTGGTGATGACCCCATCCCTCCATTGGGTGTATGCCTCCCTTTTAGCAAGGAGACATTCCCGGATGCTCCTAGTGAGCCGTGGGGGTTTATGTGCCCTCCTGCTCCCTTTGACCCTTGTTGGGATTACCTCCCTTTGGGCATGGAGGATCGTCTCCTTAAGGAGCAACCACTCACCTTCGACATCTGGTTCCCTTCCCCTCTGGGTCCTCAGCGCTTCCCCAATGATCCTCCTTAGCTTGTTGAAGTCAGCCCTCCTAAAGTCTAGGGCTGTTGCCTTGCTGCAGCCCTTTGCCACCTTACGCTGGATGGTGAATTCCAGCAAGCGATGATCACTGTCTCCCAGGTGGCCCATCACCCGCAGCCCCCTCACCAGGTCATCACCCGTGGCCAGCACCAGGTCCAACAAGGCGTGGTTGTGGGAGCCAATGGTGCCCATCCCATACAATGTCTACTAGGAGGAGCTGGAGTCTCTCAAATAGGTCCTTTGATGGGTTGAGTACAGCACACCAGTGCAACAGGGTTGCTGACAACAGGTTGTCAGTGATGAGAACACGTCCATGGTAGGAGAGGCTGAGTAGGTGTCAGTGCCATGGTTGCAGGCAGGCCTGCACCCTCCCCTCAAGGCCATTCCAGTTGTGTGCCATGAAGGTTGGTGGCCCGAGGAACATGCTCAGGACCTTGAGGCCCTCACAGCACCAGGTGAGGCCCCTCAGCAAATCCAGTAGTGGGGTTCACACTGGTCCATGTTCCAAGCAGTAGGGTATCACTCTTGGCCCAGTTGATATGGGCCAATGAAGTGGCCTCACAGGCTTGCTGGCAGTCCATCAGGATTCACACGTCTTCCTGGGTGTTGACGAAAGTGGTCACATTGGCTGGACATTTCTGACAGAAGAGTGGTGAGGCTGCACCCTAGGTGGGAGCTCACTCACAAACGCAGTGTCTACACCTTCAATGTCCAGGCACAGCAGCTTCCTCTCATCCAGGTCAAGAACGGGCTCCTTGTGGAGAGAGAGGTGATTCTGCTCTTGAGGTCGCCTGCAACACTCAGAAAGCTGGATCTCCATTTTCCTAGCTTCCCCATCCAATCTGGTGGGGTGGGACGCAACCAAGAGGTCAACAAATCTCTCTGCCACCGCCAGGGTCAGGCCTCCAGAAGAGGCATTCTGTATCACCATTACTGCCACCCAACTATGGAAGCTGGGAGACAGGCAAAGGGTTGGTAACCCTCACTGTCACCTTCCCTGCTGCCAAGTCATCCCTGTCCACAGTCATGTACAACCAAGTCACTGGTAAGACAGCCAGAGCGGGATCAGGCTCTCCAGTGCAGGCCCTCCCAGCACCAGCTGAGGAGGGTCCTGGCAGGGATAGGGTGTCCTGAGACACCCCCTTCTTCTTCCTCGCCTTGTTCTTCTTCTTAGTGGTGGGTGGCCCCCACCTTCAGATATATGGGGAGCCAGAGGAAAAGCAAGGGCAACATTGGACCTCTGCTGAACCAGATGGGGTAACTGATAACTGACGCCCAAGAAAAAGCCAACCTATTAAATGGGTACTTTGCATCGGTCTTTCATCAGTTCCAAGGGATGCCCATGCCCGCTATGGGACAGGGAGGTCCAGGTGAGGGAGATCCCCTGCCCTCTATTAATGCTGACCTCGTGAAGGAACACCTTGAGAAGTTGGATACCTTCAAGTCAGCCGGCCCTGACAATCTACACCCCAGGACACTCAAGAAGCTGGTGAGCATCATAGCCAAGTCTCTGGCATGGATCTTTGAAAACTCCTGGTGCTCTAGTGTAGCGCCCGAAGACTGGAAGAAGGCCAATGTGGTGCCTATCTTCAAGAAAGGGAGGAAAGTGGATCCGGCTAACTATAGGCCCATCAGCCTGACTTCTATCCAGGGGAAGATCTTAGAAAAGTTTATTAAAGAGGCCATCCTTAATGGACTGGCTGACGCCAACATCCTGAGGGATAGCCAGCATGAATTTGTTGCAGGTAGGTCTTGCTTGGCCAATCTCATTTCCTTTTACGACCAGGTGACCTATCACCTGGACAAGGGAGAAGAGATTGATGTCATCTATCTTGACTTCAAAAAAGCCTTCAATCTGGTATCCCATGATCACCTCTTGGCGAAACTGGCCAGTTGTGGCCTTGGGTCCACCACGGTCCTCTGGCTGGAAAATTGGCTCTGTGGTCAGATCCAGAAGGTAGTAATTGATGGAAGTCACTCATCATGGTGTCCTGTGACCAGTGGGGTCCCCCAAGGCTCTGTCCTTGTACCCATAGTGTTCAACATCTTCATTAATGATGTGGACACTGGAGTCAGAAGTGGACTGGCCAAGTTTGCCGATGACACCAAACTTTGGGGCAAAGCATCCACGCCAGAAGACAGGCAGATAATCCAAGCTGACCTGGATAGGCTCAGCAAATGGGCGGACAAGAACCTGATGGTGTTTAACACCGAAAAATGCAAGGTTCTCCATCTTGGGAGGAAAAACCTGCAGCATCCTTATAGGCTCGGCAGTGCTACGCTGGCTAGCACTATGGAAGAAAGAGACTTAGGGGTCATCACTGACCACAAGATGAACATGAGCCTGCGGCTAGTAAAGGGAGCAAAATGATGGCTTGCATCCATAGATGCTTCTCAAGCAAATTCCAGGATGTCATTCTCCCCTTGTACTCAGCCTTGTCGAGGCCGCAGCTGGAGTACTGCGTCCAGTTTTGGGCTCCACAAATCAAAAAGGATGCAAAGAAACTTGAGAGAGTCCAGAGAAGACTCACGCACGTGATCAGAGGTCAGGAAAACAGAGCTTACGACAACAGGCTGAGAGCGATGGGGCTTTTTAGCCTGGAAAAGCACAGGCTCAGGGGTAATCTGATGGCCACCTATACATTTATCTGGGGGAATGTTTGTTCACCAGAGCACCCAAAGGGATGACGAGCTCGAACAGTCATAAACTATTACAAAACCGTTTCAGGCTGGACATAAGGAAGAATTTCTTTACTGTCCGAGCCCCCAAGGTCTGGAACAGCCTGCCATCAGAGGTGGTTCAAGTACCTACATTGAACACCATCAAAAGTAAATTGGATGCTTATCTTGCTGGGATCCTATGACCCCAGCTGACTTCCTGCCCTTTGGGCGGGGGGCTGGACTCGATGATCTTCTGAGGTCCCTTCCAGCCCTAATGTCTATGAAATCTATGAAAATTCATAGGAGACAGGCCAGAATGCTCTTGGTCTGCCCCTGCCTCAGGGCCAGCCACCTCAGACAAGGCCACAGTGGAGGGTGGCCAGGAGAAGCCTCATCATCTGACAGGGCCCTGGCACCACAGTCACCAGCTGCCCCAGCTGCCTTGGCTGGATCAGGTAGGGGGCAAGTGGAGGCTTCAGCCTCTCCACCCAGTTGGGCCTCTGTGCTGGGGGTGGGCACCATAGGTGGGATGAGCAGGGGAGAGGGCTGGGTAGTAATCTCAGCCCTTTTGGTGGATGGTGCTCTCATGTCAGAGACCCCAGCCCCCTCAGGTGGAACAGGGTTGAAAGGAGGTTGGGAAGAGATCCCATCCTCACTGGGTGGGGCCTGTGTCCCAGAAGTGGATGCACTATCCTTTGGCACTGCTGTGCTCGCCCATGTGTCGCCTGCCTTCCTCTGCGGGCACTGGGCTGCTAGGTGGGAAGAGCTTCCACACTGGAAACACATGGTCTCCCCTACGGAAAAATAAATCACAAACCTCTGCCCGTTGAACTTGAGGTTCAAGGAAAGTCTGGATGGAATAATGCAGCTGCCATGCAGGACTGGCAGTCAATGCTTGGCGACGTACAAGCAGTCAAGACATGCCATGGCAATCCCACCAGCAGTTGCCTTTATCCAAGTTTACTGCCTGGCGTCAGCATGAAAATGGTGCCAGATGCCCACAAGGTCCCCCACCACCAAAGCTGTTTGCAGTTACCAGGCTGAAGGACGGATGGGGTTCTGGCCCATTCCAGTCATGCCATTCTTTGATCATGCAATTAAAGTCCCCACCAGGAGGAGAAGGTCATCATCATCAGCTGCACTCCTCAAAAAGTCAGCCAGGGTCTTAGAGAAGGGCATTCTTGCCTAGCAGTGGGTGCATAGATGTTAATTAGGAGGACGTGATGTTGTGCTAATGTGATATGAGCAGTTAGCAGGCAGCTAGGGATGACCTCTTGGGTTACTGCTGAGTCAGGCATCAGATGCAGTGCCATCCAATTCACAGGGTCTCTGCAGCTGTTGGCATTGAGTGAACCAAAGGTTGTGGCAACTATGCATGAAAGGTGTAGAAAAGGGGGACGGGCAAAGCCATGGGAACAGAGAGGAACAGCAGAGAGGAGCAAACAAAAAAACAGGCCTACAGCTTGCCAGCTGGCACTGCTCACAAGAAGTGCCCAGCATCACTTGCAAGCTTGTTTAGGCAAAAACTGTATCACTGCATCCCCACAGTGGAGTGCAGTGCCACTGCTGTGGCCTTAGCAGACACAACAAATGTCTCTGGTTCTGAGAACCATTTCTGTATTTGTTGGGCAACCCTATGGAGGTGTTTTGTCTGGTCAAGAAACTACATACGGCTTTCAACTGTGTAAATGACACAGGGAGGTTCCTCAGAAGCAGGAACAGGTTCCACCTCCAGGGTGGGGACACTCCCTATTGAGGGGGGTACCTTAGCTGAATCAGAGGACACCACCTCCTGAGGCAGGACTTCTGTTCACTTGTCCTCAAAGGCAGAATCAAAATCCGACCTCGAGGAGGAGAGCCACCAAGTTCTGGGAGAAGCACATGTCCCCTCACCAGGATCAGGCCCTGTGGGAGCAGCAACCTACAAGGGGACCAAGGGGGGGGGGGGGGGAAATCAGGCCCTGACCTCCTGGGTGGGGTACTTTTGTGGGCCAGGTACTCTTGGTTCCAGAGGGTCCAACCTTCAAATCAACCTTGTCATCCCAAAGGAGCTAAGAGGTGTGGGGAGGGTTGTCAGACTCCACCACCACTTCCCCCCACCCCCAGGTCATCCCCAAGCACCACCGACTCTGGGGGGTGCAAAGGAGGCGGGGGGGGGACCTGCTCACCAACCCCAGCTCCCTCTGATGTGGTGGGGAGGTCTTGAGGGAATAATGAGGCCTTTTTAGAAGACCCCTTTTTTCTGGGACTTGCCTTTCCCAGCAGGGGGAGGAAAGAGGGAGGGGGCTGGTCCACTGCCACAGAGCTAGCTGACTCTGATGAAATGGGGAGTGACTGGGAGGAAGGCCCTTCCCCACCTCCTGATGGGGCTGCTGCACCAGAGCCAGATGAACCAACATTGGCTGCTGCCACAGGTGGCTCCACTGTGGAAGGCTTCTTCTTTAGGCACTGGGTACCCAGATGCGATTTGCTGCCACACCGAAAGCATGAGGTATCCCCAGTGGTGAGGTAGACCTTGTAACACTGCCCGTCAAACAAGAAGGACATGGACTGGGACAAACCTCGACTCTATCTGCTGGAGATCATAAACAGGTGCCTTTTAAAGAATAAGACATGCCAGAGCTCAGGGACCTTGCTGCCAAGCAGCAGTCTACAGTCTGGTCCTGTAACCATGCCATAAGGGTGCAGGCAGCTAGTGAGGTCATCATCTGAGTAAAATGGAGGCATGTTTGAAGCTACAATGCAAATGGCTGGTGTGTCTAGGGGTGCTGCAAGTCAAAAAAATACTTCTGACAGGCATACCTGCTACCACAACCTCATGCACTAAAGCAGGGGAGCTGAGGAAGATGATGTGCTTCCACAGCAGCAGCACACTCATCCACTTCAATGGAGGGAAGGGTATGAAGCTGAAGACCAAAGCTCTGGTTCAGAGGTGCTGAAGTCCCAGCAGTGAACCACTGGGAGCTGCCTTCAGCCACTCCAGCAAAGACAGAGTTAACTCTGCAAGGAACCAGAGGGGTGGGGGCTGAGGGGTGGGTTGCCCTGGCAGGGAACACAGAAGCTGGAAACAAACAAGCTAACTAACCCCAGGGGGAGGAGAAAGGTAAGCAATGTAGCAGAGAAGGGAAGGGAAAGCAATGAGCAGCAGAAAAGTTGTGGGGAGATGGAGGGAAAACAAAAAACAACTTGGGGGGAAGGGATAGAGGTTTATTGCAGGAGAAAGGGCTGAGAAAAGGGGGAAAAGGGAGGAAAAAGTAATGAAAAGTGGGAGACTACAGTGGGAAAGGGGGTCAGACTGTCTAGGAGAGGGAAAACAAAACGAGAAGGAGAAAGGCTCACAAAACAGGAAAGAAGCTTTCAGAGCTCTGAGCAAACACTTCCGTTGGTGGCCATTTTGAAAGAAAGAAGGAAGACGGAGAACAAACTTTTCCTTCCTCAGATTTTCCAAGAGCATGTAGGCATCTGAGTTTTAGCAAAAAGCAGCGATTCTTCAACTTGTTGGACTCCAGGCACCCCCTCACTTGTTTTTTTGGGGGGGTTAAATCAGCTGCTGTCATAGACATGAATTTGGAACAGACAGAAATAAACAGTTTGTATCTTGAAGAAATACAGCAAAGTTAGTTGAATATGTGGGTTGAACTATGTTTACTGCACTGTAAAACTGAAGGGGAACACAGATAATATGGTCATACTTCAACTGTGACATCTATTTGAGGAATAGTTTCTATTTTTATTCATGACTGAGGAATATTAATCAACTGTGAATTAGAATAGATTTTACTGGACTTGGTTAAATATCATCCTGTTCATCAAACAATGTAGCATTTTGATCACATTTGCAATTGGATACCTTCTTTCTATTGCAGTTGATAGTCTCTTGAGAGCAATAACTAGTGCTAATCAATGAAACTTTACCAAAATACAAAATATGGTGGTAGAAATATAGAAGTGGAGGAAATTAATGATGAATTCATGAAGCCAGACCATTTTCCATCTATAAGGCATGAAAGGGTGTATCTACACAAGACATTTACTGGAGAGTTGCCTAATTAGCTCCACAGTAACATCTCAATATCTATATGTGCAGTCCTATTATGCCACAGGAAACTAATAAACTCTGCAGAGATTTTTCATGCCAGCAATGCATATGTAGATGTTGACCTGGGTGACTAGGACATGAGAGTGCTTAGAGCAGGGGCTGCCTGCCAGCTAGTCCCACACTAGAGCACCCTTGTGCCCCAGCCAGCACTTCCACAGCCCTTTGAGTCATGCCAGAGCAACCCTGGGCTGGCAAGTGACTCCCCAGATCTCCCAGAAACCCCAGGCTGCTCTGACCTGGCTCAATGTGCTGCATTCCCAGGCATATGTGTAAACACAACACCCAGGAATAATATGGATGTGTAGATGCACCCAAAGTGGATTAAGGTGCCTAGGTGTGACCTTATTCCATCCAGCTTCAGTTCTTGAAAATCAGCTAATGCAGAAAGCCCTCTACCTTCTTGCTGCTTTTTTGTTACTCAGTGGCCACATCGACATGAGACACTGATTGTGCCGTTGTTACTACACAGTCACTTAGTAGTTGTATACTAAATGAAAGGTTCAGATCTGAAGTGAACTATAGGGATGGTGGAAAACAATGAATTGTTGCTTTGATTGGTTGCTTAAGTAAATATAAGTCTATGAAATTTTTCACTTTCAAACTTCTTTCAGAAACAGCAGCAGAATGCAAAAAACAACCACCTCCCTGAAAAAACACCCTACAATAAAGAAAAACAAAAGAACCCCACAAAAACCTCACCACACAGTAAATTTAATATGCCACACATACTATATTTATAAGTTGGGTAAAACCATAGCTCTGAAGGAGGGCTTCAAACCCACCAATGTCATTTCAGAAACCATTACTATTTTATTATTTGGAAACATGAATTTCCAGCCAGCTGTGATTACTTGTGTTTATTTTATTGAGTGCCATCTCTTCTGTATATTTTAGCTGATCTTTACCTTTGGCCTAGGGGCAGACATTCAAAAAACCTGAGCCTGAATTGATTCAATCTTTGCAGGTTAGTTGAAGCTGGCTAGGTTAAATCAGTTTTGTAACCAGACAGACATCCCAGAAATGCAGGCGCATGAGTATGCCTGCAGTGGCTCAGGCTAGAAGCTGGGGGGCACTAGAGCAGCCCTCCCTTACTTTCACAACATGGAGCTGAGTGGGGTGTGACCAGGCTCTGGCAGGAGTTCTGATTAGCCCAGCAGGGAATTGATAACAATGTTTATCACCCAGTTAAGAAAACAACAGAGGGACATTACCAGCTACTTGTTGATTCTACCTGTTGATTCAGCACAGGCTGTAGCCAGTATGTGGTCTGCTAGCTAATACACAGACATCTCTTAGCAAGGCGGGGGGAATTCCCTGTTAGCAGGGAGTTGTGAGGGGAGAGTGGAAGCAACCCACAGTCTCTGGAGCTCCAGTCCAGAGAGCATGCAGGTATGCTGGGCGAGTCTGCTTTAGTTTAAACTAGCAAAGAGTCCTGGACAGACATTGCATAAACCAGTTTGAGCCAAATCAGTTAAATCTGATACAACATTCAACCAGATTTGTCTCAAACTGGTTTATGTGCGCAGAACATCTGTTCTGTTACAGGTTTAAACCAATTTCTGATCACTCAAACCAGTTTATGTGTAATGTCTGTCCCTAGCCCTTAAGACTATGAAGAACTTTGTAACACAGTGCATAGTCTGTGATTTTAAAAAGGCTCCAATGGGTTGTGCTTAAGAGTCACAAGTGTAGCCAACAACTCTTCAGTGAACTAATAACTCTGAAGCTTAGCACAACCAGTGATACAATATACCATGAAAAGGCAGGCAGTATTGCTATTAGAATTGAGGGCTGTTGTGATTTCTCCCTTTCCACTAATATGAATGCATTAAATTAGTGCACCGCAAAGCAGCCAAGTTCTGGTAAAATAATACTAGCTTGTATTTGCTGTAGTTTCACTGTTTATCCTTTCTAAGTCTAAATACTTCAGCTTACTAAGATGGAGATGCACAAATAAATAAATATACCCCAGAAAAGAGATGCTACATGTGAAGCCAAATGAAATAGTGCCCAAGGCTGTATATAAGAAAGGGCATTTAATTACTTGGATGGCCTCAGTTAAAATATCCAATGCTAAAAATAATAAATATTCTTCTCTACTAAGAAGGTTTGACTGGCAAGTCAAATGGCCTAGAAACATCTGTGTCCTTGTTGAAGTAGAAGGTCAGCACAGCCTACACAGACCACATCAGTGTACTTTTAAGCTCTTTTACAGTAAAATTGTCTTTCAGAAGATCACGCATAGCTGACTTGGATAGTCAGTGGGACTGAATTCTTTCAGGTCCCATTGCTGATTGGGGTTGTTTTAATTCTGATACTTTACGGTAGACTGAATAGTTAATATGTCATTGGATCAGTAAGTTTCTTTGCCTTTGCCTAATAATAAATACTTTCCAAAAAGCATATGCTGAATGCCAACCTTTTCTTGCTGTATATTTCACTCTTGGAAATGGGTTTGTAATAGAAATGTGGATTATGCCCATAGAATATCCTTTCTGTGAGAGAGCATTTTCTAGGTAGTTCAAAGATAAATACCTAGCTGAATCACAAGTTAAAGGCTTGATTCAGGAACTACTGGGTGAAATGCTATAGCTTGTGCTATTCAGAAGGTCAGAGTAGATAATTATAATGGTCCCTTCTGGCTTATAAATCTGTGAATCTTTCTGAACCTTTATGTGTACTCTTGTATAGAAGAACATGATTAAATAAGCTTCCTGACAAAACTGACAGTAAAGTATATGCTGCAGTAGAATATCTGATTTTCACTGACTTTGACACAACAATGAAAGGGGGGAAAAGTCTGCTTATAAATAATTCTGGGAAAAGAAACTAAAGATCAGTTCTTGTAAAATACTGGCAGCTGTCAGTGTCTTCACTGGGTCTTCAAGATACCCAGCACATCAGATGTCTAAATGTATTGTTTATTTCAGCCTGCCCTGTACACTAACACTAAACCCAGATTTCTAGGCTTCATGAAACAGAATTAATTAGTTATATAGTCTTGGCATCTTTCTGGATTCTGTATGTAAAACTTTTTGTCCCTATATTTTTAGCATGTGCTCATGTGACTTCTGATTTTTGTATCCATAGATATTAATTTCATTCTGTTCCTCAGTAGGAATAAAGATAAATGTAACTTGACTGTCTGAGGTATTTGGGAATTTGGGGCATCTGAAGAGAGAAAGAGTTTTAAAGAGCTGATTTGCTGAGCAGAGAGAGTAGAGTGATGTCAGTTTATACCAGCTGAGGACCTCTCCCCACATCTAATATTTCTGGGACTGTTATCAATTCGGGCAACCCCTTCTTTGTACATAAAAAAGAAATGCCATGTACAGTCTCACAGTAAATATCACAACCTAAACTGTCTTGGCATTGCACAAATTTTACAAATAAAGAAAAATCCATATACCAGATGCTGCCAATAAGAGCAAATTAATTCCAAAAGGCTTTAGAAAATCCTCACTAGATTAGAACCTTCCTTATACTTCTGAAGGAGCAGATTGAGAATTAACATGGAAAACCAAATATTATTTATGTAATTGCATCAACTCATTACAGACAATATTGGGAATTTGGCGGGGCAGGTGTGTGGCCATAGTAATGGCCATGATTCCCCTGCTGCTAGATTTCCTGACCTGTGGGGAGCCCCATGACCCAGATATGATGGCTCCATGGGCTGCATTTGGCCCATGGGCTGGAGATTAAGCACCCCTGGTTTATACCACTAAATTGAACATTTACACTGGTACAAATAAGCAGCAGAAAGAAAAGATAGAGCCCTGCTGCAGTGTAGCTTACTTGAATGTGGAGGAGAGTTGCCCAAGGAGAAATCAGAAGTAAACTACAGTGGTATAGTATAGCTGATGGCCTTCCACAGATATGAGTGGTGTCCATCCACAGCCTTCCAGGTTAACTGTTTGCTGGCTGAAATGTCCTTACCAATGCTATCCCACCTATGCAGTTTACTCAGTAAAAGATATCACCCTAAAAAAATCCTTGTCTTTTCATCTACTGTGAAGACACTGAAAGAGCACTTGTAGTACATGTAATAGCACCAAAAGAAATGATAATGGGATCCAAAGTGGACAAAAGAGCTGCTATTCCACAGTATATACCAGTAATTTATGTTGGGGTAGAAAACTGATATAAACGACACTGTTATAAATATATTGCCTACTGGTCGTCCTACACTTCATCTTCATACTCAACAACAACGACTACATGCATAAAAGTACTGCTCCAGAAGAAAAAAGAAATATAAGATGTCTCTGCTAAAGTAGAAAATATGGATTTCTTTAATTGAGTATTCACCGTCTATATGAGACTGATCAAAAATGTATGTATTATTAAATACTTAGGCACAGAGGCTGGCACCAGAAAATCATTATTCAGTCTGACATTTCCAACATTCTGTTAATCAAGGGGTCCCTGGGATTGGATCTATGACATTTTAATGAGTTTATTAAAAAAAATAAAAGAGGACTATATTTGTATAAACTAAACACACTAGAGTACAAGGCATTTTTAAAGTAGAAAAATATTGGATTGATTATACTAGTAAAACGGCACTCCAAGTAATTTTCTTAGTATAATGTAAGTTTCCCATGATTAAACAGCCTTTGGGTTATAGTTGTTTCAGTATTTCAGATGACCTAAAAAGATTTAACACTCCTCGAGAAGTATGAATGGAAGTTTGCTTAAATTCCCTTTCTAGACACTTCAGTGGCTAAATTCTCTAAAATAAGTTCCATCTTTAAAAACTGGAGAATGCAGAATTTGAATAAGCAAAGTACTTGACTGCATATGCAAGGTTTGCATAAGTACTCCAAGCCATTTGTAAGCACATAACTGAAAAACACCATTTGTAACAGTTTACATATGCATATGTAAAGATACAGCTTTGGCTCTGAGTTGGAACGTCTGGTTCAAAACACATGTAACTGCTAGATCATTCAAGCTGGTGAAAAGGAGGAGGGAAATGACAAGCAGAAGGTCTTTTTTGCTCAAGTAAAAGCTTGGGGTGATTGATTAACACTGAGCTGAACTTTTCCAAATCTCTTTGGTTTGCAATTGGGGCTAGAAATCTTGGGGACGTACTTTCCTGCAAGTTTGCCAGTAGTTCCTGGGACATACCCATCAGAAAGGGGCCATCTGTCTTGAGGTACCTCAGGTTCCAAAGGAAATGAGGAAATTTAAATTAAAACAATTACCTCCCCCGCCCCCACCCCCCTCAGAAAAAGTAGCTAAATGTTTTCAAACCTCAAGAAAAAAAAATTCTTGGGTTCTACTTTTTCACGATGGGCAAGGTCTGTTTTTATACTCTTTGACATAATCTCCAATGCCTGGTAATTGCAAGCGTCTTCATCTTCAAACAAGGGAGCTCTTTCTCCTCTCTCTTTC
Source organism: Crocodylus siamensis (assembly GCF_052110815.1). Classification (NCBI taxonomy): domain Eukaryota; kingdom Metazoa; phylum Chordata; order Crocodylia; family Crocodylidae; genus Crocodylus; species Crocodylus siamensis. The sequence continues at coordinate 76,971,468 of NC_143397.1, read as the reverse complement.
CAACCAGCCGTCTCGAAACAATCTTTTCTTAGTAGGTACTTTTCTAAATTTTTTTTTTCTTTTGTAAAAACAAACAATTGCGTGATTAATGAATTAGGGCAATGTCACTTTAGGATTGTCTCAGTCTGGACTACATGCTGTTTCATTCAGAGCCTTTGGTAACCCTCCGTTTTCAGATCAGAGCCTCTGGGACAACTTATTTGCTTTACTCATTGTCTTCATGCACAGGGGTAACAAAGAGCTCCGTCAGGCCGTTGCTTCATTTGCCACTTCAGAGCATCATGTCTGACAATTTTGCAAAACAGTAAAAAAAAAAATTGAAAATGTCCAATAACAACCGTTTCACAATTTTCTTCATGAATAGACAAAGGACAAATTCTGCATAGGCCAAACAGCTGTCACTCTGGGATTTCTGGGTGAGAATTTGCTCTGTTTACTTAGCCTTAAGATGACCTCTCTTTTGTCTATATCCAGCCTACTGTTCATTAAACCAACTAAACAGTTAAGCTACATAGAGGATTCCTTTCCCTCATCATGCAGTTTTACATTTATTCCCCATGTGATAGTCCATGCAGGATGTTTTGTGTAATACAGCCTATCATCATCCATAGCATGACATTGTTATTAACCCTTAGCTAACCTGTCAGTCATCTGGGTACCATACACCAATGAATGAAACTTCTATTTTTGGTGTTATCTTTGAAGTGAAGCTAAACATTCAGCACTTCTATTGCCTGCTATTCAATTGTTACATTTCTTTGTATGGAACCAAACAATTAAAATGTTTTTAGTGGATCATTTAAGTAGAATGAATAACATTACACTTCAGAGACCAGGTTTCTTCATGGTGCTCTTTGTGGTACTGACTGGTAATACTGGGTTTTCTGGCTTAGAATATCACAAAACTGCCAAGCCATGTCTTCCCTGGATTGCTACTACAATCAGTTTGGTTTCACTGTAGTATAACAAACTGGCATTAAGCTAGGGTTAGCTAATAGGTACTTCCTTCAGGAACCGTTTCAACCAGCTAGATAAAAATAGAAGGCTAATGTAGATCTGCAGTTATGTGAGGGAACAGGTCAGGCTACCAAGCCTTAATGTAACCACAACCACTTTTCCTACTCTAAACAAAAGCATAATGGCACATCTAGATTTGGGTATCATCTACATGAGAAAGAGTGACAGTTATTTCAGTATTATTTAGCTATACCAGATTAGCTCCCTTCTGTGAATACCAAATTATGGAATAAAAGAAATATTCCAAAAGAATTACTCCCTTATTTAGTGTATTAATTAATCCAGAATAAAGTTAGTGTTGTTCTGGAATAAAGTGCGTTTATAGGGGGTTCCACATGAGCTAGAGTTATTTCAGATTAGCTATGCTGGATATTTCTCATGTGTACACAAGCTGTCATTGCAAACATGAATGAAGATGAACCAATGAGAGTATCAGGGTAACATTTCCCTATATGCTGTTGACAGAGGCAAGGCTCTTACTCTCCCTAGCTTTACCCAGAGCCACTGGCAACTTATATTTTTGCACGTACGTACCTAGTAATGACAACTGAACACAGTTGTTTCCCAAAGTTTTCACAGTTCAGATTACAACACATGGATATCTAAAATATATAATTGTTTCATCAAAATAATTTCATACATCCTGAAAAATCGTTGAAGCTATAATATGATGGACAACTAGGTTTGGGTATCACTTGCTGCTTGAACAAGAAGTCTGAAAGGAGCTTTGTACTATGTAGCATTGTTGAATCTACAGATAGCATAAAGTGGAAGTGACATGTAGCTGAAAGGAACTTCATGGAGTTTGTTGTGAACACAATGGAGCTGGCTGTAGCTGCTCAAACAGTTCTTTTTGGATATAAATGCCAGAGGCATGAATGCGCCCATCTACTAATGTACTTTGAATGATGGTGACAAAATCATGATGTGATGGATATTGCATACTCTCAAAGCAAAATCAAATAATATTTGGTAAATGAATTTTTCAGTCACAATAAGCAGTGAATATGCTTTTTAAAAACTTCACCTATAAAGAAAATATATATATATTCAGAATCAGAACTTAATTTTTAAAATTCAATGCAGTGACAAAGGAGGAAGAGCTAAAAACTATGGTTATCAAAAGCATAACAGCTCATAGAATGACAGGTTTCTTCTCATAGTTATTAGACAGGAAATCACATTTCAGTAGGCATGAGGTGCCTTTACCGGGCAGTAGCGTAGTTTATTGCACAGTAAGCATGTATGTCTACATGTGTGCACATTTACTGTGCAGTAAATGATGCTACTTGTGAGTAAATTTTCTACCTGTAAATGCAAGTAGCACATTAATTTATGAGTAGTTACTGCACAGTAACACAACTGTAGATGCCAACCAGGAGCAAATTTGCTCCTGGGCAGCCCTGCCACCAGGGGGCTGGCCTGAGGTTAGCCCAAGGGCTCTGGGCTAGGAGGCTCTCCTGCCCCAGGTCTGGGCCAGCTCTATGCCTGCCAGCCTCAGGCCCTTAAAAATCTGTATGCATTTTGAGTCCTGCACACATCCAGGCACACTCCAGGCCCCAGCATCTCCTTTGTAGGTCAGGAGTGGCAGTCCAGACCTGCAGGCTGTTTCAGACTCCTGCCAGGCCTGTCAGCACTCAGACCCAGCTGCAGGCAGCTCCTGGCCCCTGAGGCCAGCTTCAGCTGCCCACAGACCAACCCAGCAGACTACCCAGAGCCTTCAGGTGCTGCAGGGCATTGCCAACCATGTGGCTGTTAGTGTCATGCTGTGCCCCTGTGCTGGGTGCTGCAGGCAGCTGCCCAGGGACATCCACACAGAGGCCTGGAGAGCTGACACAGATGCCCTGATGGCCTCATAATCACCCATGCCAATGCCCACCACTCAGGGCCCCAACTGGTCCATGGAGAAGACTGACAACTTTGTGGTGCTGTGGGACATGGTGGGGGTGCAGTGCCATGCTCTCCAATGCCCAACTGTATGAGGGGCTGTCAGGTTGGATGCAGAAGCATGGGTATGACTGGTTGGCACAGCAATGCCGCATAAATTTCAAGGTCTTGTGGGCACAGCAGGTTTCCATCTCTGACCACGATCATTGGTCAGAGAGTGCCCACAAGACCACACCCTTTATGCAGAAACCGACACAGATCCTAGTGCCCTGGGATCCAGGCCGCAGCTGTGTTGTGTACAGAAGGATGGGTGGCCTGCCTGAGCCCCGACTCCAGCCTGTCACCCACAGTGGCCTGTCACTGAAGGAAGGCCTCACAGGGCACCAGCAGCCCATCCTGCTGAGCTCCCCACCTGAAGCCTCCACCAGCAGCTCTGGGAGTCTGAGCCAGCAAGTGCCTCAACAGTTCAGCAGCCTCAGCCCCAGCTGTTAGGTGCAGCCAACCATATCACTGCTGGCTGCCAGCAGCAACAGCTCCTCCACAGTGAGGAGCCCTGGATAGATGCCCACATGCCTTGTCCTGCCACCTGAAGAGTCTGCCCAGAGCTGCATGCCATTGCTGCCAGCTGGGACAGAGCAGAGCATCCAGCCACACCAGCCTCAGCTACATGGTAAGCCCTCCCCACCCTAGCCCCTGCCTCTGACCCCAGCACCTGCCCCCACTCCCTGCCTGGCCCAGCCGCACTCCCTTGGCCCTTGGCCCCTGGGTTTCCCCCTGCACAGCATGCAGGGAGGTGGGAGGCAGTGCAAAACTTTATTGAGCATCCCATGCCCCCACAACTAGCTGGGCACAGGCACCTCATGCGCCAAGGAATGTGTTGATTCTGTCAGTGATATCCTCCTCGGCTGTGGGGGGCAGAGACATGAGCAGGGGCAGAACCACCATGGTACCCAGCTGCAGGTCCAGCACCCCTGGCATGAAACACCCACTGTCCGCCAAGCCTTGCAGGCTGGAGTTCTGGAAGATGTAGATGTTATGGGCGCTACCCACCCAGCCGGCACTCACATACTTGGAGGCACTTCGGTGGTCCACAATGGCTTGGAATGTCCAGAGTGAAAGCCCCTCTGGCTATAGTAGAGGCAGTCACCATGGGGCAGACAGGTGACAGGGATGTGGGTCCCATCCAGGGTCCCAATGCACTGGGGGAATCCCAGGGTATGGAACCCCACCACAGCCACCAAGAGGTTGTGCACTCAGAGCACAGTGTGCCCCAGCATGTCCTGGAGGATGCTGCACAGCTTAAGCAAGATGAGGGCCAGCCAGTTGTCTGCAGGGAGGGGTGGCCATATGACAGTGTCCTGCTGCTCTAGGTATGGCCAGAGCTGCTCCAGGAGGTTCCAGAAGGTGGCCTAGGTCATCCAAAATGCCTCTAGCCACTGCTCATCATCCGAGGTCTGCTGAACATAGTTTCAGAGTAGCTAGGGTCAGGAGGGACCTGAACAGATCATCTAGCCTGACACCCTGCCACAGGCAGGAATGAATGCTAGGTTCACAAGACCCCAGACAGGTGATCTCTCTGTCCTGTCCTTTCTATATAGGGTGTATCCCCAAATGCCCACTGCCCAGTCCTGGGTAGGGTCCCACCAGGTTTCTGTGAGCCTTACTAAGTCTGAATTCTTACTCGCAAACAGGAGAGACCATTCCTCTGCTTGCTCCCCATACTACAAGCATTGGTAGAGGCACTTGAGGCCTCCTGAGGGTGCTCGTGCCTCCACCCTACTCCCAGCACTGTTGTGGCCCCCTACTTACAGGATGTTGTTGCTTACCTAGGCATCTCTTTCTTTTGTCATCCTGCATGCTGGTGGAGCATCATCTCCACTTGGAGTGGCCCCTTTCCCTGGCAAAGCTAGTTTAAAGCCCACCATATGAGATCAGCCAACCTAGATGCAAAAATACATTTGCCCTTAGGGGAGAGATAAAGCCCGACAGCGTGCAGCCACCAAAGATAGTGGGGCTGGAGGCCCAGGATGTAGACGTGCCCATCATGTATTATCCAGAATAAAATTTTATTTGGTTTGGTCATATCAGAGAAATGTCAATTTTATTAGCAGTTCAAACACAGTATGTTCCATGAATTAGGTAGCGCACATTAAAATTACAATTTATTAATGTAAAATAAAATGAAAAATAAGAAGGCTAATAGTGATCTTTTTAATACAGAAGCAAAAATCAGCATCTAATATTCTGCCATAGAGTAATTTTCTACAGCAGTGATTTTAAAACTGTGTTCTGTGGAACCCTGGGGTTCTGCGATAGGTCACTAGGGGTTCTGCAAAGAAAATGGGGGTAATGGTGGAGCAAGTCAGGGGGCTGTGCACTGCTATTACTGGGCTGGGCCACCTGGCTCCATGCTAGTCTTCAGGATAGGGATATGAGTTCTGCAGCAGAAGTGATATGAAAGGATTTCATGACTTTTGGAAGTTTGAAAACTACTGTTCTATAGTTTGCCAGCTTCAGTGAACTTTGGATTACCCCCTGATTTATGTTTTATTATATTGTAACAACAGAAGAATTTCAGTCCAAAAAGAGCTAAGCATCTGAGGTCTAAGGTCTGCGTTATTTATATGACATCATATTGTATTTAGGACTTTAAAAACATGTATATTTTTTGCCCCTGCCTAGAAATGTTTATGGTCTAATCTGGACAGAAATAAAATGTGAGCAGAAAAAAAGAACAAATAAGGATGAGATGAGAATAGGAGCAGAGCAGTAAATGGCGGGATTTGTACTAGGAAACAGAATGAAATTTTCATTCACATTTTTAACATTTTGGTGAGATACAGAATCATAAAATCATAGAATCAATGAGTCAGAAGGGACCTAGACAGATCATCCAGTCCGCCCCCTGCCATGAAGGAAGGAGCACTGGGGGTGGGAGGGGTCATAAGACCCCAGCCAGGTGCCTATCCAGTCTCTTCTTGAAGATCTCCAGGGAAGGTGAGAGCACCACCTCTCTGGGAAGCCTATTCCAGGCTCTGGCCACCCTCACAGTGAAGTAGTTCTTCCTATATATGTGGATTCATTGAATCTGCATGTGTGAATCTAAAGTTATTTTCAGTTACTTTTTGTTGACTCTGCTAATGCGTGTGTAGTTTTGTTTTAAGTGTATAATATATTCTGTGCCTGACAGTCTGGCAGCACTCTTTCCCACAGTTACAGCTGGAGTCATTTGTTTATGAAGACCCTTGGACGAACATAACAATGTATTTTAAAACAGGGCTGTCCAAGTTCTAAGTGACTGGGGGGGCTTTACCCGGCTTGGGCCATACTGGCAAAGGATGTACTGGTAGGAGCCATGGCCTCTGGAGGCTGCCTGCTCCTTCCTGCTCTACCATGTGCCCCTCCACCCCACTGCATCCCACACCTCTCTGCTTCTCTGTGTGCCCTCTGCACAACTGGTGCACCCCACCCCACCACATCATGCTCCCAGGCAGCTACCCTTCCCTGCTGTACTGTATGTCCCCCCTGCTGCTGCTGCCCATGACCTCACTACACTGGGCATCCTTCAGCCCCAGCACCCAGCTGTCATGATTCATCCTTAGCTTCCTTGCCAAGAGCTCCCCTGCTGCACTGTTTCACACAGACAGCATGGGCGATGGGCTCCCCCAGCACTGGATGCCGTGCCATGTTGCACTGCCCTGCCCCCAGGGCAGGGGCATAGAGGGGAAACCGGAGGGAAGGGAAGAGTCTGAAGGCCCCAGCTGTTCCTGCAGCTATAGCAATTTGGGGAGCAGTGGCTGGGCAAGAGGCTGCAGTTTAACCCCTCGCAGGCAGCAAGTGGCCCACAGGCTGCCATTTGAACAGTTCTGGTTTAAAACTGATTATAAACAAAAATATAACAGATCATGCAGAGTGTGCTCACTGTGTATGCTTTCCTAATGTTACTGTAACAACTTGAAAATAGTAAGTTTCTCTCATTTAAACAAAGCCCTCCTTTCATTTTGACTTCAAGAAACAGCTCTCTTTAATCCACTGTGGAAATTTCCACTCTTTTTAGCTGTAGGATAAATCTGAGATTGTATTTGATTAGCAGGGGAGGGGGCAAGGAGACGCAGAGTATGTCTGCTAATTAAGTGTTAGTACATCACTCCTACTTAGAGTTCAGTTCAGCTTCTATTTGCTTAACCACAAAAATAGCAATGGAAGTAATCCAAGGAAACAAGTTTTATAGATGTCCAAGAATGCATTTTTGCCCTATTTTAGATATCACATTTTTCTGCTATGTGCCATAGTAAAGGGGGTGGGGGGAGTAATTCCTGTTTCAAATTAACTGAAAAGTAGCCCTGTTACATGGAGATAGCAGAAGGTCTTTTAAACCTGAAGACTTCCAAGGAACAATTAAACTTAGTGGCTGAATAGTCCTATGACTAGGATACAATTGCAAGAGAAAATTTGTTTGTGGCATGTGAACTCTTTTATAGAAAGTGAGGAGAGAGAAAGGAAGCCTTCTGAAGACTTGTCTACATTGAGGGAATTTACAGAATTTTTCACAGTGGTTTTCTGGGAATTGATGGTTCTCTTCACTGGGAACTCCAGCATGGGCAAGGCTCTTGAGGTCTCACCCATATTTATTACTATTTCACTGTGAATGGTTGTTAGCTAAAATGGTGTCAAGCTAGTTGTGTAGTACACTGGAAGTCTTCCATCATGGTGCTTTGCAAGGCAGGGATTTTGTAGAAAAATAGTATTTAGTTACATACTCAAAGATTGTGGACCAGGGATCCACAATGGTTTTGTGAAGAGGCTGTAACTCTACTGGAAGTACCTAACAGTATTTCTTGATCAGAGGCAAGCTCTCTGTCGGTGTATGTACACTGCACTTGGGACCACTCTCTCCACTGGCCCCCTCATTAGGGGCAGGGTCTGTGTCAGGGAAGGAGGAGGATGCTGTAAATGTCCTTCCCCCATAACAATCCTCCAGACACTTATAGTACAGATGATATCCTAGCAGAAGCTTTAAATTGTGTCTATAACCCATGATGTCCCCCTAAAACAGGATCCTGGTTTTAATTTGGTGATGCTCCTGCCTCCCTTTCTGAGCGCTACAAAACTAGATCTCTGGATTAATAAAAAATTATAGAGAGGCAAAGGAAATAACTATGTCGTTTCCTGAATGTTGATAGTGTCCTTCTGCAGGTCTCACCTTCTAGTAATGGAAGCTGGGAATTGTTGCCAGTGTTTAATTTTCTTACCTATTTTAAAAAGAGAAACTGAGAAAACAAAGAAATTCTGTGATAACCAACTCTGAACAGCCAAAGAACTTTCCAAAACCATAAAACACACACAGTCAGAACCATTGCCTTATTCCACACAGTACTTTCTGTCATATAAAAAAGGCAGGACCTTTGGAACTCTGCTTCCTTCTATATCCATGGCTCTTAAAAAAGACATAACCCACACTATAAAGGTGATATACATATGCACAGAACTAAGGGAACATAAGTGGACAATAAAGAGAAGAAATGTCTATTGTTTAGCCTCAATATGCTAAAGCCATTCAAAAATTTGAAAAACTACATTTTGGCGAGGGACATTTTGGCCGATCTCCTCCGGCAGGCTTTAAACTAGGCTCATCGGGGGAAGGGGAAGTTGAGGACAGAGGGAGCCATGGAACACTGAACAAAGAGCCACCCACAAGAACAGCCAAGCCTAGACAGGCAATGAGCACAAGAAATACCCAGGTAAGAGACAGGGGCCCAGATATTTCTGGGATTAGGGGGGCAGTGCATCACCTTCAGGAGGCCTTAAATGCCTCTACACTAATGCTCGTAGTATTGGGAACAAGCAGGAGGAACTTGCCCTCCTGCTAGCTAACACAAACCCGGACATAGTGGGGTTCACTGAAACTTGGTGGGATCCAACGCATGACTGGGCGGTAAACATCAGAGGCTATAGGCTGTACAGGAGGGATAAAACAGGGAGAAAAGGTGGGGGTGTGGCGCTCTACATCAAAGAGCAATACACATCCTCAACAACAGCACTGGGGCAGAGAAGGGGCAGACAGAAGTGCTCTGGGTCTGTATACAAGGGGGTCAGAGGGAAATGGACTTAATGGTAGGGGTTTACTACAGGCCATTCCACCAGGGGGAAGAGCTGGACCAGGAATTCTCAGGTCAGCTTGTGGATGCAGTGAAGTCAAGGGACATGGTCATCATGGGTGACCTAAACTACCTGGACATCCACTGGGAAGAGCAGTTAGCCAGGTCTGACCACTCACATAGGTTCCTAGCTAAGTTATAGGACCTCCATTTAACCCAGGAGGTGCACAGTCCTATCAAGGGAAATGCCTTGTTGGACCTGGTCCTGACCACAGGCGACGAGCTGGTGTGGACTGTGGGTTCTCGACCATCTGGGCAATAGCGATCATCACCTACTGGAATTTACCATCCAGTGCAGGGTGTCAAAGGCCTGCAGCAAGGCAACATCCCTAGACTTCAGGAGGGTGGATTTCAATGAGGTAAGGAGACTAGTCAGGGAGGCACTGAGGTCCGGGAGGGGAGGGGAGTTGGAAGTCCAGGAAGAGTGGTCGTTCCTTAAGGAGTCGATCCAAGCCCAAAGAGTGACAATTGCCATGCAGATCAAAGAGGGCAGGAGTGCTCAAAAGCCCCCATGGCTCACAAGAAGCATCCACAAACGTCTCAAAGCTAAAAAGCAGGCATAAAGCCAATAGAAAGGAGGGACCATCACCAAGGAGGATTATACCTCCATTGTTTAAGACTGTAGGGGGGCTGTTAGGAAGGCTAAGGCGGAAATGGAACTGGGACTAGCAACCCAGATCAAGGATAACAAGAAGTCCTTTTTTAAATACATAGGGGGTAAAAAGAAGGTACCGGGTAATGCAGGTCCTCTGCAGGATATGCTAGGAAATCTGGTGGTCACACCAGACGACAAAGCTAATCTCTTTAATAATTTGTTTGCCTCAACTTTTTGAGCAGGGACCGGGACATCCCCCACACTGGGATCCCTGACGGTCCCAGGGGAGGTGGTGCCAGGCCCAGGGTCAGTGAGGACCTAGTCAGGGAACTTCTGGTGGGTCTAGACATGTTCAAATCAGCAGGTCCTGATGATCTACATCTCAGAGTACTGAGGGAATTAGCAGAGGTCATTGCAGGACCCCTGGCACGGCTTTACAAGCACTCGTGGTGCTCTGGCAAGGTGTCAGAGGACTGGAAAAGGGCCAGTGTGGTCCCCATTTTCAAGAAAAGGAGGAAAGAGGACCCAGGAAACTACAGGCCCATTAGTCTTACCTCGGTCCTGGGGAAGCTCTTTGAGAAAATTATCCAGGAGCACATCTGCAAAGGGCCAACAGAGGAGATCATGCTTAGGGGCAACCAACCCATATCATTAGAGGCAGGTTCTGCTGTCAAACCAACCTGGTGGCCTTCTATGACCAGATCACAAAATCCTTGGATGCAGGTGTCACAGTGGACATTGGATGTAGTCTTTCTAGACTTTAGGAAGGCCTTTGACACTGTGTCTTACTCCATTCTCATTAAGAAATTAGGCGACTGTGGTGTTGATGCCTACACAATCAGATGGGTTGCAAATTGGCTGGAGGGTTGCACCCAGAGAGTGGTGATGGATGGGTCTTTTTTGACTTGGAGGGATGTGCACAGTGGGGTCCCTGTCCTCCAGGGCTCAGTCCTCGGGCCCGCACTGTTCAACATCTTCATCAGTGACTTGGACAAGGTGGTAAAAAGTGCCTTGTTCAAATTCGTGGATGACACTAAGATGTGGGGAGAAGTAGGCATGCTGGAGGAGAGGGACAGGCTGCAACTAGATCTAGCCAGGTTAGAGGGGTGGGCAGATGACAACAGGATGGGATTCAATACTGACAAGTGCAAGGTACTGCACCTAGGAAGGAAGAACCAGCAGAAGAACTAAAAGCTGGGGAACTCCCTTCTAGTCAGCACAGAGGCAGAAATGGATCTTGGTGTCATTATTGATTCCAAAATGAACATGGGCCGCCAATGTGGGGACATGGTCAGGAAGGCTAAGCACACCTTGTCATGCATCCAAAAATTCATCACAAGCAGGTCCAAGGAGGTGATCCTCCCCCTCTATGCAACACTGGTCAGACCACAGATGGAGTACTGCATCCAGTTCTGGGCGCTGCACTTTAGGAGGGATGTGGCCAGTATTGAGAAGGTCCAGAGGAAGGCCACTTGCATGATCAAGGGATAGCAAGGCAGGCCCTACAAGCAGAGGCTATGGGCCCTGAACCTGTTCAGCCTCCACAAAAGAAGGCTGAGAGGGGATCTGGTGGCTGTCTACAAACTGGCCAAGGGGGACCAGCAGGCTATGGAGGAGTCCCTGTTCCCCCAAGTACTACTGGGAGTAATGAGGAACAATGGCCATAAGTTGACCGAAAGTAGATTTAGGCTAGATATCAGGAGGCACTATTTCACAGTCAGGGTGGCTAAGATCTGGAACCAACTTCCAAGCGAAGTGGTGCTTGCTTCTACCCTGGGGGTCTTCAAAAAGAGGCTAGACAATCACCTAGCTGGGGTCATTTTACCCCAGCATTCTTTCCTGCCAATGGCAGGGGGTCGGACTTGATGATCTGCTCAGTTCCCTTCCAACCCTACCTACTATGAAACTATGACAGAAATGACACAAAATGGTATAAATGGTCAGAACCTGGTTCCAATCTGTGGCCAAACAAAAGTTCAGTGCACAAAAGGCCAAAGCCAGTTTAAGATAAACCTGGATGGGTGTAGTATCAGAATTAATTGATTTAGGTTAAATTGATTTATTGAAATTCTGCTCCAGATCCCCTGCAGATTCCAGTCAATGCAAAGTCCTCCAGCATCCCAGGATGCTTTGCACCTCCCCTGAAAACCCCGCTTCACAGAGTGGGCAGGCTAGCCTTGGCCCAAGCTGTCTTCTCTAGCAGAGTAGGGTGGTGTACTCCACCCCACCCCCCACCGCCAGCTTCTGGCTTGGGCCACTGTAGGCGAGTGGCTGCATTTCCAGAATCAAAAGTGAACGTCTGTTCACTTATTTATCGGTTTAGTCTATGCAGTTTAGACTAACCTATGGGCTAAGTACAGACAGTCAAAAAGCCTAAGGAAGAATTGATTCACTCTTTACAAGTTAGTCTAAGCTGCATAGATTGAACTGATAAGCAAGTGAACAGGCATTCATTTTGATTTTGGAAATGCTGCTACTTGTCTGCAGTGGCTTATGCCTCCCTGCTTAGCTGGAACAGACAACCTGGGTCAAGCCTAGCCTGTAAGTGGGGCAGGGGGGGTGCAGGGGAGGTAAAAAGCAGCCTGCTGGGGGACTGTGAGTTAACTTCAGTCTGGAGGGGAACTGGGTCAGAAGTCCAATAAACTGATTTCATCTAAATCAGTTACATCTGATACAACATCCATTCAGGTTTACCTTGAACTAGTTTCAGCCATTTTGAAAGCGGTTTATGTGCACTGAACTTCAGTTGTGTTACAGGTCTGAACCAGTTTTCAATCACTTATGCTGACTTCCATATAATTTCTGTCTCTAGCCATGAAGATTGAATTGATTCAGCCTTGGGCTTTTTGACTGTCTGTATTGAGCCTTTATAATAGCAAGGGTCTCCTAACAAAGAATATTGCCAACCTGAGGAAAAATGTCTTGCTTTTGAAAGTTTGTCTAACTTTATCTGAACTACAGAGTTGGTCCCATAAAAGATATCACCTTAAAAAATCCTTACCAGGAAAGTAAAAGTTTTAAAAAAATTACAAACAGCTGTATACAATGCATTATAACAGAACAATGTGTAGTTTTAACTGTAAGTGGCCCTATGTATTTTGTCAATAATAAGTTATACTCTAGCATCATAATGCTAATATTCTGACCAGTGGTGCCCCTTGGTAACTCCTACATTCTGAATCCCATTAAAATCAATAGATTTCTATTTTTTTAGTGGGATTTGGAACTGGTCCATAAGTATTGGTGAACTGCTTTACCTGTCATGAGCCAACTTCCTAAACATTAGTATTCTAGTTATTAATCAGTATCCTTTGCTGTTATTTTTACATCCATTAATAAGGAAAATGAATGAATTGGATCACATTTCACATTCATAGATATTGATTTATTTATGGGAATCAGTGGTGACATTCTTCCTTCATTCTTATTATTTCAATTTATATTAAGCAGCAGATATAATGTTACAAAAACAATGTGACCAGCTCTGCAGAATTTCAACTTGTGTATATATAGTCTTCCCTTCTGGTATGCCTGCATGTATGAAAGCGATTTCCCCCCTGCTCCAGCTTTCTAAATGCTAACCTTTTTGTTTAAAGGCACTTCCTTTGTGTGGCTAGTCTTCAGCATGCTTCATCTGCTTTCCATTCTCCTGCCCCTAGCCGAAGGCAATTACCTCAATGCAGCTGGGATAAAATAAGCAGAAATTTTTTTTTTAACCAAGGGAATATCTTGGCAATGATCGCATTTCTTCTGTAACACATTGATTACTTGTATTACAGTAACCCTTCGGGCCATAAATTAGGGCTAGGTAGTACAAATAGGAAATTAATAAATTGTTTGATTTACATTCAAATTAACAAATGACTTGATATCTTAATATTTATTAGCTGTTTAGCATAATAGCTTATAAATTAATTTTACTGAAAGGAACTTTAATGCTGTTATTATGTTAAGAAATACTCAGTACATGCTCATAAAAATGCATAGACCAAAACAGCGTCTTACAATATAGCTAGATATTAATTCTTCTGGATATCAGCTTTAGTAATGCAGCATCTTTCCCAGACAGTGGGAAATCATGAAGCACCAAGAACTTTTTCAGTGAAGGGACATACTTTGGGCACAATCCTGATTAAAGTCCAATAAGAGGGTTTTTTTTTTGCTTTTGACTTCAGTTAGAGCAGGAACACATCCAATTAAAAAATATACATAAAGTACATTTTTGGCTTATAGTACACACACTGATTCCATACTTATATTTCAGCCTAGCACTAATCTTTCATAAATACCATTCTAGACATGAAGAATTAAGCAGAAGCCAATGGTTGATAGAACTCTCCTATATTATAATGAAGTACCAAAGAAGTGCTAATATATACACAAATACAGTGGAATGGTTTGGGACAATTTCAATCTTTTAAAACTTGGTTGTGACCTTGCCTGTTAGGTTTAAATATGAAACGTTGCACAAGCTATACTTTCAGATCACTGCTAGATCCATTCATTTTGGTCATCAGCTTCCTCCAGACACACAAAGCTTTTCACTTGTCAAACGCAGCACTTGAGAATTGTGGATGTGAATTCTGCTATATGTTTGAAAGTTTGAATGTGAGCAGGGAATTGAAAGGATATTGTTAAACCATACTATGAATGAGTTGCATGGAAAAATATCAGGAAGAACTTTAACTATAATCTTTCATTCCTTCTGATACTCAGTAGAATTAAGAACGTGCCTTAATTTTAGTTACTGAGAAACTACACAATGCTTTTCTTGGGTACGGTTTTTATATACCAGAGAAAGAGTACACAAGAGAACAAGTTGGCAATACAGCTTATCAAAATGTTTAAACTAACTTTAAATAATCCAGGATAAATGTTGGGAAAAAAAGAGTTACCCATTAACTTATGAAATAAGATGCTTTGAAACAAACTCAGCATCAAATTCCTGTTGGATGGTTGGTCTATCTTTTTCTGAGGTGATATCTGAATCTTGTCACATGGAAGCAATTTAGTGGCTTAAATCTCAGTGGGGGCCCCAGCATAGCACACAAGCGGAGGGAATTGCTGTCTCTGATAGCTAGATAAATGGTCCATATAATAAAGCAAGAATTTGGTTGTGAATGTTGCATATTCTGTGTGATTTAAATTTGAATCCAGGTTGGGGCCAATGTGATGAGTCCTATAAAAAGTGTTTGCAAGGAAGTGGGTTTAGCAATCTATCTCTAGAAAGCTTCTATTTTATGATAGTACTAAATTTTAAAATCCAGCATTTTTTATTGGAATCATTCCATTTTTATTATTTAGCTTGGGACCCTTTCTGAACAATTCTGCTGACAGGGATTTCAAAAAGTAAACTTGACTGTAGAAAACCAAACTGTTGTGTAAAGCTGGAAAACAGACTGGAGATGAGGATGCCCCCCTTCCCATTTAAAAACAAATACTGAAGGAGTTTTACATCCTTCAAGATGTGATATTTGCTGTTTGATTTCTCCTAAAAGGTATGCTGGGTATTGGATTTGTCTTTGGTTAAACATAGATTAGTCTTCATGGTAAAAAGGGATTATCAGATAATAATTCACAGTGACTGCTGCAAAAAACAATATAAGAACATTTGTGGTAGATTAAATAATGCCTCATCATGATGCTGCCATTTCTTTATTTTATTTTTTGCTGTGGAACTTTATTAAAAAAGAAAGTCAAAGCAAGCCAAAAATGTCTTGTTTCTACTTTTAATCATAGACCAGACTGCTGCATTTCAGGCAAAACAAGAACCAACGAGGAAAAATCTAACAATATGTTAAAACAGGGTTTAGTTCTAGTATTAAGACAAGAAATCATCATGGGTCTGGGGAAAAATAATCCCAGAAAACAGCACTGAACTGTACTCAAAGCATTATTCTGATACAAAACTACTGTTGTTATCAATGTATACAGGCTATGGGTTCCATTTGTTACATTTAAATTGGGGTACCCAATCTAAATCCGTGCTCTAACTTTAGATCCATAAAGAGTTAACCCAATCTAGGAGGATTAACTTGACATAGCAAATACCTGCATGCAGGGCTGTGCTGTTCTAACCCTTCCCCTCCCCACCCCAACCCTAACTGGGCTGCTTTAACTACCCCTGCCCCACTTGACCATGCAATCACCTCACAGATCTGCATGGGCTTCTCCCATTTTAGGTTTTAGTTGCTATGCAGGCAACTTAAAGTAAGCCACCTAAACCTAAACCAGATGTGGTGAATATTTTTTTCCCCCCTATCTGTATACTATTTCATCCAAACAATTTCATAAAATTAAAAAAAAAAATTTTGGTTAACTCATAGCATTTTCTTCAATGAAGAACACCTTGCCTAGCTTTCAGATTATTTAGTTCTCCATGTGTCTTTAAAAAGTATGGTCAGTTTCAGAATAGAAATGTTATTTCAAATTAAGAAGTTGAAAACATTTTATTTAAGGACAGTTTAAATTAAATACTTTCAAAATTTTTAATTTTTAAAATCATTTTGGTTGAATGATACTAGTCACCAAATTAAACCTGGTTTTGCAAACTGTTTTGGTGGAATTTCTTGTTCACCAAAGAATTCCCTCACCTCTACATGGGGGTCATGGCAAGTAATCTACTGGATCTGAGCTTCAATTGCAGGCCTCTGGCCAAAAGGGCTAATGTAAACATTGATATCTAAGCAGGGGAATAGTGAACAGCAATAGAGATTATATTCTCTCTCCATCTGGCCCTAGTGTTCAGTTCTGATGCACCCAATTCAAGAGGTGTTGAAAATTTGTGAGTGGTTCAAAAAAGAACCATGAGAATGACTGAAGGATTGGAAGTCATTCCTCACAGCAGTAGTCTCTAAGTTTCAATCTCTCTAGCTTATCAAAAAGAAGATTAAGAGGTGACTTGATCACAACCTATAAATGCTGGCATGAGCGTGACAATTTGGGAAACCTGTCAATATACAACCAAGGAATTCTGACTGATATGAAATTGGTGTGTTATGAATGCCTCAGTGTTCTCCAACACCTTGAAAAAGTATAGCCTTTTAATATCACAGTAGATCAGAGCTTCGATGGCTGAGAAGCTGAGGGAGAGGGTTCACGAATGCAGGACATATAGACAGGAAGGAAGAGCATGCTTTCATGTCAGAAGGGGTCTGCCCCTAGAGAAGACTGACAGAATGCTCCAGGATGGGTGGTACAGAAATGTATTTAGAGCTTTCTTCTTCTTGGCTGGATTTGTGTGTCATTCATGCTACTTAAACTAAATCATATTTGTATCTAGAAACCTTTGCAAATCATGCTTGCCTATCTGGTTTCACGATTATGTGTCTCTGAGGCAATGGACTCTAAACTCATAGGCTGGATCTCCGGGGTACAGTGTCAATAAGCCATTGGGAATATGGGGGATCAGCATCAGCCTCAAGGAGGTTGGAACAGATAGGTAGCAGGGTCTCAGCTCCACAGATGCATGAGAGAGAGCCTCCCTAAGAAGCATGGCATAGAAGCAAAGAAAAAAGACAGTACTTCAGTACTGTCTTAATCCAAGGGAAGTTGAAGAGCTCAAAGACTATCCAAAGTGAGATGAGGCCAAATTATAAAAGTGTCATGCCAGTCTGGGGCCACTCAGGGGGTCAAGACATTGACCAGGGCTCGGATTGATAAGCAGAATCCAAGGTCAAATTAGGCCAGGAAGCCAGGAGGCCAATTCAAGAGTGAAGTCCAGGGACAAGCTGAGTCAAGAAGTCAGGAGATGAAACAGAGAGTGAAGTCCAGATGGCAAAACAAGTCAAGAAGCTGGGAGATCAAACAGTGGAAAGCCCAGGGAGGCCAGATGAATTAAGAAGTGAGGAATAAACAGAGAGTAAAAATAAAGGGCAAGCCAGAAAAGCAGTATTGAATCAAATTACCCTGATGCCCCGACACTTCCCGTTTTGGCTCAGGGGTTTATATGAGGGAAGTGGGGGTCATTCCAGTAACAAGGGGTGGGCAGAGGGTTAGGCCCTCTGGAGACTTCACGCCAGTTTTGAGTAGCCCGGGGGGTGAGCCCAGGTGTGCAGCTATGCTATCATGCCAAAGCCTCATGTTCAACGCTGCAGCCTGAAAGAAAACAAAAAATGGCAGTTTGATAAAAGAGAACTGCTGAGCACATCAAATGAGTCTCTTAACAATATTCTATGGCTGGAATTTGAAGTTAAATACATTTAGACTAGAAATAATGCATAATTTTAGCAGTAGGAACAACTAACTATTGGAACCATTTCCCATTGTGGTGGATTTGCCATCACTAGCAATTTTTTAATCAAGCTTGGTTGTTTTTTCTAAAGGGACATACTCTTGCTGAACCACAGCTACTGGGCATGAAATAGGAATTAATTCAGGGGAGTCTTATTATTTGTATTACAAAATTTGTTGTCCTAGATCAATGGTTCTCAACCTTTTCAGACTCAAGTCATGCCGTATTAGATACAAGGCACCCCTTGGAAAATGCTAGCTCTTATTTTTAACTCTTTGTAGTAAAACCCCCCCAAAATAAAACAAACAAACCTAGCTCAATTCTTCTGTTGCAAAGAACTCGGGAAGCCCACATGGAGCAGGATATTTGTAACACTCTAGATTCTCTGTGGGGAATCTCTGCATTTATCTTGTGAATCAAGTTTGCAGCCTTAATAGTGTTAAAATTGTGTGATAACCCATACAAAAAACTAGAACTCTTGGTTCCAAAATGATACCTTTTATTAGACCAACTGGAAAATGGCAAGAAAATTGTCCTTTTCTGCAAGCTTTCAGGATCAAAGTCCCTTCGTCAGGCTCTGAGAAAAGTGTAGATGGTACAAGATGGTTTTAAGTCCCCATAGGTAGGAAATAAATTTCATTTTTGCACAGAGGGAGCTGAAGATGGAAGGCTGTTCCTCTGAGTTCGTGAGCATCTTTGTGAGCTGTGTTGAGTAGCTCTTTGATGTGTTGATCAGGTAGAATTCTTTCCCTGGAGGTGGCAGGTGGCAGGCAGGGAGGCAAAAAAACTTCCTTGTTGTAGCTGGTCTAATAAAAGGTATCATTTTGGAACTAAGAGTTCCAGTTTTTTGTATGTCTTTTTGTCTCAGACGAACGCGGCTACCAAGTATACCCCTGTGATAACCCATGACATCCTTGGAAGGCTATCAAAGAACCACAGTGTGCCACAGCACCCTGGTTGAGAATCACTGTCCCAGATGATCTCTATAGTATAGTGTAGTGTAGTGTAGTGTAGTGGTGTCTTGAGTCTAGAAAGGTTAAGACCCACTGATCTAGAAGAACAACTTCAGAACACATGAATCTAGAACTGAAGGGAAGCCAAAACGATATCATAGATGCTATTGATTAAAGCCCCCATTGCAACAAGTGAAATTCACAGTAGTGGATACATGATCCTATTTTCAAAACAAAACTTTGAATAGTATGGCAAAATAGCATATGGTGTTCAATGATCCATTTCCACATGTTGTGAATGACAAGGTAATTTGTTATATTAAATTCTCAATCAAACTGTGAGGAAAATGGCCAAGTAGTTTACATTATTGAATATTTTAAAGAAGAAAAGTAAAAAGAACAATGGTGGAGAAAGAAAAGTGATGAACTCTTCACTTTTGGCTACAAGGAAATCTGTCAAAATAGCTTGTTAGAAAGGGTCACATTTTAAAGAATATCAAAACAAGTAGCATTTGTTTCAGAAGCTAGGGAGTTCAAGCACATATTTAAAGATGCAGTTGGTATTTTCCATTGCTTAAAACTGTCTAGTCTGCACCAAACTAGTATTATCTCATATTCTTAATATATATTGTCTTGTACCTATGAATTTGGGCATTTGCTTCTTAGCAATTTAAGAAGGCATCATGTTGTATAGTTTGTTTCTTTATTTTTAATGAACGCATCCTATGAACATTTTTACCACAAGGTGGAACTGCATGACTTAGTGGATGGTTCTAAGTATGGTTCTCACTGCAATGAACCTAGTCTTCCTTAAGTACTAAACAGAATTAACAGTCTGACTTTAGTCCCTTGTGGATATGGACAACAAACACTAGCTGATCTCTGGTGTTTTTCAGCCTATCACATCAGTTTCCAATACTGAGCACCATCGAATTGCACCTTGTCACCCCCCCCCCCACCAAAAAAGTCATCACATAAAATCGAGGCCCTTGTGATGTTGTAACATCCATAGTATGATGCATTTTGCCTGGAAAGTTAACTTGGAATGTAGTAAAACAACGTCTTCAAAATATATTTGTAAGAAAAATCCATACATTAAACATCTGAGCTCTGCTTCCTTCGACCTACAGAAGTTTTTCAGCTGGCAACAAACCTAACCCTGCTGAAATTACTGGAAGTTTTGCCATGGACATCACTACCACCAGAATTTCATCCTCCAACATTGAAAACCACCCTCCCCCTTTTTTTTTTTAGATAAATGTGAGCAACACCTGCTGTTCATCTTCTGGTTTTACTCAGTCCTGACACAGACAAAGTCCAACTGAATCCAATTAATTACCAGCTGCATAGCTGGTAATTAATTACCAGTAAATTCCCATAATTACTAATCATGGGAAAGAGGTGCTTTCTGACCAAGATGACTCAGGACATGTCTGTGAGCTGAAAAACTGAGGGAGGATTTGTGTCTGCTGAGAGACAATCCTGCCAAGGTTTGGCAGTGATTTCCATTACTCCTTTTCTCAGGGTTGGTTTGTATCTGCTAACCCTAATTCTGTCTTAGAACTAGGTGAAAAATAACGCAGAAGTGCTTAGAGACTACACGGATGGGTTCCAGAAGAAAAGATAGGTAGGGTTTGAGAAATCAAATATTTCAGAAGTACCCGATGGCTAGGTTTTATTTCTACAACTTCATGCTAAACCAGCAAAATAAGTAAACAAGTTTCTCCCTGTTTGGTAGGGCAGCCAAGGATTTTTTTTTTAAAAAGTCATGTCCATGTGTCACAGGAGCTGCTGTGCTTTTCAGCAGGCTGGGTTATAACTTATGATTATGGTGTTTTCTGAGTACATCTGGAGAAGACAGCCCACCAAATATTTTGGCTCATTTCACATATTATCACGACTGTAATTACATGCATGGTAAGGTTACAAGTAATTATGTTTGGTTCTTTTATTCTATGTGAATGTACCCAGATCTTCCAGAAAGAGAACCCTGGTTTTATGCAAGAGTATAATTTCTTTGTAGAGAATGGAGTTTATTCCTCCAGTCTGGAGTACCTGTTTCCTTGCCATCCTTCTCTTGCTGTTGAGTGCAGCAATTACTGAGCCTTGAGGGAAACCTCTCTGATATAGGCTGAACTCAGCTATTTATCTGATTGGCTCATTCTCCTTTATAACATATATTTTTGTGAACCTGATCTCTCTTCTTTTAAGGGTTATCTTAAAATAAATATGCATGACTTACACAGGCTTGTCTGCCGCAAGTGCAGGGAATTCATACCTTGTGAACAAACTGCTCTTTGCAATATACTTTTCTGCCCGTTTTCAATCGCCATGCGGAGCACTGAGCAATATCCATGTGCAGAAAGATATTTTCCAGCAGTATTCCTTACAAAATGATCCACATTCCTTTTAGGAAACCTAGGGAGATGCTATAAAGGATGGGGAGGGACCACAGGCATTTTAACTGGAGAACTCAAGTATTACCAGTATACTTCCTGATTCAGAGTCTGTGCCTTGAAGTTTCAACAGGCAAATAGTTTACTAGGGGAAAAAGGTGGATGTTGATATTTTTCGTCCATAGTAATGATTGATAAAAGAATTCAAAGAGACCTGATAAAGAAACTAACATGATGACTTTATACTAGCTCCTCCCTATACCACATTTGATTGGTGTTAGCAAGTATGAACAGGTCTTATCGGCACTGAAGGAGCTCTGTCCGGAATCATGAACAGAGAATTAAAATGAATGAAAAACTGACTACTTGTATCAGTGTTATTTTTCAAACTGCGCAAACACCAGAGTTATAGAAATCTATATATGCATATGTATATACACACATATATAGGGCAGTTCTAGAAACTATAAATCCTCTGAGAGAGAGACAGAGCATGTATTGATAATCCTGAGTGGAGAGGTGATTAGCCATGTTAGCCTTAGGTAGGCAGAAGGTAGAGAAGGATGGCATTGTGGAGACTGAGATTTCATAGGGTCAGCCTACTTTGTCAGATGTCACCCTGGCTTACCTTGTTTGACTAATCTGGTTTGAGTATGACAGTCTAAGATGAGATGGTAGGAGACAATCTTGTAAATGAAAGCCAAGTGTATTTGATACAGAAATTGCCAAGAAACAAGAAGCATACAACCCCTTGATGCCATTTTTACAATCACTTTTATCCTGAGAATTGTAGTTTAAAGCTCATGATCCACAAACTCACAAAGCAAGATTAACTACCCAAAAACCAGTAAAATCCTGATACTATCACACAGAAAAGTAAGACAGGCATCTCTTTACTGTCTCTTGAATCATTCAGTGTCTTAGGATGTCGATACATAGCACAATTACTGTGCAATAGTTAATCCTGATTTTACTCTGTAGCTAGGAATGGACACACAACTAGCTCTTTCAAGCTAGCTGTCCATATTAAGTCCTGTCACAGTGCCATGGAAACTAGTATATCCCTCTTGGGATGAAACTGCCCATGTAGTAAATTCCCGTTACTAATACATTTTTCAAGAGGCAACTTTGCCCTGCATTTGAGTGATTTACTGCACAGTAGGGCTGTGCGTCATGTGTCTGCTCCCCCTTTACTGCATAGTAAAGTCAAGTTTACTGCAGAGAAAATATGGCATGTGTCTTTTTTCTTAGGCTTAAATGCTGTAACCCATTATGCATAGGCATACCTTTACAGTAATGTTAAGCCTTTGCCTAGTTGTTTGAAATATTGGGTTGCCTGTGTGGTTTTGGTAATAGGTTGGACAAGGATTTCCTTGGTGTGGTTTGGATAGAGATGATCCTGCATCAGGCGGATGGTTTGGCTAAATGACTTCTAAAGCTCCTCTCCAAACCTGCATTTCTATAAGTACAATCAGAAGGTGAAAAAGAAACCTTTCACAAAAGGGAAACAAATTGAGCATAGTCAAAATGTGTCTTATTTTGGCTTTTATTCCCCAAACTCAACTCCCATAGTCCTTGAAAAATCCAAAATGCAATAGGACATATAAAAGTTTGTTTCTCAGGAGCAGACTATACGGCTTATGCATTGCCACAGAAATAACCCCAAAGTCATTCATTCAAAGTGCTTGACAGCTAATGCTTGTCTACTTGATCTCTTTATGTCATTTAAGCTGCATGTGCTGAAGGTGGTCACAACAAGATGCTGATTTCCCCTCTACCAATTTTCTGTTCCTTTAATTATAAACGGCAAGATGACAGGAAATCAAAAGAATCAGAGCTTTATGTTGAATATATAAAACAAATTAAAAAATCTATGAGCTACAAATGCATAGAAAAGGGAGATGGGGCGGCAGGAGCAAAAGGATTGCAGAACTGTATAAATAATTTGAACAGACGGTAAGGCGCTTGTGACAGATGCCTGCAGGAAAAACCCACTTCAGAATAAACCCTTGTAAGAGAAACTATGTTTGCAGGTCCCTAAATAAACAAAGCTCATAATATAAACAGTATTACCACATACTCTCAAAGTCTCAGATCACCCAGAAATCTTCTCTGGATGTTTTCATGAATGAACCAGGAAGACAATCCTTGGCTCGCTCTTTCTTTTCTGATGTACTTTAAAGAGAGAGATGTCAAAACAGGATTTTTCCAGATCATGACTGTCTTGGACTCTGTCTCCAAAATGACTGTGATGGTTAGTTACTCCTTAAAGAAATCTGCAATAGAGGTCAGATCTTAAGACTACTTGTGTGAGCTGGATAAGGTTAACTGTGTGAGCTGATTCCTTTGGAGAGTTCATGAAGAAAGCACTGATGGAAGCCCAGGTGGAAACCCTTTCCCATAAATATTTTCAGGAAGCAATCCTTATTCCCATGAAACATATATCATCTTAACCAATTTGCCTAGATCATATTTCAGCTAAATCTATGTAAACACTTCACCATTAAAAAAGTGGAAAAACAGGGATAATGATACATAATTTTCAAGTAATTACTACATTATAAGAAATTTAACATTCTCAAGGTAATCAACATTTCTTAAACTTAAAGAAATAAGGAAATAAAACAGCCTATATTCTTAAGTAGAAAGGACCATAGCCCTGCAGAATATAGTGCACTTGGACATTTAAATACATTTTCAATACATATCAATTAATCCTTTGCCCCAGCATAATATCATGTGATCATGCATTCTGCTCTTGAACATCCCCACTTGGGTCAGTTCCATCTTTTCCTTTGGGAAGACCTGTTTTCAAGCCTAGCCATCTGCCCTAGGGCCAGCTCTTATATTTTGAGTCTCAGATCAATGTTTAGGTCATTAAAGTGAGTATTCATAATACAGCGTCTCTTTTGCAGCCCTATGTTTGTGTGTCCATAGAAAAGATACTTTCACTTGTGCAGTAAAATGCAAATTTGAGTATTCAAATTCAAAACTGGTCATTTTGCAGTGTTCTTACAGACAGTTGAGCCTAAAGTGTTGCATTTACTGTAATTACTCAATTTTTAGACAAGGTTTTTTCCCCATTTAAAATGGGGGGAAAGACCCTTGTTTTAGAGCAGAGTAGTAGGATGGTGGGGGGCAGGGGAGGCACTTGGCTGCTGTGGCTTGGGCTCCAGCCCCTACCCAGGGTTGGAGCAGTAGTCACAGAACCAGCTGCTGCCTGCTCGCCACACTTATTGCCCTTGCATCCTGCCATGTCCCCCCCCAAACCTTCTTCTCCCCATCTTTCCAGCCCCCACACAGCTTCTGCTCCTGCACCTGCACCACCTTACCTTTGCTCTGTGCCTGCAGGCTCCATCCATACTGCAGCCTGGGGCACTGAGCACAGCTCCATGGCCTCATGGCTGCTCTAGGCTGGGCTGGGGCCATGCTCAGTGCTCCAGCTACAACAGGGATAGAGCCTGCCAGCAGGGGTAAGGGGGAGAGTGGGGAGCAGAGGCTAGGAGGACTGGAGGGAGAGGGGAGGAGAAGCTGAGAGACAAGGGCAAGAGGGGGAGCAGAAGGGGAGGGGGAAAGGGGCCTTATGGCTGCAGAGGCGGCAGTGGTGGTAGGGGGGAAGGCACAAGCAGATGACAACCTGAGCTCCCACCGCCTGCCCTCATGCAGCGGGGGTGGGGCGGGGCAGGAATCAGTTAAAGACAACCCTTGAATAATTAGATTTTCTACATGGAAAATTATAACAAACGTATACATTTTCCATGTAGAGAATCTAATTTTGAGGGGCTGTCTTAAATTTAGGGTCACCTTGGATTCAAATAAACACAGTCGTTATAGCTTTAAGATCCCTATATAATTATTGTAGAGCAATGCCCAAACGTCATGTTTTCAACGCTTGCGTGAAAGCTGAAAACAAACAATTTTTGCTAGTATTAGTTATTATAAATGAAGTTATTTGCTGATGGGAAAGCTATTTTCCCCTAGGAGAAAGGCAATATCTGAGGACTACCAATTTTAATGGCAGTTCCTTGCAAAGGTCAAGAAGACTATATGGCCCCTAATATGAATGAACTTTAAAATGCCAAGGAATCTACTTAATGATAAGGCTTCAGGGCATTAAAGTTTCTCAAATGGGTTAAAATAATGTGAGTGACATGTCAAACTTGTGTTGTTATTCCTAGTCTGAGTTTTGGGTTTCTTTAGGCATTCTTTAATTTTACTTGGACCTCTCGGGGAAGGATGATTATGCCTGAAACTAGCTCTTGTATCCAAGATCTCCTAACTGAGTTTACCCACACCTAATTTCTGTGCAAACTGGTGGAGAATTAAAATTACAGCATTGAGAGAAAGTTCAGTGAAAAGGGGGAACTACCAAACCTGGCCCATAGGGAATAGTTTCAATGAAATATTTTTCTGCTGGGGCACACACATAGCAGCTGGTCTAAACATTTCAGGAAATTACACATCCCTTTCCACCCCCAATGGAAGGAAAGGAATTCCCTTTAGAAATGAGAGACATTAAATATATTTTCCTTCCTTTGCATTTGAGATGCTTTCTGGGATTGTTATGGTGAAAGACATAGATCGGTTGCTGAAGCAGAAAAAATACTCAGTAGTACACCATACTGCACAGCTGAGCCTGATTTCAGTTTTACAATTGTGCACTGTGAGTAGAAATGCTCCTGGTTTATGTTGGTATGAAGTCAGAATCTGGCCCTGTGGAAATCTTAGTCTAGCTGCTATATGTGGTAACTCGTCTTGAACCCTTGCACCTACTGCTTCCCCTCTACAATGCAACAAACCAACAAGGGAAAGAGGGTCTGAATCAATAACCCTATAATGTCATGGTTCAATTTTAAAAAAAAGGAGAGATTGCATCTTTCACTCTTTGTTCATCATTTTTTAATTAATCCATAAAAACTCTTGGTGCGCAAGAGTAGACAGCGCATTCAGGGCTCGCAGATTGGTAAGAGAGGTGAAAAAGTCCACTTGAAAGAGAAGTTTTGCCTGGTTGGAAGCTGAGCTGTATGGAAGGGAAGAGGCAGAAAAGCAAGTCTCACATCACAGGGAGAACAGGAGGGAAATGACTGAGCTACAGATTTCAAATTCAAAGGCTTACCAGGTGATCGAGACGTTTTGTCTGTAAGATTCAATAAACATCTCCACTGAAGAGTATCAGCTGTGTCTACAGTGGATGGTGTGAAACAAAGAAACGTGTTATAGATACGTTGGCTGCATATAGCAAAGCTTGGAGTCAAGGCTAAGGGTCAAGAATGCTATATATACATATATGGCATAAAATGCATTCCTGAAACATAAACACAGCTAATGTTCGGATACATTGATAACATCCCCTACAGTGAAATTACCACCTGAAGTGAATTCGCTGGCCTGACCCTTTATACACAAAAGCACAAAGTGGCCTTGTGCTAAGTCAGTCTATATTGAAACCATTTTTCTCTGGCTAGAAATTGCTATACATTTAACTTTGGCAGAGGTTCAAAATAAAAAACTACCAGAGCTAGTCATTTACCCCATCAATCTTGTGGCTGCTGTGGATTTGGAGGAGCTAGAACCGTAGACTCAGAGTTTCTCTCTTTCTTTCTCTCTCTCTCTCTCTCTCTCTTTCACTCCAAGTGTATTAATGGACATGTAGAGCAATGATTGTTTTGAAAAGAATAAGCAATGGAGCAGCAGCAAGTTAGGAGATGCAGGAAACAAGGGACCTAGAGATTTTTCCTACTCACAAGCATGCACAGTTGGATCTACCCCAAAGAATCATCTTTCTAACCTTCCCCAAAGTCTTTAAGTCATCCCTGAGCACAGTACCAAATTACACGTGTGGCAGGAAAGGCAGAACAATTTTATTTTGCAGGCCTGCTCAGAAACATGAAGGTTGTCTCTGATGCATCAAAAGTGCCTCTGTGACTATCCATCAAAATGCCTGTGTGCACAGTGCTCCACTTACCATTTGTGTTTGATGTGGCACATATAGGAGTGATCCAGTCTGAGGGCACCCATAGACCCATGTTGAAATGAAAAGTGTGACTTCTGAATCAAGGCTTATGAGAAGTTTTGTAGGAAAACAGAAACAGTAAAGGGAACCATGAAGCCTGAGGTACTCTGAGGAGGAACTGGCTAGCTAGCAGGATGCACTGAAGAATTACAGCTCTGTGCACTAGCAAAGGAGAAAACACATTTCTATTCAAGAAGAATGCAAAGCAGCTAGCATCTAAAAAGAAGACAGAAATGAAGAGATGCCCTCAATAAGAAGAGACAGGAGTTGGAGCAGCACTGCATAGCAGACAAGGGAGAAAAGCAACAATGGACATGGAGTGCTACAGCCCTTCAATCTCGTCCTGACACAACATGTCAGAGCTGTGTTGGGACAAAAAGACGAATTATAGGATGGGAGTGAACATAATTTAAGAGTCTAGTTATAAGGTTATTCTGAATTTTCTGCAGTGCCCATCACGCTGAGATCTAAGCCCAGGGGCTTAGAGTGATTCGACACTGCCACCTGATAACACCTTGGACACCGTTATGCGCATCTGTTGAGTATTTTCATGCCCAGTACAGGTCTGAGGTGATGCTTTCAGGAACGGTGAAGAATCATAGCACAACAGCCAAGAGAAAGACCAGCTCTTATTTCTAAGACTCTGAGGAATAAAGAAAAAGAATTGTAAATACTAATCTGTATGCTCATTTATGTGAAGTACAGCTGTGCTAGCTGGATTTCAAGCCAGGACAATTAATCCAGGGGGAGGTGGTCCTTCTTCCCCTTTCACACTAGTATAATGCAGGCATAATACCAGTGTATTAAGCAGAATCAAACCAGGATTAAAGCCAATCAAGCTCACATAATATTTTTGTTCAAAGCTTATTTCTGAGGGGGGTGGGGAGTGAACTAGTGGCTAGTCATAAACCAGTTGGCTTGTTATATAAAAAAGGGAGAAAGCCTTTTGTTTCCCATGGGAATTCCTTTACAGTGGAATCTCCTCCACTTTCACAAAGGTATTTTCTACATAGTCACAGATGTCTTTGTTAATGTGTTTCTTCTCTGAGAACCAGAGGGATTGGCAGTAGTAAGAGGCAGCATATGGTAAAGTTTTAACCCCAGGGGGTCTGCAGATTGGACTGTGCACAACAGTTTTTGCGATATATAAATCTTCCCATGGAAAGAAATTAGATTCAGGAGGCACAAAGATTATTTTAAGGAAGTTTAGATGGAAGATGTTCTGGGGGAAAAAAACCTACTCCTTTAGCAAACTAATATTTTCTCTTCCAGCACGTATCTACCCACTTACTGGTCTTACTCCATTGCCCCTTGACCCTGCACCAAGTACAAAAAAAGAAGCTGGAAATGGGATTATCTGTGGAGAGAATCATTCTGCTAGACTGCAGAATGGGAGTATACACTCTGTGGAAGTTAAGGTGGTAGGAAAAATTCTGAGGAAACTTTTTGCATCAGAATCTGCCAATTCACTGAAAGCAAAATGTGGAAATGATTATTTGTTGACAAAGTTCTAAAGACACCTACATAGGGGTCTAAACTAGTCCTGCCTGTCAAGTTGATTTCAAAATCTATCTGCTAGTTAGGGAAATCCTGGTTACCCATCTTCCCTTCTACTAGAATACCTCTGAGTTAACAACCCCAAGTATTCAAGGCTAGGGACAGAAATGACATATAAACCAATATATGTGATTAGAAACAAGTACAAATTTGTAACACAACAGTAGGTTGGTGCATATAAACCATTTTCAAAGTGGCCAAAACCAGTTTAAGATAAACTTGGGTGGATGTAGTATCAGACTTAACTGATTTACCATATTTTATGGTGTATAGGTCAATATGGCGTGAAGGTCAACCCCTGGTTTTCTGATTTGAAAGGTAAGTATTTTTATAGGCACCGTGTACAAGTTGGGGCCAGGCTCGGTGCTCAGATGGTATAGCCCCATCCCCTGTGAGTGGCACTGCTGGTGCTGCTTGCAAGGGATGGGGCCGCACCGGCTGAACACCAAGCCTGTCCCCATTCCAGTCCCCTACAAGCAGCCTGTCCCCAGCCAAGCCCAGTGCCGCTCATGGGGAATGGGGAGCAGGACAGGGCTGGGCTCCACGTGGCCTCATCCCCTGCAGGCAGCGCTGCCAGTGCTATTCTCAGAGGATGAGGCTGTGACAGCCAAGTGCTGAACCTGATCCTATCCCTGTCCCCTGTGAGCAGCACCAGGCTCGCTGGGGATGGGGCCATGCCAGATGAGTACCAAGCCTGGTCCTGTCTGCTGTGGGTGGCGCTGCTGAGCACAAAGCCTGGTGCTACTTGCAGGGGACACGGCCAAACTTGGTGCTGGCGCTTGGCTGGTGTGGGTGGTGTGAGTGGTGCTGGTGTGGCTTGAGGCAGTGCAGATCACAGGGGATGGGGCCATGCCAGCTGAGCAACAAACCCAGCCCCATGCCTGACTTTTTCATGTGGCACAGGGTATAAATCAAATTGGATATTTAAGCCCCAAAAATTGGCCTTCAAAACCCAACTTATACACCATGAAATACAGTAGGTTAAAACAGTTTATTGAACTCCTGTCCCAGATCCCCTCTAAATTCAAGTTAGTCCCCTAGCATCCCAGGATACTTGCACCTCCCCCACAAACCCCCACTTGCAGGATGGGTGGGCTAGCTTTTGCCCAAGCTGTCTGCTTCAGCCACACAGAGAGGGATGCTCTAGTACCCGCACTGTCTTCTGGCCTGGGACACTGCAGGCATGTGGCTGCATTTCCAGAATCAAAAGTGAATGTTCATATGCTTATTGGTTCAATCTATGCAGCTTAGACTAAATTGTGAAGACTGAAACAATTCAGCCTTGGGCTTTTTGACTGTCTGTACTTAGCTCAAGGGTTCATATTTTCAGAGGAACCTCCCAGGAGTAAGAGCTTGGAGTAGCCATTACAGGAGAGCTCTTTTGGACTCCTGTAGCTCTAGGATGAAGCCTACACAATTGATGTGTAGAGATGACTCATGAACAATCTGGTCAGGGCTAGGACCTATGAGGGGCCAAATCATGCTAATGAGACCAGAATCTAAATTGAAAAAGTTTCTACTGAGTGGGTGCATCTACACGTGACGTTACGTTGCCCTACCAACGTGCTACGGTGACGTAACATGAGCAGTCACAAACCGTGATTCTGTAGCTATGTTGCCGTATCAATACTCTCCCTCATTGTATAGCACATTGCTACAGCATTGTAGCAGCTAAAAATAACTGCATGGTGCAGTAACAAAGGCACCATAGGGACATGTATAGATGCACCCAGTTTGTACAAACTGTAATTATTTAAAGGTTTATAACTTGGGCAAATCTGAGCAGGTTTTCATGGGGACAGCTTATTTGTGAATGCATTTGGTCGGAAGTGGCCTCTAAAAGCCTTGATCCAATGCACATGGTACAAGATTTCTTCAAAGAAAAAAACCTTAATAATTTATCAACATAGGCAATGCAATATATTATTCTCTCATTTCCTTCTCAGAAACAGCTGAACTATTCTGACTGAAAATATTTACCTGACCTAGAGAATTTCAACACAAATAGAATCACTTGAATGCAGGATTTTATAAGAGAAAGTGTTGGGCCATCCTGCCTAGAATAAATATTAATCCAATCCAATTACATCTGTATTAGCCAAGAGACTATGAGGATTTGCCACTTTAACTCTGTGTGTGTGTGTGTGTGTGTGTGTATACATATACATACACACACACACACACACACATATATATATTTTGTACTCAAATATGGCTGAAAATATTTTTTTTTAGACAAGCATTAAATGCTTAGGAAAAAGAAGAACTTTATTTATATAGAAACTCTTGCAACTTGGTAGATCCAAAATATAGGTTATTGCTTTAAAAAAATGTATAAAAGCCAATTGAAATACATGTGTGGTCATGTCAATAAAAATACATTAATAGAAACATGATTTCTTTAAATTCAATCATTTCTGTACAAATTATTAAACACAATAGCACTAAGTTTGTGTTTAAGTACCTAAAAATGAATTTTACAAAGCTAGACTTTGCCTGTTTTGGCAAGAAAGGAACCCAGTACCTGCAAAATTTAGCTAAGGCACAAACTGTAATCTAGACACCATGGCCACATCCACACATGCATGGGCATTTTGTTTCTTGGGTACAACTAGTGGCAGGGAACCTTGCACTGTCTGTGGTACACAGTAAGTTACCTTGGGTGGGGTAGGGGAGGCTGGGGCCAGCACTGGGCTGGCCTCAGCAGATTTACCTAGGGTCCTGGGGTCTTCCCAGGGCTGCAAAAGTGGTAATTCTGCCACTCAGAGCCTGTCCAGCAGCCTCAGTACAGCTCCGGGCAGTTTGGTTCTGTTTTTGAGCAGTGCATGCTGCCCATGCATGTGCTGCTTCACTTTTTTTCTCCATGGGTTTTTTTGGAGCGCAGAGAACAACTGAACATGCGGTACGTGATGCCACGGGTGTGTTTGCAGTGCCACATACTGCACAGCTGTGCATATCTGGACATAGCCAGTGAGTCTACCTCAACAAGTGGCCAGTCCAGCTTCCAGTAATTAAACAGGACCAGTGATTAACCACAGAGCTCATTTTTTGCCATTGCAGAGATGGCCATTAAATTAAGGCTGACATACATCAGTTATTTTGTTTCTACAAATTTAGTCAAAGCCCTCATTTTACTTTACACTACCATATGTCACTTTACTTTACTTCACCATATGTCATCAATAAACAAGGAGACAGAA
The DNA here is from genome assembly GCF_052110815.1 of Crocodylus siamensis. Lineage (NCBI taxonomy): Eukaryota > Metazoa > Chordata > Crocodylia > Crocodylidae > Crocodylus > Crocodylus siamensis. Next base: position 76,939,459 of record NC_143397.1, on the reverse strand, counting down.
CAAGGTTGCACATATTAATGGCACCCACTATGCTCTCATAAATTTCCATGCAACATTCAGATGTCTGATCTACTCCCACGGGCAGCATTAATAGTACAACTTTTCTGAGACTGCACCAGTCAAGAAAAAGACCATGAAGTAGCTGAAAAGGCTAGTTTTGAACACAATATTTTAATTTAGCTACTAAATGAAATGGAGAATTCAAGAAAAGGACAAATACAAAACATGTGGTTGCAAAAATTGCACACTGTTCAAAAGTAATAGTGTAAAACTGCATCCACAAGAGCCTCGATGTTTGTAAGTTACATCTGGAGATACAAAAGGCTAATGAGATTTCAAACTACGGCATGTCAAATTTATGAGGTGTAGAAGGACAAGTCCCTTACCATCATGTAAAATAATTGGCAATAAAGAAGTTGTATAACATTCCTGAGCTGACCTGAAATTCAAAGATAAATACTAATTGGATTTTATGAGAGAGCAGATTTTTTCCCCTTGTCTTCAGGATCTATGAGCAGCTACTATTAATCTTAGTGTTTCTATAGTGCTTATATATGTAGAATGTGGGTGTGTCTGCATGTGCAATTAGCCCATGAATAAACTCCAGAGCTTATTACTCCAATTTTTTGGTTGTAGGTGCACCATTTAACATGTGCCCAGGAGCAATTAACTCTGGAGCAATCAGCTCCAGAGCTTATTCATGCACAGCATTTGAAACCTGGTCAGAGCAGCCCTGGGGGTCAGCCTGTCAGCCTTAGGCTGCTCCAGCCAGGCTCAAAGTGCTGCAGAGGAGCTTGCTGGGGCATGAGGAGGCTTCAGTCCAGGCAGGCAGCCCCTGCACTGAAGCACCCTTGTGCCCTAGCCAACTGGGCAGCATCTCACGTATGCTGGTTTGCATGAAAAACTCCACAGCAGGGTAGTACTTGTATTTACAAGTGTTACCCTGCTGCAGAGTTTATTAGTTTCCCATGCCCTAATAGGGGTGCACGGGTAGATGATGAGACATTTACTGAGGAGATAATTAGTTGGCTCCTCAGTAAAAGTCTCACGTAGACACTCCCGGTATGTACTAATGTATCTTCAGCAGAATAGCTGTGCCATCTTGTTCACAATGCATTTGTCACATGATCTTCCCTAGGGCTCTCACTCTGTTTCAGAGCTATTGAATTCCAGAATGACCGTGGAAGAATAGAATGAGGGGCAGGGGTTTCTTAGGGTGATATCTTTACTGGACCAACTATGTAGATGAGATAGAGTTAGACAAGCTTTCAAATGCAAGATATTCTTCCTCAGATCTGGCCACAAGAAGTCAGGGATAATTGTACATACATTTTCAGTTTCTTACAATTATTTTTCTAAAATGGGATAAAGAAAGTTTATCCCCCCAAAGCATGAAAAACAACTCTGTTTTCCAGGCAATGCTAGTATGCAAGCCCTGGTTGTGGCTGGCTTCATATGTAAAAAGTTAACCTGAGGTTTGCACTTACAGCACGGAGTTGTCATCTTTCTTATGTATAAAAAGGTAGTTTATCCTCCCTACAAAGTACAGCGGTAACTCTGAGTAAAGCATGACTTCAATGAAAAGTTACAAGTAAATCCATTAATTAGTTATACATAAAGTGAGAACTGGATTCAATTAACGGATTCAATTAATTTACTCTACAACAGATTTTTGTGACATTGACCAAGTCTCTTAGAGCAGGGATGCCAGGCCCAGACTATGGGGTTCCTCTTAGACTGGATGTGGTGGACCCACCTCCTGCAGCTGGCCAAGCAGTTAGTGGTGTTAATGGCCACAGGTGTCCAGGCCAGTGTGTTGACTTAGGGAGCTTTGGAGGTTAACACAGTCACTGCCTGCCCTGCTGCTGCCAAAACACATCCTCAGCAAGGCTCCATAAATTGGAACTTGGTAGTCCGTGACCTAGATTGCCTTACCCCTGAATTCTCAGAGCCCTCCAAGAGCCCCGCAGGCTGTCTGTTTGACACCTTTGTCCTGGAGCATGTCTGTATCATGTCCCTGGTATATCTAGGAAAGGATGCTCCTAAGCACATGACAGTTCGGCATTTTCAGGTTTGGTGCATGTGAACAGGAGTGGCTGGGAAGAACATTCTTGAAACCCTCGCTATAGTTAATGCACTGTAAACACACCCTTAGTCTTTCTGTAGCTCAACTCTTCTTCACCTGTATATTGGGGATAATAATATTTCCCTTCTTCACGGGGTCTTGTGAGATTAAAGACTCTGGAAGCTGTGAAGTGCATAATCCTTTATAACACGTTAGTTACATACATTTTTAAAAATTAAGTCCTTTAAGAAATTCAAGAGGAGACTGGACCTTGCTGGGGTCACCTGACCCCCAGTTATCTTACCAGCTTGGTGCAGAGGGTTGAGCCCAATAATCTTCCAAGGTCCCTTCCAGCCTTACAGTCTGTGAATCTATGAAATATATCGGTGTTTTGTCGTGGAGGATCTATGTAATTAGGTAACTGAATGCTTGCAATCCTCCTTACAGTAAAAAAATCACTGATATGTTATCTATTTGTATCAGAGCTTCTAGGGATCTGGACCACATTCAGAATCCCAATATTTTGCATACTGCAAGGACAAAGAGGAAGAATTAGTCTCTGCCCCGAGAGATTACAATCTAAGTAGACAAGAAAAGCAAAGCACCATACTTTTAGATAATTTAATTAAATTTATAACTCATATTAAAAAGTCATGTTAAAGCATGGAAATGCATTGATACGATATCTAACTCTGTCCAGAGATAGAACATGAAGGAAAAAATACCTCAATAGGCCTTAAAAAAATCAATGTTTTCAAAGTTGGAACAATGAACACTAAAATACTTTAATCACAAACATATGGTTATTGCCATATGGTATCACTACAGGGTAAATGATACTATGAATTCCTTAGAGTTATAATGCTTATTTCTGGGATATTTTCATCGCCCCTGTAATGTATTTTATCCTACATTTTGATAAATACTTTCAGCTTTAATTTAGTTTTACCATAGTTTTTTGTCAGGGAATATAAATTTGATAAGGGAAAAACAGATTACGTTTCATACAATTTACTCCCTTATCCCCCTGCCAGTACAAAATTGTCTCTTCAGTACATTTTCCTTGAAAACCTCATGTAACTTCTGCTAAGAAGCCATTTTGTAGTCTGTGATATATATCATGATTCTATGATTCTATAATTGTTTTGAAGATTTTTCTGATGTTGAGGACAACATCTCTGTTTCATCCCATTGTTCCTAGCTTAACTCCTATATACAAATCTAAATAATTCCCTTTACTGCTTGAAATATGAAACTTTGCAATTGGTAAGTGATGCGTCCATATTTATAAGTCATCTATCTAAGCTGTATACACATTTTACATAAATAAAGCCAGTTTAAAAGGAAATGTCAGGATAAAGGTCATTGACACAAGTATCAACCCAGCAAACATATGGGGTAGCACTAGCTGAAAAGCAAGGTTTTCCATTCAAGGAAATCTGGGGGAGCTGGGGGGAGAGGTTTATAATAAAACTGGACTTTTGTTTTGATTCAGAGTGGACCTCTTAGGTTTGCAAACCCTGTGCTTTCCAGGTCTGCAAGTCCGTGGCAAATGGACTACCCAAACCTGTAGACCTTGGACTTCATGAGTTCCTTCCCTAAGTCAGTCTGCTTGACAGAAGTACCCAGAGCCCTCAGCCCTAGAAGCAATAGATCCCCAGCCCTGGGACAATCCACGGGAAAGTGAGGCAAGATTACAGTGGAACATTGCCTTTGATTTGGCAAAAGTTTGCCAACCTGCAGTGTTTTGAATGAAACATTCTGGGCTCAGTGAATTGGTATTTTCCAAAGTAAACTGCATTTTGTCTGAAAATTTCCAACCAAGTCCTCATGGTTGTGGATCTATGTAAAAGCAACATTCAAGGATCCATGACCCTGTGTTGTTTTAGCATGTGGGCCAGAAGGAAGTGCTTGTCTCAGACTCCTACTCAGATACCCCACCCTGACTGCCAGATTGCTTAACTCATTGGATGAGGAGAATGAGACCTCAGCTTTGGTTAAGTAAACCAAGGGATTGATTGTAGCCTACCTGAGTCTAGGGCAATTCACTAGCACAGCTGAGTAGCTGAAAAAAGAAGTCAGAGGTTTAAAGTGAGAGCTTTGGCTGCTATTTCTTGAGGAAAGAAGCAAATTCCAAAGCAGCCTAAACCAAGTACTACTGAATCAGCCTGGAGAGTAAGTTGGGTACTTGGCTTTAGGAGAAGCTGAGATGAAGCAAATGAGGAATGACAGTAGGAAAATACAGCAGAGACTAGGACAGTGAGAGACCACTAGCCAGCACAACAGCTGAAAGATACCATTTCAGAATTAAGAGACTGAGATTGAGGGTGGTGTTTTCACTTCTGATTGGGTTAGAGAATATTAATCCTTATGTTTGTTTAGGTGCAAGCCACTAACCACCATGCATTGTGTTATTGCTGGAGTAACGAGACCTGTGAATCCCCATAGGGTCTCTGCAACTGTCCATACCCAGATTAAAGTGTGATTTGAATGTAAAATCTCTCAGAGTTAATTTGTGCCTTTTGAAGACCATGGGAGAGACTCATCGGCCTCATGAGAAGCAAGTGAGATTATTTTTGCATGTGGTTTGAGATCAGGAATCTACTTACCAAATCTTGGGATTACCTGTGGAGAGAAGCCCCCTGCTCAGCTGCAGTGTAGGAGTCTACCCACTTTGTGGAAGTTAAGATGGCAGGCAAACATCTGAGGAAATGGTTTTCATCAAAATCTGCCAAATCACTGAAGGCAAAACTCTGTGGAAATGATTCAGTTTTGACAAACTTCTGAAGAAACCTACAAAAATGCCGCCTGCCAAGTAGATTTCAAAACTGCCTGCTAGATTGGGAAATCAGTTCATCCACCTGATAACTCATCTCTTCCACCAGACTGCCTTGGAGTTAATGACCCCAGGTGATCAAAGGTCCGTGTATGCAAAGCACATTTTTCAGAAGCTTATAACTAGGACAAATTTATGTGATTTTTAAAAATGAAAACAGCAACAGACAAATCCTTGACATACAGGCCACTACCTTTAGTGAAGTTTACGTGCCTTTTAAAATGATGGAATCGCTAGAGATTTTCCATCAAACAAGGGGTTGTTTTATCCTGCTATGTTTTTCTTGGAAACTAATGGTCAAAGTAAT